>NC_091793.1:118277500-118902500 GCF_041296235.1 Equus asinus | reverse complement strand
GGTGTTGGACTTGAGATAAATTTTAGGGATTGGAGGATTTGGGGAAAAAAATTGCTTTTAATGTTCTGTGTTGGGGAGACTTGCATAACTGGCTGTAGCATCACTGGATTTCAATAAGGGAGCCTGTAGATATGGAAGATTTAAAGTGAGGTTAAATTTCTCTCAATACACTCCTTGGTAATACCTAGATTTGTTGAACAATTCCTTTGCAGTGCCATAGCTCTGTTTATTTTTGAACACATCCAGGGCTGGGACCCACAGCTCTGTTGCCTAATCACAATCAAATTACTCATTCTCATATATAATTAAATTAATGAGAAATGCTACTAAAGGAGGTTTACACTGTCCTTGTGCCTGAATCTGGGTGAACTTTTACCTTTTTTTTTAATTTTTCAAACTTAGCTTCTTAATTTTTGGCCTTATTAATATATAGGATATTATGATTTAAAAATCACCTTGGGCTTCTAGTCACATGAGCTACTGGAACCACAAGAAGTTGAGAGCACAGCAGGTGGCAAACTGAAGCAAGAGAGACACTGCAGGAAATCCAGGCTACTCCCTTGGAGAGGAGTGCTTGAGAGTTTAACAGAGAGACTCGGGGAGAAAGAGAGGAAGCGGGGCTAGGTGTGGTAACACGCAGCCCCCTTAGAGGACGGCTCTTCATTTCTAATTAACAAGGCTGATTCTGACTGACAAGGCCTTAATACTACCATCACTGTGGGCAATGCAGTTTATAAACCAGTCCCAGAAATTTGTTTTATAACCACTTTGAAAGGATTATCAGCCCACTGTGTAGAAACATCCCATTACACGCTGGAGAGGTACACATTTAAATCACTAAAGAACTCTACCAAAAAAAGTTGACAAACTAGTTACCAAAAATTGATGTTTCAAATAATGCCTATCTACTGAAATGTAATTATAATTTTTTATTATCTGGGTATTACTTGAAAAAACTTAGTAATTTATTTAGACATGAATCAAATGAATTTATTATATATTCTATTTATCTAAAATAAGGAACACTAACTGAAATATAAGTGGATAACCTAATTATTTTAGAACCATTATCTCAGCCTCTTCAAATAATCTGCAGTGGTTTTATAAAGATAATTAATGTCTCATGTCATGCCACAATTCTGTCCAAAGAACACAATATAAATGTCAACTGGAAAGGCGTTAACCTACTGCACTAACATTACTACAACGCAGGTTAATATCTAAAGTCACAGTACTGAAATTGACTTAAATTTTATAATATAGTCATTATTGTAGTGTTATAAGAATACACTTGGGCAAGTTAGTGGGCTGACTCCAAGTACACAACACCTCAAAGTTCTTATTAGAAAGAGTAGCATACACATGGGTCAATTCAAACCGCAAACGTCTACAAAATTTCATCCTCGTGATTAAGATTTCCTGGTTAAAAAAAAAAAAGCAATGTCTAGATAATTAATACATCTTGTTATTTTGAAAAATGCGGTCATTAAGTGCTTGATATATTTATCAATATAAATTTCCTGATGTGCTTATATGCTGTTTGGTTACATAATCTTAAAATAACATCATTTATCTCATTTTCCAAATTAAAAAAAGGGAAATCAGTGATGTTAAAAGCATTCCTATGACAAAATGTTTAAAGCATAAGATAAACAAACATACCTCATACTCATCGGAAACAATTAATAAAGCCTTATTCTGTAAGGTTTCATTCGAGACTTTAAAATAGAATATCGAAATAAGGATTTACTAAAATGCAAAATTGTACTTTATCTTATAGATTAATTTTCAGAAGTTACCAATCTATGTATGTGTGTTTTACATATACACATATATATTCAATACTAACTATGATGTCATAAACAAAAACTCTTAGTTAGCCTAGTGGTAAAGAATGGGGGCTGTACCTCCGAATCATATTGGCTGTGTAATCTGGGGAAAGTTATTTAACCTGTCTATGCATCAGTTTCACTTCGTCAACTGAGGATCATCAGTGTCTCCTCTCGGGAAGCTCTTTAGGGATATTAAATGAGATAAGGCACATCATAACAGGGCAGTGCCTGGAATGTAGTGGTGCACTGCATGGCTCCTCTGAGAACACTCCAGGCTCAAGGGCACGCGTGGTCCCATGCCCATTCTTGAACACTTATAAAGTTACATTTGGACTTTAACTTGTAAAATTTGCTCTTAATGGATGAGAAAAAGTCTGGGTTTTGAAATACCACTATTTACTTCTAGAGTGAAGTTTCAAGGGTTTTTTTCCCCTTGAAATGAATATCTATGGAACTGCGAAGTGGAGCTACAGTTTTTCAGAAATCGACAACATAAAAAATTTCAGAATTTTAAGCAGACCTAATAGAAGGAAACCAAACGACGATTGCTATTTTTCAGTCCATCAGAAATTGTAGCCGATTTCTTGAAAGTGAAAGCAGAGCAAACAGAATAAATTTTATAAGATTAGAATGACTGAGTTTGAGGGCTAATAGAGAAGAGGGAGATCATTAAATTCAACTTTTTATTTCATGTATGAATAAACAAACTCAAGAAGTTAAAGTGTCACCTTCAAGGTCACAAAGGTAGTTTGTGGAAGAGCTATAAATATTTTTAAGTAACCAATCCCCTCCACTCTGTCCCAGGCGAGTATGGGACACAGCCTGGAAATAAGCACAACAGGTTGGTGGTAGTAATTAGGCTGACAGCAAATGAAGAAGTCCAATGACAAACATCCTCACGTTCAGTATGATGAAGGCTTTTCTAGCACCAAGTGAGGTTTATTACTCTAGGATGTAACATGTATGATATTGGAAGTGGGGAAAACTACTTTCTACAGCTCAACTACATGGAAATCCCTACAGCTTCCATAAAAGGTCACCACTTTCATCACATTAACTTGAACTCCATTACACATGAGTTACTACTTGAAATAGTCAAGACTCAGAGGTTTTCATAAGCCTAAGCCTGAATTCTTCAAAATAATACCTTTTGTTTGGTGTTCCTTTGTAATATGGAGAGATTTTTTTGTGGTGGAGTTTAAGTGAAAAATAGATACTTAAGTGTAATTTTGTTTTTACCCTGATTTAAGACTTCTATAGGTAAATACTCAAGTAGGAGTCTACTATTCTTAGTGAGGATACATGCAACTGTAATGTTTTACTTCATTATCTTGAAGCAATGTACTTTTATGCTAATAATTCCACTCTATAAATTTAAGATAGTACTCTATTTTCATATTTAGAAATGGAGAAGACATTTGCCCCATATTTCACAACCTTGGCTACATGACCAGAGAATTATCTCAACAATTATCCCAGTCATAGAAAAGAAATCACATTTATACTCTGTTTACCAAATCTGAATATTGCAAAGTAATTCTAATTCTTATAAGAAATCTAAAATTTAATAACTACAACTAGAAAGAAGGAATTTATACAGCCTGTAAAACTCTTAAAATTTGGTATCTTTTTCAACTGAGAAATAATGTCACATCTGCACACCAATCCAGAGTTCTATTCTACCTTCAGGGCAGACAAGGGTTTCTGTGTTCAACTCTGCCTCTGGCCTGGCCAAGTGCCATCATAAGAATGGCAATGAACACCATACATCATGAAAATTCAAGACTAGGATTAGAAGTAAAGTAAAAAATGCACCAAAGACATAAAAGAACTACCAGATTAAAGTTGTTTGACAGTATCGCCCAATGGTGGACAGAAATCACCAATTTGGAAACAAATGTTCACCAGATTTCTGAGTGAGCCAGGATTTCATATTATCTTTAGCTCAAATATATGATCAAAGTAGAGCTTTATGTGTTTTTGAGACCAAGGGTTTAAAATCCAGTTTTGCTTCTCTCGTTAGGACTTAAAGGAAAAAAACTCTACACATTTAATAAGATTTCAAATGTTTTCAATTTAATAATTCGTTTATTTGTACTAGTCCTTAGTAGTCAATCTTCATATCCACATTTTGATTTCATCAACAATCATCTCAGACACACCTGTTAACAACACTGACTTGAAATATTACGACAGGAAACTATGCCTTCAGGAGCATGTTTATTGTGTTTGAGATGATACATCAGGTGCTCTCTGAGCTACAAAGGGTAAAAGGAAATCCTCTCATTACAAACTGACAAAGGTAAAAGGTAAAACATTTTTCACAACAGCATGAACCACATACTCAGAAATAGATCTGGGTTTAATACAAATGACATAATTCCTAGTCATCTACGGCTACTTTTATAACTTCATACAGATAAGGAATTAGGCTAAAATGCACTATAATATTTGGTAGACTTCAGGACCAGTATCCTTAGTACATCACAAAATACATTTTGATATCCCAAAGAAGCAAGACTTGCAAGTAGGCGTTTTAAACATAACTAATCTACAGCTACAAAGTTCTACTCTTGATAGCATTTACCTTTTTGGGGAGTCTCCCAGTCTCCAAAGGATAAAAGCAGAGAGTAGAATCAGTATAACATATACACAGAAGTCCGTATTGTAAAGGCTATAAAGATTTGCAGCACAGTGAGAAGATGCCTTCTGCTCCTTCACACTGCATACAAATTATGTGAATTATGTTGCGTATCTCTTGGTCCACTGTCTGGCTATCCTGTCATGTTCTGCTCTGTTGGTCAAATACTGAGTGGCTATGCTTCCAACCAGAGGATCCGCTGGAAAAGTGAAAAGAACGTTAACAGATATTATCCGGTGTTTTAAAGGTATAGTTTTTTTTTTAAAAAGGCTGCGCCTGAGCTAACAACTGTTGCCTATCTTTTTTTTCCCTCCCCAAATCCCTCCAGTACATAGTTATATATTTTAGTTGTCGGTCCTTCTAGTTGTGGCATGTGGGATGCCACCTCAACATGGCCTAATGAGCGGTGCCATGTCTGCACCCAGGATCTGAATCCTCGGCCGCCAAAGCAGAGCACACAAACTTACCCACTCGGCCATGGGGCCAGCCCCAGTTTTAATATTCCATTAAATTGAAATGCCAAGTTTTCAGCAGCATCTTAATATATAATGGCTAAAAGTAACATAATAACCTGTATATTTTAATATTCAAATTAGGAAAGGTCCTTTAACTAAAAAATGAATGTTGGATTAACAAATTTGATTTTAATAAAAGATGCATGCTTTCAATATACAAAAACTATTTTTACTCTTGGCCTTTTATTCAATAATGAAAGTGTGTTAGGTGATTCTATTTCTGCCTTCTTATGGATATTAAAAAACGCAATTTTTAAATAAAAAGTCAGGTCTTACAATGCAAGCTATTTAGAATGAAATGTTTGCCTCATTCTGTGCAATAATGACTCAAATCATTATCCTTATCTCCATTTGAAAACTTAATTGCCATTTTGTTTTAAATAGAATTCTGAACTAGAAACTGAATCTGATATAAACTTTCAGTTTGAATTCTTTTTTTCAAAAAGAAATGTACACATGGCACAATATTTGAAGTGTGTGGAATGACAATCAGTAAAAAGTAACGCTCTCTTCCTTCCTGACTCCGATTACTCAGAAGTTTCTCTCCCTGGCAAACAATTGTTACCTGTTTACAGGATTTCTACCCAGAGATAGTATACACATTTACAAGCATTTAGAATCTTATTGTTATGCACATGTATCTTTTTTCAGTGCCTTGCTTCTTTACTTAACACACCTCAGAGAGCTTTGCCTATCAGTTCATACGGAGCTGCTTCAATCTCCTTATAGTAGCTACATCCAGTATTAGTGGACATTTAGGCTGTCTCCAACCTTTTGCTTTAATAAATGATGCCACAGTGAATCTCCTTCTATATATCGCTATATCTATCTATCTTTGGCATACGTACAACTGCTTGGCCTAAGATAACAGGAATAGCCTTTGGTGATTAATCAAATATTAAGAAAAAGTAAGTCAACTTCTTAAAAAAATGACCACTTAGTAAGATAACATGCAAAATCTCAGGCCTGAATATCACTTTTTCAAGTCAGCTACCCATGTTAAAGATCATGTGTGGCAGTTATGCATTTCTTAAAAATGTTATGAATTATGCACTAATGGCTCTGAGTTTATATAGTCATAATCTAGTCTAACTCTCTCATCAGCTATCACTTTAATATCCACTGTTACTACATCTAAAACAACTAAACTATAATCCAAAAAGGAAGGGAGAACAAGAAGCCCTTCATGACTAAGTGATTGCTTCAAAGCACATGGCAGCATGGAAGGAGCAGGTGTCAGTCAGGCACATTGCTTTACTCTTGTCAAAAGTGGTTCGTATAGCTACATGATTTGGAAAATAGAGAATCCATCAATGATAGGGAGAAAATAATTATAGGGTAGCATGCCATTAACAAACTAAGTTATTGTGAAAAAGAAGTTATTGTGAAACTTTTTTGTTCTATTCTAACTGAAATGGCATTGATAATTTCCTAGCAAATGTGTCTTATTGCTGATCTTTCTACCTATAGCATTTACTTCTAAAATCCACATTTAAGCTAACCAAGAAAACGCAATGGTTTCTGTAGCCTCATTGTATGTGTTAATGAAGATTTGCTTACCAGGGTTGCAGTCTGTCAAAAGAGAACAAATCGACAGCAAAACCTTTGAAATAGTCAAAGCAGGACTCCAGTTGTCTTTAAGGATGTCCAGACAGATGACTCCCTGACTGTTGATGTTGCAGTGATAGATCCTGGTGCGGAAAGTAACCTAAGGGCGGTTACATTAAAAACACAAGGAAAATCAAGGCTTTATTACCAACTAAAACTCTCACCAGCAAGATTGAAGGGCACACATCAAAGATGATCTAAACAGCAAATAATGTAACTGAAGAGCTCATCAAATACTAGGTTTAAGTAGTAACAAAATTAAACGGTTTTATTCAGCTGAGAAATTTTGTTTGTACCCAGTATAGTAGGAACTATATTGATTTTAAACCAACATGAGTAGTTGATTTGATTAGTTTAATCCAAATGGTAGAGCAATTATTCTATGTTTGTGTGTACACACACACACACACCACATACAGGTTGCATGCATGTGCACACACACACCCGTTTAAAGATAGAAAGTGAGGAAGAACAGAAACATTTTGGCGCCAAAGGTAAGCAAAACTGGTGATGAATTATTTTTAATATAAAAGGAAACTTACATTAGTTTCTTAGTAGAAAAGATCAGTATCAACTCAGCTAACTGCTTGCCTTGTGTCAGAAAATACTGGAGAAGAATTTAGAGGAAGGTTGGTGAAATCACCAGCCTTTCTATTTCTCAGCCTTTCATTTCCAAAAGTGGCTCACCGTCTTGTGAGACCAAGACAGTAAAATAAAACAAGCAAAGTCTTAAGCTACTGCATAAAGGAAACTAATATATCCCTGAGATGTGTGGGGGAAAAAAAGGATAAATCATAGGAACAAATACTGACAAGTTTCAGAACAATCACGAACACTAATTGAGTGGTCAATCTTAATCTGGAGTTGCAGAGAAAAAAAGACAGTTCCTGATCTCTTAGAACTAGCAGTGTACTCCCAAGTGATGTCTGGGAAGAAAATATTAAAAGCCCTCAAAAGTGCATTTCTGACAAGGATGCATAATTAAAAACAAGAAAGAAACCACCGGTCAGTGAGGGAGGAGACTATAGAAACGTGGCTGGTGGAATTGAGATGGGTTAAAAGTGGGTTCAAAGACTCAGGACCAAAAAGAGAATGTAAAATATCACATTAATAATACTTTCATATTGATCACATGTTGAAATGACAAGATTTTGGATATACTAGGTTAAGTAAAATATATTATTAAAATTAATTTCACTGTTTCTTTCTACCCTTTTCAATGTAGCTATTAGAGAATTTAAAATTACACGTGTAGCTTGCATTCTATTTCTATTAGACAGTTCTCTAGAATATGGGAAGAATATACTCAGATCACTGACAGCCAACTACTCAACAGATATGAGTGGTTTACAAACATAATACAATTAATATTTTGAATCTTTTCAGCCATTAACAATCAGTGAACAGAAGAGAATTTAAATTTTTATTATTTCAAGAAGTTCAACACCTTATCTGAACTTCAAAAATAAGCAGTGATACAGAGAAATAATTGTACTGAACACCAAGATAATAGCAGAAGTCTTATTTCACTTGTCCAACTATTGAACTGAATAACACTTCATTATACTGTATAAGATATCTTAGGCAAGAGGAATGAATCAACATTAAAGGGTTAGAAAATTAAAATATTGAGACCTCAGCAAAAAAACAAGCTAAATTAATAAACATTATATTAACCAAAACAATTACGATAAATCACATACAGAACTATAGTTTGAAACCCCTGTTAGTCAATTTCTATTTTCCATTAAAAGACGCTAAGAAAAATGTACGTATTTTCTTCAACAAATTTTCCCTCATGTACAAAAATAAATAAACCTTGCAAACTTTTTCCTGCTAATTTTGTTACCATATTAAAACCAATTTCCAAGATAAAAAAACAAAGCATGTAGAAGTAAGTAACACTATTTATAAATACAGTCATGAACTATTTTGCTAAGGTTTTGTTTTCTATAACAGAAAAAATCACAATGCAAACTGAGCAGTTAGTGATACACCGGCATTTAACACGTTACTGTGAATGCGAATACAATTTGAGATATTAATATGAGGGTTTTGTCCCTTTATCTGATTGATCTAGCAAGACATACTCTACATACCTGGGAGCATTAAATGAGACAATCATTTAAAGATCTTAAATTCTGATGGGCCCCATAGTAAAGGACTCAAAAAACTGATAGTGTGGTTGACAGCAAATACCTCTAGGTGACAGGGAACCCTGGCATCTGCAATTTGAGGTAAATACCACTAGGTGGAACTGTTGTTGCCTTATTAAACAATAGTGGAATCTCTTTTTTTTTAAACAAAATAAACCCTTTATTTTTATACACACACACACGAGCATGTGAGCAAAGGCATTAAATCAGTACATATAATGTTTTAGAGAGCATAGAGAACATAAGCAACTATGTTGAAAAGAAAAACATTTCATCATAGTTAAGGGCTTTATAACACACTTTTCCCTGACACGTCAGAAGTCTCTGTAACTATGGCATAATTATGCTCAGGCTTCGTATTTGTGGTTTTCACCTGTTGGCTTGACCAATTTATAATGAGAATTCAGAGGAGGAAGCTATTCAAGTAATCATTATGTTTAAGACTTGAAAAATAACAACCAGTCATTACAAGGCACAATTTAACCCTTCCTTCTGTTTGTTATCCATTTAATTCATATTAAGAGACAACAACAAACAGGTGTAAGTCACCCAAGCCACCCTCATTCTCATTATTACATCATCCTACAGAGCACACAAAGCAAGTTTATTAAGTAGTATTAGTTTCCCTATTCTTTGCTATGTATGGCTTTCTAGTTTTTGCTCATCTATAAAGATAAGGTACTTAGCACAAAATTCAAGTTATTTAACACTTATTTCTGGAAGCTGTCAAACAGGTTTTCTTTTTATCCCAATATGTTTCTTAAGGAAGATTCATAGGATATTTTCCCTCATAGCATAAATCTAAAATTTATCTGCTTTATTGATGTGCAAAGTACCATACTTTCATTTACAACTAAAGCCTCTTTTGGCTGATGATAAAGTTATCTGTAAAAGGCAGAAATTAATTACTTTCACAGTTTTAAAATTTTTAGTTACATGAGAGTTTCTGTATCAGTCCATGAAAAACAATGAAATAAAAATGATTACATCAATGCACATTTAACCTCTAGAATAAACTGATTTTGGAAGAGAAGGATAAATGTTAAGGAATGTACTTCTAGGTTCTTACCTTTGGTGGCTTAAATGGATAATCGGATGAAAATGTGATATCCAGAAAAAACACACCACCTTCATATACAGAACCTGGTGGACCAAGTATAGTCGATCTCCATTCATAAATGTTATCTCCTTTAGGTCCAGCACTATTTAAAAGAAATTAAAAATCAATGTGTATATCTGGAAGCAATGAATGTTAACATCTTAAACTAATTAAGTATTAAAGGTAAATTAACAACCTAGAGCAATAAGAGGTAAGTATAAACGAAATAAGCCCCAACGTGTGCATCAATGTGTGTGTATAAACTTATTTGGAAATATTTCAAACTTACAGAAAAATTGCAAGAACAAAGAACACCTGTACAACTTTACCCAGACTCTGCTGCTGTTAGCGTTTTGCCCAATTTGCTTGATCACTTCTCCCTCTCTTTCTCTCTCTCTCTGTTTATATACACACACCCACAAAGTGCTTTTTTCTGAGTCATTTGAGAATAAGTTGGATATACCATGGCTCTTTCTCCATAAATAACTTCAGTGTGCATTTCTTAAAATCACCTCCAATACAATCACAATACAGCTACAATTTCAGTAAATATAATATCAATACAATACTTTAACTTACAACCTGCAAAGTAATGTTGTCAATTGACCCAATGATGTTTTTTAAAAAAAAAGAAAAAACTTTAATTTTCCTTTACATACAGAATCAGTCTTGGGATCATTTATGTCCTGTGTCTTTAGTCTACTCTAATATGAAGCCTTTTAGCCTTTCTTTTACTTTTATAACATTAACATTTTTGAATAATACAGCTGTTGTTCTTTTTTAACAGAATGCTTATCATTTTGAACTCATCTGATGCTTCCTCATGATTAGATGCAGGTAGTGCATTCCCAGCCAGAACAGTACCTAAATGATGATGTGTTCTCAGGGTATCACACATCGAGGGACTCTGTACTCACCTGTCCCTAATTGATGATGTTAATTTTCATTACCCAGATCAAGTGCTGTCCAATTTTCCTGCTGCTTACTTAATATCTTTTTTCTGCAACCAATAAGCAACCTTTGGACAAACACTATAAGACAATGCAAATATCCTGCTCTTCATCAAAATTTTTCCCCTAGATTTAACATCCATTTGTTATTCTTGGTTGAACTAAAAGTTTACTACGATGGTGATAAAAATCACCATTTTCCAACTCTAGCATTTCCTCCACATTTACCAGCTGGCCCTTGAGCCTTCTCTTCTCCCATTTATTTGTGTGAATATGTGTATCATTGGTGAGGTCTCATGGATTCCTTTTTTCCCCCCTAATAATTTATAATTCATTACTGCCTTTAATTATTTTGATGCTCAAAGAACCCCAGATTTGGTGGAAGCCCCTTCAAAATGGCCCCTATATCCTTGTGACAGGCCACCATCATTTTTTTGTGCACTTCCTTACTTTCTGGCATAGATGGTTCCAGCCTCCCAGCCTTGGAATCAGCCATTTCTTCAAGAAGCCATGGCTCCTTTTGGTGGGAATGTTGTTAGAAACCAAGATCTAACTGTTAGGTGCTACTAAGTCGCAGGTCCATTGCACTGTGCTCAACACTACCATTTATAAAATACAAACAAGAGATAATTCAAATAAAATCTAAATACACAATTATTTATTGGAAGCCACCTCCAATACTCCTTACATTCTCTTCAAACTTACCTTACAGACTTCCATTTTTCTCCAACCTTTACATCATAAATTACCTTCACTTTTGGAACTAATATATGTATAAAGCTTTTCTTCTTTTAAAGTGACCATCAGTTTAGAAATGATCTGCATATTTGATTTAAAATAAGTGCAAACCAGCATTGATAATTCAATCATATTAATTACAGAAGGATATTCGGGCAGAGTTAAAATGATTTAACTATTATCTTATTAATTCTGTAAAACAAACTCAACTATAGACAGGTAAACAATACTATCAATGATCAAATGTGTGCTCTGAAAAACAGCTCATACAAAAAGGGTGTAAAAAACTTGGAGGGTATAATCAAAATGTTTACAGGATGCTTCAAAAAATCGATCTTTAAGGCAGATACATATGAACAATAAAATCTTATTATTTTGGCCTATTTAGGGAAAATATACTTTTAAAAATAAATACCACTTTATAAATTTTAAGTGTACACAGCAATTGGGACTAATTACAGTAATGGCTCATTGTTCTGTCACCATCTGAGAATCAGGTACAATTCCCTATGTGAATTTTCATTGTAACTAAAAACATAACATTATCAATTTGGAAAAAAAAAAGTTTAACCTGATTCAATGGCATTTCCTTTTCAAAGTTAATTTTTCCCTTGGTGACTCAAGGTAATCAGTACAAAATTAAATCACAGCATCAGAGATGTTTATAGTAAAATGTTTCTAAACTATACATGTCACACTTGTAGTAGTAGTAATAGTATGGTAGTAGTAGTAGTAATAATGTTAGCTAAGGTTTACTCCATCCTTAATATACGCCAGGCATTGTAAAGCATCATAGTGCAAAACTGACTGAATTCTCCTTACACATCTATGAAGTAGGTACTATTATCATACTCCTATTTTTAGATGAGGAAAATGAGGGTTCAGAGTTAAATAATTTTGCATATGTCCCACAACTATAAAATGACTGAGACAGAATTTGGAGAAAATCTGTGAACTAGTCTGTATTGTCTCTACTGATTTTGCTGTGTTTCCTCATAATTTCAGTGCCGCTACATCTAATTTAATCTCTAGTCAAAGTTTGCAAATCCTTATTTGTGTAAGAACCCAAGGGGAACTGTTCTCCAAAGAAACCAAATTTCCTCAGCAATATTTTCTGATTCTTAGCAGAACCATGTTATGCTTCACACGGCTGAATAGGAGGCAAGTTGGGGATTACCTTATTTTAATGAATCACAGAATTTCAGACTGGAAAGGATCTGGTTGAGGCCAAAACTCCCCATTTACACTCGAAGAAATGAAGGCACAGAAAGTAAGTGATCTATTTTAAATCCCCTCTAGAGCCAGCTGGTAGAAGAGCTGGGATTCCCATACCAAACTCTTGGTTGTTAAATTTGCATTCTTCTCACGTACCATGTTACCTTGCCACAGGACAAATAATATATTTATTACAGCAGGATATTAAATGTGACTTTCCCTGTTGTCTTGGAGTAGACTGAGTAAGGCTGCAGCTTAAGGCAGTGCGACTCCTTTCTGTTCCAAGCACACCTAGCCTAAGGTGAGTGAGGGCTAAAATCCAGCACTTGTGTTGGCTGCCTTGTCTGGAATAAGGGGCCCCTTCTCCTCCTCACGAAGGTGCCACCCGCTAGTCAAGACCCAGGTCGGGAGAAGGTGGGGAAAGGGTGTGTGTGTGTTGGGAGGAGGGGAGTTGGATGCAGTACTGACTCTACCCTGCTTCAAACAAAGCATGTTATAGATTAGCAGCTGACCTGCCGTTGAGGATTCACAGCTGAGTAGAAAATGGGTGATAAATGCCGACAATCTCAAGATAGGTGCTATACACACTTTTCACTACTCCTCATTCTCTCTCTTCCACCAGGGCAACGCTCCAGCAATTCTATCCTCGTTCCTGGATCACCTACTTTCCCTCTCTGGTGCATCACGCCCACAGGAACACCACAATGCCATTTCTCCAATCTTTATTCAAAAACAAACCTCCGTTCTTCTACCACTCCCAGCTCCCATCTCAATTATCTCTTAAGAGGCTTTCACTCCCCATCATTCCACTGAAATAGCTTTCATCCAAGGTCACCAATGACCTCATCACTAGACCCAATACTCATTTCTCAATCCTCATCTTATTTGACTGGTCCAGCAACATTTGACACAGTTGATCACTTCCTCCTCCTAGATATACTTTCTCTGTTTCATTGCTAGAATAACATACTTACTAGTTTTCCTCCTACCTTTTCGGGCCCCTCCTTCTCAATCACTACTGCTGTTCCTTCTCTCCTAACCTCTAAAAATTGACAGTCCTCCAGAGCTCAGCCCTTGGGCCTCTTCTCTTTTCTACCTACATCCAATCTTTTGGTGGTCTCATGCAGTTTTATGGCTTCCAACAGCACCAATAAGCTCTTACCTCCCAATCTCTTATCTCCTACCTAGATTTCTATCCTGAATTCCAGAGCTACACAGATAACTGCTTACTAAACAGTCTTACTTTGAAATCAAATATTTTGAATCTAGCAATTTTGAAAATGCCTCAGATTTAACATGTCCTAAAGTGAGTTCCTGATCTTCCAATTCCTGCTATAATCTTCCCTACGTCAGCTAGCGGCAGCTCCAGTCTTCCAGTTCCTCAGGGCAAAAGCCTAGACCTCATCCTTGACAACGTTCTTTCTACCCCACATCCAGTAGTCAGCAAAGTCTATTGGTTTTATCTTCAAAACATACCCAAAATTCTACTACTTCTCCCTACTCCTGTCAGGCCAACCTTGATTTCAAAACACCAGCACTCTCTGCCTGGATAATTACAGTAGCCTCCCGCTTCCACCTTTGACCCTACCCCCACCACAGTAGTCTACTGTCAATATGACAACCACGTAGAGCGATGGTTAGAAAGTAAATCAGACCATGTAACCCTGCTCAACCCCTCCAAAGGCTCACCTTCTCAACCTGTGTTCGAGACAAAGTCTTACAACTACAAAGCACTGTGTAACCTGCTGCCACCATCACCACCACTATCCTTCTTAGCTGTTTCTCTCTTCCTTGTTCGATTGGTTGTAGCAACCTGTTTCTCCAACACATGATGTACACTTCCAACCTCAGGGCTTCTGCATCAGTTGTGTCTCTGCCTGGAATACTCTTCCTCAAGATATCCCAGTGGTTTGCTCCATCACTTTCTGCAGGTCTTGACCCAAAAGTCATCCTCTCAGTGAGGCCTTTCCCGGTCACTCTATCTAAATCTCACACATGATCTCCACACATTTCACATCCTCCTTTCTATTTTTTCCCCATACCATTTATCACTCTCTGATATATTATATATTTTATCTGTTTATCTTACTTGTGGTCCATCTCCCACTAGAATGTAAGCTCCATAATGTCACAAGATGAGGACTGGGCTCTCTACGCCCTGGAAGTTAGATGTGTTTTAATAACTTGAAGTAACTGAAGAGTTGTGGGATGTGTCCAAGGGGAGAAGAAAGGGAGATCTCAACAGAGCAAGTTAAATGGCAGGTGATAGGGAAAAGGAAAGGAAAAAGCAAAGGGGAAGGGGAACTTTTTCTTATATTACCTTCATAAGGAAGGATTCACTGATGGAGTAATTTACTTCACTGATACAGCAAAAGTAAAATTCACTCCAGTTCTGAGTCAAATTATGAAAAAACAGACAACATTAACAGAGGGTTTGTTTACTCAAACTTTAATTACGCGCTAATGTCAAAAAGAAGATCAAATGTTAAATTCCATAATTGAGGACTCCATTTTTTATTTAAATACTAAGAAAATGAGAAGTACCTTTATTCTACTGTTTTTCCCCGTAAACATTCATTTCCTCCTTTTAAATGCCATGTTGCACATAAGCTATTATATATTCTACAAAAAACAACAACAAAAGCAGGCAGAAAGTTTAGAATAACAAACTTGCACCTGGGGATTTTCTGTTACTGGCTGCTCTTATTGTTAACAAATGATGTTATTTTAAACATTTAGCAGCACAAGGACTGATATCTTAGCAAAATCCATTTCTCATCGCTTAAATATTAATTCAGCAATTACTGTTACTGCAAGAGTCATAAACACTATTCTTTTCCAGCACTGCAGTATTCCCTATAAGAACTTTCAAATGCTTAATAATAGATTCATTTTACAAATAAACTTTTTTTTAATGGGTGTTTTTTTTTTAGTATGTTTTGTGGTGAGGAAGATTGGCCCTGAGCTAACATTTGTTGCCAATCTTCCTCTTTCTTTTCTCCCCAAAGCCCCAGTACACAGTTGTGTATCCTAGTTCTAAGTCATTCTAGTTCTTCTATGTGGGATGCTGCTGGGGCATGGCTTGATAAAGGATGTGTAGGTCCATGCCAAGGATCCAAACCGGCAAACCCTGGGCCACCAAAGCAGAGCATGAAAACTTAACCACTTGGCCACCGGGCCAGGCCCACAAGTAGACTTTTTTTTTTTTTTTTTTAACACAATGCTTTTACATATACAACTTTTTAATCCCATACTAAGTCAAATGCAAAGATTTACACTAAATTCTATATGCTTTTTATCCCTATGGCAAAAAGTCATCTTAAAATGAGTTGAACTAAATTCAAGGAGAAAAGAATATAATAATGACTTACATCAAGACTTGACATATTGTGGTGTAATGGTGAATGTACCATTTTAAACTGTTGAAGTGTTAAAATGGATATTCCTATGTGTGTCTTATGCATTTGACATGAAAAAATCTTACTAATATAAAATTCTTGTTTAAGCACGGGTTTAATTTTATGTCTACAAAAATGAAAGAGCTTGAACTAAGATGGCATACTGGTATAACTTCAACAGGCCTTAACCACTTTGACTAAATTTTAAAGCACTACATAGTAATATAAACTCTATTAAAAACACAAATAAAATCAAAGAAGAACTAAATAAATGGAGAGATACTCTATGTTCATAGGTAAGAAGACATTATTGTCATGATGTCAATACTTCTCAACGTGATCTACAGATTCAATGCAATCCCAATCAAAATCCCAGCAAGTTATGTTGTGAATATCAACAAACATTATAAACTTTATATGGAGAGGCAGAAGACCCAGACTAGCCAACTCAATATCGAAGAACAAAGTTGGAGGACTGACACTACCCAAATTTAAGACTAACTATAAAGCCACAGTAATCAAGACAGTGTAGTATTGACAAAAGAATAAACAGCAGATAAATGGAACACAATAGAGAGTCCAGAAAGAGACCTACATAAAGTCAAGTATCTTTGACAAAGAAGCAAAGGCAATAAAACGGAGCAAGGACAGTCTTTTCAAAAACGATACTGGAACAACTAGACATCCTACATGTAAAAAAATGAAATTTAGACACACACCTTACATCCTTCATGAACATTAACTCAAAATGGATCAAACATCTAGCATAAAAGGCAAGACTATAAAACTCCTAGAAGATAGGATAGGAGAAAACCTAGATGACCTTGGGTATGGTGATAACTTTTTAGATGTAACACCAAAGGCACAATCCACGAAAGAGATAACTGATAAGCTGGACTTCATTAAAAGTAAAGTTTTCTCCTCTACAAAAGACATTGTTAAGAGAATGAGAAGAACAAATCATAGACTGAGAGAAAATATTTGCAAAAGACACATCTGATGAACTATTATCTAAGATATCCAAAAACCTCTTAAAATTTAACAATAAGAAAATGAACAATTCAATTAAAAATGGGCAAAAGACCTAAATAGACACCTCACCAAAGAAGATATACAGATGGCAAATAAAAATATGAAAAGATGTTCAACATTATATATTCTTATGGACTAAGTGTTTGTGTACTCCAAAGTTCACGTTGAAATCTTCACCCCCAATGTGATGGTATCAGGAGGGGGGCTAATGGGAGGTGATTACGTGATGAGGATGTAGCCCTCATGAATGTAATTAGTACTCTTATAAAAGAAATCCCCATAGCCCCTTCTGCTATGGAAGGACACAGCAAGAAGACAGCCGTCTAAGAGTCAGGAAGCAAGTCCTTACCAGACACCAAATCTTGGATTTCCCAGCCTCCAAAGCTGTGAGAAATAGATTTCTGTTGTTTATAAGTTACCCAGTCTATGATATTCTGTTAGAGCAGTCCAAATGGACTAAGGCAAGTCATTAGGGAACTGTAAATTAAAACAATGAGATACCACTACATACCCAATAGAATGGCCAAAACCTCAAACACTGACAACAACAAATGCTGACGAGGATGTGGAGCAACAGAACTCTCATTCATTGCTGGTGGGAATGCAAAATAGTACAGCCACCTTGGAAGACAGTTTGACAGTTTTTTACAAACTAAACATACTCTTACCATATGATCCAGCAACTGTACTCCTTGGTATTTAATGAACTGAAAACTTATGTCCATATAAAAACCTGCACATAGATGTTGTAGAGCTTTATTCATAATGCGCAAAACTTGGAAGCAACCAAGAAGTCCTTCAATAGGTGAATGGATAAACAAACTGTGGTACATCCAGATGATGAAACATTACTCAGCACTCAAAAGAAGTGAGCCATCAAGCCATGAAAAGACACTGAGCAAACTTAAATGCATATTACTAAGTGGAAGAAGCCAATCTGAAAAGGCTACATACTGTATGAGTCCAACTATATGAAATTCCGGAAAAGGCAAAACTATGGAGACAGTAAAAAGACCAGTGGTTGCTAGGGTTACAGGGGGAGCGAAAGATGAACAGGCAGAGCACAGAGGATCTTTAGGACAGTGTTAACTATTCTGTATGATACTACAATGGTGGATACACTTCATTATACATTTGTCAAAACCCACAGAATGTACAAGACCAAGAGTGAACCTCAATGTAAACTCTTGAGTGATAATGTGTCAAATGTATGTTTATTAATTGCAACAAATGTACCACTGTGGTGTGGGGTTTTGGTAGTGGGGAGGTTGTACATACAGCAGGTACATGCGAACTCTGTACTTTCTGCTCAATTTTGCTGTGAACCTAAAACTTCTCTAAAAAATAAAGTTTATTAATTAAAAAGATCAGAAGAAATAGTTGTTTCTATATTTAAGCAAGAAGTAGTAAATGTTTCTTTAAATGTTGGTTTATAAAAGCCGTTTCCAACTTACAAAGGGATGTGTTACAAAAATTTGTTTTAAAATCAGGTAACTTGGAACACATTTTAACCACAGTAATATGGTGGTTTCAATGCTGCCCACAAAAGTTAATTTAAACCATTTGCCCCATAACTTGGAGATACTACGTATTTGTAGATCTCTGACTTTTCTTTTACTAATAGAGACATCAAGAATACTTATTCTCCATTCCAAATCACTAATTCAAACACCGATCACCCTTTCTCCTCCTAAATGCCTCTCTCTCTCAGCTGAAACCTATACAGGTCTACCTTCCATGGAACACAGGACTGGGAGATAAGGTAACCTTAGTTATTAACAAGTTGTTCACTTTTAACAAAGTTATCAACGGTGTTAGGTGAGTTGGAATATCCTTGGCATGCAGAACAAATTTAAATACATTGATGACATCAAATGCTAAACAGACATGTATCAACTAGACTGGAAACCTAAGCAACCTTTGTATTGGGAAAATGTGTCAAAACAAGAATAGCAGCTACAGCAACAGCAGCAAACCTTTGCATTGCTTGAGCACTTGTATGTTTCCAGGAGTCTCTATGTTACATGCTGTGTATCTCATTTAATCCTGACAGTAATACTATGAGACAGACTCTGTAACTATGCCAGCTTCACAGATGAGGAAACCAAGGCCCACAGAAGCTAAGTAGCTTCCCCTAAAGTCTCATGGCTAGTACACAGGTAGACACATTGAGTCTTTCTAGAGAGAATACAATCTTAACCATATCTCTGTATTTCTCTCCAAATTTCAAACAATTGTTTTACAAGTGAAAAGGTGCTCTTCCTGTGAGAGTTTTTGGAAGTCATTATTTCTCTAGGTAGAGAGCAATTAGGAGTTCACGACTTATTAGGGAGAAATATAATACAATGCGAGAGGAGATGTGGCTTAGGAAACAATACAGGGAAACAATTCTACTAACTAAAAAGACAGAGCTATCAGCTGGCAGTCCTCAATCATCTTCCTATTCACCTCCACTTCCTAAATTTACCTCTTTCTGGTAAATTTAATGTCTTGTGAAGTCTGGTGAAGAATGGTATTGCTTATTAATCCATATTGTGCCTTGTTGAGCATATAAATTCAGTTTGAATCTGAAAAATTTATGTGACCTTTTATAATATGCAAAGTAGAGCACTTTGCATACTTTCCACAGTAGATTCAACGGAGAAAATAGAAATAAACTCATTTGTTCATTAAAGATTTGAGTGTCTACTATTTTGTGCTGGGCACCTGTGCTGGAAACTAAAGATATAATGGCCACCTCTCTCAGGGAGATTACTGACTAGCTGAGGATATAGATATTAAATAAATGCACAGAAAAATGTAAAACAGAAAAAGTGCTACAAAGGAGAGGTAGATCAGGCAAGACTCAGAGAGGAAGGAAAGCTTGAGATATCTGAAACACCCAGGGGGAGTTAACTGGGGTGGGGTGGGGGGGGTAAAAGTAAAGAGCTGGGGAAGGCTGAACAGCATATGCAAACACCCTGAGGCAGTAAGGAGCAAGGTGAATGGCAGGGCCTAGAATTAAGGCCAATGTGGGAGAAGCAAAAAGAACAGGGGAAGTGCAATAAAAGATGAACTGCAGAGGGAAGTAGTAAGAAATGTCCATGCAGGACCTTGTCAGGCTACATTACAGATATTTGTCTTTATCCTAACAGCAACAGGAAGCCATCAAAATATTTTAAGCAGAGGAGGGGTTCATACTAATATTTACATTTTAAAAAGCTTCCTCAGACTTGTATGTGGAGAATGGTCTGGAAGAGGACCAGAGGGGCTGTGGGTGGACTACTGCAGTAATCCAGGTGAAGATGATGGTATGCTGGACCAAGGTGGTATTAGAGATAGAAAGAAGAGGAAGCATTTGAGAGTTATTTAGGAGGTAAAAATCAACTAAACATATTTTTGGAATATGAGAGATGAGGAAGAAGGGGATATCAAAAATAGCTCATAGTTTTCTGGACTATACAACTGAGGTGAATACAGACGCCACTTACTAAGATAGGGACACTGAAAAAGGAGCTGGCTTTGGACATACTGGGATTAAGATGTCTTTGAGATAAACAAGAAACACATATGTCAAAGATAAAGATAGACATAGACACACACACACAAACACACACACACACACACCCTCAGAATTGGGACCTGGGCTGTGGATATAAATTTGTGGTGATTACAGTTCTGCAGGTGAGATGGGCTAGATTATGAAAAGAGTGCAGACACAAGGAGATGACACCTGGGATGAAAGAACCATGTATAACTCATGATAATATATGGCAGACTTGTGACAGGTGTATAATAGAGGGACACAAAAATTAAGTGGGAGCAAAGCAGAAGAGAGATGAATTACAGGAAGAGATATGGAAAGAAGCTGGGTTTGAAAAGGATGTTAGAGACTAAGGAAGACTTCATATCTGGTAAGGATATGAGGATCATAACAGCTCACAGGGAGCAAAATTAAAAAAAGCAATTTGGAAAGATCTCTAAGACACATGTTAAACGGGGGTGGGGGTGGGGAAACAAGGTGCAGAGGAGTGGATATGAATGCTTCTATCATAGGTATAAACTACAAAAGCTATCTGCATATGTATGGTGGAAATATGAACTGACTTTTGGAAAGATATACAAGAAAATGCTAACAGTGCTTTCCTCTAAGAAGGATCTGGTGCTCTGGAGTAGAAAAGAAACTTTCCTTTTTTTTTTTTTTGAGGAAGATTAGCCCTGAGCTAACTGCTCCCAATTCTCCTCTTTTTGCTGAGGAAGACTGGCCCTGAGCTAACATCCATGGCCATCTTCCTCTACTTTATATGTGCGATGCCTACCACAGCATGGAGTGCAAGTGGTGCCATGTCTGCACCCGGGATCCGAACTTTGAACCCCAGGCCACTGAAGCTGAACATGCGCACTTAACAGCTGGCCACCGGGCCGGCCTCAAGAAAATCTACTTTCCAATGTGTACTCTTTGCTATTCTGAATTGTTCACTATGTACAAAATGATTATTTCGCTTTAGGTTTTTTTTTTTTTAATTTAAGAAAATAAGGGAAAAACCAAATAAACCCAGTTGTATATGACTGAAGCACTAAGACCAGAGGAGAAAACCCAAACCATACAGGATTTTAAATAGAGTGAATTTGCAAGATATGCTTTATCTTCAATCCTAAAACTGGAGAACTCTGGCAATAGAGCTTCCCTAATTCTGAAATAATATAGATTTAATAAGAGCTTTTAGATATCTTGGCTAGAACTTCTTACCCTTTCCTAGGTAACTGCCTTCCCGCCATACTTTGCACATCGTAAAGTTAAAGGTTCAACCAAAATTTAAGCCATTTTGCCAATATATTGTAAAGCTGTATCACAAGTCAGCCATATTTGACAGGATCATCTAATTTTTATTTTCCATCTTCTACTGTGACAGATTATAATTGGGTAAAATACAACTAACAAGTCGATAAATGTGCCAAACTCTAGTCTAGTTTATCATGAAGATGAAATTAAGCACAGACTTTTTTTTTTTTTATTAAAAATATTAGTTTTTTCCTTTTTCTCCCCAAAGCCCCCTGGTACATAGTTGTATATTCTTCGTTGTGGGTCCTTCTAGTTGTGGCATGTGGGATGCTGCCTCAGCATGGTTTGATGAGCAGTGCCATGTCCGCGCCCAGGATTCAAACCAACAAAACACTGGGCCGCCTGCAGCAGAGCGCGCAACCTTAACCACTCGGCCACGGGGCCAGCCCCTAAGCACAGACTTTTACAAGTACCTGTTTGTCCACTAGTTTTTGTATAAGTTTTATTTTGATGTTTAATCTGAGGGTCAAATATGGAAATGTAGCTTCTACCAGGAATTGTTTGTGCTGTGCGCTGCATCTTTGTTCAAAACTTAATAATATCCACACAGAATCCCTGACCTGCAAAAGACTTCCGAAAATTCAATAAATCTATTTCCTGCTTATATTCTGCTTTATGGAAGATCTTTCTCCTCAGTGGATAATGTACTTACAAAGCTTCATAATACAGGTAGTACACAGAGATCTAAAACAGTGAAGTACTCCCAAAACTCAGTGTTAATGATCCATTCTTGTAACATTTACTGAATACCCACTATACGCTGGGCACTGTTAAATACTGAAGACAGAGTGATGAACAGAACAGACACAATCCCTGGCCTCATAGAGACTACACAGATGCAGAACAAACACCACATTATTAACGTAAAATAACACTGGATAAATGCAAAGTCACTCATATTAGCAGGATATCTCCCAAAAAGAGTACAAAAAAAATAGTACTTACCAAATTGATCCTTTGCTTTTTCGTCCTGACACATCTAAGGCATGGGCTCTACTCTCATCAGTTAACACTGGTTCACTCAAGTAATAAGAGGAGGAGGGAAGCAACAGTGTGGAGAAAAATCTCCGTGGTGATTTTAATAAGCAACCCCCATAAGAACTACTAAGTTCACTGATGGTGTTACTACAAGTGAATCCAGGGGTCGCAATTCCCATCCCTCCCAAAAAGGCATTCTGATTTAATCAGTGTGGGGTGTGGTCCCAGTTTAGAGAGGTCTAAAAGCTCACCAGGTGATATACAGTCACTCCTCCCTTTAACGAAGGGATACTCTGAGAAATGTGACTTAGGCGATTTTGTCGTTGTGCAAATATCATACAGTGTACTTAAACCTAGATGGTACAGCCTACTACACACCTAGGCTATATGATACTAATCTTATGGGACCACTATTGTATACGTGGTCCACTGTTGACCAAAACGTCATTATGCGGTACATGACTGCACTACTTACTGACCTCTTCTGTCCAATCATCACCTCAAACTCTACAAAGTCAAAATAATCTTTAAAACAAAATCTGGCCCTTCTAAAGACCAAAAATTGTAGTACTTGATGGCAAAAGTGTGGGAGGGACCGTCATGCTTACACACTACTGGTGGGAGGAGAAAGGAGCACAACTTTAAAGCTTCCTTAGCCACCTGTGTCAAGAGCCACTTGAACAACTAATCTCACTTGCAAGTAGCTATCCTAAGAGAAGAAACGGAGATGTGGATAAAGAGTTTTGTACAAGGAGGCTCAAAGTAAAATAACAATGAGACAAAAGTCTAACAAAATGGTAATAGTTAAATCCCTTATGGTTTCTAATGAACTATGCTATAGCCACTAAAAGTCAAGATTTTGAAGCCTGTTTAACAACATGAGGAAATGCTCATGATAGAATAAGGTGAAAAAGGTCAGAAAACTGTATATCATAGTAATCAAAATGTGTAAAGAACGTGTATGTATTGTATTTTAAAGAGGATGGATGGAAATATTAACACTGGTTATATCTACTGTGAAATCATAGCTGATTTTTATTATGGATTCTTTTGTGTTTGTCTTACAAAATATTCTATAATAATTACACTTGTGTAATCAGGAAATAAACGTTATTTTTTAAAATGGCACTGTCATTTATTCGCGCAGGCATCACATTTGAGTTTTCAGCCTCCTTCCTCCCCAGGCCCCATGTCCAGTCATTCAGCATGCCCTGTAAACAGTCTTTCTCATAACACAAGAACGGAAGGAGCAACTAGCTGTACTGGAAAAGCTTGGAAATCCTTGGAAAAATCCCTCAGGTCTTTGCTCATGCCATTTCTCTTACCTCCCTGATCACTCCTGCCCTTTCAATATTCTTTTTCAGGATTCACTAACAAAGAGAAGTCCTCCCTAATGTTACAAGTGACTTCCACCTCTTTTTGAACTTCCATAGTGCACACTGCTGTTTGGCTTTTCGGTTATGTCGCACTGATGGAGGGCCAACTAGAAGAAGAGTACAGTAGCTTGAAGTCAAGGCAGAAAACACGAAACATGCAGAAACCCTGAAGGCACAGAATAGTAACATGTTTCACGATAACAGCCTAGAATTAATAAGAGAAGACTAAGTGACGTTCAGTATACACATATTCTGTTTCCTAAGACAGGCAAACACTCATCTGCAAACATCTGGAAAACTTAAAATATGCCTGAAAAATTGATGCAGTCGGCCAAAGAGACATGAAAACTGAATGCAATGTGGTATCCTGGAATGGATCCTAGACCCCAAAAAAAGGATATTAGTGGAAAAACTGATAAAATCTGAGTAAAGTCCAGAGTTTAGTTAATAGTAGTCTACCAATATTAATTTCTTACTTTTGACAATTTAGCAGAAGCCTTCACAAATACTTTCTCATTTACAATTGCTTTCTATTGCATAAGGGACAGGCACCACTACAGTCCTAAGTCAACAGTACTAAGGTCTGCCCAGATGACTGTCCATTTCGTGATGGTGGAGAACAGGTCTTCTTCCTCATACTCCAATGCTCTGCTAGACCACATGGCCGTGTGTCCAAGGCTTGGCTGTCACTCAGTTCACCAAGTGAAAGCATGAATATAATTCTATACACCAAAACCTTATCACAACCTGTAGTATTAAGAATCCTTATGTTTAACGACACTCACAGAAAACCCTGACATCCATTTTAACAAGGAGTATTGAGCTATACTGATCATCCATATAAAACATATTTCAGACTAAGTTTCTATTACTGTCTCATATGCCCCGGTGAGGAGAGCTAAAGGCCTTTGTTTCAAGTGCTATTTGACACTCTATATATGGACTAAAATCTACTTTAAAAAGGAAAAAGAAAAATGCCAGTGAATCTTTGAAGCATTATTGTTCACTGTATTTCTTTAGAGAAAAGGAAATATGCTGAAGCGTCAGAAGGAACCTCCGAGAGTCTGCTTATGAAAATGCAAGCCTTCTACTCGTGGAAGGAAAAGAGTATTTAATTTACTGCACAGTCCAACTCACTTATCGACCTAACAACAAGACAGCAGGGAGAATGATTTTATAAAAATCCCAGGAACTGTTTTATTAAATGACATTTAAACTATGATTATTTTGGATATTACAGCTGCTGAAAACTGATCTCCTTTGTCATCAGACCAACAATTTTTTCAGGATTTTTAACCTATGATCCACCTGAAAGCTCTGGTGATTACCCACTCTCATCCTCTATATTACACCTTACACTAAACAGAGATTACATTTTATTTTAACCTTAAAAGTTTAGATGTTACAGCATTTTTATATGTCCCAAAGCAGCTAGTATAATACTTTCCACATAACACTTACTCAGTAACTGCTTGTTGAATAAATGTCAAGCACGATAAAAGGTATCATGGCACAAGAATGATTCTTTATAAAAAAATGTTTCGTACCATCCACCAATTTTTTATTTTATGCACATCAGAAGCCAAGCACCCTCAGACTGTGGTAGGGATAAAAAGGGATAAATTAGATGCCACCTAACTGAATTTACAGATAGGAAAATGTTTAAATGCAATACAGGGTACCATTCGCAGAACCAGAGACAGTTCAGTGTTCCACGGAAGGATGAAGGAGGATGTATCAAGCCTGCCTAACTGGGTATAACAGAAAGCTCCCTACATACCTGAATATAAGGCAATCCCCCATTCTAGTAAAATGAGAAAACAGTGTTCTCCCTAATTCAAGTATATCTATTTTTAGAAATGTCAAGGAAACAGTCAAATGTCCATTTACAATATTTACTAGTTTAGCTACAGATATTTAAAATCACCCAATAAAATAAGTTGACTTGCAAATAGTTCTTTTTCCACTCTCATGTTTCATTAAAATTTTATTCTACTACTTGACAGCAGTGTTTTTATCACCACTACAATACTTTTCTACAGTACATTATTTTCACTTCTAAGTTACCAAGATGCAGCTTTTTTGTTGTTGTTGACTGAGAAAGGCTCACCCGGAGCTAACATCTGTGCCAAGCTTCCTCGATTTTGTATGTGGGTCGGCACCACAGCATGACTGCCAACAAGTGGTACAGATCTGTGCCCAGGAACTGAACCCAGGCCGCTGAAGCAGAGCACACCGAACTTAACCACTAGGCCATCGGGCCGGCCCTGAGATGTAGCACTTTTGATTCTGCAATTAACACTGGTATCGGAAATTTTATCACAGCCCAAAGTACCGTTTGTACAATCTAAAGATGAGAGTTTTTTCATTCAACCTAAATAATATTCCTTATATACTCAATGTAACCATTTACTATATTCCTTTTAATATAAAGTTAAATATTTAATTAGCTTTGTTGAGGTATAATCATTTAGAATAAATTCACAATTTTGAAGTGAAGAATTTGAAAAGTTTTCACAAATGTATACAGTCCTATAACATTGCCACAATCATGATATAAAACATTTCCAGTAACCTAAGAGTTTCCCTGTGTTCCTCTGCAATTAATCTCCACCTCCCACCTCTTGCCCCTGGAAATGACTGATGTGCTTTCTGTCACAATAGTTTTGCCTTTTCCAGAATGTCACATCAGTAGAAGCGTACGGTATGTAGAATTTTGTGACTGGGTTCATTCATTTAGTAGAATCCCTTTAGACTCACCCATGTTGTGGTGTGTATCACTAGTTCATTCTATCATTAGATACATCACAATTCGTTTATCCATTCAGTTAGCCGTAGACAGTGGATTGTTTTCAATTTTGGGCTATTAGGATTACAACTGCTACACATATTCAAGTACATCGCTGTGAAAATATGTTCTCATTTCTCGTAAGTATAGTCATGTGCTGCATGATTACGCTTTGGTCAACAACGGACCACATGTACGACAATGGTCCCATAAGATTAGTACCACATAGCCTAGGCGTGTAGTAGGCTGTAGCATCTAAGTTTCTGTAAGTACACTCAATCACCTTTGCACAACCATGAAATCACCTAACGATGCATTTCTCAGAACAGATCCCTTTTTTTTCTTTTATTTCATGCTTTTTGTGTCCTAAGAAATCTTTGCTTAATCCAAGGTTATAAAAACTTTCTCATATATTTAATTCTTGAACTTTTATTGCTTTAGCTTCTACATTTCGATCCATGACCCTTTTTGAGTTAATATTTACAGATGATGTGAAGGAAAGTTTGAGGCTCGTTGTTTTGCATATGGATATTCAGTTACTTTATCACCATCTGTTGAAATCCCTTCCCTGCTGAATTACTTTGGCACACCTTTCAAAAATCAAAAATCAAAATCAATTGACAATTTACATGTGGCTCTATTCTTGGGCTATTTTATTCCACTGATTTATATGTCTATCCTTATGCCAACACCATACTATTTTGATTACTGTAGCTTTTATACAGTGTGTCTTCGAATCAGGCAGTTGAGTCCTCCAACTTTCTTCATTTTCAAAAATTAGAATGTCCAAAATGGTGCCAGCCATGATCCAGTCCCTCCATCCTGTCAATTTCAATTAAAAACTTGGTATTTCAAAGATAACACTAAAGAAAATGAGGATGATGTCTCTGCTATTTAAAGAACATACTGTATTGCTATCACCTACCACACTGGAGGCTTACTCTAATATACCTACAGAGTTCAATATCACATAAAATAAATCTTGAACCCTAAGACAGCTGACTACTGAAGGCTCTAAAGAATTCATCTTAAGCTTATATTGCCTATATGTGACTCTCCTCCTGCCTCCAATGCAAGAACCTTGGAAATATATAGAGTAAGACTTGTGTTAGCAATAATAATTATTTAAAAATTCACTCACTCTTTAGGAACACATTTTTAAAAATCAATAAAATGATGTCTTGCATATAAAAAAGAAAAATTAGTAATTCTAAGACTTACTGCAACAACCAAAAGAATACCCCAGAAAAACGGATATTTTATACATATATATAAAATATCTACATATAAATATATATTATTATACATAAGGATATTTTATACATATCATTATATATCTATCCTTATATACCTTTATACCCTCATACACGTGTATCTATGCCCCTCCATATATATATCCTTGCATTAGAAAAGTCACAGGACAACAGGTACCTTAGAAACTTTTCACTTTTAGGTTTCACTTTTCACTACTGAAAATAGTGTTGTCCCTTAAAGAGAACGAATACAAATATTGAAACAAAACAGTTCTTTGGCTACAATATACACAAATTAAAAATTATGAATACTAACTAACCCTAAAATACTTAAATGATTTCAATAGTTTACAAATGATTTGTATATTATATGTATTATGTAGCTGTTCCAAAGGAGATTTTGCCATTTATCTAAAATATTGTATAGTGTCTTATCTTTCCCCTTTCTCTACCATTCATAAATTACAGGTCTCAAACCAATTCATCCCTGAGGATGTTACTGCATATTCTTCAAATACGTTAACTTTAGAAAAATTTCCATGACAATGACAAAGTTGTGTTTAAGTTCAAATTCTCATTTTTTTCTTTTACTTAAACCATTTCACCTGTTGAAAGCCACATTTTGTCCTTCTCAATACCTCTTTTGAAACTTCAATATAAACAGAAATGAAATGCAATTCAATGTATATATTGCAATTTGAGTAGACCATAAAATAATATTGCAACATGCTAGCTCCAGGAAATTCAGATAGTGTTTGATAACCCCAAAATTACATTAAACACCTGTCCATAAATTTCAGTGGTTCTGAATCATGGGAATAAGAAAGCACATTTAAAAACATTATATTTTTTTGATCTCATTTTCTTTACATGTACAAATTATGGTGATACACTTAAAATTTTCTTTCGTTTTCTCATAGACTAGATTTTTCTTATTTAGAAAGAAAAGAAGTATCAGATTAAAAAGGTTTAGAAGTTAATAAAGAAATTCATACAAATGAAAAAGTGCTAAGATACAAAGAACATATTCAAAAACACAATGATTCACTCTAATATTTTTGGAAACTTCATTACCTTATCCACACTATCTACATTACAGAGGTTCCTTTTGATAGGGGTCATTTGAATAAGTTAGCCAAATGATTTTTCTGTAGTCTAATAACATACATTTTTATCAGATAGCAGAAGCTGACTCTCCAGAGAAATAAATGTCACCAATTAAAAATTAATGTTGAATATGTGCTATTTCATACAACTGCTACCAGATGAATAAGTAAGGCCATGTTCTATCTTTCTTTTCCTTTGAAATAATGATGTTTAGTTTAGCTTTCATGAGATATTGTTTCAACATAAAAGTTCATTTTGTCAGAGACATCTCCCAAGGAAGGCCAGGCCTAGAATCAAAGTAGCACTAGAAGCTTCTGCTTCTTCAGAGAATAAAAACCTCAGAAGAGTAATCTCATAGTTTTGGTTTCCAGGTTTTGCTAATGGAGTATCTCCCTGATGCAGGTTTCCCATTGCAGAGCATAACTCTTGGATGATAAGAACAGGTTACATGGCATTTCCAAATTTGCACTTGTGAGCCTGTCAAACACTGAGTTAGACAGAAACAATGGCATTTAAAAAGTCATTAGTCTGGGGTCAGCCCAGTGGCGTAGTGGTTAAGTTCATGCACTCTGCTTTGGCAGCCCGATGTCCACAGGTTCGGATCCTGGGCGCAGACCTACACACTGCTCATTCAGCCATACTGTGGCAGTGTCCCACATACAAAAAACAGAGGAAGATGGCAACATATGTTAGCTCAGGGCCAATCTTCCCAACAAAAAAAAAAGTCATTAGTCTGGAACTATTTAAATCAGGAAAGAAACATAATAAACTGTCCCACGTCCTTGTGCTATATGAGAGAGTGTTAAGGTATTAACTTAGGACTTCTTTAAGTAGGCAAGGTACAATTTCAAGGAAACCATAAGAAAATGGAAAGTGTATATCATTCCAAAAGTGGATGTAGAGAAAAAATAAACTTAAAAAACACTAATAAGCAAGTAAAAAGCATTCCATAAATTTAAAAAGGGAGAATGAAAAAGTGTAAGAAAAAGGGAGGTAGTGAGACAGAGACAAAAAAAGACAGGAAAAGAGGAAGTACTAAGTAGATGGCAGAAACAAGCCTCAACCACAATATAAATGGATCACTTTTCAGAGATCATCCAACTGAATTACCACACACACACACAAACAGTAATATGGTATTTTTAAAAGACAAAAAACAAAAGCTATAAAGATAAATGTTTCAACTTACTAAGACATATTATTTCAAACTTGCTTCACCTAATAAATAGCCTCAAGACACACTGCTACAAGAAAGATTAGACAAATGAATACATTTCCACAGTTCTTGTTTTTGAGAAGTCAAGCAGCAACAAAATAAAATAAAATAAAATAAAATAAAATAAAATAAAATAAAATGTTTTAACCACTCAATTAGGCCCAAAAAGCAAGTTTCAACAAATTTTTAAAATCACAATTTCAGGGGAACCACAAAAGCAGTACTTAAGAGATAAATTTACAGTTTGGAGGCTTAAAGAAGAAAAGGTCAAGATTAGTGAGCTAAACACTCCAGCTAAAAAACTACAAAAAGGACAGTAGAAGCTACAATAAATAAGAAAATAAGTTACAAAGATAAGAATATAGTGAAAGAGAACACAAAAACAAAATACAGAACCAACAAATATTAAAACGTTTGTTTTGTTTTGGCCAAGACTAATAAAACATACAAACTTTTGAGAAGACTGATTGAGAGAAGGCAGAAACAAAAGACATGAAAAAATTTTAGACAAATGGTCCTATTCCTAGAAAAATATAACTTACCAAAAGGAACAGACTATGAGAATACTGCTACAATCAATAAATGGATTGGTAGTTCATCTCTACCTCAACACACACTGCTCCCCTACCGCAAACCACTCCAAATAGAAAACTACCAGGTCCAAACTCTGTTTTACAGGAGAGTTCTATCAAATTTTAAGCAAAAGATCATTCCAATCTTAAAACTCTTTAGAGAACCAAAAAAATTTCTTCTCTGAAGCCACTATAACCTTGACACTAAAAACAGGCTAATACAGTACAATTTACAAAGAGCTAAAAAGCTAATGGGAATGCAAAGTTAGTTTGACACTAGAAAAATATACAAATGCAGTGTCTCATGTTAAAAGGTTAAAGGAAAACCACATGATTATTTCTTTCAATAGCAGAAAACCATTTGATAAAATTTAATACCTAATGAAGACTTTACATAAGAACACCATCAACAAAAACAACAAAAATATCTTAGAAAATTAGAAAAAGGGACTTCATTAACTGATAAAGAGTAATCTTTCACTCACACCAAATATCATTTTTAAAGATGAAAATTTGTAGCACTCTGTTTAAAGCCTGAAACAAGGGGCCAGCCCAGTGGCACAGAGGTTAGGTTCACACGGTCTGGTTTGGCAACTAGGGGTTCACCGGTTCAGACCCCAGGTGTGGACCTATGCACCACTTGTCAAGCCATGCTGTGGTAGGCGTCCCACATATAAAGTAGAGGAACATGGGCACAGATGTTAGCTCAGGGCCAGTCTTCCTCAGCAAAAAAGAGGAGGGTTGGTGGCAGATGTTAGCTCAGGGCTAACTTTCCTCAAAAAAAACAAAATGCTGAAATAAGACAGGAAGCCCACTTATGACCTGGTAGACCTGGATATTGCAATAAGAAAAAGAACTAAAAGGAAAAGGGATTCAAAAAAAGAAAGAAAACTGTCAGACATAAAAAGGCTATCTACATAGAAAGCTCAAAAAATGTATAAGTAAATTTTTACATTTGATAAACAGTTTAGGCAAGGTTGCTAGATACAAAGACAATGGAAAAAAAATCAACTTATTTTCTATATAACAGAATAGGAACAAACTGAAACTTTTAGATGATGCAATTTACAATACTATCAAAATATTAAATACTTAGGAATAAATCTAACAAAAGATATGCAATACTTACAGAGAACAAATTATAAAACATAACTGTAATCAAAGAAGAACTAAATTAACAGGGTGATGTACTGTTGATGGACAAAGAGATTCAACCTGTTTAAAAATTTCACTTCTCCCTAATTTGATAAACAAATTCAACAAAATCCCAAACCACAAAAAAATTTTTTCAAGGAATCTGATAAGCTGATTCTCAAACTATATGTATGAGACAAGCAGCTCCTGACGAAGGAGGTGTGGATTCTTGCCCTACAAGATATCAAGATTCATTAGAATCATAGTAATTAAAACAGTATCGTGTAATATTTGTGCAGAGATAGACAATTTGATCAATAAAACAGAGGAGCCAGCACAGAACCATGTAAATATAGAATCATGAAATGACAGAGGTGGCACTCCAACCAATGGAAGGACTATTCAATAAATGGTACTAGAATAGTTATCCAAATGGGGAAAAATGCAATTAGACCACTAACTTACACAGTCTAAAGTATCAACTCCAAATAGAATTAAAATAAATATGAAGAGCAAACCTATAAGAATAAAATATTCTCTTCAAGATCTTGAAGCAGGTAGAGTTCTTAACCATGATATAAAAAAGTTTTAACTATACAAGAGACTGATATAACAAGAAGGCATTTCAGAGAAATGGAAAATAAACGTACAATGATGTTCAACCTCATTATTAGTCAGGAAAATGCAAAATTAAACCAGGAAAAGATACCATTTTTATTCACATGAATTAGGGAAAAAACCAAGATGCCCCAAAATTATCAGTGTTGATAAGCATACAGAGCAAAGGGAATTACTGCACTCTGCTGATAGGACTGCACAATGGGGCATTATCCTGTACAGATGAACATGCACATACCCCTATGACTCTCCATATTCCATTCCTAGACATACACATAAAGGATTTACTCATATGCCAGAATACAGATTAAATAATCTTCACATTAAAATTGCTCATGACAAAATAAACATTGAATATTACCTGCTATAGAAGAATATATCAAGTTATAGTTGCATAATGAAATAGTATACAGCAGTGAAATTTAATGACCTACAGCTAGATGCCACAACTCAAACACATTTTGAAACATGATTTAAGAGAGAAAGAAAGAGCTTCACTTCAAGATGGTGATGCAGTGTAGGAGGATCCTGCACTCACCTCCTCCCACAAACACACTGAATCTGCAGCTACCAATGGAACAATTCCCTCTAAACCTCCCCCACAGAAACTAGCTGAGCAACTCCTACACATCAAATCAATGAGGAAAAACCACAGTGAAATAGGTAAAAGAGGCTGACATAATCTCACCATAAACCCCACCCTAAGTGCAGTGACAATCAATCAGGAGAAAAAACACAACTCCAAACTTCTCCCTGAGGAGCGAAGGCTTTGAACCCCACATCTGCTACCACAGCATTTAAGACCTGCACCTAAGAGATGGGTCCACAAAACATCAGCTTTGAAAGCCAATGGAGCATGTGTCCATGAGACCCACAAAGTTACAGGAAACCGAGAAAGAGTTCTTAAAGGGCTCATGTAGACTCACTGAGGCTACACCACAGGGCCCCGTCCAGAAGCAGCTGATTGAAATATCCATTCTTTCCGTGTAAGAGGCCAAGTGCTTACCTTGAAAGCTTCTGCCTGGGGGGCAGTCATCTCATTTAACACACAACCTAGAGTCCTACTGAAATACCCTCCAAAGAATGCAAAGGCTGGCAGGTGCCATCTTTTCTCTGTCCCTCTACCTCATTCCTGGTCACCAGTGTCTCCTGGAAAGGAGCTTGTGCACACATCTGCCTCTGATGGCCAGTAGGGCTTGTGTTCATGGGCTCAACAAATAGTAGCAAACAAAGAAACAGTTTTTAATTGGCTACCACACCATAGATCAATGCACAGAGAACAAACAGGAGCACCCATCATCCAGTCCTCCCCTGAAACACGTATACACACATACTTTAAAAGACACTACCTGCAAGTTCAGCTTCCAATCAGCCTGAATCTACTTGCTGAATGAGATCCTCACCTTTGAGGCACTGACAGGTGTCGGCACACCCTCAACTACTGGGAGTCACTAAGAACAAAGTGGGCTGCTTGGATAATCACAAGGTTTGAAAGACAACTAAGCACTATGGCAGGGTTAGACAGTAAGTTTCACCTCCGACACTAGGCCACTCCTTTAAGACCAGGAGAGGTGGCTATTTTAACTAAAGCACAGAAACTAACAAAGAGAATTAAGGAACATGAAAAAACAAAGCAATATGTTCCAAACAAAAGAACAAAATAAACCTTAGAAAAAGAGCTTAATGAAACAGACATAAGTGATTTACCTGATAAAGAGTTCAGAATAGCAGTCATAAAGATTCTCACCGAGGTCAGTAGAACAATGAATAAACAAAGTGAGAATTTCAACAGAGATAGAAAATATAAGAATGTACCAAACGGAAAGCACAGAGCTGGAGGATACAGTAACTGTGCTAAAAATACAATAGTGGGGTTCAACAACAGACTAAATAAAGCAGAAAAAATAATCAGTGAACTTGAAGACAAGGCAGTAAAATTCATCCAATCAGAGCACCAAAAGGAAAAAAGAATAAAGAAGAGTAAAGATTGCTTACATGACTTACGGGAGAATATCAAGCAGACTGATATTCACATTATACAGGTCCTGGAAGGAGAAGAAGGACAAAAAGGGGCAGAAAACGTTTTTGGAGAAATAATGGCTAAAAACCTCCCTGAACTGGGAAAGGAAACAGACATCCAGATCCAGGAAGCCCAGAGACTTCGAAATAAAATGACCCCAAAGAGACCCACACCAAAATACATCAGAATTAAACTGTCAGAAGTAAAAGACAAGGAGAGAATCTTAAAAGCAGCAAGAGAAAAAGCTGTAACATACAAGGGAACCCCCATAAAACTACAACGGATAGATCATCCAGAAAGTAAGTCAACAAGGAAACAGTGGCCTTAAATGACTCATTAGACCAGATGGACTTTGCAGACATATACAGAACATTCAAAAGCAACAGAAGCCATATTCTTCTCAAGCACAAATGGAACATCTCCAGGATAAATCATATGTTAGGCTTCAAGCGCCAATAAATTTAAGAAGTCTGAAATCATATGAAGCATCTTTCCAACCACAATGGTATAAAACAAGAAATCAATTACAAGAAGAAAATCAGACAAATCACAAATATGTGAAGATAAACATGTTAATGAACAATCAATGGGTCAAATGAATAAAAAAAGAAATCAAAAAATACCTTGAGACAAGTGAAAAAGGAAATACAACATACCAAAACTGAAAGGATGCAACAAAACCAGTTCTAAGAGGAAAATTCACAGCAATAAATACCTACATTAAGAAAGAAGAAAAGTCTTAAATAAACAACCTAATTTTACACCCAAAGGAACTAGAAAAAGAACAACCACCTAAGCCGAAAGTTATTTGAGGAAGAAAATAAAGATAGCAGAAATAAATGATACAAAGGCTAAAAAGACAAAGAAAAGATCAATGAACCGAACAGCTGGTTTTTTTAAAAAAAGACAGACAAACCTTTAGCTACACTCACCAAGAAAAACAGGGAGTGGACTCAAATAAATAAAAACAAAAATAAATAAATAAAAGAAGAGACATAACAATTGATACAACAGAAATACAAAAAGTATCATAACAAACTACTATGAAAATTAGATTCCAAGAAATGTAAAAACAAGAAGATACGGATAAATTTCTAGAAACATAAAATCTAGATCGAGTCATGAATAAATACAAAATATGAACAAATTATTAGTAAGGAGATTGAATCCGTAATCAAAAACCTCCCATCAAACAAGAGTCCAGGACCAGACGGCTTCACTGGTGAATTATACCAAAGATTTGAAGAAGAATTAATACCAATCCTCCTCAAACTCTTCCAAAAAAAGAAAAGAGGAGGGAACACTTTCAAACCCATTTTATGAGGCCAGCATTACTCAGATACTAAAACCAGACAAGGACACTACAAGAAAAGAAAATTACAGACCAGTGTCTCTCATAAATATACACATAAAATTCGCAACAAAATATTAGCAAACAGAATTCAACAACACATTAAGAGGATCATACACCACAATCGGGGGGATTTATTCCAGGGAGGCAAAGATGGTTCAATATAAGTAACCCAACCCATGTGATACACCACCTAAACAAAATGAAGGATAAAAATCATATGATCTCAATAGATGAAGAAAAAGAATTTGATAAAATTCAACATCCATTTACGACAAAAACTCTCAACAAAGTGGGTACAGAGGGAATGTACCTCAACATAATAAGGCTCATATATGGCAAGCCCACAGCTAACATAAAGCTCAATGGTGAAAAGCTGAGAGCTTTTACTCTAAGATCAAGAACAAGAAAATGACGCCCTCTTTGGTCACTTTTATTTAACATAGTATTGGAAATCCTAGCCAGAGCAATTAGGCAAGATAAAGAAATAACAGACATCCAAATCAGAAAGGAAAAAGTAAAACTGTCTCTATTTGCAGATGACGTGCTAATTATATACAGACTACCCTAAGGACTCCACCAAAAGCTGTCAGAACTAATAAACGATTTCAGTTGCAGGATACAAAACCAATATACACAAATCAGGTGAGTTTCTATACACTAATAACAAACTATCAAAAAGAGAAATTAAGAAAACAATTCCATTTACAACTACATTAAAAGGAATAAAATACCTAGGAATAAATTTAACTAAGGAGGTGAAAGATCTGTACACTGAAAACTTAAGACACTGAGGAAAGAAACTGAAGACACAAATAAGTGGAAAGATATTCTGTGCTCATGGATTAGAAAAATTAATATTATTAAAATGTTTATACAACCCAAAGCAATCTACAGATTCACTGCAATCCCTATGAAAATTATGATGACATTTTTCACAGAGAGAACAATCCTTAAACTTGTATGGAACCACAGAAAAACCCAAATAGCCAAAGCAATTTTGAGAAAGAACAACAAAACTGGACGTATCACACTTCCTAACTTTAAACTTTAGTACAAAGCCACAGTAATCAAAACAGTACGAAACTGGCAGAAAAATCAGGCACATAGATCAACGGAACAGAATAGGAAGCCCAGAAGTAAACACACACATATATGGTCAATTAATCTGCAACAATGGAGTCAAGAATATAGAATGGGGAAAGGACAATCTCTTCAATAAACTGTTGGGCAAACTTGACAGCCACGTGCAAAAGAATGAAACTGGATCACTATCATACACAAAAATCAACTCAAAATGGATTAAAGACTCGAATGTAAGACCTGAAACCATAAAATTCCTAGAAGAAAACACAGGCGGTAAGCTCCTTGACATCAGTCACACAAAAAGCAAAGGCAACAAAAGCAAAAATAAACAAGCAGGACTACAGCAAACTACAAAGTTTCTGCACAGCAAAGGAAACATCAACAAAATGAAAAGGAAATCTACCAAAGGGGAGAAAATTATGTGCAAATCGTGTGTGAAAGAAGTTAATATCCAAAGTAAATAAAGAACTCATACAACTCAATAGCATAAAACCACCTGATTAAAAAATGGGTAGAGGATCTAAATCGACATTTTCCCAAATAAGACATACACAAGGCAAACAGGTACATGAAAAGGGGTTCAACATCACTAATTACTAGAGAGATACAAATCAAAACCAAAATGAGATATCATCTCACTCCTGTCAGAATGGCTATTATCAAAAAGATAAGAAATAAGTGTTGGTGAGGATATGGAGAAAACGGAACCTTTGAACACTGCTGGTGAGAATGTAAACTGATGAAGCCACTATAGAAAACAGTATGGAGATGCCTCAAAACATTAAAAAACAGAACTACCATACAATCCAGCAATTCCACTTCTGGGTATTTAAAAAAGGAAATGAAAACTAACTTGAAATATGCACCCCCCCTGTTCACTGCAACATTATTTACAATAGCCAAGACATAACAGCAAACTAAATGTCCACTGCCAGATGAATGGATTAAGAAAATGTGGCATACATATATACAATGGAATATTTATTATTCAGCCCTAAAAAAAGAATGAAATCTTGCCAATTATGACAACACAGATGGACCTTGAGGGCATTATGTTAAATGAAATAAGACACAGAAAGACAAATACCCTATGATTTCATTTATTTATGGAATCTTTAGGAAAAAAACAAACAAAACAAAAAGCAAACTCATAGATACAGAGAACAGATTACTGGTTGCCAGAGGCGGGGAGATATGGAGTGGACTAAATGGGTGAAGATGGTCAGTGGGTACAAACTTCCAGTTACAAAATAAATAAGTCCTGGGGATGTAATGTACACCATGGTCACTAGTTAACAACACAGTATTTTATATTTGAAAGTTAAGAGAGTAAATCTTAAAAGTTCTCATCAGAAGAAAAAGAAAATTTTAACTACTTGTGGTTATGGATGTTAACTAGACTTAGTGCAGTGATCATTTTACAATATATACATATATCATATCACTATGCTATATACCTGAAACTAATATAATGTTACAGGTCAATTACATATCATTAAGAAATTTTTTTTAAAAAAAAACAGCAATAAGAAAAAGAAGATTCTAGAAGTCTAATTACAACATGATACCAAGTATACAATGCTCAAAACTAAGCAAAACATACACTATTTATGAATATACACAGAACATATATTTTTAAAGTAGTAAGGGAAGAATTTTTAAAAATCTCATCTGGGTGAGGGGAAGTAGAGGAGTGGACAGTGATGGACAATATAGACAGATTCAATGATGTATTCTAGTTCTCAAGGTAGGTGAGAAGGTCACCAGTGTTTATTATTACACCTCATAGCATGTTACACCTGTTCTTTTCTATGTATTCTGTGGTACATGGATACTTAATTATAAAAGTATACTTACATACAAAATAAAAGAGAATACTTTTTTTGTACACTCAAATGACTAGGAAGGTACAGCTACAGCAATGTCAGAATGGGAGACAGCAAGCAAAACCTAGCTGAACTGCATTCAGCTTTAATTTTTTTTTTTTAAGATTTTATTCTTCCTTTTTCTCCCCAAAGCTCCCCAGTACATAGTTGTGCATTTTTAGTTGTGGGTCCTTTCAGTTGTGGCATGTGGGACGCCGCCTCAGTGTGGCCTGATGAGCAGTGCCATGTCTGCGCCCAGGATTGGAACCGGAGAAACCCTGGGCATGCGAACTTAACCACTAGGCCAGGGGGCCGGCTCCAAATAATTTATTTTTAAAAATAACACTGGGAGAGAATTTGGGCTTTTCTGTCACTCTAAAAGACCTTTAACAAATACAATATGCTCCAGTACTCTTGCTTCTCATAATTATATATTGGGTTTTTTCAGACTTCTAAGTAAAAAAAATAATTTTCTAGCCATAATGCTCAAATGACAAAATTTTTTAAGTCAACCTATAGATGAATTCTTATATATTTTTTAAGTTAAATCTCAGAATTATATGACTTTATATCTAGGAATTCCTGGTAAGATCTTTTCACTTAACGGGTCAAATTGTTCTACTTTCAAATTTATTTGGCATTTTAAATTACGGTTAACCATGCCTCTCATTTCAAACAGAGGTCTGGCTGGCCATGGAGCAGTTACTAATATCTTATCCAGAAAAGCAGAGAGGAGGATACTGTGATTATAAAACTTGCCCACACTTTTTGTTACAGTCCATCTTTTACTCTAAGATTTAATTTATACACACATGCACACACAAATATACATACATATATATTTGCTACAAATTTGAAATTCATAAGATATAAAATATGACCTTTAATTTTAAAAGTTGCAGATAACATTTAAAGGAGTATAGATTACCTGAGAAATTCTGAATAAATTTTTAGTAAAAGTACTAAGAACATTCCTAACTGTACTGTAAATTATGAAGAACAGGTAAAATTAAAAGTTTGGATATTCTGCACAATTCTTATTCACAAATCTTTTTACTAACAAATAATTAGCTTCATGGAGAGAGATTTCTGACTGATTAGTAAAATTCAAATCAAAACATTTAAAACATAAACTGCTTGGGTAACTGGTTATCAGCCTTATCTTTACAATAAACACAGAAATTCTACAAAATGTTATATAGTCAATAGACTGAAGTTGGACACAAATTTCAACCAACATCAAACAAATATAAGCTTACTGACAATATACATACGATAGATCCAATACTTGCATTGCCACAGGTGTAATTAAACATAACTATACTGACTGATACAAAAGACGTATACAGGCAGTCCAGTCAAGGTAATGTATTCTACTTGAAGTGATCTCATATACAAAAGGGCCAGAGTCAAACACTTAAATTAACAGCATTATTGCAACTTGAAGAACACAAATTAATCCTATCTAATCCCCATTACATGCAGCTTTTCCCTGTTCCTTTTTTCCTCAAACTCTGGAGGGCATTTCCCTGGGATTATCAAAAAGTGGTCCAAAGATCTAATAACTGGCTGATGGAAAACACACACGCAGAGTTGCCTCTTCCCTACCTTCAAACAAACAAGATATAGAAACCAGGAGAAATCAAAATGCTCTATAAGACTCTGTAGTTGTCTTTTCAGGGAATTTAACTGAAGGAGTTACCTAGGGTTTATTCAACGACTTCTTAAACTTAAAAAAAAAAGAAAGAAATTCAGATTACAAGAAAATGACAAAACAATCTATAGAACATGTAATCTCTATCACTATACTCAAAAACTTGTTTTTGTTTCTATGAAAACATCTAAAATATTAGCCTCAAAACATTATTTTCAAAACTTTTGACTAAATCTTCCAAAGGGCTTGAGTTTGTTTTGTCAATTTTTCCTGCTGCTTTAATTAAAATCATTTAAGCATTCATTATCCTAACGCACTTGATCCTAGAGGAAACGTCTCTTTAGTTCTATCGCTATTTTATTAACTACTCTGCTGACCCTCTAAGTGAAATGAAATTTCTTCTTGGTATTACTCAAATTTTAACATATTTTTTGAACATTAAAAAATAATTTTAGGGGCCGGCCTCGTGGCATAATGGTTAAGTTCACGTGCTCTGCTTCAGCGGCCCAGGGTTCGCCAGTTTGGATCCTGGGCACAGAGATATGCAATGCTTATCATGCCATGCTGTGGCAGGCATCCTAGAGGAAGATGGGCACAGATGTTAAGTCAGGGACAGTCTTCCTCAAAAAAATAAATAAAAATTTTTTAAAAATAATAATTTTTACACATTTTAGATAAAACATGAATACATTGGAAGTTTATGTAGAAAGTACCATAAACCCATTTCCTGCTCTTTTGAAAAGCGTTTTCATATAAAGTTGAACTATCTTAGAGAGTTTTAAAAACAAAAAAGGGCTGTACATGGACATCAGATTCGTTCTTATAGAAGATGAGGTGTGAAGTCTAATTTTTCTTTTTCTCTTTTATTAAGTCTAACAGATTGTCACTAAAATGATTCTTTACTGCTAATATATGCAGATGTGACTCTGGAAGATTATTAATGGCCAATAATATGATTCAAATCCAGAATTAATTTAATATAATGACCCCATATTTCCATCATTTCTGAGACAAGTTCAATAACACAGCATGGTAATCACTAAAATCCAGAAAAAAAAGTGACATATGGTATTTAACAGCTATGATTAAAGGCATGTTGATGGCAACTGTTCTGAAAGAATACCCTTAACTGCATATATTGCAGGCAATTATACCTGTTTTCATAATAAAATACTCAAGGAAAATATCAAATATCTTGCCTAACAATGCTAAACACATTTCAACATCAACTATCAGGGAAAAAAATAGGTAACATTTTCAGTGACAAAAATCAACACTATGACACTGTGAAAATTATATTTATTTGTAAATACAATACTGGTGATAAAAATAAAACTGTTTTCAGAAAGCAAACTCATTTCACTGTCTTATGTTATTAAAAGCAGGGTTTCTAGTCTATTTAGGAGAGTGTCTAGGCTGGTGAATACATGTAGGAATTCAAATATAGAGGACAAAGTGGTCCAGTTTCTGGACAAATGCCCAGGCCCACCCTAAATCTTAAACTGTACTTCAAAACACTGTTGCTCCTAAAAATTACTTGATATTTTTAAGTCTCTGAGAATACCTCCACCTTTGGGCCCAGAACCCACCCACGTGTGACTGACTAAAGCCACAAGAAATGGTTATGCTGGATTCTAAATATCCTTATTAACAATTTTTTTTTAATTTGTTGTCCTGTCAATGGTATCATGAGAACTACTTTGCTACTCTTCTGCTTTTATTAATGGAGCTGATGTGAAACAGTATGATAATATGCATCAGAAAAACCTACTTTTTAAATTACATTTGAATTACTATAATTCAAGCAAATAATCTAAGTACAAAAAATAGACACCCTTATTTCACTTGTACTAAAAAAGACTCTAGGGATCACATATTTGTTTTTTAGAGTGTGCAGTTTTTCATTTATAAAACTGCTACATCAAATTACCTTCATAAAAATAAATTACTCAATGATAGAATCTAGGTGGTGGGCATACAGATAGTCACTGTAAAATTTTTGCTTTGCTGTATGTTTAAACATTTTCATAATAAAAAGTTGAGAGAAAAATAGATTACAGTAACCCTGAGTCATATCTACATAGCAGGACATCACAATTACATCTGTACAATATCATTATATATATAATGTAAAGTTTGAAAATAAATTGAGAAAAAAATCAAAGTATTTAAAGTTTTACAATTCTATTTTACTGGAGCTTGATCTAATTTAGTTATTCCTTGTTAATTCCATCATGACTGAAATGCAGTTTCCAAAACACTTCATTAAATGTCCCTTCCTTTTTGAAAACTTTTCTTAATTATTTTTCATATGAAGTGAGTGGATGACAGGATGGTAGAGTGGAAGGATGGAGTCCTTTTCCTGATCAAGTCTTAACTTTAAGAGTTGATCATACACTGTCAAACATTTTCTGAGAACAAGTCAGTCAAAAGACTAATCTTGGAAGAAGACAGATGAAGATATTGAAGAATATAGGTATTTTTTTATTGGCCCTGAGCTAACATCTATGGCCAATCTTTTTTTTCTTCTTCTCCCCAAAGCCCCCTAGAACATAGTTGTATATTTTAGTGGTAGGTCCTTCTGGTTGTGCTACGTGGGACACCGCCTCAGCATGGTTTGATGAGGGGTGCTAGGTCTGCACCCAGGATCCTAACTGGCAAAACCCTGGGTTGCCGAAGCAGAGCATGCAAACTTAACCACTCGGCCATGAGGCTGGCCCTTTAAGAATATTTTTTTAAAATAATCCTGTGGTGGGGCCAGTGCCATGGCGAAGTGGTTAAGTTCAGCACGTCACACTTCGGTGCCCATGTTCACAGGTTCGCATCCTGGGCGTGAAACTACACCACTTGTCAGCCATGCGGTGGTAGTGACCCACATATTAAAAAAAAGAGAAAGACTGGCACAGATGTTAGCTCAGGGCTAATCTTCCTCAAGCAAAAAAAGAGGAAGTTTGGCAACAGATGGTAGCTTAGGGCTAATCTTCCTCACCAAAAACAAAAATAAATAAATAATCTTTTGGTGACACATTGATTACATCCCCATACCAACTTCTGGTTCATAACGGAGGACTGAACATACATGTTTATCTCTTCCCCTTCATGACTTCTCACAATGGTAGTAAAAGGATTGGGGGGCGGAAAGTGACTAATCTTGATAAACGTGAATGCTGGGAGAGGTTACAAATATGAGAAATATCATAAAACACACGCTTTGTGATATTCAATTGCTTTATCACCCACGACAGTAAGGAGTAGGGAAGAATAAAAAAGGTCTACTTAAATTAAGGACGATGGTAAGTAACAACAGTAATAATGACGACAGCTAACATTTACTGAGCAGTAACTTAAAGTGGTGGGCACTATCTTAAATACACTCTATGAATCAATTCATTTAATTCTCACACCAAAATCATGAAGTAGATACTATGATTATGCTCACTGTAGGAAAGAAATTGAGGTACAGAGAACTTAGAACTAAAGTTACACATCTAATAAGTGATGATAACAAGACAGAGCCCATGTTCTTGACCCCTTTGCTATAATGGATGTCCCTGATTTTATGCCCAGAAATACCTGGCAGTTGTCAGAAGGGAGTTACTTAAAGAGCATGGCTACTGCTGAGCCAGGAAGTGTAAGGGATGCTGCACACTGGCCACACTGGCCAAGGTCCTCTGTCTTTCTGATGCCACACAGCGATGCCTAATTCCTGTAGGTAGCAGATTCCTTATCCCCAAATGAAAGGGCAAAGCATTAAATTTTAATTACTTGTTACAAATATCATTGATAATGAAGATTTTGTGGCTATACTGTTTGAGAAATCAGAGGGCAAAGACAGAGAATGTACTATTTGTTGTAAACATAAATTTAAAAAATTAAGATAAAGAGTTTCTGAATCTAACTTTAACAATTTAACAACTTAACCCAACTCATTCTTTCACTGTTCAGTATACACTTGATGCTTATTTATTCATGGATTTTGTATTTGTGAATTCATCTACTCCCCAAAATATGTTTAAACCCCAAACCAATACTAGCAGCACTTCTGCAGTCATTCAAGGCATGTGCAGAGCAGCAAAAGATCTGAGTCCCAGCTGAGGCAGAACAAGGCAACACTCTGCCTTCTTGTGTCAGCTCTCGCTGTAAACAAGTGCTCTTTTCACGGTCTATTTAGTACCAGCTTTTTTGTATTTTCGTGTTTTTGGTGATTTACCGTTTGAAATGGCCCCCAAGCACAGTGCTGAAGTGTTGTCTAGTGTCCCTAAGTGCAAGGAGGCTCTGAAGGGCCTCGTGAGAAAATACAGGTGTCACATGAGCTTCATTCAGGCATGAGTTATGGTGTTATTGGCCATGGGTTCAAAGTTCATAAAATAACAATACAAGGGGTCTAAAAACCCCTTATTCTGTTCAAAAACAGAAACAACGTTACATTTGTAGTCATGAATTTAGAGGTACTGATAAACAGTGACATTTCTGATAACGATTATTTGTGCAGTCCCTACTATGTGTTATACATTACTTGGTGTCAAAAATGTAACAATAAACAAGTCAGGTTTTGTCTCTGCCCACATACTCCTTCATTTTTAGTCAGGAAGACAAATACATTAATTTTTTTACATTGCAAATATGTTAAGTGTAACAAAGGAAAAATACTAAGTGATATGACAGTGTACCACAGGGGTTGTGTTAGTTATCTACTGCTAGTTAATAAGTTACCCTACAACTTAGCGGCTAAAACAGCAAAGATTATCATCTCACACTTTCTATGGGTCAAGAACTTGGGAGAGGATTAGCTGTGTGGTTCTAGATCTTCCCTGAAGTTACAGTCAGGGTATCGGTAGCTGTACTTATCTGCACATATTTGATAGATTTGATTGGAGAATCCATTTTCAAGATGGCTCACTCACACAGCTGTTGGCAGGAAGCCTTAGTTCCTGGCCATGTAGGCCTCTCCACAGACTGCTTAAATGTCCTCATAACATAGCAGCTGACTGCCTCCAGTAAGTGATTGGGGGCGGGGTGGGGGGGTGGGGACAGCGGGAGAACATGGTTTCTCCATGTGGCCTGAGCTTCCTTAAAACATGATGGCTGTGTTTCAAGGGCAAGCATTCTGAGAGAGACAGAGAGCTAGATGGAAGCTGCATTGCCTTTTCTGACCTTTCCTTGGAAGTCACACAGCAGCATCATTTCTGCTACGTTCGGTTCATCAAGGTAGTCCCAAAGTCCAACCCAAATTCAAGAGAGGAGAAACACACCATGCCTCTTAATGGGGAATGGCAAGGTTCTGGAAAAGCATTTGGACCCTAAGTATTGATGTGGTCATTTTTAGAAAAATTAATCTGCTGCAGAAGGGAGAGCAGGACGGGATACTGGCAGATCAGTTAACATGCTCTAGTAAAGGAAGGAGGTGATGATGGTGGCAGTGGGGATGGAAAGAAGTGGATATGCTGGAAGAAAAGTAAGATACGCCAGAAGATGGACAGAACCCAGTGATAGAAAAGATAGGGATGGTGAAGATGGGATGTTAGGGATGACTCCCATGTTTCTGACATGAGCAATCAACTGGACATGGTACCATATTCTGGGATAGGAAATCCTGAATAAAGACCAAAGTGGTGTAGAAGATTCGTTTTTGTTTTCAACTATCGTTGACTGTGGTGGGTGGGCTGAGTTAGGGGGAAGATTCTAAGTTCATTTCTGAATGAATTAGGTTTGATTTACATGAGTGGACAGTCAACAGAAATGGAATGTTGCTAGTCTACCTCAAAGAAGTAACCTGAGCCGGAAACAATTATTTGAGAATTTTAGGTGTATAGATGGCAATAGGTATGGATAAAGTTCACACAGGTGAATGTAGACTGAGAAGATAGAAAGTAAAAAATAAAAGCTCTGAGGAATGTCATCTTTTAACGGTTGATTAGAGGAGGCTGGGTCAGCAAGTAAGACTGGGAAGGACTAGCCTGAGAGGCAAGAAGAAAGCAAGAAGAATATATGTAAAGGAAATCTAAGGAAGATAGGGTTTCAAAGGTGCATCAAAGTCAAGCAAGTTGAGGAGTGAATAATGTTCAGTGGATATGGCCTCTTGCACTTGACTTACCAAATTGTTTTTGAAGAGGAGTGGAGGTGAAGACAGGCTGGAGTGGTGTGAAATGTGAGTGGGAAGGGAGAGAACGGAGATACCTGGTGAGGCAACTCTTTTAAGAAGTTTGGTCAAGGAGAGGAGAGGGACAGAGGCCAGCAGCTGCAGAGGAAGATGAAGTAAGGACACTTTTTTAATTAAAAATTTTTCCCTTTTTAAAATGGAAGATACTCGACATCTTTAAATGTTTAAGGATCAAGAGAGAGAAAAATAAGGCAGAACTCTATATATGTTGTCAATTTAGTTTAAAAGTCAGAGCACGAAAAAGGATATTTAAAAATTGAAATAAGGCATTTTTGGCCCAATATATTAAGCACCCCCTATATAGAGCCACATTAGGCCATTTAAAAAATGCAGGTATTTACTAGGCTCTACTTTATTCCCAAACTAAACTGATGACTCAAATGCAATTTCAATAAATCTAGAACATTTGTCAATAACTACAGTGTTTATTTAGACAAAGCATAGATAGTACTTAATGAATTCTTGCATTAAGGCAAACAAAAGTAAAGGATTTTACTTTTTTAAAAAACCAAGTGGTGAAATAAATGATAAAGTATAATCTGGAGGAAACAAACTAGGGGCAGTGTTAAAAGTCACTATCAGCATTCTTGGAAAAATAAACAATTTCCTTTAGATGATAAAGGCAAGACTATTTTTTACTTCGAATTTATCATTTCAACAGGTAAGAATGGGTTAAAACCAAGCTAATTGGCTTAGGAAATCCCCAAGAAATAACAGATTTAAAAAATAGACACTATAAATTCCATCAAAACTAAATGGTAGCAAAAAATTGGGATGTACTTAAAAGAACGCAAAGAGGTCTCGACTAGGTGTAATCACTAAAGGGTCGCTGGATCCATGTCCCGTACACTAGAGATGAGATTCACAAAGGTTAAGTTTCTAGCTCAGTAACGCAAAGCTAACTATACTAGAAAAGCCCAAACTAGAAACTGGGTCCTCTTCTCACCTTGTTGAGAATGTTCTATAATACCACAGAGCATGCCAGAGCTATGAGAATGAAACCAGAGTTAACTGTCAATGAAGATTAAAATTTGCCCAATAAAATTAGTTTTATAAAGCTATAGAAATTACTAGGAAGGTAAAATATCCCCATGCCACCTCTGGTGTTCAGATAGCAGACTGAAATATATGGTAGTGAACAATGTAATGGGTTCAGTGTTAAGGGAACTGAGTTTAAATCCTAAATCTGCCACCAATTTAAATGCACAAACCTGGGCAAGACATATAACCTTTACCTTACTTACACCTTTTTGTCTTTATCAGTAAAACAGTGGAGTTGAAGCCAGAGCTATCGAAAAACACATTTATTGAGCACCAACTATGTGACAGAATGTCATTTTCTTAATATTTTCTCATTTAGTCCTTGCAAACACCCTATGAAGTTGCCCATGTTAGCCCCATTTTACAGATGAGGCTAGGTAACGTGACAAGATTACCCAGCCACCAAGTGATAAAGGTAGAATTTCAACTCAAGCCTGTTGACCCCAAAACTAATGCTTTTATACAGCATCAATGTGCCCTAAACTTCATTCATTTTTGTACTATTTTAATAATTGCTGCCCTCCCCATGTATCACTAGTAGTTATTTATTCAATATTTTTCTTTAAATCTGTATTCACATATTTTACTTTATTTCAGAAGGAAACTGCTGGATAAATAAAAACTAAACAAACCAATGTGAAACAGTGAAAAGACAAGGAACTCTCCCTTACTCCCCAGAAAAAGAAAGAAAAGAGATACATGAAATGTAGAAAGAGTAAGAACCCAGAGAGAAAGAAATGTCTGGGTTGGAGGCCAGAGCCTGGAAATGCCAGAACAGCTCAGAGAAGTGGGTTTGGGACTGGCAGTTTGGATCCCTTCTGAGAACTGTATCACAGACAGGAAGATGGGGATAGAGTGAGAAGCACGTGGTTCTGATTTAAGAGGGAGCTGGGGTGGGAGACAGAGTTGGCCAGAATGGAACCTGGATTATAGGAGAGTCTGGAACTGAGGATGGAACACTCCCTGGGACAGGGGAGAAGGGTAGCCCGAAGGAGGGGCACAGGAATTGGGAAGTCAGGAAGAAGTCTGGGAACTCAGGACAAACCAGGACAGTGGCCAGGACTCTGAGAGATTGAAGCAGTGTGCAAGAGAGGGCTGAGGCCCAAGGTGGGCCACTGGGACAAGTGAGGGCCTAGGGCCAGTGAGAGGAGCTCAGAAACACAGGCTTAGAGGTGGGTACATCTGAGGTTGGGACCCCAGAGGCTGAACTGGGGGCAGAGGAAGGGGAGCCAAGTATGATTCTCTCTTGTATTAAGCCAACAGTTTTTCTCCTAAGACTGGACCATGAGTGCTACAGTTCTCAGCAATTTTCTCCCGGGGAAGACAGATTGTATGTACACTATCTAAAATCATCTCTTGTACACGCAGTAGTATGCACACCACCCTTTCAGTAAATGTGGCTGCTTCTAGATTTGATTCATCTGTCCCTTCCAGCTCTAGGTTCTCCCTTGATCTATTTCGTGTAGAAGTACTCACCCTCTTGTTTCATATGTTGCTTATTTAAAAACAGTGTTAAAACCTTTTTAAAAAAATTTTTATTTAAATGATACTTAGATCCAGAATACTCCTTTAGCTTGCCTTGTCTTTCGGCTCCCAAATAAGAAGGGGGCTTTAAAAGCCAGGGGATAGGGGACTTAATGCTGCCTTTCTAAAGAGCAAGTCACCTGAGAAACTGCTGCAGGTTTTCTTGATTACAGAAATCCCATCCCTCATATCGTCAAACATCATCTTCCAATTTCTTCTGAGCTTGGTTTACTTTTTTCTCCATTTCAACAGCATCTTGACTTTCTCCTTTTCTCTTTCCATCCAGAAGATCATCCCAGTTAATTGTGGTGGTGCTGGTATTCTAACTTTTCCCTAGCTCTACGTAGTAAGACTGCCATGGTGACTGGGCTCAGGCTTCATTCATGCTGTCGGACTTTCATTTGTTTTGCTCTTGGTTGTTGGCCACCTCTCTTCTAAAATGAATATTCTTGAATAACTAATAAACAAGGTTATATTACAGTAGTACTTTATGCCAGTAAAATCTAAAGAACACTATTTATATTTGAAGATTTGGTCCCTCCAGGAGGAATGTATTCTGGTGATGTACATGCATACATAAATACACAAACACACACACACCCCCGTGTTAACACATATGGTTAATATTTTCAACTACACACATGTATATTTGATCTACAGGAAGACACAGTGTGTATATTAAGTATCTACAGACGTGCGGTGTATGCATACACATAAATACATACTTCAGCGCAGATGATCCATTCATTATTAGCTTTTGTACCAAAGGACACGGGAGTTCAGGTAGTTAAAACTGTGCACCTTTCTTATTTGCTGACATCTCTACATTTGTTTCAATTTCTAATGTTTGTTCTTTTACTAGACCTTTTAATAAGCAGGTTCTGAAGAGCTTGAAAATGGAAGTCATTTTAATTCCAGGAGTTAGCGCTTTTTCATTTTGGTTTTCCATTCTGCCAGGATTCTTCATCTTTGATTTGATACAATGGCAATATCTCAACAAATGGCCACAATGGAGTAGTACAACATATATAATAGTTTTTTTTTCAGTATCTGGAGGATCTAGAAAAGCTCATACCTTTTGTACAGGGGAGAAACGTTTTCCTAACAAACAATTACCTGGGATGGGGCAGGAGTGATCTAAGTTCTCTGGTTTCAGATTTTTCATTGTAAAATGAGGAAGCTGGAAATACTAAAACTCTGAAGTTCCCTTGCAGCTCTAAAATTTACGAGAATATGGGTCCATGAAATTCTTAGCTGACAGACATTAAATCATTGGAGCATGTTAAGCCAGTACTCAAAATTTGCTGCCCATAAATGTCACTCAGAAGCATATTAACTTCACATTAATCGCTTTTCCTCCCTACAATACACACTTTCAAACTTTCAGAATACAGTGTGCAGTGGCATTTTTAACTTGTTTCAGGTTGTTACTTCAGAAAGCACAGTATGGATTTTATTTTCATTTTGAAGGAATAATACTAACTATAGAACTCTTAAAGAGTTGGGTGCTTCATTTGTAATGACATCAAAATTTATTTTCATGAGAGGGCATAAGGTACCAGCGATTTTTTTTTGTCTATTTATTGTGAGGTTTTTTTGGAAGGGTGGGGCTGCTGTAACAAAGTACCACAACTGAGTGGCTTTAAATATAAATTTATTGTCTCTCAACTCTGGATTCTAAAAGTTCTCAAAAGCAAAGTGTGGGCAGGGCCGTGCTCCCTCTGAAACCTGCAGGGGAGACTCTTTCCTCGCCTCCTCTAGCCTCTGGTGTTTGAAGGCGATCCTCGGCAGTCCTGTGCTTGTAGATGCATCATTCCAGGCTCTGCCTTCACTGTCACACCGTCACCTTCTCCCAGAATGTCTCTGTGTCTCGTCTCTTCTTATAAAGATAGAAGCCCTATTGGATTAAGGGTTCAGTCCAGTATGACCTCATCTTAACTAATTACTTCTGCAGTGACTCTCTTTTTAAATATGGTCACATTTTTAGGTACTATAGATTAGAACTTCAACATATCTTTGGGGGGTGGGGGGCACAATTCAACCCATAACAGCTGATAACAAGATTATGACTATAAATAATGTACTAAACCCAGGTTATTGTCCTCTTACTCCTTATTTTATAATCCTTTCAACACTGCCACTACCACCTTTCCATCTGCTGAGCAAATTTTACTGAACTCTTCTTTGTTTGTGGTATCTAAGATCAAATAAAAGCCTTTGTGGAGATTCAGCCAAAATGTTCAAATGAGTTTTCATATAAAACTAAGACAAAGAAGGCGAACAGTTAAAAGTAGGTTTCATACACAATATATAAGAAACAAATATTAGGTAGTCATAGGAAGTAGAAAACTTTAAATTCACCTTAACATATCCAGGAATTCCTTGATGTGAGTGTAAAATCTAGTGATATGGCTGTAGCTGACCAGGTAAAGTTTTTATTAAATTTTCAGATTTAGAGAATGACAGAAGATGGGAAAGAAAGGGGGAATTTTATCCTTCCTGTTTCACAATATTTTATTGGGAAATGTTTCAGTGTTTTAATATATATGCATTTGAAACTAATGAAAGGGTTATTGCACACTTTGTCAACAACTTTATAGACTAGTGTGCATAAAAAGTAGTAATTATTTCAGGAAAGGTGGTTTAAGAGGTACAGAAATATGGAGTAGATAATTGCTACAGCAATATACCAGTCTTTGTACATATATAATAACATAGCTGCAACTAAAAAACATGAGATCAGTCAAGAATTATGGCGTTTTTAGTGGCAAACAAAATATTAATCCCAATGAAGTGTTTTATTCTCTCGAAATTGTGTATTCATTTAAATTATATTTTTGTCCTTATCTAAGTTTTAAAAATTACTTAAATAATTATAAACCACTCCCACCCTCCAGATACAATTTTTATATTAATTGTGCTGTATACATTAATATCTGTGGTCACGAAACCAAGTAATTTAGTAGTGTTTAAATAAATGGATTTCTTAATATTCATATAGACTAAAAATATTTTTAGATCTTGTTTTCTTAACTTAAACGATTTCTAAGGGCACCTGCAGGTTCAGAGTAACAGTCCTTAGTCTTCCTCATATGTGAAACCACCAATTTTCTTTTGATCAGTTTTACTAAGAATGAAAGCTGTCCTGCCTCACAACTTTTATGAAGATAAAATAACAAGGTATCATTTTGAAAATTGTAAAATGTAATACAGATATAATAAGATATCATTAACAATATTAGAACTTCAGTGGGAACGTGTATTGATGCCTCTGACTAATGTTTGTTATCGTAAATATACTGTAGGTCTAGGATCATGAACCATCTTTTCTTAAATGAATGCTTGATAGTTATCGGATAATTAAAAATTTTAACCTCAGTAAGACTGTCTTGAAAATAAGATTAATTTTGTTAGCTCCATCTGTTTCAGGAAGATTTATTAGATGCTTGTAAAAAGAAATTCAGTCAATTCTCTTTATTTGCAGTGGTTATGTTCTATAATGTTGCCAAAAACAGTGGATTAATGAATACTGAACTATTGCTTCCAGGAAAAATACAGGGTTAGGTTCCTTCGAACCTCTGACTACAGTTTCATCAGCAGATCAATACAGGTATACCTCCTTTTATTATGCTTAGCACATATGTAATGATAAAATTTTAATATGTGATGTCATCAAATGATATACTACCTTAATTCAAAATGATGTTAATTACATATAAATATATATACATAAAAATTACAGGAGAATGACATCAGCATCATGGTGGAGTGAGCTTTCCCAGTAATCTTTCCCCTCCACCATACAATGAAAAAGACATTCATACACCAACAGAGGACGTCCAAACACAACAGAAAAGATGTCTGAGAGACCCACACAGCCATACGATGGAGGGCGGAGAGGCTGGAGCCCTTCGGAGGAGGTGGAACAGGATAAGAGAAAACTTCACTCCCTCCCCAAAAGACTGGGATCCAGGACCATGCGTGGCCTCTGAGAGGGAAGGAATGGGGAAGGGGACATTCGTAAGTGGGAACATCAAAGATCCCCGAGGGCCCTCACAGCATAGGGGAAAGCCCCTACTAAGGTGAAAGCTAATGCAGTGGTGACCTCATCAAGCCAAGACCAGAGGAGAGCAGATAGCGAGAACAGAGCAGGAAAACCCTGAGAACACAAAGAAAGCACCCCTCCCTCAACCCACCCAGCACCAGCTCCAGTGCCTAGGATCTTGGTGGAACTCAGAGGGCTCAGAACACACAGCTCTCGACCCCCACCCAATGGCGATAGGCGATAACTGCCACCAAATAATACCACTGTGTGCAAAGAGAGAGCCACACCCTCTAGCAGTATCAAAAGTTATACTAAATCTCCAGACCAAAGAGAAAATGACAGGTACCCAGGTATCAGTACTGAGGACAGAGAAATATGTAATCTAAATGACAGAGAATTCAAAATAGCTATCATCGAAAAACTCAATGAGTTAAAAGAGAATGTAGAGAAACAATTCAACAAGTTCAGGAGCTACTATAAAGAAGAATCAATCAGAAATATTGGAGATGAAAGACACAATGGAAGAGATAAAACACAATATGGATTCCCTGAACACTCAATCAGACATCATAGAGAAGCAAATTGGTATAATCGAGGATATGTTGATGTGCTCCAGAGAGAGGAGAGAGAATTAAGACTAAAACGAAATGAAGAAAGTCTCTGAGAACTATTCGACTCAATTAGGAAATGCAACATAAGAATTATAGGTATTCCAGAGGGAGGAGAGAAGAAGAAAGGAGCAGAAAGCTTGTTCAAAGAAATAATAGCAGAGAACTTCCCAAACCTAGGGAAGGATATGGAAATCCATGTGGAAGAGGCTACCGGATCTCCTAAATATGTCAATACAAAAAGGCTAACTGTAAGGCATATAGTAGTGAAACTGGTAAAAGTGAATGACAAAGAAAAAATACAAAGGGTGGCAAGGCAGAAAAAAATAACCTACAAAGGAATTCCCATCAAGCTTTCAGTGGATTTCTCTGCAGAAACCTTACATGCTAGAAGACTGGAATGACAAATTCAAATCTTCGAAGGACACTGTCAGCCAAGAATACTCTATCCAGCCAAAATATCCTTCAGCCATGATGGAGAAATAAAAACTTGCCCAGATAAACAAAAGATAAGCGAGTTCATAGCCACGAAATGCCCCCCTACAAGAAATCCTCAAGAATGCCCTCATACCTCAAAGAAAAAAAAAGGGAGGAAGGGGTTGCAAAGCACAGAGCAAGGGGATAAACAAGTAGACAAAATCAGAAATTTGGAGCTATACATCAGAACAGGTTAGCAAATACTTAAGTATAACATTAAAGATAAAGGGAAGGAAAACACCAAAAACAAAGATAATCTTGTCATTTTAATTACAAATTCACAACATAAGATGGAAGAAGATATAGAAAAACAGCTTAGGAGGGGAAGAGGAAAGGGACTGAATCGGTTTAGTCTAAGGAAATAAGAGGCCACCAGAAAATGGACTATCTTATCTACAAGATTTTGAACACAAACCTCATGGTAACCACTAAACAAAAAAACAGAACAGAGACATAAATAATAAATAAGGAGAAAACAAAGAAACACAACATAAAAAACAACATAACTCAGTTGGTAGACCAAAACACACAGGATGAGAAACAAAGGAAATGCAGGAGAACCAGAAAACAACTGATAAAACGGCAGCATTGAACCCTCATGTATCGATAATCACCCTAAACGTAAATCAACTGAATTCTACAATAAAAAGACACAGAGTGGTGAGATGGATTAAAGAATAAGACCCAATAGTATGTTGCCTCCAGGAAATACACCTCAGCTCCAGTGACAAAAACAGGCTCAGAGTGAAGGGATAGACGACAATACTCCAAGCTAATGGCAAACAAAAGAAAGCAGGTGTCGCAATACTTATATCAGACAAAGTAGACTTCAAGACAGGTGAAGAGAGACAAGGAGGGGCAGTATACAATGACTGAAGGAACACTCCACCAAGAAGACATAACACTTATAAATATCTATGCACCCAACACAAAGTACATAAAGTACTTTGGAGCAGCAAAGTACATAATGCAACTATTAACAAACCTAAAAGAAGATATTAATAATAACACAATAATACTAGTGAATCTCCACACTCCATTCACATCAATGGATAGATCATCCAGCCAGAAAATCAACAAGGAAACAGTGGAATTAAATGAAAAGCTAGACCAGCTGGACTTAACAGACATATACAGAACACTCTATCCCAAAACAGCAGAATACACATTCTACTCAAGTGTGTACAGAACATTCTCAAGGACAGACCATGTGTTGGCAAACAAGGCAAGCCTCAATAAATTTAAGAAGATTAAATAACAAGCATCTTTTCTGATCACAATGCTATGAAGCTAGAAATTAATCACAAGAAAAAAGCTGAGAAAGGGACAGAGATGTGGAGACTAAACAACATGCTATTGAACAACCAATGTATCATTGAAGAAATTAAAAGAGAAATCAAAAAATATCTGGAGACAAATAAAAATGAAAACACACCATACCAACTCATATGGGATGCAGCAAAAGCCACATTTAGAGGGAAATTCATCAGAATACAGGCTCACCTTAACAAATAAGAAAAATCCCAAATAAACAATCTCAAACTACACCTAACTAGACTAGAAGAAGAACAACAAACAAAGCCCAAAGTCAACAGAAGGAGAGAAATAACAAAAATCAGAGCAGAAATAAATGCTATTGAAACAAAAGAGGCAGTAGAAAGGATCAATGAATCAAAGAGCTGGTTCTTTGAGAAAATAAACAAAATTGGCAAACCCCTAGACAGACTTACAAAAAAAAAGAGAAAGCTCAGATAAGTAAAATTAGAAACGAAAGAGAAAAAATAACAATGGATACCACAGAAATACAACAGATTATAAGAGAATACTATGAAAAGCTATATGCCAACAAAATGGACAATCTAGAGGAAATGGATAAAATTCTTAGACTCTTACAACCTCCCAAAGCTGAATCAATAAGAAATAGATAATATGAATAGACCAACCAATCACAATTAAAGAGATTAAAGCAGTAATCAAAAGCATCCCAAAAAATAAAAGCCCAGGACCAGACAGCTTCCCTGGAGAATTAAACCAAACCTTCAGAGATGATTTAATGCATAGCTTTCTCAAACTATTCCAAAAAATCAAGGAAGCTAGAATGCTTCCTAACGCATTCTACAAAGCCAACATCAAACATCACTCTGATACCAAAGCCTGACAAGGACAACATAGAAAAGGAAAACTACTGGACAGTATCGCTGATGAACACAGATGCAAAAATCTTCAAAAAAATATTAACAACCCAAATATAGCAATACATCAAAAAGATCATACATCATGATCAAGTGGCACTTATACCAGGGACACAGGGATGGTTCAACATCCGCAAATCAATCAATGTGATACACCACATTAACAAAATGAGGAATAAAAACCACATGATCATCTCAATAGATGCAGAGAAAGCAGTTGACAAGACCCAATGCCATTTATGATAAAACTTTTAACAAAATGGGGATAGGAGGAAATTACCTCAACATTAATAAAGGCCATATATGACACACCCACAGCCAACATCATACTCAATGGGGAAAAACTGAAAGCCATCCCTCTGAGAAGAGGAACAAGATAAGGAAGCCCGCTATCACCACTCTTTCTTAACACAGTATTGGAGGTTTTGGCCAGAGAAATTAAGCAAGAGAAAGGAATAAAAGGAATCCAAATAAGGAGTGAAGAAGTGAAACTCTCGCTGTTTGCAGATGACATGGTATATATAGAAAACCCTAAAGAATCCGTCAGAAAACTAGTAGAAATAATTAACAACTACAGTAAAGTTGCAGGGTAGAAAATCAATTTACAAAAATCAGCTGCATTTCTATACTCTAATAATGAACTTACAGAAAGAGAACTCAATAATACAATTCTATTTACAATTGCAATAAAAAGAATAAAGTATCTAGGAATAAATTTAACCAAGGAGGTGAAGGACTTATACAATGAAAACTGTAAGACATTATCAAAAGAAATAGAGGATGAGATAAAGACATGGAAAGAGACTCCATGCACATAGATTGAAAGAATAAACATAGTTAAAACATTTATATTACCCAAAGCAATCTACAGATTCAAGGCAATCCCAATCAGAATCCCAATGACATTCTTCATGGAAAAAGAACAAAGAATCCTAAAATCCATATGGGACAACGAAAGATCCAAATTGCTAAAGCAATACTGAGAAAAAAGAACAAAGCTAGAGGCAGCACAATCCCTGACTTCAAAATGTACTATAAAGCCATGGTACTGGTACAAAAACAGGCACAGAAATCAGCAGAACATAAGTGAAAGCCCAGAAATAAAACCGCACATTTACAGACAGCTAATCTTTGACAAAGGTGCCAGGAGCATAGAATGGAGAAAAGATAGTCTTTTCAATAAATGGTGTTGGGAAAACTGGACAGCCACAAACAAAAGAATGAAAGTAGACCATTATCTCACACCATACACAAAAATAAACTCAAAATGGATCAAAGACTTGAAGATAAGTCCTGAAACCATAAAACTCCTGGAAGATAATATAGGTAGTACACTCTTTGACATCAATCTTAAAAGGATCTTTCTGAATATCATATCTTCTCAGACAAAGGAAACAAAAAAAATAAACAAGTGGGACTTCATCAGACTAAAGAGTTTCTGCAAGGCAAAAGGAACTAGGATCAAAACAAAAAGACAACCCATCAATTGGGAGAAAATATTTGCAAATCATATATCTTACAAGGGATTAATCTCCATAATATATAAGGAACTCACACAACTGAACAACAAAAAAAGAAACAGCCCATTCAAAACATGGGCAGAGGATATGAACAGACATTTTTCCAAAGAAGATACACAGATGGCCAATGAACACATGAAAAGATGTTCAACATCACTAATTGGGGAAATGCAAATCAAAACTACACTAAGATATCACTTTACACCTGTTAAAAATGGCTATAATCAGTAAGACTAAACATAACAAATGTTGGAGAGGAGTGGAGAAAAGGGAACCCTCAAACACTGCTGGTGGGAATGCAAACTGGTGCAGCCCCTATGGAAAACAGTATGGAGATTCCCCAAAAAACTAAAAATAGAAATACCATATGACCCAGCTATCCCACTACGGGTATTTACCCAAACAACTTGAAATCAACAATCCAAAGTAACATATGTATCTCCATGTTCACTGCAGCACTATTCACAATAGCCAAGACATGGAAACAATCCAAGCGCCCATCGACCAATGATTGGATAAAGAAGATGTGGTATACATATACAATGGAATACTACTCAGCCATAAAAAAGGACAAAATCATCCAATTTGCAACAACATGGATGGACCTGGAGGGAATTATGCTTAGTGAAATAAGCCAGAGTAAGAAAGACAAACACCAGATGATTTCACTCATGTGTGGAATATAAACACATGGACAAAGAAAACAGTTCAGCGGTTACCAGGCGAAGTGGCACTGCGGGTGGGCAAAGGGGGTGAAGGGGAGCACTTACATGGTGACAGACAAGAAATAACATACAACTGAAATTTCACAATGATGTAAACTATTATGAACTCAATAAAAAATGACAGATATATGGGTATGCATGTGTTTGTGTGTATCAAACTATTAATATACACAGAATGTACTATACTAATTTTACTAGTCAGTTCTTCCAAACTGGTTTCAGGCGTAACAGAGAGATTACTTTGTACCATTAAATGTTATACACCTGTGTGCCTATCTGACAACATGCGTTTGTCAGCGAAATGACTTAAAATCAATTATACACGCACAGATATGAATCCACGAGAGCATATGTACATGTGCATGTGTGTATACAGATACACACATACATACATGCACACAGACGCACATACACACCTTGATCATGTCTGTTTGTTTTTTAAGAGCTAGTGAAGTACCTAAAATATACAGCAAACTTCCTAGGACACAATGTAAATCAAAAGACAATACTGATTCAAATGACAAACATCTTGACTCTATCGACTAAATAAGACAAAATTAAATATTTGCCTGAGTTATGTTTGAAAATGTACAGTACACACTATTATGTGTAATAGAATTGTTAAAATCAATCTAATCCATGTGGCTAACCTAATCAGCATCGCTACACAAGAAAAGAATATGCATACCATTCAAAAATGTCACTCATGGCAAGGGGCAAAACAAATCTGTAGATAGTGACAATCACAATGCTCTCTCTCAAAAGAAGATAACTAATTTTCCTCCTCCCACCTAGAAACTGAATTCTCTACCTTGTAGTGGAGCAAAATAACACTTCCCTTCCATATAAATTCATGGTTTAATTTTGAAAACACTAAAGTAACAGGAAATCATGATTTATTTGATGCAGCCCATTTTGCCTAATAAACTTCACTCAGGGAATTTAAAAACAAATAAATAAATATCATTGTCTATAATGTGAAATTAAATAATTGGACAAAAATGTTAGTCAGTCTTTATCATTTGCTCTTCCTAAAAGCAGTTAAAAGGAAGACATATGGTTCCTTCATTTCAAAAGCTAAAATAAAAACAATAATGGTATGATCCAATTTTTATAAAACCACTTGCCAGAGGATCTGAGCGATTAGACTGTTGTAGCTCACAGAATGGTGGCATTAAGATGAAAGGTGAAGAATAGAAGAATATTACCTGGCAACTAATACAGTTAGAAATGACTCCTATATCATGGTTCCTTTGCAGCCACTGGGTTATCTTTCTAAAAGAAAATTTTGTTTAAGGAGTACTAGAAAGAACACAGAACTGGAGCCTAGAGATCTGGACTTTTATTCTGGCTCTGATCAAAAATGAGTCAAGACCTGGTGGCCAAGTCACTAAATCGCTCCTTGATTTTACTAACAAAGTGAGGGGCTTATAGCAGGTAAGTTCATAAAGGCCCTGCCTGTTGCACGATGTGCGGCTGAAGCTAAGAAGTCTTCAGTAGGAAGTTATGACTGAGGGCACTCACTAATAAAGAAATCAGTAGGTTCATTTTTGCAAAGGTACTCAAAGCACACAGAAGTCTGAGACAGATTTGAGTACTGAGAATAAGCACATCCATGTAAGAGTAAAATGCAAAAACAGGAAGAAGGTTTAACAAAAACTACGAGGAGGAGGTAGATATATTCAATACTCTATAATATCATACTGCTTTTTATCAAAAAGGATTTTTTTCCCTAAATTGGTTTTATCAGTCAAAGGCTGTTTTAGTTATTAAGTCCCACTAGAAAATATTGTTCATCCAAACACAGAAAAAAGAAAGTGTAATAGATATTGAGAAAAATTCTAATAGCTACTGTTTTCCTTTTAAATCCAACTGTGAAACCAAGTTCACATGTAACTTTGAATCCACTTCTGGCAGCCAGAAAACAATGACCAAAATCTAACTAAAACTGTGCCAATCCTGTTAGAATTTTTGCAGAACAGTGAGAAGAATTTCCAATCTGATATAAGTATTAAAAACCTGCATAGTTTCTGGGGCCGGCCCAGTGGAGTAGTGGTTAAGCTCACGTGCTCCATTTTGGCAGCCTGGGGTTTGTTAGATTCGGATCCCAGGCAACCTAGCACCACTCATCAAGCCATGCTGTGGAGGCATCCCACATAACACAGAGGAAGACTGGCACAGATGTTAGCTCAGAGACAATCTTGCTCAAGCAAAAAGAGAAAGACTGGCAACAGATGTTAGCTCAGGACCAATCTTCCTCACAAAAAAACATCTGCATAGTTTCTGTTGATAATCTCCCTTACTATTACTGGAGAGCACACAAAAAGATTAAAGCAGATAGATAGGCAAACCTAGAAATACATGAATATCCCTTTGACTTCCTCTACAGCTAAGATTATCAACCACTGTTCTTATTTTAAAAACAAAATCAGCTAAAAGCAACCAACTCAAAAAATAACCCTTCAATATTATAAAGCATAAGACAAGAAATAGTAGCACAATAACATGTTAGTACATGTTAGCTCTACCACACCTGAAATTGAGCCTTCTGATTTCTTTGAATGAAAATGAGAACTACATAGAGAAGCACAATTAATAATACAAAACATATACAGCCTATGACAAATATGTATCTTCTAATTATTATACAAGTACTATACCAGAAGTAATACTTTGGTAGACTTTCACCTTACTGTGTTTCTAGTTGGTAAAGTATTACCATGATCCAGAAAGGGTAAAAAATATGAATGACTGGAATCTTATTACAACCACGTATCTGGCTAGAACAGAAAACAGAAATAGTATTTACAATATCAAAATACAAACACATTAGAGGACAACTAATGAAGAGTAAAAAGTCTATTAAAGAAACTGGAAAAGTTAGCTTATCAAGAAAATAGTGATAGATTGCACTTTAATGATAAAAAAAACATTTACAAAGTACCTAAGTGCCAATGTACTTTATTAACACCCCCTTGCAATTATAGCTATCAACAAATCCTTAAAACAGCGCTTCTTAGAATTTCCTAGAGGAATTAGTAGTTGCATGCACTTTAGAGTATAGGAGTCAGAAGAAATTGTCACAATTAACACTTTAGTGGAAGAAAAATACTGAAAGGAAGAAAATTATATTTGTGCGCTGACTTCAAGCAGGTGTATACACTACAATAAACAAAAGCAGTATGACAATTTAATAATTCATAGGTGGCTTTATAGACAAATAGTGGAAAAGATAATTTACTTTTCAGTTACTTACATTGTAATGTACCCAAGCTCTCAACATCAAAAATATTACATGCCTAAGGAAAACAGCACGCTAGCATTAAATTAACAATTACCGAGGAAAATCAGGGATTAGGACTTTCTTTCAAAAGGAACAGGTAGATGACAAAATGTCAGAGTTAGCTAAAAGAAATTACTTTCTTTACCTTTTAACTACTTTATACAAATAGTATAAAGTACGCTGTTTTAGAATAACCATCTTTAGTATTTCTACAGTATTTAATGCATCAAAAGATGCAATGTTATTCCATTCAACTAATTTTACATTCCCATTGGAAAATAAAACAAATTACAGCCTAGTCTGATAAGGAAAGAGTAATGTGAGACTGAATGACTGTCAAAGACTGCAAGGGAGAATCATGGCCATAATCTATCAAATTATTATCTCAAACTCAGCTCTCAAGAAATTAAACTATCACCTTTCAGTAACCGTTTAATGTTTGCTTGTAGGAAGCTGACTTGCCTTAGGCATGCCCACTGCTCTTTGACCTGCTTTAAGTACGCCCATTGCCCAACCCTAAGCCACTGAGGAATCCCCTCCCCCTCCACTATCCTCCGCCCCACTAGAAACTGCCAGAGCCAGGCCCAACCTCTGGCTCCACTAGAACCTGGAGCTGCCCACAGCACTGCTCTCAACCGGTTGGAACTAGGAAACCTTTCCTTACACGATCAGCGCTGCAGAATGTATCCCCGGACCTCAGCTGGAACCAAGAATGAATTTTCCACCAGTAGTCAGCTTCTGTGCATAGAAACAAAACGTCTATGGCCACTCTAACGACAAGTTACAAAACCAGTGCAGTGTAGCAGTTAGGAGCATGAACCCTGGAGCCAGTCTGCCTGAGTTCCAATCTTGGTTCCACCTTTCACCAACTGTGCAACCCTAGGCAGTGACTTTCTCTCTCTCTGACTCAGTTTTCTCATCTCAAAGTGAGAATAACATTTATAAGGCTGCTAGGAGATTTGGAATAATGCCTGACACATAGTCATTGTTCAATAAATATAAGCAGAATTATTTACAAAGCGTCCAGCCAAACCTCATGTAGGAAAAAACCCTCATGTGAAATAACTGCCTGACTGGAATAGCAATCATATTTGTCTATACTGTAGAGACCCCCTGATGTCACAACTGGTAAACTCATCACTAAGGCCAAAGTTTAAACTGATTAAATCTTGACACTTGTCAAGTCTTACTTTAAAAAGCGAGAGTACAGACTATTTGGAATACAAAATACTGTATTTGTTTGGTTTTATTTTCAGTGTATATTTGGGGAGTAAGCACCAACTGACTTTTCCGTTCCTGTAGAAGCTTAGATATAGGTTCAAGACTCCATTCAATATGGGAGCCACCAGCCACATGTGGCTATTAAAATTTAAAATAAGTAAAATTAAATTACAAATTCAGTTCCTCATTCATATTGGCCACACCTGAAGCACTCAGATCCCACACATGGCAGATATCAAACATTTCTACTACTGCAGAATGTCTTCTGCACACGCTGGTACAGGGAGCCTCTGCTCTACAGGCCTCCATTCACTGCCCTGCCTCCCAGGGAGGGTGGCAGAAAGAAAGTGCTGATGCAGTGCTCCTCCAGAGATAAAGCTGAAGCCCAAAGCTGACCCAGCGGAAGGTCCAATGGACTAAGCAATTCCAGCTCCAACTTCCATCTTCTCATTAGAGGACAACAATGTTCTAAAGCTATTTGCCCATGTATTTCCAAGCACAAAGAAAAAAACAGATCATCAATTTTTACTTAGTTCACAGTTTCACCTGTTCCACTTCCTCTCCTCAACCCCAGTTCAGTCTATTCTCTTTATAAAACAATAAAAGTAGTAATGAGGTGGGGCTGGCCCAGTTGTATGGTGGTTAAGTTTGTGCACTCTGCCTCGGTGGCCTGGGTTTGCAGGTTTGGACCTCGGGCACAGACCTACACCACTCATCAGCCATACTGTGGCAGCGACCCACATACCAAAATAGAGGAAGACTGGCACAGATTTTAGCTCAGGGCCACTCTTCCTCATGCAGAAAAAGAGGAAGACTGGCAACAGGTGTTAGCTCAGGGCCAATCTTCCTCACCAAAGAAAAAAAGTACTAAGGAGGTTTCTTTACCAATGGAGAGTAACAGCTGTGACTAACCAGTTGTGTGGGAAACAAGGTGGCCATGTTTCTCCCCATGCCACACCACCTACTGTACAGACGAGGGAAAGGGATAAGGAAGCAAGCTGTTCCAATTTCACTAAAGAATGCTGAGAACCTGAAAGGTCACCTCTTTTCTTTTCCTCATCTTATTCAAAGGAGCCTTGGGCACACAGAATCTGTTTTATCCAAATTACGATTTCACAGTTATGAAATCACCACAAACTCCTAGAAAGGATAGGATAGTAAGCCTCTTGCCAAATCTGAGTCAAGGGAGCTGGAACAACTTGGAAGGACTGGGGGATGAAGGAGAGCTGAGACTACCTAACTCAAAATACTACCTGCTCAGAGAGGCCTCAAGCTAAATTAGCTCATTATTTGTTTCATGAATTTCCAATGCAGTGTCTTGACAGAAAGGAGATTAAATTATTAAATATTCTAAATTCTGCATGACTTTTACAGTAATTTTATTCTGAAATTTTGAAAAGGAAGTACTTTTAGTAGTATCTTACTTCCAAGATTATTTTTTCAAAAATCAGTCTTCTCTGAAGTATTAGAGGGCCCCCAAAGGGTTTCGAAATAATACTTCTTATTTGCAAAGTACAAACGTTTTGAGGTTGGGTTGCCTAATAATGAAAAGACGTAGAGAGGGAGTTGCCAGATTAAGCAAATAAAAATACAGGATGATCTCTCTGAATTATTTCTCACAACTGCATATGAATCTACAATTATCTCAAAATAAAAAGTTTAATTAGGGGCTGGCCCGGTGGTGCAGCAGTTAAGTTCACATGTTCTGCTTCGGTGGCCTGGGGTTTGCCGGTTTGGATCCCAGGTGCAGACATGGCACCGCTTGGCAAGCCATGCTGTGGTAGGCGTCCCACGCATAAAGTAGAGGAAGATGGGCATGGATGTTAGCTCAGGGCCAGTCTTCCTCAGCAGAAAGAGGAGGATTGGCAGCAGATGTTAGTTCAGGGCGAATCCTCCTCAAAAAAAACAAAGTTTAAAGAAAAATACAGGACACCCACTTAAATCTGAATTTCAGATAAACAAGGAATATTTACTACAGTCATACATCACTTCACAACGGGGATAAGTTCTGAGAAACACACTGTCAGGTGATTTTGTCATTGTGTGAACATCACAGTGCACTCACACAAACCCAGATGGTACCGCCTACTACACACCTAGACTATATAATACTAATCCCAGGGGACCACTGTCATATATGCGGTTTGTTGTTGACTGAAACATCACTATGCACCATATGACTATATAAGTATATCCCATGTATATTTGGGATACATACATGCAAATATACATGGGATATACTTACACTAACAAGTTATCTGTTGTTTATCTGAAATTCAGATTTAATTAGATGTCCTGTATTTTATCTAGCCACCCTAGACCCGAAACTATTCACCTTCATAGAACCTGGAAAGACAGAGTGAAGTCGACAAAATCTGAAATCACAATCAATATAGACAGAGTAAATACAGACACTGGACAGAGAGATGTGCCTTTAACACAAATGAAGACACATCTATGAGAGCAAACCCTAAGCCTTTGAATCTAATGCCAGTGCAAGAGAATCTTGTCAGAGGAATTTTTCCCAAATTGAGTACGCTCAATTCTAGCTCTTTATTAATTTTATCCTGCTGACACAAATCCCAAATAGTACCACAAACTTGTGCCTTTCCACCCCCTCCAGTTCTGGCTTGCTCTCAGAAAAAGGGACTCTGGAAATGCCACCTGATTCTATTCCTACAGAACGCTTGGACCCTCCCCTCCAGCTATGGCAGCCACCTAACTCTCAGCACATCCACTGGTGTTTAGATCAGTAGCTCTTGGTTTAGTTGTAACTACAAAAACAACTACTTTTACTACAACCAAAATCCTGGCTACAGGCTCTTGTAAAAAACTTCCAGAAGCTAGCACCAGCCGGGTGGTGTAGTGGTTAAGTTCACATGCTCTGCTTCAGCGGCCCAGGGTTCACAGGTTTGGATCCTGGGCGTGGACCTACACACTGCTCATCAAAACCATGCTGTGGCAGCAATCCCATATACAAAGTAGAGGAAGATTGGCACAGACGTTAGCTCAGCGACAATCTTCCTCAAGCAAAAAAAAGAGGAAGACTGGCAATCGATGTTAACTAAGGGCCAATCTGCCTTACAAAGAAAAAAGAACTGCCAGAAGCAGTTCAAGACATCTAGCTAAGGTTTAACCAAGTAAACTTGTTTAGGTAAAGTCATTCAAAAAAACTAATAACCCAACCCTTTGTAAACATCTTTGTTGTTCTACAACTCAAACAAATGTAATTTCATATTCATAAAATTATTTAGGACACAGATAGCCATAAGATTAAAGCCATAAAAATAGATCTGTTTAATGGAGTAGAGAAAAACACACATTTATAAAACTACAATAAATTCTTCAATAGTTCTGATAACAAGAAGCTATAAACCAGGGAACTCACACCCAAATGTTCTAAAGTAAAAAGCAGGAAATGTAAATTAGTTAAGTAAACCAGAGAACTGGGAAGCGTGGGAACTATGGTGAAATAGAGAATGCCTGCCACCCAAAAGAGAGGCCCACTGATTTTGCTACTCAGCTCCACTCACTAGACTTGTGATAGCCCATTCCACATTTGCAGCCTTTCTCATAACCTACACGCCTCCAGTGGAGTTAATGCCACCCCAATCTCAGGGATGGAGCAATTGCCTAGGCATGAACCATCATATGTACATAACATTTTATCCCCATTCCACTGATTCCACATTTATCCCCAGTGTGACTGATTCAATGATGAACCCACTTAGGGTTAATAAGATGGGATTAGACTTCTGATGAAAATACTAGGGCCTGACTTTCACACTATTTCACATGGCATCTGAACCTGAAGAACGCAGCTGGGAGGTACTGGCAGTTATCTTACGACTGCAACGAGAAAGCCTATCTAAAAAAGAAGTCAACTAAGAGGAAGCAGAGCTAGCAGATGGAGAGCAGTCGGTCAGACACTGAGGGCACGCCTAAGGCCAACTCTACCCTGAACTCTTCAGTTACAGGAAACAATTTCCTCAGTTGTGCTATACTGTTATGCCAACAAATTCATGGTTTTCTTAAGCCAGTTTGGTTTGCGTTTTCTATCATTGCAACCAAATGACTCCTGGTACAGGCATTCAAAGTCAATTTTTAAAAATAACTCACACACAAACACACATTGCTAAGTTTGGCTTACAGGCTGCCAATATGCAAAATATATGCAAATATAAACTCTTGGGTTGTTTTTTTTTTTTTAAAGATTGGCCCTGAGCTAACATCTGCTGCCAGTATTTTTTTCTTCTTCTTCTTCTTCTTCTCCCCAAGCCCCCCAGTACACACTTGTATATTCTAGCTGCAGGTCCTTCTAGTTCTGCTACGTGGGACGCTGCCTCAGTATGGTTTGATGAGCAGTGCTAGGTCTGCACCCAGGACCCAAACCAGTGAAACCCTGGGCTGGCCAAGTGGAGTGCGCAAACTTAACCACTCAGCCATGGGACCGGCCCCAAACTCTTGGGTTTTATTTAAAATTCTTCCAAAACATTTTCTTTTCTAAGCTAAGATATAGTCTACCCTAAGATTTAACATACAAACACTAGCCTTCAAAACTACATTTGGCAAAAGGCCAAGAAGCAACAGTGGCCTTGGGTATCACTTACTGTATAATATGTACTATTTTTTTTCACAGTAAAGCAGACTATAACGTCTTGGCCTCTTTAAAAAGAAATAAACCCTAAGCATGTGTGTACAGCACAAACATAAATTTATAGATATTCCCTGTCACAGAGAACTGTGCTAAACTGATTATCCTTATCTCTTCACCCTGACTCCACATACACAATCACACACACACATTCACACCTGATGCCATCAGAACATCTCCGGCAGTGTGATGAACAGCATGACCTTGGGGATAAGACAGACTTGAGTTTGACTCTTGCTTCCATCATCAATTGGCATATCTTTAGACTAGTTACATAATCTCTCAGATTGATTCTTCTCATTTCTAAAAAGATGATAATATCTCCCTGAGAGAATTGAGAAATAAGATAATATATGTAAATTACCTAGCAACGTACCTAGCATAGTCAATAAGTAATAGCTGTTGCTTCAAATGGGCACGCATAGCTGCAATTAAGTGACATGTCATAAATCAACACGTAAGAAAAAAGAAAATGGCAATAAAAATGTACAAGACTAGAAGTCTTGGAAAATATAGTCTGCTTCTATGGTGTACTATGTGCAAACAAATTTCAGTTTATAAAGTTTTTTAATATTCAAATTTAGTGTTCAAAAACAGTAAGGTGACTTATGGCATTAGGGTAGTGAATAAAAATCACAACTCCGGGGCCAGCCTGGTGGCACAGCGGTTAAGTGCACACACTCTGCTTCTCGGCAGCCCAGGGTTCACTGGTTCAGATCCTGGGTGAGGACATGGCACCGCCTGGCAAAAGCCATGCTGTGGCAGGCGTCCCACGTATAAAGTAGAGGAAGATGGGCATAGATGTTAGCTCAGGGCCAGTCTTCCTCAGCAAAAAAGAGGAGGATTGTCAGCAGATGTTAGCTCAGGGCTAATCTTCCTCAAAAAAACAAAAATCACAACTCCAAAAAATAGGGAACTAGCCAAATCTTATTTAAAATTTACATCAAATAGAGTCCAACTGTAAGAAGATTAAGTCAACTTTACATCTTGAGACAACATTATCCCTCCTGGAAGTAAGTTCTTAGAAAGTAAGACGTAAATAATCTGAATTAAAGTTATTGAAAAAGTACTTTTATACATGTCCAGAGTAAGAATACCAGATTTTCTCACAGAGGTTGTCTGAAACATGAGTATTGCTAATGGCAGGATTATTATTACAAGATAAAACAGTTAACAAATACAATAACTTACATTTGCTTAAAAGGTGCTATTATAAAAAATTTAACTCATAACAAGTGACATTTCAGCTTAGAAAACCAATGAAAATACACAAGGCCAATATAAGCACCTTACCAAAAATAAACTCTTCCATCTAGGAATCTTAAGTTGCATATACTTTGTGTCAGAAAAGTGATGCTCGAGAGATACTCTTCACTCTTAAAAAGAGTAGAGACTCCCTCTTAAACAAAAAGCTTGCCTATGACACCAGAAGACACCAATGATGAAGAATCATAGGCAGAGAGAGATGCGTTTCAAAACAAAATCCTTGGGAAACAGCCTGCATTTCTGTACTGGGTGGTGAGCTTTCTTTCAGACCTTTCACATCTAATTACCTCTAGCCAAGAAGGGTTGTTAATCTTCCTTTTACAAACTGGGGTGTGCCCCAGTTCTTCAAATCTATGCACAATAAAAAGAGGTAAGAGGGAGTAAAAGACAAGTTAATCCATGATAGGTGGAAGGACACAGGGCAAACATTCTAAATCCAGGCTGTCCAATACAGTAGCCACTAGCTACCTGTGGTTATTAAACCCTTCAAAGTGGCTAGTGTGAACTGAAATTAGTTCTATGTGCAAAATATACATCAGACTTCAAAGATATTATACTAAAAAAATAAAATAGCTCATTAATAATTTTGTATTGTTTATACGTTGAAGTAATTTTGGATATGTGAGTTAATATAAATATATTAAAATAATTTCACATATTTCTTTTTAACTTCTAATGTGGCTACTAGAAAACTGAAAATTACACATGTGGCTTACATTATATTTTTATTTGCCAGCACTGTTCTAAATCACGGCACATAAATCTACGAATTTAGACGATCTTCTTCATTTGTAATCATTCTTAAATTTGTCTTTAAAAACAAAAAAAGAGAGTATCTATCAGTTTACACAATCTACATTTCCTGTCACCCCTCCACACATTTTCATGTAACCTCATGCTTTTCTAACGTTTTCATGCTGCTTCATGCTTTGCTAACTGCAGTGACTAATACAAAATAAATATATCAATGTATAAATTATACTTGAAAATAGATGAGAAGACAATGTTATATTGTTACATAATGTATTAGTGCTTCTTTCACGCAGCCAACAACTCATACACCTTTTCATTAAAACAAATCCAGTCCAAGAGGTGGTTAGTCGGCCAGTCAAGAAGTATCAACCTAACTCCCAGAACCTCAGCTGCCAGCTAGGTGTGGAAGGACACAGTACTTCCAGCTAAAGCCCACTGGGCTTCGATGATACTGCACTGCCTGTTACTAGTGATATTCAAGCCCTTGAATCTCCATGTGCAACAGCTAGAAAAGTACAACTTCCTTGTAAACTTCCATTATCGAAACACATGGACAAACATTAACTATTTTTAGTCACCAAATATTTAATAGTGAGAATAGGATTATCGTACTAGAAGATTAAAAAAATAAAATTGTAAAATCTCCTCATCCATATTTGAAAACAGTACATTAATAGGTTTGAAAGGTGAAATGCATCCAGATCATTTTCCCAGAACTATCTATGTGTCACTTATTTACCCAAGTCTCTTTAACCACCGCAACTCAAGTTACAGGCTAATCTGTAACCTCTAAATTTCAACTCCTCTTTTCCATACCCTGCAGAGATTTCCTACGGCCCCTCCATGTCAGGATCCTTACCTTCCATTTGGAGAGGTCTCATTAGGCCACTTCAGGCCTAATCTCTACGTTTTCATCTACTTTCCTGCCTACTCCTTCCATTGTGCTTGAGCAAATCTATATATCTGACGCTCTATCAACTCACCTCTTCTCCAAATCACCTCTTTTGTTATGACATCACTTCTTGCTCCCCTACTTATTCATAATGGCACAGGGGACTTCCGGGACTCAAGGCAAAACAGAATTTTATTTTTCCTTTCCCCAGCTATTTAAGAAGCTCTTTAAATTCTACTTTGAACATGTAAGCTCTCAACTTTCTGGAGGCTATACAGTTGTTTCTCTCCCACCTACTGTTCCTGAGTAAGTGACATATTTTACCTTGTTTCTTCACGTTCATTTACATTAAGTATAATAATTGATTTATAAAACTCTAGAGCTTGGAAGGAATTTTGTGGGTCCGTAAACTTCCTGAAATGTTATGCATATGTATTTTTCTGAAGAGCTTGTTCACAGCTTTCAATAGGTTTTTGAAGGAGTCAAAGAAGTGCAACCTTCCAACGTCATTTCTACTTTTTGCCTCTTTAAGAGCTTGTGTAAATTCATATCTTCCATGCAATCTTGAAATTTTTATTATTGATATGAGCTAACTCTTTATAAATAACATATGTTCTTTGCAATGTGGATGCAAACATTTTTTCTGTGTGTTTAAAGGTTCATTCCTTTTCATAGCACAGGAGTTCTTACTTTACACGTTGGAATTTCAATCATCTCCTTTATGATTTTGCTTATGGATTCAAAATTAAAGTTAATCTTCAGGGTCTAATTATGGCCACCACACTGCCCAACTCCACGGGGTGCCACTTACACTGGCCTATGTGCTGTGCTGTGTTGAACACAGAGGACAGTGTGGATGACACACCCTGGAGTTGTACAAAGTGGATGTTCTGGATCAACCAGCATACATATGTCCATTTTCCAAAGTTTTCTAACAGTTTGACTTTTTACAATATATTTAAGATTTTCATCTATCTGGAGGTTACATCGTAAAAACTGTGATTAACAATGTTTTAAAATCATTATTCATTTATCCCAATTTCACTTAGTAATCTTAACTCCATGTTTTGGAAAGTTACTTTAACATAATTTTTTTAAAGGTGTTTGTTTAATATATCAAGTCTCAATCTGAAACTCTATTCAACAAAACTGTAAAAAAATATATATGTATCTTCCATGTGCTAGAAACTGGGCTAAATGCTGATAATGAAAAATGCAAAAGATGGATGTCAAATGCAGAAGTCTTAGGTCTTACCAGAGAAATAACTCAATTTCCATACTGTATAATATTCTGTTATACATACTTATCACCACTATTTGTGGACCAGAAGTATTTTCTTGAAAAAATCTTTGTAGGGCTGGCCCCATGGCCTAGTGGTTAAGTTCGGCAGGCTCCGCTTTGGCAGCCTGGTTTCGGTTCCCTGGCGTGGACCTACACCACTTGTTAGTGGCCATGCTGTGGTGGTGGATCACACACAAAAGAGAGAAAGACTGGCACAGATGTTACCTCAGGCCAATTCCCCCTCAGCAAAAAAATAATAATAAATAATTCTTTGTATCATAATTGGTTCTAATACCTCATTTTTCAAAATGCTCTTTCAGAAACGTACCTGTTTGTTTTTCCATTTAACAACTACTATTTACCATTATGTGTAACAACTACCAAGTATGTAATATCTAATACACTAAAAAACAGAAGAAATAGGATTATTATCTGCATTTCTGAAAGGAGTTAAACAACTTGCTCAAAATCTCTCAGTTACTTTGTGGAGTTGGGACTTGAACTTGCATTTGTCTAACTCCAAAGCCTTTTCTGAGTCAGCTGGATTTCGTAGATACATAAAAAAGGAAATTTTTGGTGTTTTTTGGGGGCAGGGGGAGGGTTTCAATCTGTCTCTACCTTTCCAATATTTGTACCTTTTCTTTTTCAAACTTTATATTCTAGTCACAATTATCACATAACTATAATGGGGGCACCCTTGGCTTCCCCACACCCAAATTTAAGAGAACTTTTCATAAGTATTTTCAATAAAAATACTGGCTTTTTGTTAAAAGGAAGTATATTTCATTACTTTAAGAAAGAATCCTCTTCTACTTCAATGTTTAAATTGGGAGTCAGTTAAAATATACCAAATAATGCTAAACATCGCGAGTGATTAGGGAAATGCAAATCCAAACCACAATGAGATGTCACTTCACACCCACTAGGAAGGCTATAACCAAAAAGAAAAGTAAAGTGGTGTGGCAAGGATGAGGATGGGAAGAAACTGGAACCCTCATACACTGGTGTTTGGAAAGTAAAATGGTACAGCCCTTGTGAAAAGCAGTTTGGCAGTTTCTCAAAAAGTTAAACAGAGTATTACCATGTGACACAGAAATTCCACGGCTAGGAATATACTGCCAAAGAAGTGAAAGCAGGTATTCAAACAAATGCTTGTACACAAATGTTCACAGCAGCACTCCTCGTGATAGCCAAAAGGTGAAAACAACCCAAATGTCTGTAACTGATGAATGGATAAAATAGACCCAATGCTTTTACTTCATATTGTGTAGTTCTTGAAATGCTCAATAATTTTTCTTCTTCAGCCTATTGTTGTAGCATGCCAGAGCAGCAGGAACTGCCATTCTTCACAGTCTTGTAAAGAACTGCCTTTGCTTGAGTGGTTTTATTCTCTTCTAATAATTGAATTCTACTTGTTTTTACAATTTTTATACTCTTGTTCATTGAAGAGATTCGACAGTTGTCATTTTGGTAGTACTGATACCATCCTTCGGGATATAGATCATATTTGCCCCAAATATGTTTAAAGTAGTTTTGCATCTTTCCCTATGCTTCAGAATAAAAGATAACATGGGAAATATCTCTTTCACTTAGAAGTTTAAAACATCTTATCCATAAAGCTGTAGAGGAAAGTATTTAATGAAAGTATAAATTTTTCAAAGTTATTTTACAAATAATCTAATTCATGTTTTCAAATGAATTATCCTCTGTTGATTATCTGAAAAGACTGCTGTTGAAGCTCTTTTTATTTCTTGTTTTTTAAACAAAAACACCTCTTAGTGAGATTTAGGGACGTCTCTGGTGCTTTTAGCTCACGTCATCTTCCTCTAAAGTTGCATGCTATTAAGTTCTGATTTACTTCCATTTTTGGCTGTTTGTACTAAAATTTCACACCCTCATTAAGGTATTGGCTGCACATACAAACACACACACACAAACACAGCCTTAATGTTTAGCAGACTCCTCCCACATACACTTTTACCAATACTTTTGCATTATGACACAAGCAATCAAAGTATAGGGGGTGCATAAGTTAAGAAATAGCCAGGCATTAAAATCAAGTAAGAAATATGATTTTAACTGTTCTTCTCCAGCTTTATAGAGAATAAATCATATTTCATTATCTCCCCTGACTCTTCCCTACTCTCCCCATCCCATCTAAGACCTTGAGCCTCAGAGTACTATTTCTCAAAAAATCATTAGACGGACGCTAGTACCTGAATCCTAAGACACAGTTCTTTAAATGTACATTCTCAGGCCACCGCTGTACCACCAAATCAGAAGCTCTGCTTTGAGTAATTGGTGATTACAAGAATCTCTTGGTTCATCAAGCTCAACCAGAACACTGCCCACATATAGCATCAGGGTAAGGTAACCCTACAACTTATCATACTAACTGAGGCATTTCTGAAAGTGAAAGAAAATGCTATTAATAATTTCACTGAGACGACAGATATAAACCAGGATGTATGGTCAAGCAGGGTTCCTGTGGTGCTCCACACCTTGTCAATTTGGCTAGTTTCAAAACTACTTTCAACTAATAAGTTTGTTAAAATTATTCTAAAATGTAGTTCAAGAGCATTACACTAAGAGCTGAAAATATAAAGAAACAGAGATCCACACCTAGTCCTGGTGCCCAGTCCACTTGGGAAGAAAGGGTGCAAGAGAAGAGGTGGTAAGCAGTAGAGAATAAATAATACTTAAGTCTTTCAAAAAAGAGATGTTCAGGAAAAGCTTCACAAGAAGATGTAGGATTTGAAATGGGTCTTAGAGGATCACTACTGCTTGGAGGATGAAAGCCGTTCTAGGCACTGAGAGAAGGTACACAAAGATGCAGAGCCTAGAAAACCCACGTTATGCCCAGGGAGCGGGAAACAGACCACTGTTGCTAGAGCAGAGGGCCTTTATACATAACAAAAGACAAAAATAAAGGTAAGTTAGGAGATGCAGAAAATTGTGGTGGACAACCATGGAGATTTCTGAGAGAATTCCATAATCAAAAAGCAGCTGCGACACAAAGGTGCATGAGTGCCAGGGGAGGTGAGAAGGAATAAAAGATACAAGGGTGAAAAAAGAACAGATATCACACTTGGTAGGAAATACTAAATACTAAAGAAGAGTGACTAGAAGAAAGAAGAGACATTTCAGGAGAAAGTCAGAAAAGCGGTTGAAAGTAAAGAGACATAAGAAAGTGTACGCTCAAAAAAGAAATTAAGAGTAAGTCATGTGAAGAAAACACTGAAAGCTAGATTACCAAATGACATTTTAGAAATAAAAGGGGAAAAGCCAGATTAAAAAAAAAATTTTTTAAAATACAAGACAGAAAAGCAGAGAAGTGGCTATAAATGATTCAGTAACCTAAAGACGAATGGGAAGCCAGATAGTGGATAAAGAGAGAAAAGATGACAGAATTAAATGGGCCTTTAAAACATTCTCAGAAACAGGAAGAGGTTAATAATTAGAAAGCGAATGGAAAGAAAAGAAAAGGAAAAGTTCAGTTTGAAACAACAGGATAGCAGAAAAATCCTGTTAAGAACACAGGTTTTCCTGTAAATAAAATAAAATTCACTAATAATAAAAAGATCAAAGGAAAATACAAAGATAAATATTTGCAAGAGAGTGGGTATATGCACATGTTAATAAGCTCATCCACAAAGTTCAAATTTAGTATGAGATTTCAGTTTGGGGAAGGTGTAAAAGTAAAATGCCAGAGGAAGAAATTATCTATTTTTTTCACAGAAGAAAATATCATAGGTAGTAAAATCACACACACTTGGTTATGGTAGGTTTTACATAAGAAATCTATTACTAATTATTATGCATTACTTGAAGCAACACTATGTGAAAAGTCTTTTTATTAGAGCATTATGGTTTGTTATCATTACAATGTGGAATCTAGACCAGGAATTTGTAACTGAAGTGACACCCTTCCCGATTCCAAGACATTTGGAGATGGGAGGAGGTGGCGGCTTCTGGTGGCCACAACACTGGGAGGGATCCTTCAGCATTTAGCCAGCAGAGTCCAAGGATGCTCAGTGTCTTCCAAGGCAAAGCACACCCAGCCCAAACGCCAGAGGGGGGCCCTGACGAGAAACATTGCAAGGAGACAAAGAAGGCTGCTTGCTTGTCTTGTATATTTAGACAACAATCAGGTTCCTTTTTAAATTTAATTCTAGCGATAAATTAATTTGATTCTGAAAAAGGATTTTGCATTCCAACTGATCTGCTTTAATTCAGAACTTAAAAACAGACCTATAGTTCTAATAAAGATATTTCAGTTATTCTATGGCTAAGACATTAACTATCCCTTGAGAAAGAAATGATGAAAGGGTGGAAAGGAGAATGTCATATGTTTAAAACAATAGCTTCACTAAGAATTCAGTTTTCAAAATAACACCTAGGGCAATGGTTAAGTTGAATGCATGCATTTGCATTATTTTACCACGAAATATGTCCATGCAATTTTTATATCCAGAGTTTCCAAAGGCAAAGCAATTAAGTTGAAGTTTACTTAAAATTAAGAAGGTCTATAAGGATTATAATGGCAATATACTTAAGTACTGTAATGGACTGAAACACAACAAGTAAGAGTTCACAATGATTCTGAAAAGGCTACTAGGAAATCAACTCATTACTTTGAAAAAGAAGAAAAAATAAAACTGGTAAACAAAGGAAAGAATTAAGCACTTATTCTGCCTTCACCATGTAACTTACCCGATAGGGTAACCAAATAGAAGATGTGGGTAAGTTTCTCTTTAGAGATGTATTCCAATGGCTGCCAGCATCACAAAAAGACAATCGACAATCGGATCTTATGGGTCTCCTGACAGAAAAGCACACTACCACCTATGAAGCTGTTTTATAAATAAAAAAAAAGAAGACAAAAGAAAGAAAGAAAATCAAACCTGAATTTGATCAAGCCCCTTGACCTAACTCCCAAATTTACAGGAAACACTGAACACAAAGAAAGATATTAAACCACACCACAGGAAAGCAGTAAGTAAAATCCAGACTCTGAGAAACTCAGTCCCATTTCTTCATGAAATAAATTTCAACAATGAAAAAAAAAGAGAGGGAATTTACAGATTAGAAGAGATATAATAAACCTATCAATCAAACACAGTGTGTCTACTTTATTTGGATAGTGATTCAAATAAGATGCAGGGAGGTAAGGTGGTTGTCTAGGACAGCTATGAGACATTTGTAAATTGGAACAATGACTGATTAAAGAACGTCAATAAAATTCTTAAACGAGTTAATGGCATTGTGGGTAAGTTAAAAGGAGTCCCTTATCTTTTGAAAATGCATACTGAAATTTGTTCTTTAAACAGGGGAGATGAAATGATATGGGAGGGCGAAAGAGACAGGGTTATAGATGAAACCAGATTGGTCAATGGGTTGCTAATTATTGAAATTGGGTGAAGGCTACACGAAGATTCACCATTCTTGGTTTACGTTCATATATGTTTCAAATTCTCCATAATAAAAAGTTAATTTAAAAAAATGAAGAAACTTCAGCAAGAGGGAAAAGTGATCATTTGCAACATGTTTATTTTAGGGTTTAAAAAAGAACAAAATGTTAGCATACAGGGCTAATCTTCCTCACCAAAAAAAAAAAAAAAGGAAAAAAGCCAAAATGAATATGTGGCATAGTCCTCTAATGGATATGGGGATATTAAGCATCTGGGATGATATAACAGAAATGTCTTTTAAAATTTTAAACAGACATTGTTGTAAATAAAGAAAATGTAAAGGTATGTTAGTTAAAACTGCCACTGAATTCACATAGATCACATGCATCTAAATCTGTGTTCCAACTTTTCAAATGCCAGATTTTTCCTCATTGTGATAGCAGATAAATTTACAACAAGCATATATATCACAAATCTAACAAATATTACCAATACCCTTAGAAACAAGTATGAAACAAAAATAAAATCATAAAGCCCAGGACTTATGGTGCCCTCTATATTTCGTTGTTGCTACTCTTTAAATTGAGAAGACTACAGAAGAAGCAATAGGAAGCCATAAAAAATATGTAGCCACAATCTTCTGAGATCGATTCTCTTGGGGATCCTGAATAAATGTATTCTTGACCTAGTAAGATTTAATGTGAAAAAATGATCCATTTGTAAAGAACTTATAAGACTGTAAATGGCAAAACAAACTACAAATAACCACCCTTAGAAAGGGAATGAATGGTGTTTATAAAAAGTGAGACGCATGGATGTAAAGGGAGGATCATCGTGATGATTTATAAGTAAAGGAAAATAAAATAAAAAGGTAACAAAATTCATGTTTCCCTAGGCCTTTCATTCAGACCAAAACATGTGGAGCTATACTCCCAAAAGCAATTTCAGACTAGAGACGTCTTTATGTTTCCCCAGACAAGCTGGGAGTTAAACAGAATGACAACGTATATTTGCTCTGGGACAGTGAAGTAGGAAAAAAACTTTGGAACGGCATAACTAGTCCAAACCCCTCCATAGAGGAAGACTAAACCTGGGACAACAAATGAACACAGCAATATTCCAATTCCTTTCAAAGTTCTGTTTGCTGCAAACCACCATGTTAAAACAATGATTATATATATACCAAGGACCAAACAGAGTGGTCTGGGATTTTAAAAATTTAATGACCCTAGGAGTTTGACCCTATTGCTACTACTCTTAAGGTTAATCAGCTCCTACTGAGCATCACATCCCAAACAGATGCTAAGAACAAGCTTATGCTGTTTATCTACACCCTCATGAAACCAACGAAATGTCGACAGAGAGAAAAACCTCAAAGCTTCAGAAGTTAACTTTAATACTGCATTTAGACAGGATGTTCGGCACAGATTGGATTCATAAAACTCCTTAGTTTCATCACTTTCAAATGAACTTTATAAGCCTAGCAGGTCCTCCTAGGAGCATTAGGTCTGTTTTGCTAAGTGGACCACCTCCTCTTCCAAAGAGACTCATAAGAAAAAAGCTAGGATCTGGGAATAATTTTTGTATAAATTCACATGTTTAGGAAAAAGTGCTTACATAAACTATGAAACTATACTTAAAAAAGTAAATTTAAGAGGGATCCAATAGAAAGCCAAATTTATGTAAAAAGCCAGATCTGGTACCAGTATTAAAAAATAATAAGAGCACATGTTGCCGAGAAATAAGCATTAAAATTCTCCTAAAATCTTACGTAATTGGGGCTTTTCTCCATAAAGCGAGAAATTCTTATCTCCAGAGAGATTTTTTCCAACTTCAAAGCAATTCATAAACATGGACTGCTTCACAATACCCCAGAGAAAAAAGCAGAGGTAGATTTAACGTTACTCCTTGGCCCACAGGAAAGCCATACACAAAGAACTACAAGGCACAGAACAAAGATCTGCCTTTCCCCTTATGATCATATTCAATCCCTGACCTTCTTCCTTACAAGGAAAGAGAAGAGGGCAAGAAAGCTGGCAACTTGGAGAATGCTCTCTGAAAAGAAAATACTTTTAAATGGTTAAAAAAAAAAAAAAAGTTGAAGAGCCTAGCACTCCCAAACCAAAGAAAGAACTTCTCCATCTGGACATTACTTGCCCGTTCTAAAACCCTCCAGGAACAGTATTTTGGCTTCTTCAGGAGACTATAATCAAACGAAGAGGATATACACATATTAAGCATGCACCTACAGATCCCGATCAACTCTGAATGCTTTTGCCAGATTTTTCATGCAGACTGTACAAATGCAAAACTGTTTACTTTCATATCAAAAGTAAGCCTAGATTTATGTCCTTATGTCCGGATCTGTTATGTATATGTACTACGTAGGTGACATTTGGCAATTTTCTCAACAACTCTCAGATTCAGTTTTGAAATCTTAACAAGAATGATACTTACTTCATAGGGTTGTTTTAGGAGTTAAATAAGATTGTGTATTAACAGGTACTATATTATGGAATCCAGTACAGTGTCAGGCTGGGTGCTCAAGCATTTCCTCTTTTGTCTTTTGAAGTGAAAGTCACCTACTCATGGAAGTATAGATAGTTTGTGGCAGAGAAACTGATTTCTCACTGAATACCCATATGCTCCCTCACATTTTCCAGCCACCTTGCAGTTAGTTGAGGCCACGTGATTAAATCATATCTTACTTCCAGACCAAAGCACTTAAAAGCTGGCATATGACCCTCCAGCTCTCTTGCCTGGACACATGTTCCAAATGGCAGAGCTACAAGATGCAAGCAGCACAAATCGGAGTCAACGCATGGAAGCCCAGGAGAGACCCTGGACCTACAGTGAACTTCATGTGCGTGAGAGAAATAAACCTCTATATGTTCATAGTTTATAAGTCTTCCAGGTTTGTGTGACAACGCAACACAGCTTAGCACAATTTAATGTATCCTTTTATAGCCTAATTGCACTCAAATGCTGCAAGACAAAAAGCACAAACATAAAAATGGCAAGTCCTGTGTTTAAGTATTAAAGGATATCTTCCTTTCTGTGTAATTTTGTATATCTAGAATGAAGAGAATGATTAAAAGATAATATTTGATAGCAAAATGGAAAAGTAATCCAATATACACAAAACTTAGAAAGAAACTAATATTATAGTTTCACCGCAAGGAAAAAGAAATCTAAAATCAAGAGTCTAAATTTTTTTCTAGTTCAGCATACAAGTTATACAACAAAAAAAGCAAAGATCCAAAAATAACAACTGAGAAACTGAAAACAGCTATTAGGAAACAGGTAAAAGAAAGGAAAGCAGAGCAAGACTTTAAAACACCCTTTTGCCATGAGTAAAACAGCTGTAGTCATTAGTCACTGTAACGGAAGTAGTATAGGGCCACAATTGTTTATCCACATTTATGGAATGCCAAAAAGCTCTGAAAATAAAAAGTTTTTTTTAATAAGTTTACAGCAAAATAATCTGGCAGCAACACTAAACATGAACTAACCTGAAACTATTTGTAGTCTCTATTTATCCCACTTAGTATGAATATTCATACATTTTTGGTGTAGAAATCTGAACGTGTTTGACTATGAAGATATGAAGTGGCCCAGATCCCACTGGGGGTGTTACACAGAATACAACAAAAACATCATATTCCCTTTCTAAAATCTGAAAATTTCTGCACTCTGAAACTCATCTGGCCCCAAGAGTTTCAAATAAAGGATTGTGGACTTGTAACAATAATGGATGTAAATAATCTCTGTATTGTCTTAATGATGAAAATAAAAACCAAATGAAGAGCATCGCTTTCAATCAATGTAAAATGGAATGCTGATGACTCTCCAATGGTATTTCTCCTGATGGTACTTCAATATTCCAAGAACACAGACACAACCTGCCTAAGGCTAGATCATGCGGGGGTGTAATTAACTAGAAGACATAAAAGAGATAAAAATACTGCTGTAAGCATTTCTAGCCTCAACAGACCACAATTTAGCAGGTATTCAAGGTAGCCATTCCTGTGGGTTCACATAAAAAGTCACACACGTACGTATCAGATAATGTAAGGTAAATATAAATTATAGCACAAGAGTAGAGGGAGGTGGGGACACCAGCTCTGAGGAAGGCCTAGGAGAATGTATCAAGCAGGCATCACTAACAAGACAGGAAAATGGTAATCAGCAAACTGTGCAAACACTGAAGAGGCAGGGTATCGGAACAAATATCTGCAGCAGGATTTCTCAACCTCAGCACCACTGACATTTTCGTCCAGATAATTCTTTGCTGTGGGAGGGTTGTCCTAGGCTTTGTAGGGTATTTTGCAGCATCCCTGACCTCCACCTACTTACTAAATGTCAGCAGCAGCCCCCTCCCCATCCAGTTGTGAAAAGCAAAGAGGTCTCCACGCATTGCCAACGGCCCCCTAGACCTGTGGGTGGGGGCGGGGGGTGGAGGTGGCAGGCTCAAGTCGGGAGGCAAAAATTAACCCCAGTTGAGAACCAGTGATCTAGAAGCAAAAGAAAGATTCTAAGTTTAAAGATGTTCCTTCTTCTGGATTCTAATAAAATGCAAATATGCTTCCTCATCAAAACTACTATGGGAAGAGAAAAAATCATTTTCTATTTCTCTAGATCTACAAGTGGTTTTATTACATATTTTAATCACAATTTTGTAAGAAGACAAGAATGGCAGATCAAGTTCTCCATTCTCATTCTGAATGCCCTTGCACTCTAAGCAAGAATGATTTGTTGATTTTCTTACAACTAAACATATCCAGCTGTTGTTACAGCAACTCATTCAAGTAGGAAATAAGGTACCAACTGGTTACCCACAGAAAGTAACAAAACAATCTGGGAGTCTTGCATGTAACGGCAAAGTAACCAGTATAACTTTTTTAAATGTACACACTTTTCACTCACTTTTTAATTAGATTATCCACACTGAATTTAATAGATCCCTAATAAAAATGTAACCTCTTGGGGGGGGGGTAGAATACTGTTTTCAATCACATCATTCTTTTGGAAAAAGTTTTCAGTCACAACACTACTGAGTCCTTCTGCTACACTGGCATATAGGAAGGAAATAAACTTCCTTTTATAATAAAACCGGTAGTTAAATGCCTTTGAATAATCATATTAAAAATTACAATTATGAAAAAATTAAAGAATATATGGGATATTTAATAAATTTTCCCCAATCCAAAGTCACTGTTCTGCCTGGAATTTCTATTCCTGTCAATTTGACAGATTTCAATTTATTTATTAATTTAACAAATCTTCACAGGCAAAGCACTGTGTGAAGCAAGGGATACAAAAATGTATAAGACAATTTCCCTTTCAAAGGAACACTAACTCTTATAGAAGGTAGACAAGCAAGTAAATAATTATAGTATACAGCATTTATACACTGAATTGTATTACAGCTGTGTTGAAGCAACTAATAACTTACTGAAAAGTAAAACATCATTTAAAATTATCAGTAATGTCTAAGTCTCAAGAAAAATCCTCACGATTTTTAGTACTAATGCTGATGCCAAAATTTAATACATTAATAAAAAACAATGAGAACTATTCATTGGTAGATGACCACAACAGGATGGGATGAAAAACAGCTTCAATCAGAGTAGCTCTGTATTTATCTATTTTACAAACCAAGCTTCTGATTAAGATTCAGTTTTTATAAAAAAGGAATTCTGGGAGTTTTTTTGAAGAGTTGAAAATAAAAGGACTAGATGATTAATGAGACACAATTTTGTTTTATAAAAAAGGGTACCTTCACATAGCACACACTCTTCAATAGAAACAGTAACATCAGCTGTATAAGTAAGAAAAAGCAATCTATATGTGTGGGAGTATTTAAAATCAAGTACTGTATAAGCACCCAACAAAGCTATGTAGACATCACATGTTATTTTGATCATGACCTGCCTTCAAATATCAATTAGAAAAAGCTTCCAAAATCTCCCCTTAGATCACAGACAAGGAAACAATATTATGTTTGGGTAAGTGGTAAACTGTATCAATTCAGATTCTAAATTTTAAAAATATTGATATAACCTCTTTCTCAGCAAAATTGCAAATTCTTACAATGGGATATTTAAAAGGGGAAACATAACCGTCTCCCATTTAAAAATTTTTCCTTATAATTTACTGGACAGTCAGACCATTCTCTACTGAATTAAGTATCATTAACCTTATGCATATTCCTTTAAAGAGGATATACTATTTGTTCATCTTTGCCCAATGTTCTTAGGTTTATTTTCCTTTTCAACTCAAGTTCCAAGGAAATGCTTTTACTAACATCAACAAAACAACTGCTTGATCTGTTCTCAATAAATAGGTGCTAAATCGATTAAAACGAAATTATTCCTATAGCAGGATTACACTGGAGAAAATGCCAGCAAGAGTGAGGGCATGCTGCTAAACTGCCTCTCCTACCTTAATCATGCTGTGGTCACTTTACTAACCCAATTTACACTGGTACAAAACTAAAACATACTAACCCATCTAATTCTTGCAACAAACCTATGAAGGAGGAGTATCACTTTAAGCTCCCTTTTACAGCTAAGGAAACTGAAAGACAGAAATATTCCATAACTTGTCTAAGGTAACTTAGCTAAGAAGTGCCAGAGCAGGGATTTGAATCCAGACAGTCTGTCCAGCTCCAGTACCCATGCTTGTCAAACCTTAACATACATACAACTCACCTGGGAATCTTCCTGGAATTCAGATTCTGACTCAATACTTGTGCAGTGAGGGAGTCCAGATTCTGCATTTCTAATAATCTCACCTACGATGGAGATGCTGATGGTCTGAAGTTCACCTTTTCAGCAGCAAAGTTCTACTCTACTCTAGAAAATGGTGGCAACCCTCAAAAGGAGGCAGAATTCAACCACAGTTAGACAATTAGGCTTATAAGTAAATCAGGGGTTGCCAATTTCTGGTTGAGAACTTAATTGCTTCTTTTATTGATTTTTTTTTTTTAAAGAAGAAAGTTAAAATTTGCAAGCACTACAGCACCCACTTTCAGGTTTTGCAATACTAAAACTTGATAGTGTAACACCTCCCTCCAATAAGGCCTTTCTCACATCAAAAAACTATTTACGTATGACCCTGAATATCTACTTTAACCTAGATTCAATCTGAACATATCAAAGAATATTTTCAGACTGTTTATTTGTACTTTCTCATACGTGGAAAGAATTAGAGGTGGAGTTAAAAATCCACCACCTTTCTAAACTTTTGCCACCTGTACAAGTGGTAACTGTGAGAGGACAAGGACACCCTTTGGGAAACAGATGGAACATAAACACCTTAATAGGACATCACTCACTAATTCTCTCTAAAAACAGATAAGGAAATGCCCTAAACACAATTTCCCTTCATTCTCATTGGTGTATCAACTATTTATACCCTAATCTAGAATACAGTTATGCAACGAGTATAAACTGAGGCCACTAAATATTATATTCCCATGTTTAGGATGCTTTGGCCTAAGGCATTCCAATACTTAAAAACTGAAATGCCATGAAAACATGGGAAATAACATTTCATCAAACTTTTATACTTTCAGGAAGAGAAATATCAATACTATCAAAATATATTCAAATATGTTTAAAGCCATATACTTAACTGAACAATTAGATCTATCGTAAGACCACCCTGGGTGCACACATGTTAGACATAGATAAATAATAACTAAAGAAAATTTTATTAATTAAACACAGGAAAGGATTTAAATGAGAAATCAATCTAGTGTCAGTTATTTTGGTTTTACTGAGTTTTCTTGTATTTCATTCAGTTTTTTCCTGAATGTACACAGATATACTTTACATTTCTTCCCTGAGGAAGAACTAAATGTCACACACTTTGACAAGCTCATAAAAATCATACTCAAACCTATAATGGAATTCTGATTAGCCACACATGAAAGTCAAAAGAATTAGGTTTCTGAGATTTCAGGCAATATGAATTCAAATATTCTAGAATTTATTAATATAGAACCCCATTTTGAATTATATCATAAATTATTAAGTTTAAACTATATAATCACCATAAAGCTAAAATTCTGGCCATTGTGACTGTGAATTACAAGAACACTACAATCTGTCACATATCTGACATGAAGGTAAAGATACAATACAAATTCGGACTTAGCTGTCAAAAACCTAAAATGCCTCCAGTAAGCACTCAATACTCCAAATTCCTGCTCAAGAACAAGGACTGGATCTGCTCCCGCTCAAAAGAATCTGAAGACACGTACAACAAAACACACAAAAGTATCTGGATATTTTACATGAAAGGCAAGTAGAAGACGATTGTCCTCAAGCTAGTAAGGAACAATCTCTTTTAGTCCTCTACTAAGAACTCCTATTTACAGTTTTTCCTTAATCACACACACAGTCACAAAGAAACTCACACACTGAAAGAACTAGAGAACCGAAAGACGTCATTCGCAACAGCTGACAGTCATCACAAGTTGTGACAAAGGAAAGCGCAGATGATGTATTATCTCATGCTATTGTCCACAAGCGAGCCCAAAGGTTCACTATTCCACTAGTCTAATCACTAAATGTGAAATACTATTTCACGGACTGAAATGAAATCTGGTATATAAAGAGAAAAATTAAAACAACTGAAACTTTCTATCTTCTAGAGAGATTTTACTTCCTCTAAAATACTCCTCAGTGACCTTGTGGAACCATTTCTGGGCTAAACCTGTAGAGCATCCTCGTTCAGCAGCAGCAGCACTGAGCTATCGCTCTAAGGGCATTCAACACAGGTCCACTGGGCTCTAGATTTATGCGCATATACTAGTTTGCGCCATTTGCAGAAAATCAACAGAAACCTTTAAAAATGTTTGACCTTACATGCAATTTTAAAACTTAATAAGAGTTTTGAACTGATAGATCTTCACATCTTTTATAATGGGAAATATCAGAATACACTCTGCAAGTTAAGCAATTCTTTCAGAGAACAAATTTAACTTCACCTCCCTAAATGGCTACAGATTTGACACACCATTTAGAAGCCTGGAAGGAAATACTTTATTCTCCAAAGCAGTGCTGTTCAATTGAAATACAACACAAGTCACATATGTAATCTTAAATTTTCTAATAACCACAATTAAAATGGTAAAAAAATAAAATTAATCTTAAAACATATTTTATGTAACCCAACATATCCAAAATATTATCATTTCCACGTATTTTTTTAAAAAAATCAATAAGATATGTTACATACTTTTCTTTGTACTAAGTGTTCAAAATCTGACGTGTATTTTACAATTAGAGCACATCTCATCTTGTACTACAACTGAAATGGCCAATAGCCACAAGTGGCTGGTGGCTACGTTATTACATTACTGGACAGTGCAGCTCTTAAGTAATACTGTGAGATATGACATACCACTATCTGATTAAAACTAGTTTACATTCATGTTTCCTTTTTGAACTGAAATGGCTGATTACAATTATGAGCAAAACTGTTAATTCACTGGATAAATCAGGATGAGATCACCTTATCTGAGGATCTGGTTAACACACACAATAAGAAGCAATTGGATTATACCCTATTATAGCTCAAGTAGAATTCAGAGATAGGTCTGTTCATCACAAGTGAACACAACTTGTACCAAAAATACAAGTTAAAACAAGAAAACAATTTCATATCAAACCTAACACTGACTTATTTCTAGCAGCCTTTCTCTTTCTTGAGCACACATCTCTACCCAAATTATCTATAAGACTTTTGCTAAGTTTGATGAATTCTAGAAGCCAAAAGTCACTGTTGAAAAACAGAGCACTAAGTCAGATGAATTGAAAAAAAATATTTCAGGGAATAAATTATCAACCGGTTACTTATAACACATTTTATACCAACCAACAATCTTAAATTATTCTACATGAGTGTCACTGAAATGAATTCTTCCAACAAATTCCAATTCATCTACTGCTTTTCATATATATATTTTGAGTAATAAAATTACTAAGAATTTTTCCAAGTAATTAGGACATCTGATTAAAATGTAAATAATTCCAACAATGCATTCTCCAGAAAACAACTAAAACCATTAGCTTAGCACATAAAATCTGTCCTTAAGGCAAGTGACTGAATAAATCAAGCAAACAACCATACTCCTGTTTACTGCATTTACATTTTGTAACACCACATTCAGCAATTTCTAAATTTGGAAGGTCAGTTCAGATTGCACACAAGCAGTAACTTTAAAGCTTAGCAAAATTTTAGAAGTTTCTGCAATATACTTCTGAATAAACACACCTACGGAAATATTACAACACAAAAAAAATCAGCACCATTCATACGACCTAAGAAACACAAAATCAGAACACTCATAAGTCCAAAATGTATGATAAATGCTAAAAAGTATTTTTTCTCCCAAATTTATTTAATTCATCTTAGACAATTTTTAATCCACGTGCAAAGCTAAAAAGCAGCAAATGTCGCCTCTTCTGCAACACACATATCCAAAGATGATACATCAATCTCTTGATAATTTTCCACAATTTGAAATTAAAACAACGAAATTTGTTCCTTACCTGCAGTTAGGAGGAGGATCCAGGGTTATTTCAGCTAGCTCCTTCTGAATTCTGTTAGTGAAATGAGAACAGACAAAAAGGATTTGAGATAGTCTACAGAACAACCGGGGAATTACACTGCCCTCTACCACCATGCAGTTAAATGCAAGGCTGCCTGTGCCTTCAGTAATGCTAACATGGCTGCTTCCTCTTTGTTCTCAGAGGCATAACCCAAATCCCTTAACAGAAACTTTGCAGCTTTTTTTCTCACTTGCTACTGTAAATAAGTAAGACATTTACACCTGATTTGAGAAATAGTCCTCCACCAGCACTCAGTAAAGGATATACAATCTATTTGAAAACACTTTTTACCAAAGAAATTCTCTTTTCAAGCTTATATGCAAATGAGACAAGAAGGGAGGAGGGAAAGCACTAGAGTATTTGACCATGACTTCAAGTCACTTTTCCAGAGGTAAGAATTAACAAGCTACCGCAAGAGCGCATTGATACTTCTGACAACACTTTATCTGTCCAAAACAAGTTTAAAATTTTACAAATATCTCTACCAGTGAAAAACTTCCAAAGAACTCTGGCATTCTTATTTAACCATATCTGTTTTCCCTGATCTTAAGTACAGCACTTAAATTTAATAAACTTGGGTGGAAAGGAGATAATAAGATATATTATATAGCCTTGAATTAAGAGGAAAAAAAGCAGTTCTCTGATTTTATTCAAATTTAAAATGCTTTCAAAACTGAAGATGTGTCTAATATGTTCCTCGACAAGCTTACAACAAATTGAGAGGATTTTAAATTACTTCAAAGACGGCTGTTATTTAATAAAATATTCTCAAGTCATTAATACTTGGTTATTGATACATTAGCGGTGGAAATCTATAGAAAAATAGGAGTATTTCTCAATCACTACAGAATGCCAACATTTCATCACTTTTTATATTTTCTTTTTCCTCTGGTTGTGAGCAATAAAAATCAACAAAATGTCAATATTGGCTAATGCTGTAGATACAGTTAATGTATGATTACTAGAATTCACGGATATTCCACTATTACTACCACTGACAGAGTCCCATTGATTGAATCTTTTATTTACCATCACAGATGATATAAATCAACAGGAAACAAATGATCTTTCACTTATAGCCAACAAAATGTTTCTCCTGCTGCTGAGTATTGATGTGTCAGGCATATCCACATGTTTGAGAGTGAAGAGGCACAAGGACAAGAAAAGTTTTCAATGGGCAAGTACCACCTAAAATTGTAAATGCCTACTTTTCAGTTTTATTTGCCCTCACACGTACACAGAGGAGTAACCATAATTTAACTACAAAAAGTAATACCTAGGATGCATGGCTTAAAGTCACATTTGTAAAACTGAAAGCCAATTTGGAGCCCAATTTTGAAACCTCCTTCAAATATAGCCAAGGCCTCGAATTTACAAATTTTCTAGAGAACATGATCATTTCTGATCATTAAATTACACGAAGAGAGGTGCTGCTGATCTCTAGAAGTGTCAATTTCAATGAAGAAGAGAATGACTCATAAAAAGGAAACACCCTCAATGCACCAGCTAATTTGGGTTCATCAGGTTTTCCTTGCCAACTCTTTAAACCATCTGTCAGAATTTATAGTCCAGCCTCTACTCAAGGACACTCTTACCAAAGTTACCAAAGTACAGAATAAGTTTGCTTAAAAGTATAATTCCCTAGGAAGGCAGCTTATATACCACCCAAAGAACAACAGTTCATTCGAGTACCAATAAAACTGATCATGAAGCAAACATTTTTGAACCACCGCTAATGATGTAAAACCAACAAAATTGCCCAATCATTTGGAAGACAACCTGACAACGTGCTTACTCCTCGTTTTACACATTACCTTTTAGCACTAGTGGATAACTTAGCAGTGGTTTTGCTAGAGAGTTTGGTGTTTTTCTTCTGCTGGGTGGCAGAAGGTTTTCTTTCTTCTTGTTCCTCAGGCTCTGGAGCGGCTGGGTCTCGCTGGTCCGCATCTGAACTACCACTGCTGGTGCTGGGGCTCTCATCATCGGACCTCTGCCTATCACTGGACATCTTGGTGAAGTTATTTCTTGAAAAACTTTGAGAGAGAAAAAGTGGAAAGAAGGGAAATGTTAAGCCTAAGAAATAAACCCACAGCGTTCTCTTAATATTCACGTAAAATCTTATTGCAATGAAAATGTTTCAGAAGTGTTCACACGTATTTCATTGTACAGCAAGGTTACAGGGGAGGTGATGTGTCCCACAACGCCAGCGTCCAGGGATTTACCGCACTCAAGTTAGAAAACCCACTCACATTTTTTTCCATCCCTTGGACAATCTATCAATTGTCTACTTTCTCAGAAGGCATGAAACAGATTTGCCAGGGAACTTAGGCAACGAGCATTAATAACATATGACACGCTGTAAATAACAGATCTCGCTGAAAAATGTTAAAAAGTCACTAATAACGTCTAAATATTTACACACTACCATTGGTCAAAGCTACCAAATTCCCTTTCCGAGAGGAAAACATACCCTGTTAATCGCCCATATGCTTATTTAAGGCGGCGATTCCTCCTCTGTGCATGTAAGCCTTTAAATACAACACTTAGCAATTTAAAAATCAACTAACAAGCTGCTCCAGCCGTTTCCACGGCCAGCAGCGAAGATCCATCCGGCCAAGCCCGAGCTGCCACCCTGGGAAAAGCCCAATCCAAACTGCACCTTCTGCAAAGCTCCCAATGCCATCAGGGGTCCTCGCGCAATTTTTACATCACGGACCGACATTTTGTCCAGAAGCACGAAAAAGCCAAGCCGAGGGAAAACAAACAAACAAACAAAGCCCCAAGAAGTGCAACAAATTTCCGCGCCGCGGAGGCGAGCCGCGGCCGGCGGCGGCGGCCACGCAGCTCCGCGGCCCTTTGTGGGGAGGGCCGCGCGGGGCCGCGGCAGCGCTCGCCGCGCCGGGCGCCAAGTGATGCGAGCCGCCGGCCGGCCCGGCGCGCCTCGCGGACCCCGGCGGCGCGGGCGCCCGGCGCGAACAAAGCTGCCCGCCCCCGCCCCCTCCCCCACCGCCGCCGCCGCCCCGCCGCCCCCCACGCGGCCCCCGGCCCCGCCGCTTACCTCGGCCGCCCGCCGGCCCGCTCGCGCGCCGCTACGGTGTGGGGGAGGGCGAGAGCAAAAACCCCTTCCTTAAGGAAATGGAGGCAGCTGGGGGGGGGAAAGGGGGGGGAGGGAAAAAAAGAAGCCGAGGAGGCTCTGGCCGGGGAGTGTGGAACATTGAAAGTCGGAGGGGGCTGTGCAGTGCCGGGCTCCGGCCGGAGGGTGGCGCCGCCCAGCGCCTTCGGAGGCGAGGGGGGTGGGAGCTCCGCGGGGCGAGGGCGCGAGCTCCCGGCGAGGCGGAGGGGACGCGGGAGCCCCCCGCGCGCTGTGGCCTCCCGCCGCCGCCACCCGCTCGGCTCCTCCCGGCCGCGCAGTCAGCAAGTTCCGAGGCGAGCGCGGGGGAGGGGCCGGCGCGGCGGCGGCGCGCGTGCTCGCTGCCTGCCTGGCGGAGGGGCGCGCGGCCGGCGGCCGGCGGGCACGAGCGGCTCCCGCGCGCCCCCGCGCGCGCTCTCCGCGCCTCCCTTCACCCGGGGGGCGCACGCGTCCGCCCGCGCGCGGCCAGGACAAAGAGCGCGGCGGGGACCCGGCGGGCTGGCCCCTGCCGGCCGTGGCCGCGGAGCCGGTGCCGGAGAGGGCGAGGGCGCGGGCTACGTCTCGCGGGGCCGCTGTGCCGCGGGGTGGCTTCCGGCCTGAGCCCGCCTCCGAGCGAGGCTGCCCACTGGGCTACCCGCCCTCCAGGCTGGTGTCGGGGCGTCCCCAGGACTGGCCGCCTCCTCTCTGCCTGCGCTGGGGCCGGCGGGGGACCCCGGGGCCCCCACGCCCGGGCAAGGGCCCTGGGCGCGTGGTCGGGAGTCCCCTGCAGCCCTGGAGGGCTGGAGACCAATGGGTGTCGTTGACGAGGCCAGGCACCCAGGCGGAGGAGGGCTGCCCCTCGCTCCTCCTGTGAGCTGAAGGGGCAAGATGGGGTTGGGGCATCGAGGAAGGTAAAAGGATTTCGAGACTAGGGGACCAGCCTCTGCTTGTCTTTGGCCCTCAGCCTGCCAAAGGGGACAGTCCTTCGGATGCTTTGAAAACTTAAAAATCGAAAATAATTTTTTAAATGTCCCGCGCAAGATTTTTTAAAGTGAAGGAGGGGAGTTAGAGGGGTTCAAACCTGACTCTTTCCTGCGGGGCTATTCTGACATGCATAAGAGTCGCCAGTTCTAGAAAGAGAAGCCGTGAGTGATCCTGGGTCAGGATGTCCACCTGGGAAAGCTTCAGGTGGGGAAGTGAAGGTTACTGTTGTTCTGTCCTCTCTTGCAACCTCCACGTGGACTCTGCAGTTTTTGCCTCAGGCACAAAGTAGCCAGAAGTAGAAAAACTTCCTGGTTTCAGCTCGGACTTCCAACTACTGAGAACTTGCTCCCGTGATGGAGCCCCGAAGGAATTTGTGGATTCCTCTCCCATAAGTGTCCAGGGGCAGGAGTGCTGGGAGAATGTGGAGTTCACAGAGGGAGTGAGAATGGCAGAGTCATAACATGGACTAGAGTTAAAGGGGAAAAGAAGACAGAGAGCCAGCATCTTTACGTATTTCTCCTCCAAATAGAAAAGTTTTGGTAAAGGGGTGCTTACAACTCTGCAGAGTAAGTTAGTTTCTGTACTTTTCCAAAGACAGGGTCATTTGGTGAACTCTGCTGAGGGCTTTGCTGCTAAGTGCTGGGCACACGAAATTCACTCATTCTCTTACTGTGTGACGAAAGCCGGGTCTCTCAGTTCTGTGCTACAAGATCTCAGTCCACAAGGGGACAGATCATTAAAGTTCACCAGGTCGATAAGGAGGAAGGATACTCCAGTCTGAAGGAAGAGTGTGTCTCAAGAAATGGTGAAGTAAGAGCATGGTGTGTGTGTTGACAGGCATTTGGATTGGGTTGAATCAAAGGGTCCTTGTGGAAAGAGCTTGTTAGTGAAAATATAGACAGAACATCCCCCCCCCCCCACTTTTATACTGTGATGCTACAGCGGAAGCCAGCCAATTTGGAGTTTGGACTTTGCTTTGTTTGGAATGGGGAGCTGTGAAAGGAAAGCTATAAATAAAAGTGCTTTCTTTGAGGAAATTTAATATCACAGAAATAGCCTGAAGGCCCAAAGGCCAATTGCTGATAGGATTTGGGTGGGACCAGGAGATTGGGAGCTAGACATTTAGGTGTGTTTTCGGAGCATCTTCTTTAGAAGCAACAATATTGCGCTGAAAAGCAAGGGAACTGGATTCTAAACTTCATTTTGCTAAGTTTGTATGACCTCGGGCAAGTTACTTGTTCCAACTTAATTTTTCTTATATGTAAAAGAAGATGATTCTAAGTCCCTCTCTTGCTCAAAAACTGCATGATTCTTTGATGAGTTTGAAGTCATGGAATTCCACTCAACATTGACTCAAGAGAATACTTGGGAACTACCACATGCTGGGAAATTGGAGTAAACCATACGTGCTGCTCTTACTGAACTCAACAGGCAGTGGGACAGCCAGAAATGTGGGCTACAGAATGAGAAATGCTGCATTAAAGGAGTGAACAGATGAGTAGAGCATTATTAATTACCAATAGTTAACAATGGAATTATTAATTCATCTTGGGGTTATAGGGTGTCATAGGGTGTAGGTCAAAAAAGTAACAATGAAATTGGCCTGGAGGGATGGAAGCCAGGTACCCGAGGGTTACTGTAGATACTCATGATTGCCTTTTGACCTTGTTCCCAGCATGATGTAGATGAATTTGGCCAATGCGCTGTTTTCTTGTTTAATTTGAGGGGTGACTTGGGTCTCAAGGATTTGTGAGTTTGTTTTGCTGGAGAAAGAGAATGCCTTTGGGGAGGTTGAGATCACCCAACGGCCAGCCCCCAGCAGCCAAGGTGCAGGTTGCCCCGAGGGCGTATGGGAGAGTGGGGTGACCCCTTTGTTTCCAGCTCCTCCTGTCAAGCCCCTTAGCTCTCTAAAACCCTCCTACTTTTTGCTCTGGTTAAGGTGGATTTGAGCAAACCAGTGCTCCCACCTTCTATCTTGGCCAAGTAGAATGGGGCCTTTCTCCATCTGCAACAACTGATGTCTCAGTGTTTGGCTTGCTGCACATCCAGCACACCAACTTGAGATTAAGAGGTTCGGTATCAGGATCAACAGGTGATAATATAGAAGATGCTCTTTGCAAAGTAGCTGGGATATAACAGGTGTGCAATAAATAGTACTTACCATATTGTTAAAGTCACCATAGAGAGAATGCATAGCTCCATAAGGTTAGGGAGAGTAGTGGCTGCCCTCACAATATTAGGTACCCAGCTGCCTTTGTTCACTTGACTAAAGGGGTCATTCAGGTGACTCTTTCTCAGCTCACAACTCTCCTCCAAGGTAACGTGACATCACCATCTTGACCAGAAGCAACTTGTAAATTATGAATTGTTTTCTAACATGAAGTTCTTCCTCACAGGACACTGTGTTTTGTCAGTATTTTCTCTCTCTTGTTTCTGTCATGTCTACCCTTGAAATTAGGGATCATGTTTTATAGGCACTCCTGAGGGCACACAAAATTGACCTCATGCAAATTACTCCATAAAATATGTAATAAAAAATTGTCTCATATGACCCCTCAAAATAGTACCAAAAAGCAGGCACCAACTACCACAAGAAGATGGTTCCCTCTCGGGCTCCTCTTTTTGTTTTGCTAGTATGGCGTCCTGCCAGCTTCTCACTCACATCCCTGAGAGAAGCAGAGTAAGAGGAAAGATAGTAAATCCAGTTGCAACAGACATTGCCACATTGCATCCTCTCCACTTTTCCCCAAAATGTTGTGACCAAAAGGGACCTGTCATTATAAGGGCAGACAAGGCAGGCCCCAGAATCCTTTAGACTTCCTAGTTTGGGAGATGCTTTCTCCTGAGCCTGTCAATGGGTCTCAGTGTTATATATGTACCTAAGTATATGTGTGTGTAACCAAGAATTCTACAGGAATATATCATTTGAATTGCCTAAGAAGTTTCTGAATTGAGTGATTGTGAGCTATTGTGAGGCTACAGATCTTTTTTTAATCACCCACCACGGCCAGCAACATACCTCGCACGTAACCTATGTAAATACTTATTAATTTGTTTTGTTGATTTCAGAGTGCTTTTGTTTGTTTCCTTCTACTCAATAGCTTTTCTCAATATCCTTTCATTTTACCCCTTTCTTTTTTCCAGGCTGTTTCAGAAGCTACCAAGTTACTTGTATTCTTTTGTCCTTTGGCTATAAAATTTTCTCTTTCTACCCATAAAAATTGGATTGGTTTACTAGGAAGTCATGTCTTGGCCCAGGCTTAGTTTAGGAAGCCGTGTTTGCCATTGTTAGTCTCATTGTCTTTGGACTCCCAGAGTCCAAAGCACTGCTTGACATCTTTGAGTTCTTCCATTTTGTCATGTGTGGAAAACCTGCACATGCCAGACGCTGGGCGGGGCCCTAGGAATGGAATGGTGCATAAGCCTCCACTTGGCTTCATGGACTTCAGAGTACAAAACTCAGTGATCATTTCCTGCTTTTCTCCTTTGAAATAATTCTGAGGAAGGGTAAGTGCCAGAAAGAGCTCATAGACATGAAATGAAAACAGAAGCACCTTAATAGGGCAAAAGGCATGAACAGAAAAATTTTAAATAAATACATTTATCTAACCTTATTTTAAAAACTCAGAGGCCTGCCCCATGGCAGAGTGGTTAACATGCCACGTGCTCTGCTTTGGCTGCCCGGGTTCGTGGGTTCAGATTCCAGGTGCAGACCAACTCCACTTGTCAGCCACGCTATGGCGGTGACCCACATACAAAATAGAGGAAGACTGGCACAGATGTTAGCTCAGGGCTAATCTTCATCAAGCAAAAAAAGAGGAGGATTGGCAACGGATGTTAGCTCAGGGTGACTCTTCCTCACAAAAAGCAAAAATAAAAATAATAAATTAAAAAAACCCTCAACCTTGCTAGCCATCAAAAAAGAAAAATTAAAATGAGATACCTATCGAAACAACATAAACAATTTTTAGTGATGATAATCATTGCTGGCAAATTTGTAAAAAAATAAAAATTCCCTTTGTCCATTTCCAGTGGCAGTGAAACTTGGTACTAACCCTTTGAAAAGCAATTTGGAAGTTTGTGTGAAGAGCCTTAAATGTGTTCAAACCCTTTAACCAAATTTCTCCATTTCAAGAAATGTATTTTAAGGAAACATTCTAAATGTAGGAAAATAACATTGAAAAATTGGAAATGTCCAACTATAGGAAAATAATTATACAAACTAATTCACGGACACAGTGAAATTTTCAGTTATTAAAATAATACATGTGAGGAGTATGCAAAAATACAAAAACAGATTATGATAAAATGTTAATGAGGGCAAGATTTGTCTATTTTGTGAAGTCAGAGCCTGGCTCAATACCTAGCAAGGTTTCTCACACAAAGTAAGTGCTCAGAAAATGCCTGTCAAATGAATAGGCACCATATCTTTACAACTAGCAAGACAAAAGTATCCAAAAGGAATATACTCTAACAGGTTAACTATGTTTATGTTTTAGAGTACCTATGAATAACCTTTTTCCTTCTTTCTATGTTTAGTATTTTTCTAATTTTTTTTAATAAGCAAATTCCCCTTTTATAATGAGAAAAAAAGATGAGGTGTTCATTTGGTGAAAATAAATACTATTTTAACAGTTTTTTTAAATTGTTATTTTATAAATTAAAAGAAGTGATGAAAATCAAGCAGACTCTTTTAGAATTTGTTAAAATTTTAAGATTGATATAAAAAAATAGACAAGACCGCTTTTTAAATCCTTAAGAAGCCTTGTGAGGGAACTCTAATAAGCTCTGGCTCAAGAACAGATAGATCACAGAACTAACCAAGAATTAGATGATTTAATATATAACAAATAAGATTTCACCTAAACCACAGAGAAACGAAGGATTATTCAGTGAATGATATTGAGGTAACTAGTTACCAATATGGAAAAAGATCACTTACAACCATGCCTTATATCATACGTCAACATAAATTACAGATGAATTCAAGAGTTAAGTTTTTAAAAAGTCACTCCTTAGGGAAATTAGAATAATTTGAGTACTTAATGTAGATAGAGAGGAGTTATGATATGCTATGCTAAAAAGCATAGAAAAAGAAAAAACAGGAAAAAGAAACACAAAAGAAAACATGTGTTTGACTAGGTACAAAAATGGAATGCTCAGTTTGCTTCCCGACACACATAAACACACAGGCACCAAGTTGAAAGAACAAAATAGACAAAACAGTTTGTACTATGAAAAGGGATTAATGTATATCACATATAATTCTGTATAGACTTATAAAAATGTCAAATTGTCATAGCCAGTTAAAGGACATGTTAGAAATTCGAGGTTATTAAACTGTATGTTGCCTTAAAAAAATCTAAGACATGTATATTAAAATGAGGGACTACATTCTTGTTCACAAAATTTGCAAATCTAAAAACTGTATGATGCCAAATACCTGTGAGAATATTATGAGAAGCCTACTTTCCTATATTGCTGGTGGCATTGCAAATTGATGTAACCTTTTTTTGGAAAGCAATTTGGCAATGTGTTTCAAGAGTCATAAAAATGTTCATACCCTTTAACCTACTAATTCTACTTCTGGGAATCTATCCTAAGGAAATAATCCAAAATATTAAAAAATGCCATATGCCTGACAATGTTTATCCCAGTATAATTTATACTATATAAAAATGGAAACCACTCAAACTGTCCAACATAAAGGCTATGCTTTAGTAAATTATGGTCTATTGACTCAAGGGAATATACATGAATATAAAATGGTGAGTATTATAACTATCATTTTTCCCATCAGTTCCTCCTCAAGATAAATCCTTTTCTATGAGATCAGCTCATGCCTTGCTTAGTTAATAGGACTAACAAAAGATATTGTGCATTGTCTTTTTAACTGATGTTTTTACTCAACTTTATGTCACAAATTTTTCCAAGGTGTTTTAGAGTATCTCATACATAAAATCAGGTTAAGTATGCTTTCTGTTTCAGCAGACAAAATTGTATGCACAATATGATTGTCTGGAAAATGTGTAAAAGAGATTTAGAAAAATATACAAACAATCATTTTGGTAACGTTAAGGGCCTGTTTCCTGGTGATTCTGGCCACCTTTTTTGTATTGCACAAGTGGTTATCTAATTGGAAGAGATTCAATAAGAAACAATATGCTTTAACTTGGGGCTGAAGAAAAAGTAGTTTAATTTGACATGATAAACAACTTGACGTTTTAGTTGAATGTCTTTATAACTAAAGAAGTAAAACAATATTTTGTAAAATGGGAATATTAATTAAATAGGTTGAGAGTTATACTTTAGTTTTTTTCAGGTCAAAATTGTAGAGTTTTGTCAAAATTTATAAAAACTCAAAGGTATGCCTCAGAAAATGTCAGAGTGCATATGGCTTTAACTTCCATGGATTATAATATCCCAAAATAACTCAGATAAAGTAAACATCACAGAGTGATGTGAAATTTAAAAAAGTGATAAATAATTTTCAATAAGAATATATGCTCAGTGTGTGGAGGAGGTAAGTAGCATATCCATTTTGGACTCATAAGGAAATGACCATTTATTACCAGTAATTATAATCCAAGAAAAGGATATTGAAGTGTGAGACTTTTTTGACCAAGGAAATTGAGTCTCAGAAACACTAAATGACTTCTCTAAAGTCTTAATGGTAGCTCTTGACAGAACTAGAGGCAGAAATTTGGAATTCTGTCCCAATTCCATATACTGTTATATCCACCAGGGAATATAATCCAGTTTCCCAAGTCACCAGCTCCTGTAGAGATGTCAAGAGGATGTCATCAGAAAGTTCTTTTAAGTGTAACAGTCTTTTCTCACCCTTGTTCATGAGCATGAGAAAGATCTTCTCTATGTTGATATGAATTTGGCAGTCCTGTTGTTATTGCTCATATTACACTATATATATTATATAATACTTATCACAGTTTGTAAGTAAATATTTATTGGTGTGATTATTTCTTTAATATTTTTCTCCCTCTACTAGAATGAGGGCTGGGACCATGTCTATTTTTTGGGGGGTTTTTTGAGGAAGATTAGCCCTGAGCTAGCATCTGCCACCAATCTTCCTCTTTTTTGCTAAGGAAGACTGGCCCTGAGCTAACATCTGTGCCCATCTTCCTCTACTTTTTTTTTTTTATATGTGGGATGCCTGCCACAGCATGGCTTGACAAGCGGTGCATAGTATCCGAACCAGTGAACCCTGGGCCACCGCAGCAGACCGTGTGAATTTTAACCACTGGGCCGGCCTCGTATCTGTTTTTTGTGCCTAATACAGTGCCTGGCATATAATATTTAGTAAATAATTCCTGAATGAATGGATGGCCAAAGTATCTTCACATTCAAAGTCCGTTGAAGGGAATGTTATAGAATAACAACAACGAGAAACATAATCTTTTTACACTGCCTAATATGTTTATGGACCTGATTTTCATGAAAAGTAGCACAGGCCAAACATAGGAGTCCAGAAGTTTTTAGAGAAATTAAAGGACAATAAGTTCATACATTCAAATAAATTAAGGGTGTTTGGTATGTGACCCTAACCTCTGAAATACATCAGGAGAACAATGACCACATTTTCTCACCAACTTCTTATAGAATCGTGGTCAGAAAGTGAATATTGACTCATACTCTTTTCTAAAAATACAATGGGGCAGCAAAATGTTTCTAACCTGCTTTATAAAATGTCTACATAGAAGAAATCAAGTTATGTGTTCTATAAAGCTGCGTGCTAGCAATTAAGGTTAAAATCAGTCAACCTCAATCAATCTCAGACTCATTGGCAGAAGTGTTTAAAAGGACTGATGGAAAAATAAAACTGTTACATGTTTGGTCCAACTTTCTCTAGCTCTTAATCAGAACATCGTGGTTATTGACTCAGAAACCTGGCATCTTGAATTCTAGTTCTGATTACATTGCTGCAGCCTTCTGGATGCCAGTTTCCTCATCAGCAAAATGAAAGAGTCTGGAGGTTCTTTCCAATTCTGGAATCTCTGTGATTTATGCTATTGTATAAGGACGTGCTGTTCAACAAACTGAATTAACTAACATGGCTGGAAGTGCTTTTTTAAACACTAACATTGCTTAATGGCAAGACTTATGCCAGCAGTGATTTAAGGCATATGTATCCTCACAACTTGATTAACTGTTAAAATTCATTTTGGCTTTTAAAAATTCAAATGTCTTTTCTATATAAGGGCTACCATACCCAGCCACTCCACTCCACCTCCATCCTACCGCACCCGACCCCCAGTTATTTTGGCTCTATAAGTATATATGCATTCAAACCGTCTGTCAATTAAGCAGGAAACAACATACCAGTAATTCTAGTTGTTTGGAATTTTGTCAAGAAAACAATGTCATTTTTAATAAGGTTGTTTACATCAGGTGAGATTTTCACTTCCCGGTCAGGTTAATTCTAAACTTTTTTTTTTCTTGTCCCTAGAAAAATTTCTTTTAAAAAAAGATCCGCAACTGGGGCCAACCCCATGGCGTAGTGGTTAAGTTCAGTGCACTCCACTTTAGCAGCCCAGGCCTGTGGGTTTGGAACCCTGGGCATAGACCGACACCACTCATCAGCCATGCTGTGGCAGCAACCCACCCACAAAATAGAGAAAGATATTAGCTCAGGGCTAATCTTCCTCAGCGAAAAACAAAAGAAGGTCCACAACTTATCTATGGCCATTTTTGCCACACACACAAAACTGAACTTAAGAAATACAATTGTGTGCATATCTGAGACTTTATTTACTCCTTTAACAAATGTAACAAATGCCTTTTAAAGGGTAAAGCACAGTGCTAGAAGATATGTACCAAACAAGATATGATACCATCTCTGCTCTTAAGGGTTTATAATCTAGCAAGATGATTTAAGAGGGACGGCTTCAAGTCCAAGAACAGGAGTTTCCTGCCTACAAAACGATGGCAAAATTTCATTCACTTCCTCTTTATCGTAATACACAGCCCCTTAGAAATGTGCTTTTACTGCCTTCAAATACATTAGACGAGAAGCCAGAGGATGTAAAAGAGGGATTTACATGCTTATTCAACAAACTAATATTGAGAACCTATTCAACAAGTGAGAAAACTGTATTTTTGAATGTAGATGACATGTCCTTCAAAACACACACATGGAGCAGGCGCTGAAGAAGTAGGCACTGGTTGAGTAGATGGAAAACAAGTTCTATCTAAGGATAATTATGTGGTTAAAAAAACAGCCGTTGAATTATTTTTCGCATTGTAGCAAGTTATTTTTATTTGATTTTTTTAGGAGAGTAGAGTTCAGAGTTCAACCTTCCAGCAAGGATACTTCAGATATTGGTCTCTCACCCACTCCCTGCCATCACCACTGTATCCCCAGTGCCTATCACCTAGTTGGAACTCAATAAATATTTGTTGAATAATAGCAAACACTTCTGTAACACTTATTGTCTTTTATGCTGTATTTTGTATACATTGACTCATTTCATACTCTCAGTAGCCCCAGTGAGGCAGGTACTATTATTATATATTAATGTTATGGATGAGGAAACTAAGGCACAGAAAGATAAGCAACTTGCCCGTGGTCACATGACTGGTAAATGATGGACTCGGGCTGGGAAACCCAAGCTATTGACTACTATACTATGCCAATTCTAAATAAATAAGTGGCATTCCAGGTAAGGGGATGGGAGGGAGGGGAAGGACTAGTGGCATCACTGGCCCCATAGTCAGAAGGGAAAGAATTGGGACGTCTAAGACAGGCTGGAGATGTTGACAACCGGTGAAGAATGGGGAAGTGCTTTGGTTTTTGGTGTCCCAAGAGGGTTGCTTTGGGACAATCTTTGGATGGTAGGATTGACAAAGGCTTGCCAATGAGAAAGAGACACGAAAGGAAGCACTGTAAAAATCAGAAATGATTTTGGTCCCTCTGGGCAATTTTTCTTCTGCCAATCTCTCTCTAGTTTATTCTTCTTTCTGCCATTCTCTTCCTTTGTCCCTTTTCTCTACTATCGCTTGTAGCCTGTTATATGTTGACCTAAATTTCAAATTATTGTATTTATTAAATCAAATGTCTATATTATCCCACTCTCTCTCTGCACTTCCATTAAAAGAAAACAACTGAAGTTATTTCAAAATTGTTACTTATTAGCATGGTACATGTAGGTCAAAGACTTAGAAGAAAAGTCTCCTAAAGTGGACTAACCCTTAAAAAGTAAGAGATTATGAAAATAAATCTTAGTATTCCATCATTTCAATGTTAGAAAAGATAGCTAGATCTTAAATACATACCATTTCATGTTGAAATTTATTTTCTTTTAAATTTTAGAAATATCTGCAAATTTAGATTTAACATTTTAACATTGATTAGACTCTTCACTTTATAATAGGAGCAAGAGTTCATTTGTGCCTGATATTGATGAAGTTTATAAAATGCTGAAATTTCTGGATTTCTGAAAAGAACACGAAAACAAGGATAAATTATATTTGTACCTTTAAGTATGTGAATACGTAAAAACAATAGCAAGTCATTTACAGGAATTGTCTAGAGAAAATTCTCACCATCACCAGGCAATTTGTGCCTAGTCTGGTACAAATAGCACGTGGATCAAAAACTTAATCTGAGTATTCTTAGTCTAATTGGTATAACAGTACAAATATATATACATACGTGCATACATGCGCATTTAGTCAGTTTAATACAAGAACAAACATTTGTTTGTTAAAGACTGAAAATAAGGATCAATATTGCAGCATTCACAACCATCTAGCTTGATAAACCATATCAGTTAGGTGTTGCAAATATGGAATAAGTAAAAACTGATATCAGGAGCATATAGCTTCTATTTTGCCTAAGCTAAGCAGATATAATGTGTTCTAAGGTAGTATATGTGATTTAAAATCCAAAGAAGAAGGATCCCATTTTAAAGAGATTGATTTGGGGTGGTGGAAGGTGATGTGATAGTCATCGCTGTATAGCTTCTTAAAACTGATTTACTGTAGTGGCTTGTGGAAGTAACAGATGTTTATTTGAATGAATATTCATTTGCTGACATCAAGTCCCAGTAGATGACACTTTCCTCTTAAGAGGTCATATTTTCCTCTTAGGAGTGTTTGCTATTGCGGTTGCCAATTGTCTATTTAGAAGACATAACGCTGAGGAGGTATGTAAAGTGGAGTATTGATGTATAATGATATAGAGTCTGAACCAGAGGTAAATATGCTAATTAGAAACAGCAATAATGCCAGATATAAACATCATAATGACTTACCTTATCCTTTTTGACAGTATCATGATAGCTTCTCATCAACCAATCATGAATTTTCTTTTGAGTTACATTGTTAGTACACTGCTTGAGCTGTAAAAACATTTATTTAAGATAGAACATTACCAAGAATTGAGGTGACTTCAAATCACCATAGCAACCAAATAAAGAACTTTATTGTGAAGAACCTTTAAGAAAAATTTTAAAAATTCTGTATGAATAGAAATTATTATTATTTAGGGCCTAGTTCCATCTCTACCACTTGCTATACAAAATCTTGCTTTCTTCTATGTGTGTTTTTAGAGAAAACAGCAGTATCAGAAGTACAGATAGCCTGTTATAATTGTTCGTTTCATAAATTCATGCACTGGGGCCAGTTTATCATACCTAAAGTTACTTTGGCTCTGCAAAAGATTATTCTGGCAGAAATTTTATTAGTGTGTCAAATTATCTTTTAAGAAACTTGGCCAGGATTACTACCCAAGATGGTAAGCTATAAATTTTAAACCTTATGACTAGAAACTCCCACTCCCCACCCCCAAGACAGTAGTACCATTGAATTTTCTGGCACTATGATCTAAACACAAATTTGTAACAGAATTCCAGAAACAAATAAGATAATTTTAGGAGGAGAGTTACAATGAGATAATAATCTGGTTATGTTTCTTGGTCCATGAAATGCCTAGAGTATTTAGCAACATAACTATGTCTCCATTATCTATGCTGTTAGGAAAAGATATATACATGGAAATCTGTGGCTGATTCAAAATTATCACTGTTAAGCCATTAGAAGCAGCCTCCTTCCTCAAACTCAAAAGATGTGTTTTTTTATTATCTAACCCTTTATGTTAGTGGTTCTCAACTTGGGCTGCACATTAGAATAATCTGGTGATGACTGAGGAGCTGTTAAAAATCCTGATGTATAGGTCACATTCCTGATTAATTAAATCTCAAGGCTGGGGGTGAGACCAGACATTAGTAGTTTGTTAAAGCTTCCCCAGGTGATTCCAATATATGGCCAAGGTCGAGAGCTACTTAGTGGTAGGGATCTAAGAATCAGTGAAGTGCAGAAACTATAAGAAAAGAATGTCTATTTACTAAACTAAATAGTAAATATCAGTGATTGTTCAAATTGCTGTATACCAATGATATGTAAAAAGAGATTATTAGGCTATTTTTTTTCTGATTTCTTCAAAAATCCTAACTTCGGTTCCGTCTGTTATATGAGAGTAAATTTCCAGATTGTAGAAGTGTTAACCTATATTAAGATTGAAATACACCAGTGATATAAGTTGCCTCTATATTTCAATATATAATAATTATTTTTAATTTGTGAGTTCTTTTTTAAAGAAGTCGTTTTGAATAGATGCTTAGCAAAAAGTACTTTATTAATTCAAAAACTATATAAAAACATTGTTGTGTAGTCATGATGAAGAATGAATAATTTTCAAATTGTAGCGGGGGGTTGCAGGGACGTCCTTGGGAAATGGAAATGATTTTAGCCATTCTCAGTTTAGGGAAAAAAATGATAAATCCAGATTTTGTGCTGTTACCCCTTGAAATTTATTTTCATAACGTATGTTTTCCTGAGGTATCTTATAAGCATTGAGATACTTATAAGCATTAAGATACTTTCTCACTGGTAAGAAAGGTGAATTACAGTACAGACAGAAAAATTCCCCCTAACTTTAATGTAATTTCAATAAGTTGGAAGCAGAGATTTATTTGCTTAGATATAGTCAATGTAATTAATTTCGAAGGCAGCGTAGTCCAGTTATTAGAGTCAAACAAACCAGAGTTCAAAACCTAGCTCTGCCCCTCCTGGCTGTTCTCCCTGGAACATATCATTTACCTAGTCCAGGACTCACTTTTCTCATCTATAAAAGGGGCACATTTATATCTTCTGTGCAAGGTTGTGAGTTGTGGGCAATTAAATGGGGAAATGTTGACAGAGCCCTTAGCACAGTGCCCAGCACATAGTAAGCCTTGAATAAATGGTAGTTATTTTTTAATTATTCAAGCAGGTGTTTTGAAAGACTACTTTTTCCCTTGGGTAATTTATGCTGTTTTTTCATAACTGCCCACCACAGACTTGACACGCGTGAGGGTTACAGGAAGTCTTTGCATATTCTTAAATTTAGGCATAGCATGGCAAGGAGAGTGTGAGTTGCTGCATGGGTGCATTCATGGCCATATGACTTGAGTGCACAACCCATCATGCTCATTCACTAACTGAGGTTCCCCGTTGTGTGACCAGGTGGGAAATGTGCAATATGTGTCTCAGGAAAACTGAAATCACCACCCATCACGGACCATCTCAGTTACTACTAAAGAGTGGGGATCAAGAATGTTAAATCATCATGTTCTAAGGGTCTCCTGATTCTATATATATTGCATTTCATTGATTCCAACATGCACGTTTTAACGTCTCTGAAATCAAAATGTACCGTCTAATCGATAATGTCTTAAATCACTCTCAGCCAGGCAGCACTTCTGATGTAGTTGGCATCGCCTGTGACTGTGTGAACTTGGCCATAGTTCTTCATATTGTTGTGATGCATGATAAAAACCTGAGGCCAAGCGAGTTTAAGAAAATTCTTTAAATAACTATCAAATACAAATTCTAAGGGATAAAAAATAGTGTCATAGTTTAATTGGCAGTGATTTTTCTTCCTTAATGGCACACAAAATAATAATGCATCTCAGAATCTAATCTTTAATTTGATGTAATAGTTTGCTATGGTTTTTGCAAAGCAATTCGACAAAATGCTTCAAAACCCTTTACAATGTGCATATATCCAATGTACAAATTTCCATGCTCATGATTCATCCTAAGGAAATAATCATAATTAAGCCACATCAATACTTCTGTCTCAGTTGTTATTTAGGTTAAGTTTGCTATTGTGGCAGGCAGAATAATGCTCCCTCACCCCCAAAAATGTCCATATCCTAATCTCTGGAGGCCATGAATATGTAACGTTACTCGGCAAAGGGAAATTAAGGCTGTAGATGAATTAAGGTAGCTAATCAGCTGATCTTAAAATAGGGAGGTTATCCTGGATTATCCAAGTGGACCCAATTTAATCGCAAAGATCATGAAAAGTGAAAGAGTGAGGCAGAAGAAAAGGGTCAGAGAGGGAGATGTAACAAAGCAAGAGGTGGGAGTGAGACGATGTGGTGTGAGAAGGACTCAGTGTGCTGTCGGTGACTTTGCAGATGGAGGAAAGTGCTACAAACCAAGGAATGCAGGAGGCTTCTAGAAGCACGTCGAAGCAAAAGGCAAGGAGAGGCTTTCTTCCCTACAGCATCCAGAGGAGAATGCAGCCATCCCAATACTTTTGATGTCAGTCCAGAGAGACCCAGGTCAGATGTCTAACCTACAGAACAGAAAGATAACAAACTTTTGTTGTTGTAAGCCACTAAGTTTGTTGTAATTTGTTATATCAGCAATAAGTAACTAATGCAGTTGATAAGGTAGAAACATTTTTATGATTGATTATCTGCGTTAGGTAAATAGTTACTAGACTCATGAATTTAATAGACCAGTAAAAGTTCCAGAAAATGTTAGGGCCAATTGCCAGCTTTTAATTTTGCTGTCTTATTCTAAACTTACTGCTTAAAATTCTAACATAACATCAGCATAAGATAGTTTTACAAACAAATAATATAAATCTAACATATAAGTGCCAATATTTAAATAAATTTAATTTAGAAAAAACTCATTTCATTGCCTTTAATTTCCTCACTTCATCCAAGGACCAACAAAAATACCCCATTACCAGCGCTATTCTGTGATCAAGCATGTGGGAATTTCTGTGTTAGCTGCATTTTGTTGATTTTGGTGTGTGGATTTTAGAGTCCCCTAAAAAGGGAGATTGGCATAATAACAAAAATCCTTAGATTACAAATACTTAGTTGCGAATTCTCAGAAGTTTGGAGTTAGGACATCTTATGATTACTTTTGCTGTGATTTCTTTTGATTCCCTCCCCATCTTTTCTTGCCATCTATCCAGAACATCTTGTATTAGTTATCTATGGCTGTTGTAACAAATTACTACACATTGCTGTCTCAAAACAACGAATGTTTATTCTCTTACAGTTCTGAAGGTCAGAAGTCTGAAATCGGTTTCATTGGGCTGAATTCAAGGGGTTGGCAGGGCCACGCTCCCTCCTTCCTCATGCTTCAAAACCAGCAGTATTGCATCTCCAAATCACTTTCTCTGCTGAGGCGGTCACATGGCCTTCCCTCTTCAATGTCAAATCTCCGACTGCCTCCCTCTTATAAGGATATTTGTGATTACATTTAGCACCCACCCAGATATCTAGGATAATCCTCCCCTCTCAAGATCCTTAATTTAATCATATCTCCAAAGTCTCTTTTGCCATGTAAGTAACATTCACAGGTTCCGGGCATTAGAACTCAAATACATTTGGGGACCATTCTTCAGCCTACACATGTGATTGTTTTATATACATATTGCATAGCTGTTATATTTATTTTAATTAAGTAGGGAAATTTTCTTTGTAGGAGTCTATTGTTGCCCATTAAAGTAGTGACATATCCTAGGATATCTAGCCCCTAGAAAGCCATGCCTATATGACTACCAAAGATAAGAGGGTCATAATACAATTAAGCAGTTTTGATTAATATAATAACCTATTTCTTGTGTGCAAGGTCATCTACAGGAAGCCCTCTCTTAGGTAGAAAAGTATAAACCACTCGTATATATTTCACACTAATTCTGGAACATTCTCTGAAACTCCTGGTGTAAAAATGACGCTCAGACTGCTAGTGCAGAGCAGCCTACTGAGCATCTCTCAACAGATGCTCAGGCACCTCCCTTTTCAGCAGCACATTTCTGAGATGGGCTGGTGCGAAGGCAAATACAAATGTAATTTAAGAGCTCTGAGGGCTTCTTCTTCCCTTCTACTGAATCCCTATCAGACAACTGGTGGATCAGTTGTACTGTTGGGAAAAATAACACAACAAAACAAGCTGACAAACCCAATCCTGGGCCTGACACCAGCTGTCCTGTTCCAGCCATTGCTGTTGAGGTTCAGTAAACAGTAGCTGAGTGACTCCAACCCACCCGATGCTCAAGTAACCACCAAAGAAGACCTTAGGTATAGGGAAGATTTGTCTCTGTAAGTGTCAGTGCCTAATAAAGAAACAAACAAGCATCTTGTATGCCTGGAAAAGGAGAACTACTCTAAATTAGTGGTTTTAGATTCAGTTCCAGGTTTCAGATTCAGGATTTCACAGCCCCTCAAAGGGGCTGCCAGGGCAGATGGAGTAGACAGAACAGACCAAGCTCTGGCTTATCCACCCTAGGTTTATCCAGAGCAATCTCATTTCTATCTGTTTTACTTATTGGGGTTCTGTGTAAGTTTTGTTTCTAAGAATAATTCAACTACTTTTTTAAAAGTCAAAAGCAATTCTAAAGGAACATTGTCTTAGTCTGTTCTGGCTATTAGAATGAAAATGCCACAGACCAAGTGGTTCGTTAACAACAGAAATCTGTATCTCACAGTTCTGGAGACTGGGATATCCAAGATGAAGGCATCAACAGATTTAGTGTCTGATGAGAAACAGCTCCCTGGTTATCAGATGGTCATCTTCTTGCTGTGTCCTCGCATGGTAGAAGGGAAAGGGAGCTCTCTTGGGGTCTCTTTTATAAAGGCATTGATTTCATTCATGAGGGCTCCACCCTCATGACCTAATCACCTCCCAAGGGCCCTACCACCTATTACCATTACCCTAGGGGTGAGGATTTCAACATATGAATTATAAAATATGTATGTAAATAACCCAATTTAAAAATGGGCAAAGTATCTGAATAGACATGTCTCAAATGAAGACAAACAAATGGCTACCAGGTATGTGAAAAAGTGTTCAACATCACTAACCATCAGGGAAACGCAAATCAAAACCACAATGAGCTATCACCTCACACCTGTTAAGATGGCTATTATCAAAAAGACAAAAGTGTTATGAGGTTGTGGACAAAAGGGAACCCCTGTACACTCTTGTTGGGAATGTAAATTGGTACAGCCATTATGGAAAACAATATGAGGTTTCCTCAAAAAATTAAAAATAGAACTACCATATGATCCAGCAATCCCGCTTCTGGGTATGTATGCAAAGGAAATGAAACCCGCATCCCAAAGAAATATCTGCACTCCTATGTTCATTGCAGGATTATTTACAATAGCCAAGATATGGAAACAACCTAAATGTCCATTGATGGATGAATGAGTAAAGAAAATGTGATTTTATATATATATATAATATATATATATATATATCATAAATACACTGGAATATTATCCAGCCTTAAAAAATAAGGAAATCCTGCCATTTGTGACAACATGGATCATGGATGAAACTGGGGGACATTATGCTAAATGAAATAAGCCAGACACAGAAAGACAGATATTGCATGATATCACTTATATGTGGAAACCAAAATAGTCACACTCATAGAAGGAGAGAAGAGAATGGTGGTTACCAGGAATAGGAAAGAGGAGGAAATGGGGAGATTTTGCTTAATGGGTATAAAGTATCAGTTATGCAAGATGAGTAAGTTCTGAAGATCTAATGTACAGCATGGTGACCATGTTGACAATACTGTATTGTATACTTAAACTTTGCTAAGAGAGTAGATCTTAAGCATTTTCATCACAAAAGAAAGGAAGGAAGGAAGGGAGGAAGAGAGGGTGGAAGGGAGGAATGAAATGATAACTACATGAGATGATGGATATGTTAATTAGCTTGATTGTGGTGATTATTTCATAATGTATAAGTATATAAAAATTTGTAGAAATATACACAATTTCTATTTATCAATTGTACCTTCATAAAGGTGAAAATAAAATATGTACGGAAAAACAAAAGGCTGGAAGTAGCCAAGACAATTTTGAAGATTAACAAGTTGAAAAGATGTGCTCTACCAAATATGGAGACTAAAAGCTACATTAACACAATGTGGTGTCAGCATAGAAACAGACAAATAGGCCAACTGTACATAAATAGAGCAAAGCAAGTCTAGGAGTTCATTTCAGTGGGAAGAAGACAGACTTCAATAAATAGATCCAGAGCCCATCCAATAAGTGGGCCCAGGCCCTAAGGATAACAGCCAAATAGACTCCTGATTTGCACAGTAGCAGTTCCCAACTTTGGTATTTTGTATGGGAAAAATTGGATTCCCTCTCATCTTATGCACAAAATTAAGTTGGGGGGTGGGGATTAAAGACCTAAGTATGAAAAGAAAACTTTAAAAGTTTTTGAAGAATGTTTATAAACTCAGAGTTAAATTGAAAAATATGTTTCATCAAAAAACACCACAAAAAATTGAACAGGTAACCTGCAACCATTTAGAAGATATTTGCAACACCTGTAATTAACAAGTGATTAATGTCTATACCATCTAGAACCACTATAATCAGTAAGGAAATGACTCAATAGAAAAACGGACAAAAGTGATAAGCAGCCAATTCACAAAGGAGGAAACATAACTGACTAATAAATAAGTGAAAAATATACAGTCTTGCTAATAATCATGCCCAGTGTTACACAGCTGGGAAATGGAACGATTAACTCTGAAGCTGATGCTTGTATAACTCACAAAAATGTATAAAAAGACACAACACAGCTTTAGAAAATGGTCTTCTAGGTACAGGGTAGCCTATTTTCCCTGTTTCAAAGGGTGATTTGGAAGAAAGAAAGAGATGATGGATGTGAAAACATTTTCAAGAATTAAAAGTTCTATACAAATCACTTACTACAATCTACATCATAAAAGAAACCAAATTCATGCTTGGCTCCAGTCTTAAAGGAGTATATCTTGTAGTAAATTCAGAAGTTCCTGGACTCATGGCTGGCAGGAAGTTCTAGAGAAAGAGACCCCAAAGGAAGACATGGGAAGACTGCTCTTGTCAGGCATCTAGGCTTGACTGCTGTTCATGAGACTAACCTGTTTTAAAAATGAACTACCCTAAAAAGATCTAGCTAAATTAACGCCTGGAAATAATAGACTAAACTTAAAAGCATTTTACTCCTATTACTGTGGGGAGGAGAGAATACTATCTATATTCTTCATCAGGTAATATTTCTAGAATTTTACAAGAGTCATGCGTGGTCATAGTATAATCTGCATCCTTTGTTTCATAGCTTTCTTGTGTAACTTGAAAAATTTTTAATTTGTTTTTTAAATTACAAAAGTTCACGTTCAGAGGAAAAATATCCAAATAGAATAAAGGGGTAAAGACAAACTAAAGTTCTCTGCCACATCTTCAGCTCCCTCACAATCAGTCCCAGTAATTAAGAAAATTTAATAAGATTTTCATATTTAAAATAGTATAATAGTACAATAAAGAGTAATAATCTCCACATTTATTCTGTATTGGAAATGACCACATTTCTAAGCAATGCCAATCATCCGAGGTTCCAGGAGCAAGTGCGAATCTTGAAAACTCCTAAGATTTTGAGTTCCCAAGCAGAAAACACTCCTTCAGTTGCCTGACCTTGTTTCTTAGTGTTTCCACATTCCTCTTTCTTTTTCCTATATCCCTACCTCAGACACAGAAAAGAAACACATCTCTCTTTTGTGGTCACATGAGAAACTGCAACATTAACTGGAAAATATGAGAATATTGATTAACTCTATAGCCCAAAATATCCCACAGATTTTCAGATAGTTCTCACAGCACAAGTATTTCCTATTACTGTTACTAACTACTACTACTACTGCCACAACTACTGATACTCATAGTATTAAGAGTAAGAGTAATACTTGGAATCGCTACTGATGTTTAGTTGAGCACTTACAGTGTGACAAGACTTTGCCTGTATTTTCTCATCTTGTTTCTCACTGTAAATACACAAGGCTTAGCATTTCACAGAGAAGCAAACTGAGATGAAAGATTTTAAGTAACTAAGTTGTGATCACACAGTCAGTGCTGAAGCCTACATTTGAAACCAGGCAGCCCTCACAACATTCTGTGCTTTTGAAGCATTAAGCTTAGCTGTTTTTCAATCTTACAGACTTACCAAATGGAACTTCTGAAAGCACATTGCACCCCGTTAAAAACAATTTTTGTGTTGCCTGATGTTATAATTCAATGAAGATTATTTAAAATTATTTTTAACCCCTGTACTGATGTAAAAAAACTAACAATCTCAGAATAAAATTAATCAGTGTAGATGCATTGAAAATCTACCTCAGAAAGCACTCTTCTTGAAATAATTGACAATTTGATGATCCTGCACATTTCTCTTGGTGTCACAATTGAGATCTATGGTTTTAACTAATTCCAACACACTGATGAATCCCAAATCTTTAACCTCAAAGCCAGCTTCCCCTCCAAGTTCCATTCTCTGTATACAGCTGCACTGGGGCTTTTCCAAGAGGAAACCCCATAATCATCTAAAAAACAAATGTCTAAAATAATAATCATTTCCCCCAAAAACCTGATTACACATAAATCTCCTCCAGTCTCTTAGCACTCTAGTTTTTCTCTTTATTCTTTTTACCACAATTTGTGATTTAATATTTATTTGCTCATGCATTTTTCTCCATTACTAGAGTGTTAGTTCCAAGAGAGCAGAGATCAAGTTTATTTTGTTCCTACAATATTCTCAGTATGTAGAACAATGTGTGATTTATAGTTGAAGCTTAAAAAAAATGCATTTGGTAAGGGAATGAATGAAAGAGTAAAAGATACCTATCTCCTCCTGTATTCACTCGCTTGATAAATAGCAAGCCCATCCACATTCCCATGGTCCCCACCTGAAAATGTAAAGTCAACTCAGACTTACTCCTCTTCATTTCCACTCCAGTGACAGCTCAGGCCCTTTATTTTCTCTTTGTATAACCCCAATATCCTCTTTACTGGGCTTCTTACTACTGCTTTCACCTTCAAACGATTTTTCACGCTCCTTCCAGAGTGGTCTTTCTAAAGCAGTATTTGTCAAACCCATGCCTTCTAAGATGTTTTCTCCATGTACCATCCAAGCTGTTCTGCAAAGATCTTATCAAATTTGCTTTCTGTTCTTTATATCACAAAAACAAGAGATAGGTTGATATGCTGTTAAAAAATGAATCCCCCAAGATTTGGGCATGGTTCTCCATAGTGCCTCCCACTTTGAGAACTAATATCGTTCTTAACATAAACTTGCTCATAATTCTTTAATGGCTCTAAAATGTCTAACACCGATGTTCAAATCTGGCCGTGCTTTAGCATAGCCATGGTAGTTTTGCTCAAGCTGAGGTCCCATTTTCTCATGGATCCCATGACTAAATAAAAATATATTTTACATTTGTATTTTCACTTTCGTGATGATCTAAGACAATTTAAACAAGTGTATTCTGGATGATTTTAATGACTACCTTGTTTAGTGTGCTTGTCTATTTTTATGTGCATGATAATATGCAAAAACAATAGTACGCTTTTTATGTTTGTGGGCTAATAATAAAAGGAAATAATAAAATGCGGCAGAGATTGCAAGCTGTCTCCCAATAATTTGTCAGTAATCTGCTGTCCCCTTCTCCTCAGTGACAGAACCACATGGTTCCCTCAAATAAAGACTATATTTCCCAGCATGCCTTTCAGCTAGGTGTGGTGTTGAGATCTACTTGAAGGTGGTATGTGCAACCTCTGGAAAATGTCCTTAATAAGAGAAAGCATGCATTTTCTTTCCCTTTTCTCTATTCTGCCATGTAGAATGTAGCCTCCTGCCTGGAATTCAAGTAGCCTTCTTAGTTGTTGCAATATTTAGGTTCATTTAGGGCCATTTAGAACAGAGAAACAGATTAATGTACAAGAAGCCTGATTCTCTGACACTGTGAAGACTATTCCAAGTTTATATCACCTTCCTAGACTTATACAAGAGCATAATAAACATCTATCCTATTTAAATTAGTTATCTGGGTTTTTAGTCACTTGTAAACAAACAATCCTAATGAGTACATGGACTCAATACTCAAAAAATTCTTAAGTGGAGGTCAAATGACATAAAAGTGGGCTGTATAAATTAGAATTCATAGTATTTCAAATAGAAAAAAGTGGTGAATGAACTGAGTCATCATATGACACGCAATCATATTGACAAGCTAAACCCTGAAGATCTAGCACTGCAGCCACAGGCAAAGTCATAGCCACTGTAGAAGCAGAAACTTAGTTCAGCAAACAACATCATCCCACAATTGAAATTGATGTTATTAGATTTAAATTGCATTGGTTTCACAACTTTTTTGTTTATATTATATTTGGAAATACTGGTGGTCAATTATAATTTGTTTTTCCTATTAAAATGGTCCATATGTTACTAATTTTAGAAACAGTGACCAGGAGAGCTTATTAAAATGTCTAATTCCCAGTTCTCAGAACCTGATTAAATGGGTCTCTGGTGGGGCATGGGAATCTATAATTTTTATAAGTGTTCCGGGTGATTCTAATGTAGCCAGTCTGCTGGGAAAAAATTGGTATAACTGAATTCTTAAATTGGTTCACAAATGCTTTTAAGATCTTCCCCTGCCAACCTCACTAGCTTCCTTTCTCACTGTTTCACCATCACCAGACATCCTTTTCCTTAATAAAAATGAACTTCTTGAAGTGCCTCTAAAGTTGTAAACTCTATTTCTACTCTGTGCCTTGACATACATATTTCTTCCGCTTGAAATACTTTCCTTTAATTGATTAATCCTGTTTATCCTTCAAAAGCAGTTATGACTTCCTAAAGGAAGCTTTCTCTCATCCTCCTAATGCCCTTCCTCTGTGCTAACAGCACCCAGGACCAACTGTTATTTCTGTCAATTATCACACTCTATTATCATTGTTACTGGTTTGTCCACCCTATTAGACCTTAAGTTCCTGGAGGGCAGAGTTAGTAACATTCCACTTGGTATCCCCATTGCCTAACATAATCCCTGGTCATCATAGGGGCTCAATAGATGCTTTCTAACAGGATTAATGAGAAAGTGACCGAAGGAAAGAGTGAAGAAACCATATAATATATTCCAACCTTACGGAAGTTCTTGACACTTTAATTTATATATGCATATAAGCATAATGGCAAGGGTATTAAATCTTGTAAATAGTGAAGTACTAAAGCTTTAATTTTTTTCTTGGTTTCTTTTTTTGTATTATCAGGAATTTCACCAAGATCTTTGAAATAAATTTACACACATTACACCTTGTCTTAACTACATGGGGCATTGTATTCTACTAAGCTTGATTATAGAAATCTCCACTGAAAATTCGGACTATATGATGATGTGTTTCTCCATAGAAGATCAAATTTAACACAGCCAGCAGACCCATTCCCAATACCCAAAATATGAATGGGCGAATCTCAAGACAGAAAGAAAGCTGATGCACCACATAGCACACAATGTTACGCTGTATTATTTATTTATTGCTGTGTAACAAATTACGTCACAACTTAGTGGCTGGAAACAACAAACATTTGTCACCTCACACAGTTTCTGTGGATCAGGAATCTGGGAGTGGCTTAGCTGTAAGGTTCTGGCTCAAGGTCACTCCTGAGGTTGCACTCCAGCTGCTAGCTAGAGTAGTAGTCTCATCTGAAGGAGGTTCCACTTATGAGCTCACTCATGTCACTCTTGGCAGGCCTCAGAAGATCCCCTTCCAAAATTACTCACATGTACCTTTTCACAGGACTGCCTTATATCATGGCAGCTAGCTTCTCCAAGGTGATTCAAGAGAGAACAAGATTCCAGAGAGAATGAAAGAGTGAGCAAGAGTACCCAAAACAGAAGCCACAGTCTTTTTATAACCTAATATTGAAAGAGGCATAACATTGCCTCTGCCGTATTGTATTTGTTAGAAGTAAGTCGCTAAATCCAGTGCTCACTCAAGGGGAGGTGATAAAGAGGGTATGAATACCAGGAGGTGAGGATGGTTGGGAGTCATATTACAGGCTGCTAACTAAAAAGACATTCTCTGTATTTCAGATAATTTTTAAACAGAACAAAATAGCAGCATATCACAGGTTAAATTGCACAGAAATTTAGATAGTGAAAACAACCAACAAAGGAAAGCCCTTAAAATAATGTTTAAACTCAATTTTTTTCAGTTTTATTGAGATATAATTGACATATAGTATAAGTTTAAGGAGTACAACATAATGATTTGCTATATGTACACTGCAAAATGATTGCCACAATAAGATTAAACAACCATCACCTCACATAATTACATTTTTTTCCCCTGTGATGAGAGATTTGAAGATCTATTCTCTTAGAAACTTTCAAATATACAATACTATATTGTTAATTATAGTCATCATGTTGTACATTATATCCCCAGAACTTATTTTTCTTATAAGTGCAAGTTTATACTTTTTGGCCACTTTCACCCAATTCCCCTACTCCCACCTTTGGCAACCACAAATCTGACCTCTGTTTCTGTAAGTTTGGGTTTTTTTAGATTCCACATAGAAGTGAGACAGTATTTGTCTTTCTAAACTCAATGTTTAAAATGAATTCATGCTATGTAGAGGTGACTTTTGAGACAATATATTGTGGGCACAATTCTTCTAACAGTCGTTACAATTGTTATAGTTGGTGCCTATTTTGGAATTAGAATCAGGTTATTAAACATAGTTCTAGTTAAACTTAGTTCTAAACATAATTCAGGTTCCTTACCATCAAAATATAACAAATGAAAACAATCATTTGCTATGGATATTGTATACTCTATTTAATTATTACCATTAACACGATTTGACTTTTCCTCTTAACTGAAGGGGAAATAATGTTCTTTTAATTATTGGGTTAACTATATTCTACTTACACACTAGCATGTTTCTAGTGGTTCAGTGTGATTTCTTAAAATAGACTAGCAGTTAAGCCAATATTACCATGAAGTATTAACCTTCTTCTACTTCTGATGTGCTTTAACAAATAAATATTAATTTAGTTAGGAACCCAAGATTCTGAATTTCATATAGCCTGAAAAATCAGCAAAACAATAAACTTACCATGTCTGAATCATAGCAAAAATTTCCAATTCTGTTTAAAAGCAATTTTATGCTATTAGTTCAATTTTCTTCATTCATATTTAATAGTAGAACTAGACCTATAAAAGGAAAAGCACAATCTCTTATATGTTGTATCCTTTCTCAAATTATGGGTTTCTAAATTGAACACATTTTAATATATGTACATCTCAGCCCTAAATTTTCTAATCCTTTTCGATAGAGGTCTATTTTTAGTTCTCCAAAGCCTGGGGACCCTTGGGAAAGGTGTGTTGTCATGATCAGAGGGGAATACTGAAGGTGAATACTGAGAGTGAGGATTTGAGCACCTGACCAAGAGTCAAGTTACCATCATAGTTGCTACTACCTGGAGATCAACTAGATTAGGTTTTACAAGAGATCAATCAGGGACTCCTATTTCAGGAAATCAAGTTGGATTTCGTGAACTCCTTTGGGGGGATTCAAAAAAGTAAAGGAAGTTCATGAAGTATACAATCTAATTGGAGGGATAAGACAAATCCATAACAAGATGGCACGACAAAGAATCATGTAATAAACAATGAACAGTATTGTAATTAGGCACCACAATATCCTTATATCCATTTATTTTACTCCATCATGTCTCCAAAATTATTTATGATAGCTTACAAAAGTCGCATGAATATGACATTACAAAATAATTATGTAAGGCTTCAAAAGAGAAGGAAGTGTCCGTGGATGTGTTTTAAAAGGAAGAACTTATGTAGATCAGCAGAGAGAAGTGGAGAGTGTTTCAGTCAGGAAATAAGGAAAACAAGAAAGGCGATAGTCCTCTTGTGTGCCAGGGGACAATAGTTCAGTTTATCTCAAATAAAAAATTAAGGTTAAAAGGGCTGCTGTAACAAAGTATCACAAATTGATTGGCTTAAACTACAGAAATTTTTTGCCTAATATGGAGTCCGGAAGTCTCAGATCAAGGTGTTGGTAGGGCCATTCTCCTGATGAAGGTGTGAGCAAAGGATCTGTTCCAGGGGTCTCTCCTAGCTTCTGGTGATTCCTTGGCTCAAGGCAGCATAGCTCCAGCCTTCACACGGTGTTCTGCCCATGCAAGTGTCTGTGTCCAAATTTCCCCTTTTAATAAGGATCCAGTTATATCGGATTAGTAGCCCATGCTACTCCAGAATGACCTTGTCTTAACTAATAACATCTGCAATGACCCTATTTCCAAATAAGGTCACATTCTGAGATACTAGGGGTAGAGACTTCGACATAAAAATTTGGGGGGTACACAATTCAACCCATACCGAAGCCCAAGGAGTCTACTTAAATCCATAGGCAGGGGTGAGCTGCTAACTGATAATTTTTTTTTTCTGTTTTCTTTGTGTCAAGAAACTGATGTGTTCCAGCAGATGTTTTAGAAAGATATGTCTAGTTGTAGTGGCCAATAATAATTGAAGGGGCTGTCACCTGGGGGCAGAGAGGCTACCTGTAGACTGAGGGCTACAGTTGTACATAGCCTCCAAGGAGCTGTGTGATCTGGCCACTCTCCGTTGCCCGCCTCAGGGCAGACCATTCTCCTCCTCTCTTTGTCCTCCATCCAAATGGGCTGTGCCCCAGTAGTCCAAATGCCTCAGCTCCTTTCCTCAGTTTCTTTGAACACATTGTTCTTTATGCCTAGATTGCTCTCTCCCTGCTTCACTAAGTTAATGCTACTACTTCAGAGCTCAAGGCAAATGACACTTCCTCAAGAAATCTTCACTTGAGCTCTCCAAACTAGATCTGTCTCTCTAGTTACTTATGCTTACAATTTTTAGTCCTTCTGTGAAGCATTATCACAATTTTAGTTATGTGATTACTTGTAGAATTTATCATTTACTGTCTGTCCACCCCCTGCTAGACTATAAATTCCAAGAAGGCAGGAACAACGTCTGTCCTAATATCATTGCCATAGTGTAATGCCTTGTGCAGAGTAGGTTTTCAATACATATTTGTTGAATAAATGAGATAATGAAAATTTACATGAGAGTGGAAGTCATGGGAATGGAAAAAACAGGATGAATGGAGAACAGGTTCAGGAAAGTTTATGATTTGGTAACTGGATATGCTGGGCAATGAAGAAGTCAAAGATAGCTCAAAGGTTTCGGGTGTGAGAGAAGAATGGGGCCGCTGATAGAAATGAGGCTAGGGGGAGCTAGGTTTGGAGTCTCATTTTCGGCACTTTTAATGTAAGATGGATGATGAGACACTTAAGTAGAAATGTCTACCAATTAGTTAAAGAAAGGAAGGTAGACAGATATTTGAGGTTGATGTATGAGTCTCATGCTGGTTCCAAGAAACTCGTAACAATCACTTTTGAGGGATGGGCTGTTCTCTTATTTGATCTGCATTTCTAATACTATATCTTCACAGCTATTTTTCATATGTGTGTATTTTTTTTAGTAAAATATTTCTGTTTAATATAGATAATTTGGACAATAAAGACAAATATAAAGAAGACCTGGTAAGCTAGTGCACATAAGTAGAAATTGGCTTGCTTACAATGAAAATATATAAATTGGTGTAACACTTCTGCATGGCTATTTGAAAATGTGACATAGAACACTTATAAATAACAATACAGGTCATTACTATGTTTACGACTTTAATCAAAGTAATTAATCAGATACGCCTATAAGGTTTGCATAGAAGGATGCAATCTCTTTACCTAGATATGGCTGCTGCATGGTTGAATTCCCTTCCAGTAATTTTTCTAGGTTGGGCCTTATTGTATGGATAGTTTAAAAAATTCAGGTCATACTAAATATACTATTTTAAATTCTACCTTTTTCATCCTATCTTTGATCATAACCATATGTTAGGTTATGTCCTAATAATCTAATAATCAGGCTATTTCTATTTTTTCTTTTATAAATATGCTTGATAAACATCTCTTTGAATAAATCTACTTTATCCAAAGGAGGTAATCAGATGTGAGCACAAAGTAGAATTGCCTTGCCTTTTTCAAGACTCTTAATTCATTACCAAATGATCTTCCAAAAAGTTGAACCAATTTATAGCCTCACCAGCAAGATATGACATTTTACAGTGACAGCAAATTCTGGCCAAGTTTAAAGCTATCTCTGATTAGATCTAGGTAACTCACTCGTCCATTCAATGTTAAACAGGCAGTTGTCTGGGCTTTGAGAAAGAAAGAAGAAAAGGAGGTCACCACCACAGATCGATCATTAGAGACATAAATTTTAGGGTAAATGAGTTTAAACCAATGTAATAAGTATTTCAGTCTATTTGCACTGAGTTAATTTGAATTGCATATAAGTGTAGATTAAATATAGAGCTAACGTCTGTCTTGGAACTTGTCTTGTTACTCTTCACTTTTATTTTTCAGAGAACCATTTAGTTTTTGATTGCGGCATAACAGCACTATTTGTGCCGTATGAGACATCAGCATCTTAACTGTGTAAGTTGGTCTCTACCTGATTCCCTCTACTTTCTGTTGTACTTAAACAAGAGGATTCAGCCGTACTAACAGGTACTAAAAGAAAACTATTCTGAGAACATTTTTCTTCCCAAACTTGGATGCAGATTAAATAAGACAATGCTCAAATGTTACACGCAATGGTTATTCTCCAATGAACTCTTACGTGTTAGTTCATCATAGATGTTTTTAAACTGAGAGCATTAACTCGTGTTTCATTTGCTGCACTAGAAACTATGAAAAACCTCTTTGCAGAGACAGATGAGGATCCCATTTTCTAGAATAGAGACATATAATGTTGGGCAATTTGGGGAAAACCTCTCTACTCTTCTTGTAAAAATTCTCTTCTGAAATGAAGAAAAAATTAAAGTCAAAGAAAAATCGAGAAAGACAGAATGGAAACTGAAGCTCACCTTAGAAAAGAAGCAGAACCAGGAAGAGCAAAATATAACTACCTCAAAGTGGCAAGTAATTCTGAAATAAAAATATTTTTTTAAGTTGAAATTCCCTTATGTTTGATTGCCTCAACTAAGATAGTTTAACAATTCTTAAATTATGCCCTTTCTCTCTTCTCAAATGCTACAAAAATTAATCTTACATTCACGAAAAGCTTTTATGTGAACATCAATGAGGAGTCTTTTTTCTGCATGGATGAAGAAATTTGGCTTAGAAATTTGATTAGTTATACGTTTGGAAACAGCTTATATGTAATACAGCAATTTCCACTTAAACATGAGGTTGTGATTATACATCTTTGCAGATGTGAAATTTAAATATAATAACATTTACTGAGTGACACAATGCATTATTTAAAAACCCGTAGTAGAGTGAACTGTACTTTGCTATTTTAAGACTTTTTCGATAACGTTAAAAATTCCTTGGTAGAGTCAATTCTATCCAATTTTTGATGGAGTTTTTGGATGAGTGTGGTATATATTGCCTTTACCCAACTGTTAATTATTTTGCCTTTCAACCTTACTAATGAATTCTCATTTTTTCCAAGGCAATGAAGAACATCACCAAAAGTACTGACCTCCTGCTGGGGCCTGGCATCCAGGGTAGGTAATGTGACTCACTTCTGGACAAAAGCATGCAAAAGTCTGCTGTGCATGTGGTCTCCTAAGACAGGCGCTACTCCTTCACTCTTCCATCTTATTCTTTCCTGAAGCAGCTGTGAAGTTTGTGGGTACAGGAACCAACTTGAAACCACGAGGCAACAAGCATGATGAGGATGACTGGGATGGTGGAAGACAAAGACAGAAGAAGCCTGGGCCCCTGATGATGTTACTCCACATCACTGTGTCCAAGCCTTAGACTGCTCGTATATAGTCTGTTTTTTTCATGACATGAAAAAACTATTCTATTTAAGCCACTACGGTAGAGTTTTCTATTATTTGTAAACACAATTTGCATTTCTAAGGACAGGAATTATTTGCATTACTATTTGTTTTCTGCAAGTTAATTTTTATCTCTACAAAGTTGTAAAATAGCCCAGTCAAATATAAGGAAAAGCGATCACCAGATGTATGAACTAGTAATGACACTCCATAAATTTTAAAGTCTTTCACAATTTTTCCATATATGTCTAAGCTGGTGAAGTATAACTAAAGGGTTGTGCTCTTTCTTGACTCCCATTCTAGGAACTGGCTTAACAGCCTTTCCTAGGAGGAGATAAAAAGCAAGGTGAGGGAGAGTGAGGAGGGGGGACAGTTTTAAAGGACGAGATTTGGAAACTGAGTGAGAGTGAGGCAAATTGCCTTTTCCCATCCAACTTGGGGTGGTGTTAAGAGCTTGGGCCATAGAACGACAATACATGGTCAAATTCGCTTTCGCCACTTGCCACATGGGCAAGGGGGCGAGTTACTTAGTCTTTTGAAGCCCCAGTTTCTTTATCTAGATAATGGGGTTATTAATAGTGCCTAACTGATAATTTTGTTGAAGGGGGTCAAGTGAGATGACCTAAGTAAAATGCTTGGCATCGTAACTGGCTTAGCAAAGTGCCCAATAAATGTTAGTTGTCACTGTTAATATTTTTGTCAACATTATAATTTTCTTTCAAGTGAAACTAATATGCCCAAGCTAAACCAGCTCCGAAATATATAATAACATCAAGTTAATTTTTAAAACAGCTTTATTGAGGCATAATTGATATATAATAAACTAGACATATTTAAAGTGTACAATTTAAGTTTCATATATCTATTGTGAAGCCATCACCAGAATGAACACGTCCATCACTGTCAAAAGTTCCTCTTGACTCTATAAAACCTTTCCCTCCCACTCTTCCCTGTTTCCCATCCCTGTTCCCAGACAACTGCTGATCTACTTTTTGTCACTTTAGATTAGTTTGCATTTTCTAGAATGTTTATAAATGGAACCATATAGTCTGTATTCTTTTTTGTCTGGCTTCTTTCACTCAGCTAAATTATTTTGAGATTCATTCATGCTGTGGTCTGAATTAATAGCACATTTCTTTTAATTGCCAAGTGGCCTTTCATTGTATGTGTACATCACAGTTTAGTTACCCCTTCAGCTGTCAATGGAATTTTGATTGTTTCCCATTTTTGGCTGTTACAAATAAAGCTGTCATAAACATTCATGTACATGTGTCTATATGGATGAATTTATTAATTGGGTAAATGCCTAAGAGTGGAATGGTTAAATCATATGGTAGGTATATGTTTAACTTTTTAAGAATCTGCCAAGCTATTTCCCAAATCAGCTGTATAATTTTTTCATTTTCATCAGCAATGTATGAGAGCCCCTGTTGCTCTACATCTTTGTCAACACTTGATATGATCTGTCTTCAATTTTAGCTATTCTAATAATTAATTGTGCAGTACCATCTCATTGTGGTTCTAATTTATATTTCCCTAATGATCAACGATATAGAGCATCTTTTCATGTACTTCTGAGTTAAAATAAGGTGCTTTGTTAAAACCATTGTGGGACTTTGGTCATTGAGTAGTAAATTTATGTGTAATATACTTCATCTGATTGAAACCCATAGCCATATGGATAAAATGTAAAAGCCATAGACGAAGTCCAAAACACGTAAACATCTTCATGGCTCATAAACAGACAGAAATGTGAATGAGTAAGTGGGTCGGAAGCTGAAAGCCTGCCAGATGATGAGCCTGGAAACAGAAGTGAGGAATGGATAGCTCTTGCTGATAATGAAGATTAAACATTCTTCACAGGAGATGGGGGACCTGGCCTGTCTCATAGCTTGAAGCCAGTGGCTGGAGTGGGGCTTCTCCTACTCACTGCTATGAAAGGGAGCTGAAAAAAGAAAGGCCTTATATTTTCTGCTTTCCTCCTTGCTGCTGACCTGCTGTCTGGACCTCATAGAAAGCTGTAGGCTAAGGAAGAAGGAGGGATTGTGAGTAGGAACTGACTCAAGCTGCCTTCTGGGCCCAAGGCCTGAGTCCATTATAAACCCATGGGTCATAACAGTGTGGGAATCCGAAAAGACATTGTAAGACTCAGCTCTGGACCTGAGGTCTGAAGGATCAGGAGAGTAAGTAAAAGCAGATGGGTGGAGGAGAGAGACTGAGAACAAACCAAAACAAGAAATCAAAACAAAATCTACCCTTCAAAGTGAACCTCATGAAAAAAGCAATGATGAAAAAGACAGCCAACACCACCAATAATCAGAATATAAATTCACCCCATGTGAAATCAATTGCATGGCACAATATGACAAAGACCTTAAAATAAGTTTGTTCACTCAAAGAAAGAAATGAAGGAGCGATATTCATTGTGAAGAACAAGATTTCATGAAACAAAATAGACATAAAAAAAGAATATGTGGGCACAAAAAAGAATTAGTTAGAAATATTGGAAATGAAAAACTATACTGGCAATACAAAATATAGAAGATGGATCAACTCTATCCAGGTATGGTAAATTGCGAAAATGGCCATACATTCTTTGTAGCTCCTACCATCAAAACATGGAGTCTATTTCTCTACCCCTTGGGTCTTGGCTAGGCAATGTGACTTGGTTTACCCAATAGATTATAAGCAAAAGTGATGCAAGTAGAGGATTGAAAAGCACTTAAGTATTGGGTCTTATACGCTCTTGCTGCTGGGAACACTGAAGCCATTGTGAAAGAAAGCTGGGTTACCTCCTGGGTAGTGACAGATCACATGGAGTGAGGGGTTCAGCCCTCTCAGTCATCCAGCAGCCCAGTGAAGCCCAGACTCTATCTGACCTGCCAGCTGAATGTAGTTGCATGAGGGAATCCAGGCAAGACAAGCAGAAAAGCCACTGAGGCAACCCACAAAATCATGAGAAATAATAAATTGTTCTTACGCCAAGTCACTAAATTTTGAAGTGATTTGTTAGGCAGGAATAGATAATTGATACACTGGTCTAGTAAAAGAGAGAATTAGGGAATGAGGAGATAGTCCAAGGAATTCATCTAAAACACAGCACAGAGAGACAAAAGAGATTAAAACATGAACACACAATTAAAGAGATATAGAGGATAGATGTGAAGATTCTAATGTCTTTCTAACAAGACTTCTAGAGGAAGAGAACGGAGGGATTGGAAGAGACGTAACATCTGAAGTAATGATAACTTGGAATTTTCCAGAACTGAAGAAAGTCATGAATGTCTAGCTCCAAAACTATTAAAATATATTTTATGGGTTTAATAATACAATTTACATATAAATTAAAGTTTACTATGCTCATAAGCTGTTTTTATACTTTGACTTGAAGAAAATGTGAATTCTGCTCAAGTTAGACTGAAAAGGGTCAGTTTCTCATTTTGAAATCCAGGTTTTTAAAAATTTGACAAGTGGCCAGGATGGTGGTGGGGAAGGCCTCCTTGTAGCAAGTGTCAGCATATTGAACATGCTTTGTTTTTGTCTGTCAAGCCTCCCTTTCTTTTAGGAATTAACCCTCCCACGAGCCACATGGTTTGGATTGTCTTTACATCATACACCCTCTGTCCCAACTCTAGTATTGCAGGCGGGAGGTATGAACCAAGATATTCCAGTTTTTTTCACTCCCAGGAATTTTACACTTCAGATAAATTCGCTTTCAAAATGCCATACATTTTTATGTCGCACACATACAGAGTATTATTTCTTTCATTTCTGAGGATTTGGGAAAGAAAGACGAGGCACACACATATGGTCAGTCCACTGTTTTGATCTAATCTTTCTTATGTGTTCTTATTCTCCTTAAGTTATCCATTTTTCAAAACAGCGGTAGATAAAAAGCAGCAAATTTAAAGTCAGGAAAAAGACTGCGAGAGATAGACTTACTAACAGCATTGAAGAATGACAGACTGAAGTCTGATAGTAAGGAAGAAAACCGAAGAACTTTAAAAAGGAGACACTACTAGTCAAAACATACATCAATGGAATGGTAATGTAGGGCTATATATGTATGTATATATATATATATGCTGCAGCAGACTCTGAGGGCATCAATGTAAGTTGAGCATACAGTGATAATTGTGTGGGTCATTAAGGCATTAAAATTTTTTTGTAGTATCTGTTTAATAAGGCAGGAAAGTGGCAAATGTGACTATATATTTGTGAAAAGATTTCTATCAAAACAAAACTTTCATTGGGTAAAGAAATAAACACTCATGTGTTAACTTTATTCCATAAGGACCTGAGATTTTACTCCATTAACTAAAAGCTGACGGTTTAGAAATTTATCAGTACTTTTTGTTTTTTTCACTTTGTTGTGCCCATATTTTCAATAATAAACACTCTAGAGTCCCATGCTGATAAAAATATAGTGTTTTTCTTTACTTCATATGGTATGTAATGTTTTAAATTTTATCCAAGGGAAATTTTTCTTCTCTGCGTAATTCAGAATAGTTCTATTTTCCAAAAGGGAACTGTGTGTCCTGTTAGGTTTTTTGTGTTTAATGCATTGACTACTGATGGCTCTGAGTCCCAAAAAGATCAGGACCTAATTATTTTTGCTACTAGAAAATTGTGAGTACAGCTTTCCCCAAATATCCTCTTTCAGACATTTCTTGAGTTATGTTAAAAAGTGTGCTGTGCAAGGACTAATTTATTATATTAGGAAATAAAAAGATGAAATAAAAGCGCAAGGTTTCCAACTTAGTTACCTACCTGGGCTAACTAATTTAGTTGTCATTTGGTGCTGCTCTTTTTTTAAAGTAGGAATTAATCTCTTGTGCAAAACTCTGAGGATTGTTATCGGGTTTCTACTTGAATGCTGCCAGTGACGAGGGGTTCATAACTTTACAAGGCATCTATTTTTACCTTAGACAGTTCACGTTGTTAAAACACTATGCTGCTTATATTGATACAAATACGCCTGTCTGTCACACCGTTGAATTCAAAACCGTTCTTTTTGTCTTTCTATACATGGGTCCTTAACCTATTTGAAAACAATGGTTGTGGTTCCCCTTCTATCTGTTTTCATTTGTCTGAAATAAATTTCCCTAATTTCTTACATAGCTATCTTTCAAAAAATAAATGAATACCAGGCTTTCTTCCTTCCTCCCTACTTCCCTTCCATCCTTTCTTTTTTCCTAATTCAGTCCAAAGGCCATGAAGTGGAACTAAGCAAAGTAGGGGTGTATGTGACGAGGAGAGGAGTGAGGACGTGGCTCAGGGTATTAGAGCCTGAGTGAGGTGAGGACACAAAGGCTTGAGTGGAGATGCAGGGTCAAATGATCTCATCAGGTGTCCCTCCATCTCTTCACTTCCAAGTAGTAGCAACATGGCCACTCTAGCTCCAGACTTATTCAAACAAAAGTCTGGGACTTGACTCTCTCAATCTTGTCCCTGAATCAATATCTGTGGCTGGCTGGGAATACAATGATTGGTTGAGATTAGGTCACATGCCAACTCCTTTTCTGAGTTTGGGTTTGAATTAATTCCACCCAACCATTCGACAGAGGTAAGAAAGGGATAATTAGAAAGTCTGGGTCTCATTATTAGGAGAAGGAGAAATAGATCCTGGGCAAGCTAAAACAAGAGATATCCACTGTAGCATAACTGTTAATATTTTGAATAATAATATCGAGACTTTTTTATACATACATATTTTTTACAATTGGATCATTCTGTGGAAACTCTATTTTGTGACTTGTTTTTATTTTACTTAAAGCCAATTATAGACATCTTTCCACGTCAATGACTATTCTTTTCAGAAAATCATTTTGATGGCTACAAAATCCCAATTTTATTTAACAGTCCTTTACTTTTGAACAAGTATGTTCTTTGCATTTTTTTTTTTTTTTTGGCTAAACAACACAGTGAAGACTCTGCACACAACTCTTTGTGCACTCATCCAGGTATTTTCTCAGGAGGAATCCTCATCAGGTCCAAGAATATACTAATTTTCAAGATTATCAACCATTTGTAAGTACCATTCTTCATTTAGCATTTGAAAAACACTCAACAATGTTTACTGACTATTACCTTGCCTGCTTACTCCAGTTTGTCAATGCCTTTCCACATTAGTGTCAGAAAGGAACATAAAACTCCCAATATGTGTGCTGATATTATTGGGACAAATACTTTCTTTTTCTGAAAAGTATACATTTATTTTTATGCTGCTTATGATGGTATTAATTTGCATATTTAGCAATATTGGCATTCACACCTTTGTGCTGTCCCCTCCCACGTTTTATCAGAGTTGCTCTGTGTGACCAATAGAATACAACAGAAATTATGGCATGTCACTTCTGGGATTTCGTTATAGGAGACATTACGGATCTTTCTCTATATATCTACTTCTTCATCTATCTCTATCTATCTATCTATCTTGTATCACTCACTCTGTAGTTAGCCAGCCACCATGTAGTAAGGACAGTTATGTAACCTATGGACAAGCTCACCAGGAGAGGAACTGGGGTTTTCAGCCAATGACCAGCAATGTACTAAGGCTTACCAAAAACCACGTGAATGAACTTGAGGTGGATTCTCCTCCAGCTGAGTATTTAGGTGACTGCAGCCTGACTGAAATATCATGAGACATTCTGAGCTAGAAACACCAAGTTAAGTGCTCCCTGATTCCTGATCAGCAAAAATTTAAGATAGTAAGTGTTAGTTCTTTTAAGCTGCTAAGTTTTAGGCATAAATTGTTACACAGCAGTAAAAAGCCAATATACCTTATACTGTTAAAGAGCTTGAACTTTCAATAAAAACTTTTCCATGAGACAACTCCTGGCCCAGATGGCTTTACTGGTGAGTTTTCTCAAACATTTAGTTAAGAAATAATATTAAACCTACACCAGGTCTTTCAGAAAAAGGATAAAAAGACAATTCTCAATTCATTTTATAAGGCTAGCATAATGCCGTTACGAAAACTAGACTAAAACACTACAGGAAAAAAATTATAAACCAACATTTCTCATAATCATAGATGCAGAAAACCTTAACAAAATATTAGCACATCAAATTAAGTAAAATATATTAAAACTATAATATATCATGACCATGTGGGGTTTAGACATAAGTGCAAGATTCTTTTGACATTCAAAAATCAACATAATTCATTTTACATTGTAATAGTTTAAAGTAGGAGAAAATTCACGATCATTGCAAGAAATGTGGAAACCATATTTGGCAATATTTGGCACCTATTCGTAATAAAAATTCCCAAGAAGTAGAGATAGATGGAAACTTCACCCATCTGATAGAATACACTTTGAAAAGCCTACTACTCAGTGTTGAAATATTCAAACTTTCCCCCATTTCTGTTCAACATTGTACTAGATAGACATTCTAGTCAATGCAATCAGAAAGAAAAGACAAGATATGAAGAAACAAACAAAACTATTTTCAAATTATATGATTGTGTACAGAAAATCCTAAAAAATCTCCAAATACCTACTAAACGTAACTGAATTTAACAAAAGAATCCAAAGTCAGCATACGAAACAATTATTTTTCTCTCCAATAGCAATGAACACTTGAAAAAGAAATTTGAAAACATCATTTGCAGTAGCATCCAAAAATATAAAGTACTCAGAAATAAATTTAACAAAAAATGTGTCGAATCTCTATGTTGAAAATTACAAAACATTGCTGAGTGCAACTAAAGCAGGCCTAAATAAATGAAAAGATATACCATGTTCTTGGACGGGAAGACTCAATCTTTTTAAGATGTAAATTCTTCCCAAATTGATCTGTATACACAATGAAATCTTAATAAAAATAACCACAAGACTTGTTGAAAAACTGACAAGCTGATTCTAAAACTTATATGGAAGATTTAAAGAACCTGGAATGGCCAAAACAATCTTGAGAGTTGGAGGGCTTCTATTACTTGATTTCAAGACTTATGTAAAGGTATAGTGATCAAAGCAGTGTGGTATTGGTAAAAATATAGACAAGTAGGTCAATTGCACAGAATAAAGGGCCCCCAAATAGACCTATGTATACATGGTCAAATAATTTGATATAAATGTACCAAAGTGCTTCTACGTGAAGGAAAGTTTTTCAACCAATGGTGTAGGAACATTTGGATATCCATATGGGAGAAAAATGAATACGCCTACCCCTACCTACTCTATATTATACACCAAAATTAATTCAAGAGGGCTCATAGACTTAAACATAAAGGCTAAGGATATAAAACTTCTAGGAGAACTCGTTGTAAAATAGCTTTGCAACCTTGATTAAATGGAAATTTCTTAGCAATGACACAGAAAGCACTAATCACAAAAAAAGTTGTTCACTGAAGTTCCTCAAAATAAAAAACTTCTGTTCTTCCAAGAGACCACGAAGAAATGAATAGTCAACACATAGAATGGGAGAAAATATTTGCAACACATATATCTGACAAAGAACTTATTGTCAGCATCATCAGGCACAGCAAAGCAAATTAAAACCAGAATGAAATACCCCTTATTAGAAGGGTTAAAATTAAAAAAAAAAAAAAAGCTTGCAACACCAAATGCTGTCAAGCATATGGAACTTCCAGAATTGTCATAATGCTAATGGGAATAAAAGTGGTAAGCCACTTTAGGAAATAGTGTGGCAGTTTTTTATAAAGTTAAAGTTAAAAATTATATGTTTACACAGCGTTGTACTTCCTGATGTTTACCCAGGAGAAATGAAAATGTGTATAAACAGAAAGCCTAGTCAAAGCATATTTATAGCAGTTCTTCATAATAGTAAAAAGCGGAAATTGTCCAGGTGTGTGTCCATCAATAGGAGAATGGATAAACAAACTGGTGTATTCATACAATGGAATACGATTCAGCAAAAAAGAATTAAATTAGTGGCTCATTCTGCAGTACGGATGCATCTCAAAAGATGTTATGCTAAGTGAAAGAAACTGGAGTCCGAAAATCACATATTGCATGATTGACTTTTATGAAGCTCTGGATCAGGCAAAATTAATCTTTTGTAATAGGAATCAGAATAGTGTTGTTTTCTGGGTGAGATGGACTGAATGAGAAAAGGGGCACAGGAAACTTCCTGAAGAGGGAAACGCCCCATATCTTGAGAGACATGTGGGTTACGTGTGAGCCTTCAGTTTTTAAAGCTGAAAAGTACCCTTAAAATCTATGCATTTCACTGTGTCTTAACCATATATTAATAAATTTAAAATAGTATACAACATTTTAATTTTTGTTCTCCAGTAGAGACTCCCTTTCATCAGTCCATTGATTAGCACATATTGGGCAGAGCAATTCAACTGACAATGAATCAATCTATCAGAATCTTTATGCAGCCAATGTCTGTCCATCATCTCTAAGGATATCGTGCGTCATTTGATCAGGTTAAACAAAGCTATGCTATGTTTGTGACACTCCTCAATATATTAATAGGTCCAGTAATTCTAACTACTGATGAGATCAGACACAGAAGTCAAGTGTTTTTCATAATTCTTTGTGTTCATTTTTTGCACTTATTTCCTCTTTCTTTCTTATATCTTGTGCTTATTTACTTAACTTATTGTGATATTTTCCTCCTTTAATATAAGACAGTCTCTATTTCCTGGAAATTTGGATTTCATTCCAAAATGTGAAACATACAGTATATTAAAAAAGCAAGACTTAGCAGAATGGAAGTAAACAGAAAATCCTTCTAAATTGAATGCTGGGAAGGCTGGGAGGAGGAATGTTGGAGCAGGGAACTGAGCAAGAGGGAAAATCAGAGGACGTAGGGAGTCATTGGATGAGGAATTTAGGGGGTTGTGCAAGGAGCTGTCCGAGGTCTGAATCAAAGAGATGTCACACAGCCACCTTTTCCAGAACAGTCCAAAGAACGGCAGAAGACACCATGGGAACGAAGCCTTTATTTATTTATGAGTCCATTACAAACCTCTTCAGTTAAAAAGGCAATTATGGTAAAATATTATTATCAAAATAAAAAATATTTTTTTGTAGAGGACTTTCTTAACTAAAGCTGTGTGATTAAAAGTATTCCTCTCTGTAACTGCTGTACAGAGTTCTTTGTTTTAATAGTTCATGAGCTAATGAGAAGCTTTTGGTTCCATCAATATCTGTCAATACCAAGTTCAAGGGAGCTTGTGTGTTATAGATAATACTATTAAGGATTAAATATGTTATTTATTTTAGAATCTAATTATTATAGATGGCTATTACTGCAATGTATAAGGATTATTTATAATGATGATGATGATGATGCTGACAGCTAACGCTCTTTGCGTTCTTAATTTGTACGAAGTAGTAGTCAAATGTTTTCCATGAATTTATCCAAATAAATCTTCACAACCACTGTATGACGTGGTAGTGTTGTTATTTCTATTTTATGGATAAGGCAAGTGAGCTATGAGAGAGAGCACACACACTCAGTGTTACTTACCTAGCAATGGCTAAGTCTAAATCTGTCCTCGTAACCAACACGCTATGACTCAAAGATGTCAATTTGTGCGTAACTGAATGCTTATATAGATGCTCTTTCCTTTTTAAAATATTCTACCCATAACATGTTGCTACTTTTAAAGTCCTTTTTTTGTTAGGATTTTTATTGTTTATTAGTGACAGCATCTTCAAAGAGCAGGGAGAGCAATCCTATTTCTGTGTTCTTCAATGTAAAAATGAAGCTTTACCTAGCATGAAAGTATTAATACAATCTTTTCCTAGAGAGATGGATTATCAGTGAAAGTAAATGACAACATTCTCTGGCAATAAAAATAACGAGACAGATGGGACAAAAGTAATGACATCCTCTGGCATAATCTCAGCAGAAAATAACTAAATCACCTTGAAGGAGATAAATTGTTACAAACTACCATCCTTGTCTAATATGGATTGACAGGGAATGACAGGATCCTTCAAGAGGATGGCAGCCCACAGGCCCATGTGCTTTCAGGGGATCAAAGGGACTGACACTGCCTGCCAGCCCCATCTAAGCAGAAAACAACTAGATTCTCTCCAGGCGGGTATTTACTCTAAGATATTATTTCTGGGAAAAGACAGCTTTTTTGGGAAAGATGACAGCATTTTTCCTACACGTTCTGTCATCTGTTAGAGTAGGACTGGGATGGGGGCAGAACCTACCAAACCTGTCCTTGGGATCCTAATCAGTCATAAATCTTTTACAAGCTAGGGAAATGGGACTATTCTTTGACACAATTGTTTTAAACATAGAACATGCGGAACGCTGGCCTTACAGATTATCGTTAATTTCCCTCCTGTCAGTCTAAAGCTTCAAAAAATCTTTAAACTTTTAAAAAAGTTTGATATTGACTCAGTTTATCATCCACTAAAGTAGATTTTAATATTTATCTAGAAAGCAAAACAGCTTTGATGAACTGAAATGTTAAATAATAAAACAATAAAAGTTCCAGAAAAAAACATAAAAGAATATTTTTATATTCTTGGAAAGAGAGAAGATTTTTCTAAACATGATATGAGATCCTGAATCCTTATGGGAAAGATGTATTTGGTTATATAGAATTATTAAACACTATTAAAAAGTTGAAGACACGATAAACTAGTGGAATCAACCTTCACAATCGATATTACATTGATTACTGTTCTTAGCATATTAATAACTCTTACAAATGATTAAAAAATGACACCTGAAATAGGCTCTTTGAAGAGAATAAAATTCAAATGTTTATGGACTACATAAAAAGATGTTCAACCTCTCTACTAATCAAAAGAATATAAACCTGAATGTCAAGGAGATCTCATTTGTTGCTCATCGGACTCACATTCAAAAGAGGGACAGCATTCATTGATGTTGAGGTGTCAGAAAATGCATGATCTCCTGTGTCACTTATGGATTGTCAAATGGCACACAGGACTAAAATAGAAGAATTTTGTCAGTTTCTCTAAAAACCTAAAATGTGTATATTCTTTGATTTATCAATTCCACTTGGAATTTATTCTACAGTAACATCTTTAGAATGATACAAATATTTGTGTCCATTGGTCTTCACTAGAGTGCTGTTTACAAACTTTACCGTTGGCATAATCTGAGATTTATACAAAAATTGCAAGAATAACCAAAGAATAGAACTTTTACCCAGAATTCCCAAATACGAACATTTTATTCTTTTGTTTTCTTCTCCTTCTCTGTCTTCTCTCTTTCTCTCTCCACAAGCACTCACACACAACTTTTTTCCTGCACTGTTTGAGAGTAAATTGCAGACAGGGTTGCAGACTCTTTTACCCCTAAATACTTTGTTGTGTATTTCCTAAAAATCCAGGACATTTTCATATAATCTCAGTATATTTCTCAAAGTTAAGAAATTAATATTGATATAATACTGGTTATCCTATCTAGTGAACTTATTCAGATTTTTTCAATTGTCTCAGTAATGTTCTTTATAGCAAGAAAGTCCATGGGTTGAATTTATTGTCTTGTCACTTTAATTTCATTTAATCTGGAACAGTTTCTGTATCTTTCTTTGTATGTCATGATACTGACATTTTTGAAAGAGTACAGCCCAGACAGTTTGTAGAATTTTTCTCACTTTGGGTGAGTCTGAGGTTTTCTCATGATCAACTTCATATCACGTACTTTCGGCAGGAAAACCACAGAAGTGATGTTGCTTTCCTTAGTGCATCACACCAGGAGGCACATGCTGCAGTTTGCTTCTTTTACTAATGGTCCTAACTTTGGTCACTTGGTTAAGGTGTTTGCCACATTTTTCTAGTGGAAAGATACCATATTTCTCTTTTTAATTAATATGTATTTTGTGGGTATACACTTTGAGACTAAAGATATATTCAGTTACTCCTCAAACTTTTACCCACTAATTTTAGTATACAATGTTGATTTATACCTGAATCAATTATTAATACGATGGTTGCCAAATGGTCATTTTCTAATTTCATCGTTTCCTCTATATTGTTTGTTTTCTACTGTAAGGAAGAGTTTTCTCTTTTTCCCTTTTGTATTTAGTTTTTCTTTATCTCAGTGTGGACTAATAGATTCTAATTTTAGTCAACAAAATAATCTTTATTAACGTATAATATTAACAATATTATATTAATTATTAACACATAACCTTTATGGTTTTGGTGCTCAAATTGGACCAGATTTGGCAAGTGGGACCACATCAAGTGAGCCTCTATGTCCTTTTTGACATATCCTGATCATTTTTAGAGCACTTTCCTACTTTCTGGTACAACAAGATGGTCTAGGCTTGCTGTCCTCATCCTAAGCCTGGAAGCAGCCGTTTTCCTGAGGAGCTCCTGTTCTGTTTAATGGAAAATGGTATTTAGAAACCAGGATCTGGGAAGTACATGTGTAGAGCACGGCTCTTTCTTTCTTTTTTATTGCTTTTTTTTGAGCACTATTTTAAATAGTAAAAAATTAGAAACAATTTAACATTTATCAGAGGAATCAGTTAAAGTATATCCATGGAATGGAATATTATGCAGCTATTAAAAATAATGAGGAACCTTTATTGTACTGATATGGAAGAGGGTCTAATATACATTATATTTTGGAAAAGCAAGTTAGTGAACAGTTGGTGTAATTTATTTTAAATAATATATATATGTACATTCAAATATAAAATTTTAAAAATTTGGAAAATTACATACCAAACCACAAATATTTTTAAACTTCTAGCAGGGGGATAAGAAATAAGGTGAAACATTCATTTCTTCAAAAGTTCCTATAACTCTTTCTTTTTGCATTAAGCATTTATCAGTTTTTATTTAAGCATACAAATATGAAACCAATACATAAAACAACAGAAACTGAGTGTTAGCAGCTTTCAAGAGAATAAAAATAATTTGTAGGGAGGTTAGGGAAATTCAAGCTCATTGTACATTAGTACAGTTGCTAAGATTAATACTCACCAATCAAATAGTTTGTAATAATTGCCTCAATCAGTAAGTCAGTTTTCCCCAAGTCTCATTTAGTATCCTCATTAGTTAAGTGTTTTCCTCTGTAAATAGATTTTCATTTACCAGGGCACCAACTGGTTAACGTATCCCCAGATCAAGACCAGTAGGCACCTCTGGGGTGTGCTCTGCATTCTCTTGGCTCACTCTTGATTTCAGCTGATGCTGCAAGGGGTAGCTCTGTGCCACCTCAGACTCACCTTGCACTGACACCGACCAGCTAGATCACATGCAGTAGATGCCTCCACGTTCAGCCAGGGGCTTCACAGCTCTATAAAAGATTACTTGGCCATCTTATAGGCAAGACCAGGGAATGGGGAAGAGATAAAGCTCCTCAGAAAATCCTCCAACAGCAGTGGATGGGAGGTTGAGGATAAATGCTCCAGAATAGGGGTTGGAAAATTTGTGCTGAAAAGGGCCAGATGGTAATTATTTTAAGTTTTATAGGCCATACGGTTTCTGTGGCAACTACTCATCTCTGACCTTATTGCCCCCAAATAACCATCAACAATAAGTAAACAAATTAGTATGCCCGTGTTGCAATGAAACTTTATTTAAAAAAATGTCACTGGCCAGATTTGTTCCACAGGCCATAGTTGGCTTACCTCTGCTCTAGACTCCTGCCTTCTGGCTGACAACCCTGGGAGGCATTTTATACAGGCCTCTGAGGAAGTCCCTGCGGAATTGAGATGATTCCTCACAGCAGTGACTTCAATAATATCCCCTTACATTGTCTTCCACATACACCCGAGTCCAAACCTCATGTCCTGAATGAAGACACTGAGTTTCCACATTCAATTGTCTTGTGAAAACCAAGAATACGAGGGGTGAAGATAGCATCTGCCTGATTACCATGGGGTTATAAAAAGACAAATAAATTTGGAGTCTCTGCTATAGACAATATGTCACTCTCCAAAGAGGACAGAGTTAAAGTGGAAAATGAGTGGAAGGGAGGGAGCATCACACCATATTGTTTATTGTCAAAATTACTTAAATGATCTCCCGTGCATAGTGTAGAACTTGAAGGCTCTCTGACATTTCATGATGAAAAGTAAATGATACAGATCTAATTTTAGGGAAAATGTATAGCAGACAAAGTTGATCTGCAGTACCTGTATATTCCCAATCAGGGCCTGCTTCTCTGCTCTCCCCGTGCGCCTTTCCAGCAGCTCTCATATCCTCCAAAGCTTCTCATTGCAGCAGATTTTCATTCATTCAACAAACAATTGCTGTGTGCCAGGCACTCTCTTGCACTGTAGGCACTAGAGTGAACAAAGCAGACAAAGTCCCTGCCCTCTAGGAACTACTATTTAAGCAGAGGAGAAATGTCACAAATGAACATGCTATTAGTCAGGGGGTGGTTAGTGCTATGAAGTAAAGACGTTGGAAAGGGTGGTGGACTGTTTGATGTTATTTTTCTTTTTTTTTTAAAGATTTTATTTTTTTCCTTTTTCTCCCCAAAGCCCCCCAGCACATAGTTGGACACTCCTCGTTGTGGGTCCCTCCAGTTGTGGCACGCGGGACGTCGCCCCACCGTGGCTCGATGAGCAGTGCCATGTCCGCGCCCAGGACTCGAACCAACAAAACACTGGGCCGCCTGCAGCGGAGCGCGCGAACTTAACCACTCGGCCACAGGGCCAGCCCCTGTTTGATGTTATTTTATATAACGTGCTCAGGGAAGCCTTTTTGATAAGGTGGGATCTGAGCAGATGCTCGAGTTAAAGTGTGCCTTTAGCTGGGGGATGACCTTTTCTAGGCGCAAAAGCAGATATCTGGAATTGGCAGCAGGAAGGAGGCCAGTGTGGACAGCAGTGACCGAGGGCTAGAAGGGCGAGAGATGAGATTGAAGAAGAAGGGAGAAAATGTGGGGAGTGACAGGAGGGTGGAGGAGGTGGAAGATAATGAACATGGATTTCATTTTGAGGAATCAGCTGAGTGAGACATTTTGACTCTTATTTTAAAATGATCCCGGTGGCTCCTGTATGTGGAGAATACACTGCCAGAAGGCCGGGGTAGGGGATTTCAACACAGCCCACTGCAACAAACCAGATAAGAGATGGCGATGGTTTAGGATATAGGGATAAAAGTGGAGGTAGTCAGATCCTGGGTATAATCTGAAGGTAGAGTTGACAGGATGAGCTGATGGGATACAGCTCATGAGAAAAATTGAGGAGACATGGATGGTCTCAAGGTTTTTGCTTGAACATTGAGAGGAAGGAAATTGTCATTTACTGTCATAGAAAAGACAGCAGAAAGGGAAGGCCTGGAGGAAATTCAAATGATGGGTTTTGTCGTGTTAGATTTGAGATTCTTATTCGACATCAATGAGGAGATGTCAGATATACGAGCCTGGAGTTCAAAGGAGAGATTAGGACTGGAGATCGAAATTTAGCAGTTGTTCATTTGTAGACAGTACTTAGAGCCATGGGACAAGATGTGACCATCTGGAGTGTGATTGTAGCTGGAGTTATAGAGAGGGGTCCCAGGACTGATCCCAGGATACTCGAACACTAGGTCAGGGGGGAGATCCAGTAATGCATGTTGGCTTAGGTTTCAGGAGCATGTGTGTGTGTGTGTGTGTGTGTGATGAACTAGCAGTTGGGTGGGTTCATACTGTGGGCTCTTTTTTCCCCTTCTTTCTACCTCTATCAAAACATACCCTCAGAAAACACCTTGTTGACGTGGTGAATGAAATCATCCTGGTATTAACTGCATGAACTCCTGACTAAATTATTAGTACAGTTGTCCCCCCTTATCCACAGGGAATACATTCCAAGACCTCCAGTGGATGCCTGAAACCATAGATAGTATTGAACCTTATATATACTGTGTTTTTTCCTATATGTACATACATACGATAAAGTTTAATTTATAAATGAGGCACAGTAAGAGATTAACAACAATAACTAACAATCAAATGGGACAATTATAAAAGTATACTATAATAAAAGTTACTGTAGATCTTAGCAACCTTGGCAAAGGATTTTTTTCTTTCCTTGTTAAGTCAAAACTTTCACCTTTTCACTTAAAGAAAGCACTTTATGGCTTCTCCTTGACATATCTGAATTGCCAGCATCACTACTTTGTGTTTTGGGGCCATTACTAAGTGAAACAAGGGTGACTTGAACATAAGCACTGCAATACCCAGTTGGCTACTAAGTGATGAATAGGTGGGTAGTGTCTAGAGCAGGAGTGTGCTGGACAAAGGAGTGATTCACACCCTGGGCAGGATAAATGGAGATGGTGAGATTTCATCACGCTACTCAGAATGGCATGCAAATTAAAACTTTTGAATTATTTATTTCTGGAATTTTCCATTGAATATTTTTGGACCACAGTTGACCATAGGCAACTGAAACCTTAGAAAACGAAACTACGAATGAGGGGAGGCTGCTTTTTTTTTTAAGAGGAACACTTAAGTGCCTAAAATGCAAAAGTTTGGGATTAGAGGAAGTGCTCTGAAATGCCAATGGAAAGAGATGCTTTAAGGCGCTGTTGATGTGGGGATTCAGCCTATAACATATGAGTCAAGCAATTCTTGACATGTGCACTTGACGTTAACTCTAAAAAAAACATACTTGGAGTAAAATAATCCCATCATTTTAAGCAAAGAAATACGTTTTAAATTTTAATAATGAGAAGAGAATGCCAAAAGCTATTCTTAAATAGAGAATGCACAAATGAAGCTGCAGGTAATGACCACTAGCCAAGCTATCAGTTTAGACATACAAACATTTCTTTTCTTGTAAAGAAACAACTAAAGATAAAATCAGAAGTGACTACTTCCCTGTGCCGTACACTTCGAAGTATCAAATTTAAGTGAAATAGGCTCTTGTGGTTTTCAAAAAGCCTACAGTTTTGGAATTACTAGGGAACTCTAAAGTGTAATAGGAATATTGGAAAAGATTCTTAGAACTAGAGGGATTTCTGAGAAAATGTGTATATATTTTTTGCCTTGCTCAATGGAACACTTTGCTTTTGAAGAACTTTGTCACTGGTGTATCTGTAATTACTAATCACCAACTACGTGCACAACTTCATGACCTTTCATCTTATCCTTACTTATGCTGCCTATATCTAGATACTTCTCATATACTTGATCATGTATCATTTCAGTTCCTCAGTTTCTATTCTATTGACATCATATTTGTGAATGGAACTGGGACCCCTCTCCCTGGTCTAACAGGCAAATCTAACAAACAAGCTGCATAGGCTTCGTGTCAGTACAATAAAGTCCATGCTGTACTGTGAGGCAGCAATGCAGACCTCATAAAACTGTGTCTAAATGGCCTTGCAACCCTTCGTCTCATGACTGAAGAGCCAGTTGGACAGATCCACAATAAGGAAAGATAAAGGGTACCTCGCTCCCACATTTCCCAGCTGCATTTCTGTTTTTGTTGTTGTTGAGGAAGATTGTTCCTGAATTAACATCTGTGCCAATCTTCCTCTATCGTATATATGGGATGATGCCGCAGCATGGCTTGAAGAGCAGTGTGTAGGTCTGTGCCTGGGATCCGAACCTGTGAACCCTAGGCTGCCAAAGTGGAGCATATGAACTTAACCACTATGCCACTGGGCTGCCCTCCAAGCTGCATTTCTCAGAGACTGAGGGAAAAAGTGAGGATCCTGGTCCTTGCCTCCCTCCACACACAGATAACACCAACATTACAAGCCTTGTTTGACATATAACGAAAAAGTTCTTGTTATCCTTGAAGTAGATTACTACTGGATGTGTAAGCCCTTTCCTGCACCAACACTGCTTTGTTAAAAAGTATATAAACCACACTCAGATCTGTAGACCATGGAACATTTCCTCAGAACACTCTGTTGGATTACTTTCCTGGATTTGAATTCCTCACCTTGATTATCCAATAAATTCCTTTCTTTCTTTCTTTTTTTTTCCTTTGGTGAGGAAGATTGGCCTTGAGCTAACATCTGATGCCAATCTTCCTCTTTGTTTTTCTTCTCCTCAAAGCCCCAGTACATAGTTGTATATCCTTGGTGCAAGTCACTGTAGTTCCTCCATGTGGGATGCTGCCACAGCATGGCTTGATGAGTGGTGTGTAGGTCTGCACCCAGGATCCAAACCAGTGAACCTGGGCTGACATAGCAGAGCACATGAACTTAACCACTTGGCCGTGGGGCCAGCCCCCAATAAACTCCTTTAATTAACATTTACCAGACTCTTTATTTCAGTTGACATATTCTTTAGAAATATTTAAATTCCATGTCATTTTTCTCTATTTTTAAAAAAGGATATAAATGAATGGGAGAATGATTACTAAGAAGCTGAATTAGTGTGCATTTCACTATTTACCCAGTCCTTTTAAGATAAACATATAGAAGGTGGAATATATCTGTCAGGAGAGTATAGGTTATGCTGCAGTAACAAACAACCCTAGCATTTTAGTGGTCATAGTCACAAAAGTTTCTCACTCGTGCTATCTGTTCCTTGCAAGGTGGCTGTGACTCTCCTCCGTATTTTCTTATCTCCAGGAACCAGGCTGAGGGAGCAACCTTTATTTTGGATGTTGCTGTTCATGAGGCAGAGGAAACAGACACAGAAGAGCATGAGCTGGCTCTTAAAGCTTCCACTCACTTCTAAGTTTCATGAACACTTCTAAGTGCAATAGGAAAGGAATGCATAATCCTCCACAGGAAGGATAGAGAGCTGAAGTACAAAAAATCTTAGTCTTTCCACTTCTCCACTATAATGACTATATCTTTTCTTTTGTTCTTCATCATCAGTACTTTTCTCCATTTACTCACAATGCCCAATGAAATATTTCTCAGCAACCACACATCCTAATCAGCCTTTTAAATTCACCTTAGAATTTATACCAAGTGAGAATAAGAGCAAATTCTGGAGCCTGGGCCACTGACATTCTTGTCATTGGACAGTTCTCATCTAGTCCTTCCGTATAACAGTTCTTTGTTTTTTATTTTTTCCAGTTGAGAACCTTGCTATTTAGGTCTATCTTCATCTAACATCACTTTTTCCAGACCTATACTACCATTAACCTGTGCCTCTGTCTCTTTTTTGAATCCTTCTGGTGGATTTTTGAAAGAAACCATAAATTCCCTCACAGTTGCGATGTAGTGAAAGGAATAACACCATTTGAAATTGGAGAGGATCTGTGTTCATTGATGTCCCAGTGCTGTCACTATCTAGCTTTTTCACTTGAGGCAAGTAATTGACACTCTAAGAACTTCAGTTTTCTTATCTGCACAACTGAAAGAGTCACACTTACCTTACAGGGCTGTTGTAAGGATCAAATCAGATAGCATATGCAAGGTACTTTATGAACTCCACAGGAGGAAAAATGTTGGTTGATGTTATGGTTGTTGCTACCACTCCAGGCAAGTTAGGAATACACAATTCTGGCATGTTATTAATCCTGGGCTGACGGAAATAACAAAGAGATTTTATGAAACCCCAACATGTTGCATTTCTTCACATTTTCTAAAGACTCGAATATCCTATTTGAGAAAAAAACTGGATGATGAAATAAATGGAAACATAGAATCTCCTAACCTACAGGCCTGGCATCGCTGTACTGTGTACACAAACGATCTGACTATGACAAAATGAATTTCTACTTGTTAAGGTTCCAGTTTCTTTTTATCTACCACTTGTCGAGGTTCCGAAGTGACTTTGGTGGAAGCAGCATTTGGTTGGAAACCTTGTCGCTGATTTGCTCCTGAGGTAGCTTATCCACAATGATAGGGCTTCTTTCTACCTGCCAGGATTTCTGATAGGCCTAATCTGCTAGGCCTTAAAACATATACAATACCAGCTCCTAAGGATATCAAGTCTGCCTACAGAGGGAGTTTAATACTTTTCATATATACCTTCAAATTTTCCACCATATGGAATAATAATTCTAAGCTACTGGCATGCCAGAAATAATAGTAATCAAACTTCACTGAATAACAGCTTACTTTTACAAAGACCTTTGCATCCCATTTGGTGCTGGCAAGGGTTTATCCATAGGAAATCTGTATGGATTGGGAAGAGTATTTCCCTAGATTTTTTCTGCTTAAACCAAAGAGGAAAACATCTGGTCAAACTCATTTATCACAACTGTTTGCCTGTAGTATGAAAGTTTCCTTGGCCATATTCTTGGCTAATTTGTACTTGCCAGTAACTCAAGGAGCATAAAAAATTAATAAAGTAGGAAAACAGATTTCAGAAATTTCAGTGAAAAGACAGGTACATTTCTCACTCAGGGACTCTAAAATGATATATGGCATTTATTAGATGAGAGATTTATTTCTTTTCCTTTCTTTTTTAAAAACATTTTTTGAGGGTTGGAGACTTATAAAAATGGCATTGAAAATGAAGTCTCAAAGGACAAGAAAACAAGGAGCCATTAGTAAAAAGTCAGTATGATTGGATAAGGAGCTTTCTGATTAACATCTTTTTTTTAAAACGACGTGCAAAAAAAAAAAAGAAGAGACTGAAGAATAACATGTAATTAAAAAGAGCAGCACAAACATCTAGAAATGTTATCAGAGGCATTAAGACCTGGAATAAACTGAGAGTTTGAAAGAAGTTACTGGAAACAGCCCACGTGACTTTTTAAGCTGTGTTTAGAGCAGGAAGAAGAGTTAGAGGAAAGGGTTTGAGTCAATGTTAGAGGCAAATGATTACAGGTTTCTAGATGTCACAAATAGTATTCAAAACCTGTTTTCAATTCTGTTCCATTGATCCTCGTGTCTATTTTTCTGCCAGTACCATGCTGTTTTGACTACTATAGCTTTGTAGTATATTTTGAATTCAGGGAGTGTGATACCTCTGGCTTTGTTCTTTTTTCTCAGGATTGCTTTGGCTATCCGGGGTCTTTTGTTGTTCCTTATAAATTTTACAATTCTTTGTTCTGTTTCCTTGGAGAATGTCATTGGGATTCTGATTGGGATTGCTTTGAATCTGTAGATTCTTTATGTAATATGGACATATTAGCTATGTTTATTCTTCCAATCCATGAGCATGCAACATCTTTCTATTTCTTTATGGCTTCTTCAATTTCTTTCAATAGTGTCTTATAGTTTTCAGTATATAGGTCTTTCACTTCCCTGGTTAAATTTACTCCTAGGTATTTTATTCTTTTTGTTGTGATTGTAAATGGGATTGTATTCTTGATTTCTCTTTCTGCTAGTTCGCTGTTAGTGTATTGAAGTGCAACTGATTTTTGTAGGTTGATTTTGTATCCTGAAACTTTACTGTATTCATTAATTATTTCTAATAATTTTTTGGTGAATTCTTTAAGATTGTCTATATATAGATTCATGTCATCCACAAATAATGACAGTTTTACTTCTTCCTTTCCGATTTGCATCCCTTTTGTTTCTTTTTATTGCCTAATTGCTCTGGCTAGGGCTTCCAATATTATCTTGAATAAGAGTGGTTGGAGTGGGCATCCTTGTCTTATTCTTGTTTTTAGAGAGACAGATTTCAGTTTTTCACCATTGACTATGATGTTGGCTGTGAGTTTGTCATAAATGGACTTTATTATGTTAAAGGTACTTTCCTTATATACCCATTTTGTTGAGAGTTTTTATCATAAATGGATGTTGGATCTTTTCAAATGCTTTCTCTGTGCCTATTGAGATGATTGTGTGATTTTTATTCCTCATTTTGTTAATGTTGTGTATCACATTGATTGATTTGAGATGTTGAACCATCCCTGCATCCCTGGAATAAATCCCACTTCATCATGGTGTATGATCCTTTTAATGTATTGTATTTGATTTGCTAATAGAATTGAGAGCCCAGAAATAAAACCATACATCTACGGAGAGCTAATATTTGACAAAGGAGTTAAGAGCATACAAAGGAGAAAGGAAAGCCCCTTTGATAAATGGGGTTAAGAAAACTGGGTGACTACATATAAAAGAATGAAAACAGGCCATTATTTTACACCATACACAAAAAATTAACTCAAAAAGGATTAAAGGCTTGAATGTAAGACCTGAAAATATAAAACTCCTAGAAGAAAACATAGGCAATACGCTCCTTGACGTTGGTCTCAGCAGTATCTTTTTGAATATCATGTCTCCTCAGGCAAGGGAAACAAAAGAAAAAATAAACAAATAGGAGTACATCAAACTAAAAAGCTTCTGCACAGAAAAGGACACCATCAACAAAATGAAAAGACAACATATCAACTGGGAGAAAATATTTGCAAATCATATATCCAACAAGGGGTTAATTTCCAAAATATATAAAGAACTCATACAACTCAACAACAACAAAAGCAAACAACTGGATCAAAAAATGGGCAGAGGATACAAATAGACATTTTTGCAAAGAAGATATGCAGATAGCCAACAGGTGCATGAAAAGATGTTCAACGTTACTAATTATTAGGGAAATGAAAATCAAAAGTACAATGAGATATCACCTCACACCTGTCAGAATGGCTATTCTTAAAAAAGACAAGAAATAAGTCTTGGAGAGGATGAGGAGAAAGAAGAACCCTCATCCACTGCTGGGGGGACTGCAAAGTGGTGCAGCCTCCTGCAAAAGTTCCGGGAGATGTGAAAGATGATAACATCACCATTTCAGAAAAGTAAAAACCTATCCATTGTGAAACGGTAGAAACAATTATCATGGAAATGATTAATATTTAGAAAGTGGTATAAGATTTTACATAGCCTTGTTAGGATAAAACATTCCAAAAGATTTGATTGTACTTTTTCAGAATTACTAGATTGTTATGTACCAAATTTTTTTATTGAGATATAATTGACATACAATATTATATTGTTTTCAGGGGTACAACACAATGATTTGACATTTATATATATTATGAAGGGATCACCATGATAAGTCTAGTAACCATCTGTCACCACACAAAGTTATTACAATATTATTGACTATATTCCTACGCTGTACATCACATCCATGTGACTTATTCGTTTTATAGCTGGAAGTTTTTACCTCAATCCCCTCATCTATTTTGCCCATCCCACTGGCCCCACCTCTGGTTTGTATCTATGAATTTGTTTCTGTTCTTTGTATCTATGAATTTGTTTCTGTTTTGTTTTTCATTTTTTTTTGTTTTTTAGATTCCACATATAAGTGAAATCATACAGTATTTGTCTTTCCCTATCTGACCTATTTCACATACAGAATACCCTCTAAGTACCTCTATGTTGTCAGAAATGGCAAGATTTCATTCTTTTTTATGGTTGAATAACATTCCATTGTGTGTGTGTGTATGTATATCTATATATCTTTATCCATTCATCTATTGATATACGGAATGTTAGGACTGGTACATAGAGATTTTAGAAAAAAGAATTACCTCTTATAATATCCTTATGGGTAAGCTGATGAGTTAATAGTCCAGTTTGATATATTCATAGCTTACTTAGCAACCATAACTAAAACAATGACGGCTATCTTACTTTTAAATATTGGCTAGCTTTGCTTATCACGAATCTAGTACATGTTAGGTAAGGGATATTGAGAATCTTCTCTCGTCTTGATGCTGTCTGCATCTCAGTGTCCACTCGTGTGGGTGATGACAGAGCCTGTTTTCTTTCTCAGGGTAAGCATGGATCCCATTGGAAGATGCAGTAGTACAGGAATTAGGGAAAGAATTAGGCTGGGTTGTAGGCCTAATCATGTCATTTGGTTGCTGTGTGGCTTTGCAAGTATCCCTATCTGTAAAACAAAGATGTACTAACTGCTGTCACTCAATCTTACAGGTGGCTGTGAGGTTTAAATAAGATGGTAGTTTAAAAAGATTTTACAAACTCTCCCTAGGCATAAAAATACAAGGTAAGAGTATCATCAGTATTTCTGTTCAATCTGGAATGAGGGCAAACATGGAAGACCAAACGGGTTCCTTCCTGAATCCATCCTGATCAACACTTTCATTAATGGAAATAGAAGACATAATTATTAGATTTAAAAAATTTGGTAATGCTAGCCTCAAGATTCAAAACTATTTCCCAGCCCTCCAAATGATATTCCCAGGCAAAAATATCAGACCAAAACAACGAGATGAAATTTAGCAGGAAAAAGGGTCTGCTGCCTAGACTTGGAAATGCAAAAATGTACACACAAAACAGTAGGAAAAAGCAGTTGGGCAGCAGCCCATGTGAAACAATCTGTACATGGTGCTTAGTTGACCACATGGTTAACGAGAATATTGTGAAAGTGTAGATCCCTTCAGCCCGAGACAGTCAGACCACATTGGCCCAATGCCTGGAATGTAATAGATACACGAAAAAGTTACTTTGCTCCATTCAGCACTCACTGCCCTTAATTCAAGAGAGGCATCTACCATTTGTAACGTGACCGGTAGACGCTGGTAGTGTCGGGAAACTTGGATCTACAGGAAGAGTTGAAGGAACTGAGACGGGTTAACCTTGGGAATCAGACTAGTGAACAAAGCTGCCTCCAAACACCTAAAGGACTGTCAAGTGTTGTTATAGGGATTATTTTTGTTCTGTGTTATTCCAGAAGCAGAGCAGGAGTCAGTGGGTGAAAGCAAAAAGAAGGCAGATTGTTGGCTCAAAGAAACAACTTTATAATAACACCTCAATCTGTACAACAACAATAAGAGCTGCTGGGTGAGAAAACAAGATCTCTATTGTTAGAGGTTCACACCAAGGCTGGATGCAATCTATTAGGGGATCTATACAACACGTTTTTGCTTTGGGCTGGTCTCTAAGGTCCTTAACAACTCTTAGGTTCTATGACTCTCTTAGAATTTGTCTTTATTTCCAAGACTATTATTTATCCAAGTGTTTATTTTTACTTCTCTTAGTACACAGATATCAACAGACAGTTTGTAGTAGAAGGTATATTATTTTTCTACCCGCAGGACATTTTGAAGATGCAATTCAACCCTTAAAAATTGCTGATTTACCATCTTAGAGGTTTCTTTACTCTGCAGAAGTAATGGCTTGCACTCAATTATGATACATAATATCTCTGGCTTATTAAGCATGAAAAAACCATGTTTCTGCACTGTTACAATTGAGTTTTCTACCTTAAAAAGCCTTAACGTTCATAGTTAAGGTTACTATGGTAACCATAACTCAATTCTTTGTGACTATAAATTACTTTTTATTCCTATATGCTAACTTTGATTCTTTCTGTCCATATGATTCTAACTGTTCAAGTCACAAACTGTAGTCTCTCCATAAAGATAATAAATTAAATGCGTTAAGGATCTTCCCCCCAATGACTATAAAAAGAACTATTTGAAGTAGTTATTACAACCAAGAATGGATAAATTAGTATGTTGTGTGAGGAGGGAGGGCGAAAGAGAGAGTCATGGCAGAGCATAGCATGGATTGTAGTGAAAAATAAGATGACTATAAATCAGCAAAATAATATTGTAGGCAAAATATATAAACTGTGCTACTTTAAAGATGATTAGGGATAAAACATATGTGAGCTGCATACAACTACTTCTCTTTTCTATGCTCATGGTAAACATTAATAATTAATTATACCTTTTTTGTTGATCTCAAACAAGTCTTCAGAATCCTTCACAACACAATATTGTAAGTAGTCACCATTAACTGATCTCAGTTCTTCTCAATTCTCATTTCTTCTAGAAATGCCTTCATTGTGAAGGTAGAAAAGGCAATAGTCTCCTCACCTTTGCACTGATCAGATTCTACTGTTCCTGTGGGTAGATCTAGGATTTACTAAAGAAACAACGATTCCAACATTAGTAATACTATAGGGGAAGGTGGCCATGTTTTATTGAAGAGATTGGGACTTGGACTCAAAAGGAGTCCTAGCTGTGGCACTTGGGCGAAGAACTTCCCTGAGTCTTAGTTTCTTTCCTTGTACAATGTAGTTAGTGTTTATCAACAGCGCTGTTCTGAGGAAAGCACTTAGGGCATTTCATGACGTGAACTCTACGCTGGGCTAAGTGGTGAAGGGAAACAGGCACGCTTGCCAAGCCGGCCGGCTCAACTGAATGAATGCTGGTGATTAACGGGTTCTGGACTATTGCAGCCAGATCTTCTTCACATTCAAATGAATATGAAGTTTATGCCATAAACTTTGTAGTTTTACACTGTAAAACCCCAAAGAACTTGGGTCAAGTTCAGCTAGTAACCAAGTTTGGGGTTATTATAATTTGTTTCATTGCCCTAGCTAGACTGAAATTTCCCTGAGGGCAGAGATAATCTGATAATATTTAGTTTGACTTCATGTATGCAAAAGAGCCTTGCTTATAAGACTTTTGTTAAGATAAGATTTATAAGATCTTTCATTAAGATAAATTAAAGCTAGTGATAAGACACATGAGGGATAAATTTAACCTTAAAAACTATAGATAAAAATAGAGATTACTTCTACTGATTAGAGAATATCATGACGCTGGCTTAAACTATAGTGCAATGAACGTAGCTTATGAGCAAAATAATAAAATACCACTATAATAGACTATAGGACACTGAAAGAAAAGTGGTTAAAACTCACTGCTATAGATTAACAAACCAACACTATTTCCAGCATATTATCCTGAATTTTCCAAGATTATTAATCATTAATTATCAAATTAGGCTGATAGAAATGATACACTACCACCTGGATTATTAAAAAATGAAAACATTTTTCTCATATAATTACCCAGACCATCCTCAATATCACATTTATTAATATGTATTCCTTTTGGCTGGAATTAGAATATTGCATGTAAATATGTTTGTCTTTAAACAATAATTAGCAATAGATTACTAATAATCATAGCAGTAATAATGAAAATATCTAGTAACTATAAATTGTCAGATTGGGAAAAATAATTGTAATAGCACAATAATAATTTCTAATATGCCAATCAGGTGAAATTCATGTGGAACATAGGCCTAAGGATGATTTAGAAGATACTTATGAAAAGAAAACTTAGAAAGGAAAGGCAGAAAAACATAAAGAGAAAGAAAGCACTATCTGTCTGAAAAGGCTAACGATTGCCAATGTTAGCAGGAATTTCTGATTTCTCCAAAATATGTCCTTGGACGAGGAGAGCTGTAAGACAACACAAGTACATCATACAAGACTAAACAAGGCTTAATAAACAAAGACTAGAAAAAAACTGATCAAGAAGAGGGCAATACTGTGGACCTCTCAGAAAGGATTCTGACAGTATGATGGGCCTTATCAGAGAGGCTGCTCTAGCTTAGGATCAAATCTATCATTACAGGTAGTACTGTAAAGTTTTTACTATGGGACACATGACTATTGAGGATTGTCCATAATAGTTTTACTTAAAAATAAAGTCTTGGGGCCAGCCCTGTGGCGCAGTGGTTAAGTTTGGTGGGTTCCACTTTGGCATCCCAGGTTCACAGGTTTGGATCATGGGTGCTGACCTACACCACTTGCCAGCTGTGCTGTGGCAGTGACCCACATATAAAGTGGAGGAAGATTGGCACAGATATTAGCTCTGGGCTGATCTTCCTCAAGCAAAAAAAGAGGAAGATTGGCAACAGATGTTAGCTTAGGACTAATCTTCCTCAGCAAAATAAATAAATAAATAAATAAATAAATAAATAAAAATAAAAAATAAAGTCTCCTCTGGATATATCATGAATACACTGCCTGCAAGAGTCTCCTAGGTTTCTGGATGGCATCTAGAATTGTAAGCAGTCTGATGATGTTCCTAATCTGGCGCCTTTGGTCAACTGGCCATAAAGCTCTCATAATAAATTAGCAATAAAATTTATAAAACCGGTTGCGTGTGAGAATAGATTTGAGCAGTTGCCTTGCTTTTGTTAAAAATCCTGGAGTTATTCAAGTTCTGAGTATTCTTTGGTACATTTTACATGTGTAAAGATGTAGTAGGACTAGGTGATTCTTGAAAACAGTGGAATTTTTTAAAGTAGTAACTTTATATTATTATAAAACTGTTCCGTGTAGCAACTCCAGAAATGCGATTAAAAAGAAAAAAAAAATCACGTTGTGGCTCTGCCTCCCAAAGATGTAGCCACTAGTCCATCTGCTCCCTGAGGGCAAGACCCATGTTGTTCTTGTTCACCACTGTATCCACGGGGAAGAGTGCAGTATCAAGCACATGGTAGCAATCATAAATATTAAATAAAATAAATGTTGGCATTTTAGTGTATGCCCTCCTATAATTTTCTTAATATGTAAATATCCTTTAAAAAATAAGATCATAGTGTGTACACTTTGCATCCTGGATAGTAATTGTATTTTGAACACTAATCTTGGATTGAGAATACATTCTCTTATTACTATCAGATTTTGTAGATTCATAAAGTATGAGAATTGGAAGAAAATTCAAGTCATGTAGCCCAAAGCTCTCATGTTATATACAAGGGAAAACAGTCTTAGAGTGGTAAAGAGAGAAAGAAGAGTGTTCTAAAATCCAGACCTCTGAATTTCAGCCAGAATTTTTTCTGCCGTATAATATGACTCCTACACAGCATCTTAATCCAAGCTTTTTGAAACAGAAATTGAAAATTCATGCTTCTTCAAGAATTTTGGTCATTTATTTTTGGGTATTCTTTTGAATACTTCTCTCTCTTTCTGATAGAAATTTAAAAGTATTTGGTTAAATTCTTTATGAAGATATTTGGTGCTAATTACCAAGTCTAGGTAATTTCTAATATTTACTTTATTTCTTCTGTTACGTTTATTTTCATATTTAAAAATTGATTTTTTATTCCACTTCAAGATATATACATATTTATTACAACTTGACTGATACATGTTTTGAAAACTCCAATGACTTCCATTACCAAAAAAGCAAGGCATCTCCATAATTAAGGAAGTTGCTATCCTTAAGAGCAAGCGTCAGTGTTTCCCTAAACACCAATTAGTAATTAGAAAGCTTTATTTTCCTCCCAAATAATTTCATTCTTCCTGTATACTGTTTCTTGTACTCTTCATCTTATTTGACATAACATGATTTCAATTAGGTTCCTAATGGTCAAGGTGCATGCCTCAAGATTTTGAAGGTGAGCGGTTACAAGCATGCCCAGCATTCCTGTCAAAGTACTAATGCCTCAGGCTATTTAAACGATACCCTCAAAAAAGGGAACATCAGATGAAAATCATGAACATCGCATATTTTAAATATCACTGTGGAATATTATTAAATATAGTCAGAATAAACCAAGTGATATAATAATTCTACAATTCTGCAACTTTCCCACTTTCCCCTCTTATCCCAGCTAAAAGTGATTCCCAAGCCCGTAATGTACGACCAGTCGTTCTTGAAAGTGTACCTGGTACATCTTTAAGCCATATTAGCCCCTTCCCCCTCCTGCTTTATTCACTTTTTCTAGACTTCCTGAACGTGGAAAAAAAAATTTTTAGTGGCCAATCCCTTTCCACTCCCTCCTTTCAAGAATAGTTTTCTCCTCTCTCCTTTATCATACTAGTCCAAGACTGCAGTTTTCAGGAAATCTGTGGCCCTTTGTGACAAGATGAAAAGCTGACAAAGCTATAAAACAAATCCTGACTTTCGGAGAGAAGCGAATAGAGAGAAGGTAGAAGAAGGAGTGGGAGGGGAGTGGGAAGCAGGAGAGAAAGAATAAACGATAGAGATGCCGCAACGTACAGATGACTTCCGTCTGGTAGCATTGCCTAGCTATTTTCTACCTTAAAATTCTTTAATTTTGTTTTTTTTTTTAACTTACAAGTAAAGGTTGAACAAGAGCCAGAGTAAGCAATTTCTACTTATCCTTTCTCAGTCCTACCATTCCTGGGCTCTGCTCATCTTTTTTCCAACCAGGAAGTATTTCCAGTGGTGCTTCCAGCTTAGCATTCCTTCTAATTGCTATCCGGCTGTTCCATTAAGCGTCTAAGCCATTTGTCTCATTTAAATATCTCGTTCCTTTTTCTAAGCACTTCAAACCAAATTCTGACCTTAAATATTTGCATAGCATTTCCACAGATTTCTGCGTCTGAGGACAGTGTCATTTGCTGTTTTTTAAAGACTGTTATTCAGCACCTTTCACACTGTGAGTGCTAAATATGCAATTATTAGTAAAAGAAAGTTGAATGGAGGTTTAAGTTCATTCTTTCATAAGATATTCTGTAATTTAATTTAAGAACAATAGTATCATCCTCTGATCCAACTTCAAGATAATTACCTTGACACATTCTTTTGAGATATTAGATCTTAGAAATAGTTTCACAAAACTAATCAGCAGTTGGATTTATCACAATAGCCCCAGTATGCTTCTCCAGCAATCTAAAACAATATTTTATTTTTTTTTTATTTTTATTTATTTATTTTTTTGGAAGATTAGCCCTGAGCTAACTACTGCCAATCCTCCTCTTTTTGCTGAGGAAGACTGGCCCTGAGCTAAGATCCCTGCCCATCTTCCTCTACTTTATACGTGGGACGCCTACCACAGCCTGGCTTTTGCCAAGCGGTGCCGTGTCCATACCCAGGATCCCAACTGGCGAACCCCGGGACAGCGAGAAGTGGAAGGTGCGCACTTAAACGTTGCGCCTCTGGGCCGGCCCCTAAAACAATATTTTAACAACCTAGTCTCCAAATTCTGTCTTATTACATATGAAATAAAAGTCTCAATAAAAAGTCATGAGTAAACATATTCCATTCCACATTTACAATGATGAAAACGGTAACCTATTTTGCCAGAGGTAACTTACTGGGTGTGAAACACTTCCTCCAAATAACAATGACGACAACAGCAAAAACACACGTACACACACACTTCAAATATCTTGTTTCACTGGCTGCCGTTCCTTTGGTGTGAAATCAGTAGTGTGGGAGTCTCCAAAGCTTCTCCTGAGCGCCGCTCTCCCACGTATTAGCAGGTGTCTGTCTCCAGTAATCCCAGGTGCCCGTTTAACCGGTGAAAAGCCAAAAGAAAAAAAATTAAATACCGTTTTCATCATACCACTTTCCCGGCTTCTGAAAGTTTATTTTTAAAGCTCGTTCCCTCAACAGTTTATTCAGTGCAGTCCAAGGTCATCTTTCTCTTCCTCTAGGCATCTTTTCTATTAGTTCTTGATAGTTGTCCCTTAGGTGCGTCTTCTGCATTCTTTGTACCTTCGCTCATGCTCATAGAGTTCCTATCTAACAAAGCAACTGTCGGTCACTTTCCGGACAGACTCACAGTTCAAGACCCAGTTCAAATTTAATTCTAGCCAATGATTCACCTTGCCCTGACCAAGTTACTCTATTCCTTGAATGTATTTTCAGTCTTTGCTATGAACAGAAGCAGGTGTGAAGTGAGGACTTATCTTTTTCAGTTTTTCCATTCCTAGCATCTCATCATCTTGTACCTGTTTATGTGTGGTTTTCCTCTAGTTGTCACTTCAACCAGGTTTTACAATCTACAAGGAAAAGGAAAATTCCCTTGTTAGCAGCCTCACACCCTGGTGTATTCTCACACATAGGAAGTGCTCAGTAATACTTTTGGATTTATCTACAGACATACTTGTTTTATGAGAAGATTCGTGCTCACCGGGATTTTGCATTCGTATATACCCTAGAATTGCATTACGATAATATCTTCAGGATCCACTTATGAGATTGCTTTACAAATGAGAGTGTTATAGATGCGGTTTTTCTGTATTTCATTAAGCAAATATTCCAGGCTAGAGTCCAAGATGATTTTTCCCTATAATAAAATTTGTCCTACAGTCAATAGCATTATAGCAAGGCTACAAATTCCGCTTGCCCGACCCCCCACCATACTTACAGTAGCCTTGTGGATTTTACTCTATTCCTACTCAGCTAACAGCTGGAAAAGAGGCAAACATTGCCAGAGAGTTTGTATCTTGAACAGTCAGTTAGATTCCACAGTGCCAACCGCGGTAAGGTAAAATCTTGGCTCGTTTCCTCCTCCTGACCGCTCTTTCCCTCTATCCCATAGCGTTGTCCACCTCATTCTCGTTTCTCTTTCTTGAGCTCTTTCCTCTCTCAGCAGTCTCTGAATCCCTCTTCCTGTTTGGGAGCTACTTCTCCACATCTGCTTTTATTCCTCATTTCAGGAATTTTTCTATTGGAGAACTATAGGTTTCTACACATTAAGGTGTATTTTTTGTGTCTCAATCCTTGGATGTTTCCAAAAACACTCCTTTTGTGTACTAATTCCCCACGTGTGCCTTACTTTCCCATCATGTTCTGCAAAGTCTGGGCACATTGGCTGGTTCGGGGCTTACGGACACCTCCAGAGAATCAAGGCCAATTGGTAGCTAGCTTTACATAAAAAGCTGGTAGGAAGTCATCTTTCGTCTCCACTGTGTTCTGCTTTACTTAACTCCTCTTGAACCCCCTTTATCTTCCATTGTTTCTCAACCTTCAACTTCCTTCCACTCTCTCTCAGCCAAAAGCAAGGAGAATTCTCTACCTTCACTCCTTAAATTTTGAGTCAAGTCCATTATACGCCCCAGTGATTTTTCTTGGATGCTATCGGCGGCTGATTTAATTGATTTGACATGAATTAATCTTAGGATTTACCTGTGGCCTCCTTTGTGATTCTTTGTTTGGCTAGCGCTCAAGTCTTGACTTTCTTGGCAGTAAGTTTCTGAAAGGAAATACCTGGTTATCAACGTAATATATAAAGACCTCCTGGAGTCTATTCACAATGTTAGACGAGCAGATTGTGTAAATTGACATAAGGTCTTCTTTCCTCCACTATCCAGGCAACTCTCAAATAGATAATGGAAATAGACCAAGACAAGGGAATAAGTGTAGTGTCTATCATTGGTAGTCTATGTATAGATATTTTAGTATGTGTTTATAAATATCCATTTCTGCTTTTTAGATAATTTGGCTTTTTATCTTGAACATCCAGTTAAAAGCAATGTAGGCCTTTTACATTTCATTTGTGAGACTCCATCTCTTTCAGTGCTATTGTAAAATTTAATTTGTATTCATTGGGTTTTCTTTTATTCTTGGCACCAAATTTGACATGAAACACCCAATACCAATATACTAATAGCAAATGAGTTGTTTCTTTTTTATTACCCAAGCCTTTCATTTTCTTTTATTTTCAAAACCTGACTCCCCATTAACAGAGTTTCTCTTTTTCGTTCTCCTGATCCTTTTTAAAGTCTATAATCTTAGTCTCCACCACATATTAAAATAATAATGAAGAAATCATGTAGCATATAAAACAAAGAAAACTTCTGCCCTTATTTTAATTTATTTAAAAATAAATGAGAGCTTGGCATTTAACTATATTGGTCATTCTTTTCTCCATTTAACTTTAAAATTGTGGATTAAGCTGGAGTCATTTTGCCACTATTTATTTGGCTCAGGTCCAAGTCTTAATATTTCTTGCTGCTTAGGGAACTGGGTCTCTATTCTGCATAATTTTGGCTCCTGTAGAATTAGTTTTCCTAAACTTTAATGCTATGGTTTCAGCCAGCTTAGAAAAATGTTATAAGAAAAGGCCTATGACCCTTATCACCACTCTAGAGGTGTTGTTAATGATGTCGTTACCTTTTAAAAAAATCAATTTATTCAGGAAAATATATCAAAATCATGCTACTGAACATCCGTTTTCTCTGATGTTTTGGTTCAGTATTCTTCTGTCATAAACCGTAAACTAACATTTAAAAATTTACTAATGTTTATTTAAAGCCAATAAACTGTTTCGTTAATAACAACATCAACGTCACTCATATATCAAAGACAGGCCACTTTATGACCATGTAAGGGAGAGACGTCTTGCAGATCTCAGCACCAGAAATAACCACACCTCCTGAGCATCTGGACACTGTGTGTCATGAGCCAATCCTATCATTCCCTTAGAGCTAAATTTGTAGCCCTTTTCTGGTAAGTACACTGAGCCATATGCATTCTAACCTTACTTTGAGCTTCAATTTATTTTTCTTATACTCATTTTAATTTTTTCTCAGTTTAACTTTTTTAGTTAAGGTGTAGCTATTTAAAATAGAGCATTGTAATTCTGTAATTCTGTTTTGGATGAAGAGGGTATATAAACAAACAGATAAACCAATAAAATCGCATTGCCCATCACTTGCATATATAAGGACAACTCTATAGGTTACTTTGAAGTAGATATCTCAACTTGAGAAAAAAACCCTTTGGTATAGAAAATGATGGATACTGAGCAATCACTAAGTTTATGTCTGCACTTTAAATATTAAATTTTAACAATACTTTTCTTAAAGATGTGGAATTTGTATGTCTTAAATAGAAACATGAAATCAGTTACATATCTAGATATGTAAAAGAAGGCAAGCCCCTATACTTGTATATTAAAAATATTTTTGTTAATTACAAAGTTATATAAAGTTATAATTTATGGGTAATACTATATGGTTAATATAATTTATGGGTAAAATTATCCCAATAAAATACTATTTGTGATTTTCAATACTTAAGTCATAGCTGGTTCTTAAATTATTATTATTCAATTGTTCTTATAAATCATTCTCCTAGGCTTATTTGTAATTTATTATTTAGATTTGTACAATTTTGTATTTGTGAAGTTTAAAAAAATATTTATGTAAGTCAGTCTTGCACTATCCAATATCATTTTACACTTTCCAATTAGTGTTAAATGCTACAGACATTTTGAAATTCTTCCAGATACACTTGTGGCCCTCTGGATTGCTTCAGGGTGTAGAATTTTGACAGCTAGATGTACGCTATTAGAAATTTTCTTCCTCCAGATTTAAAGCTTAAAAATTTAGTGGCACCACAGTTAAACTGCCCTTTAATGAGAAGGCTATATATATAAATAAAATAAATCTGTTAGATTTCTAGAAGGAAAGCTGTAAATGGCATATGATATTTGCATGCCACGTGGCTCTATATGCCAAGGGAGCTGGCCACATCCATGAGTTGCAGTTAGCGGGACTCATCAATGTCAGCAAATCTGCCCAAGTCCTTTGCGATTTGGAAACCATCATCCATCAATTAACGACTGATTCACCATACGGTAGTGTGGATCATAGAAACTTGCTTTATTTACTTTAACTATAGCTTTTTTCAAAAGCTGATTTCATAAACCTCTAAGTGGGCAGCTAACAAGAATTGATCTTTTAAAATGGTAATAATTATGATAATGACAAAATATTTAGCACTTTGCAGCTTAAAGTGCTTTCTCTTATTTCTTTCATTCTTTAGAATACTATTATTTCAAATTTACAGATGAGGAAACTGATTTAAAAACTCATCCAGGGTCAAGTAGCAGAGACATGGACAGAGCCCTCCACTCAGCTCCAAGACTCTTTCCAGGATTCTGCTCCATAGCTCGGTTACATATTAACCGTAATATCCAGCACTACTCAGGAGCATCATTAACTGTTGTTAAATAAAGTTTAATAGAAACTATAAATATTAATGTGGAATTTTCATAACCTTTCATATTTGTAGTAATTGATATAAGGCTTAATAATTTTTAATTTTAAAATTTGTGTCAAATCCTCTTTATAGAACACATTTGCCATTCTACTGTCCTGGGCAATATGAATGAGTCCCTGCTGCTATTTACCTTAGTTTATACCATATAGAATTGCCCCTTCTAGAAGCAGTCATCACAGATTAATGCCTGAAATTTACAGCACGTTTTCCCTTCTATCTTATTAATAGCCATGACAAAGTAAAAGGATCATTTGAGAGAATCACTGATACCCAAATGGTAAAATAATGATTTCTTTTTTAAACATAGCATGTTGAAAACCATCCATGTTATTTTTTAACTGCCTGGGTTCTGGATATTGCTCCATTAATTAAGATTTAAAAGGTTAAGGGGGTTTAGTAACTGGCCTTAACATAACCTCACTATTGGAATAACATAAACCCTTGGGTTTACTGTTTCTCTACGGGGCTCAAAACAGTATCACATTTCAGACACTGAACTAATGTCACATTCCTTAGTGTAATATGATGTTTCTCAGCCCGGACTGCACTTTAGAATCATCTAGGATAACTATGATCGTCTCACCCCAAAGGTGTCAGATTTGCTAGAGGTAAAGCTGGACTTCAAACCTTTATAAAGTTCCTCATTTCATTCTAATGTGCAGTCAGGGGTTAAAACCATTAAATCTACATGGGCCTCATAGAGGAAAGGAGTGATTGTTTTCCCTGCCACAAAAACCTCTACGTACAGCATTTCTCCTCCTCCTATGTCACCAACCTTCTTCTGTGCCACACTTTGCTTTGAGTACCTTTGGCAGAATATGGTTCTTCTGACTGGAAGCCAGATAAACCTCTGTTGCTCCCCAGGAATGCCCCCCAAATGAAATTAAAACAAAGCAAAACAAAACAAACTTTTTATTTTGAAATAATTATAGGTTCACGGAAGTTGCAAAGGTAGTAACAGAGGACCCGTGTGCCCTTCACCCTGTTTTCTCCATCTTACCTAATTATAATACAATACCAGAGACAGGAATCAGACATCGACTCGATGTATGTGCATAATTCGAAGTTATTCTATGTTGTGTGGAGACTCATAACCAGTACAATCAAGTACAGAACTATTCCATCACCACAAAGACCTCCCTCACGCCACCCCTTAATACCACATCCAGTTCCCTCCTCGACACCAGCCCTAACCCCTGGCAACTATTAATCTATTTTACATGTCTATAACTTTGTCATTTCAAGAATGGTATATAAATGGACTCATAGCATGTGTCCTTTTGAAATTGTTTTTTTTCTTTCACTTACCCTTATGTCCTTGAGATCCATTCAAGTTGCTGTACATATCAATAGTTCGTTTCCTTTTATTGCTGAGCAGTATTACATTTTGGTTGTTTCCAGTTTTGGGCTATTACAGTAAAGCTGCTACCATAATGGTTCATTTCTCCGAGATAAATGCCCAGGAATGCAATTGCTGGGTTATATGGTAAGTGTATGTTTAATTGTTTTAAGAAACTGCCAAACTGTTTTCTGGAGTGGCCGTACCATTTTATACTCTTCAGCAATCAAGCGTCTCTGTATTCTTGCTGGCATTGGTGTTGGCACTTTCTTTATTTTATTATGCTGAGAGGTGCACAATAATATCTCATCATGGCTTTAGTTTGCATTTCCCTAATAGCTTGTGATGCTGAACATTTTTTCACACGTTTACTTGACGTCTGTATATCCTCTTCTGTGAAATGTCTCTGTGTTTTTTGCCCATTTGCTAATCGGATTATTTATTTTTACTGTTCAGTTTTAAGAGTTCCAGATGAGTGCTTTGCTAGATATGTTTGCAAATATTTTCTCCTACTCTGTAGCTTGTCTTTTCACCCTCTTAAGAGGACCTTTCACAGGGCAAAGGTTTTTAATTTTGATGAGGTCCAATTTATAAACATTTTACTTGTATGAATTGTGTTTTTGGTGTCATGTGTGTGAACTCTTCACTAAGCCCTAAGTCGCCCCAATTTTCTCCTATGTTATTTTCTGAAAGTCATATAGTTTTATAATTTATATTTAAATCTATGATTTGCCTTAACTGTTGTAAAAAGTTTTGAGGTTTAAGTTGAGGTTTGTGTTTTCTTGCCTATGGATATCCAATGGCTCTAGCGCCATTTTTTGAAAAGCCTATTCTTCCTCCATTGAATTGCCGTTGCACTTTGGTCAAGATCACTTCCCCGCTCGGCCTCTGTGGAGACCACCCTGACTGGGAGGAGGAGGGACGTCTTTGTACTGCTTCCCACATGGCACTGTTGGGGTGGCCTTGTTACCATCGAGCTGCGGTGAAAGTCTCGACTCCTCTACGCCTCCTCTGACACCACCTCAGCAGCGAGTAAGAGGGCTGCCTTGTTACCTCTGGGTGGGGGTGCCTGTGCAAGACTTCCCCTCCTCCTGTGTGGTCTCCCATGACACTGTAGAGGGGTCCTCTGTACCAGCTGGTAGTGACGAAGGTATCAGCTTCCCTCTCTGTCTTCTCTGACACCGCCCTGGAGGTGGGGAGGGAGTTGCTGTACCTCCTTACAGTCCAGCAAGGGCGACACTCTAGACTCCCCACTGGGCCTTTGCTTGTGGGGGCGGGGCTGCGGTATTTTCTGTGGTGTGTGGCTGGATTAGACTGCTTCCTGTCCACGTGTTTTCTGTGTTGCTAGGCTGCCCCTTTCCTGGTCCATTGGCAAGAGAGAGCAGGCTTTTCTTGGGGCTTTCTTGTCTGTGTCATTAGTGTTTTTGGGTGCCTGGCATCTTCAGTACCCAGCCAGGGGTGTATGAGGTGAGAAGCAAATGAGGAGAACTCACCACGTAGTTCCTTGGGTTCTGAGTTCTCGAACTAGCCTGCCTTCCTCTTTCCACCTATCAATATCTTCTTGTATTTGTTTTATATATAATGTCCAGGACTTTTTGTTGTACCTGGTGGGAGGAATAGGGAAAAGTATCTCTACTCATCCTCCTAGAAGTGGAAATAAGCATTAATTTTGGATATGACACTTTGCTTATAATTTACGTGAGACTAACCTCCAAATTAGATAAAAATATATCTGTAGCTTTTTCTTTTTAAACCTTCATTGCACAGTTGGGTATCCTAGTTGTTAGTTTAGTTGTCTATGTGAGCTGCTGCCACAGTGTGACAACTGACAGATAGGCAGTGTGGTTCCATGACTGAGAAAAGAACATGGACCAGCAGTGAGAATGCCAAATCTTAACCTCCAGACCACCAGAGCTGGCTCTATCTGCTGTTTTTGAAGCCTATGGTAATATACAAAAAACAAATTTTACTTTCATATGTAATAATGATGACAGTTTAATAGGTTTTTTTGTATTTAACTATGTTCTGTGTCATTTAAGCCCGTTCTCGTAGTCTAGTGGTAAAGATTTAGTACTCTCACCACTACAGCCCAGGTTGGTTTCTGGTTCCAGGGAACTGGACAACCCATTTGTCGGTTGTCACACTGTAGCAGCTGTGTGTTGCTGTGATGCTGAAAGCTATGCCAGTGCTATTTCAAATACCAGCAGGGTCACCCTTGGTGAACAGGGTAATGGAGCTTACAGACTAAGACAGACTAGGAATAAGGACCCGGCCATCCACTTGTGAAAAATTGGCCAAGAAAACCCTGTGGATAGCAGGGGAGCATTGTCTGATACAGCACTGGAAGGTGAGGGGATGGTACAGAAAGCCTGGGCAGGGTTCCGCTCTGCTGTACACAGGGTCACCAGGAGTCGGAATTGACTCGATTGCACTAACAACAACGTCATTTAAAGCTCACAACAATAGTATGTCATACAGAATATTATTATTCTTTTACTAATGAATAAACTAAGCTTAGAGAGGTTAAATAATATTCCTTTTGTTACCTTTGTCTTAATAACTTCAGAACTTGTACTCTTTAACCATAATGCAATATTGTTTTTAGCCGTACTTCCAAAATTTCTTAGAATAATGCAGTGAAAAAAATTGTATTAGGAGCCAAGAGATGGTGTATTTTCATACAAATTTACACAAAATTCATTCTCTGAATTTGGGCAAGGACTTTCAAATTTCTGGTTCTGTTCTCTCAACTGTGAAATGAAGGGTTAATCTGGATTTCTAAAATCTTTTCTTGAGCAATAATTTTATGGGTATCTAAAAATACAAAGAGAAATACAATTTGGGGTTTCAATATAGGAGGGGAATTCTAAGTAGTTGGTGGAGACCAGTCTGCCATAGCTTAGCTAGTGATGCCAGGTGAGAAGGCACTAAGTACATTATTTCAAAACTCTCCTCTTCTATCTTTAATATTTATCATCAGATGTAGATTTATAAACACCTATTTCTGAATACACAGGTTATGTGAGTCGTGGAGTAGATCCCATGAGCCTATTGAGAGAGTCAAGGTTGAAATGACAAGATGTGAAAACCATCGTCATTGGGTTTCAATGTAGGAGGTTGGTGTGGATGCATGAGCCGGAAATCTGCTGTTCCAAGTATTTAGCAGGATTATTATATATTTGGGTGCTTCATTAAATGGTGAACATCAGTGGTCAATGCCTTGATGAAAGCTCATATACGTAACATCGCTTATGATCTTCCATTATCTTGTGCCAATCATTTTCGTTTTCTCTGCTTTGCGTTTTAGCTTATTTGTGTTTCTTTACGTTCCAAACTTGCTCAAATTTTCTGAAAGGAGAAACATCTTGCCGCGTGAAGAGATAATGGATCTGTACATCTGCTGCGTGCTCTCGTTCTCATAGCACAACTTCATATGTACGAGAAAAATAATTCAACATAGGTTCTATGATTTTCTTTCTGTAGCTCCCCTCAGCTGTTATCTTTCTTTAAAACTCTATTATATAAATGTCTAGCAATGAACAAAGTGATTTTTAACAGACGTTTAATGTAATTGCGCAAACCTTTGTAAAACATCTAAAATTTGACCGGATGGGTGGTGGGTGCTGGAGAGGATACTAATGTAAGAGCATCAAGGGGCTTTTCTAGGACGGTAAGAATATTTTAACTAGTAAGCAATATATGTGTATTACATGAGCACAATAAATTTTTTTAAAGTTTTTTATGATACCATATATGCCATTGTTTTGCAAACTGTTTTCTTTATAATATTAATTCTATTGGATACATGGATTAAATAAATTTAACAAGTTTTTTTTTTTTAAAGATTTTATTTTTTTTCTTTTTCTCCCCAAAGCCCCCCAGTACATAGTTGTATATTCTTCGTTGTGGGTCCTTCTAGTTGTGGCATGTGGGACGCTGCCTCAGTGTGGTTTGATGAGCAGTGCCATGTCCGCGCCCAGGATTCAAACCAACGAAACACTGGGCCGCCTGTAGCAGAGAGCGCAAACTTAACCACTCGGCCACGGGGCCAGCCCCAATTTAACAAGTTTTTTTGCTGCAAGAATTCTGCCTTTAACATACCTCTCTACATTATTAATCTTCAAAGATTATTTAACATGCAGCATTTCCCAAACTTATTTATCCTCTGAATTTTTCTTCCTTTATAGTAAACATTGGGGAACAAATATTCTGTGAACTTAATTTTTGATAATGGTTCTACAAGCAAATATAATTCAATATCCGTGTTCAAAGTACAAATTACTGTAAGGTGGGGTTATTCAAGAAGATTTGTCGGGAAAATGAGGTTAGCCAGGACTTGACAGAATATCAGGTTGTTCCAGATTTATCTTCCTTCCGTTCATACACATCCTCTATATATGAGAAAGGAAAAGCTGGTGGTTGTGTGAATCCTCACTCTTTTCTCTTTTCTTCTTTCCTTCTCCTCTGTTAACTGGCCCCATTGCTGACACTCACAGGACTCTAGTCCAACCCTAGGAAAGCGATTGTCAAAGGATTTAATCCAAAAAGAACGAAAGCGATTTGTACAAAAATATTTATAATAGCACTATTTTAAGCAGTGAAAATATAGGAAACAATTTAAGGCCATAAATTTGGAGATACTTAAGAAATCCATTCTAGATGACCACAATGGCATTGCAAAAGGTAAATATGTGGACAAACTTGCTATAAGGTATTGTATGTTAAATAATAGTGGTTGAAAAATCTGAATCCAAAATCACATATACATGCTAATTATAACTACGTATAATTTAGATCTAAATTGAGAGTGCTCAAAGAGATATGTTGCAAATAGCATTGTATACTTATTCATTTTTTTGCATAAGTGTTTTTGTTGTTGTACAAAATAATAATTGTAAAAAAAGACATCATCTAGTTTACCTCTCTCAGATTGGGTTTTCTGGAAGGGAATGCAGAGATGGGTTTTCGAGTGACAGATGCAAAAGGAAGGGAGGGGAAGCAGACGTGGGCGAAGGGTGGAATTGAATTGACACAGGTCAACAAATCTTCAACTGTATTCCCCAGAGCTGGGCAGCAAGTACTTTCTTAAAAGGGTTCTGGCAGAGCATCTGAGTCTACGACACATCCCTATTACCAAATTCCGTAGAACTGCACTCAAATAACTTAAGAGAGAGGCTATTTTCAAAAGATTTTTTCCCTACTTTTTGGAAACTTTCCTCAGTGGCACACTAGATAATTATTCCCTTTGCAACAGTTTTGATTCCAATTGTCAGGTTGTTCTGTAGTGTTCCGGGCTAGAGTGACTTCAGATTAGACCCAGCACCAAATGCCAGGCAAAGAGATGAAGATGAAACTGGTACTTAACCTTAACGGTCAGGAAACGTTCAGCACTGTTGAAATGATAACATTCGAGTTCACATTTTTGACACTTTCCAGAGGAATGAGTGTGATTAGTTTGGATGGGGCAGAGATGATCTCCACTCATTTTTTTACACCACTCCTCTAGGTTGTTCCCCAGGCAACTACCTCCTTCACAGAGCCCAGAGAATTCCCGTCCTTCCAATTCTCGGTCACTAAGTTTATGCAAAAGTCCACTATGAGAAAAATATCAAAATTTTAAGTATGGACGGGATCAGTAACAGTGTCACGCTAAGCCATATCAGAATCAGAGCTAAATGAAAAAAATCAGTAACACTGATGCTATTTTTGTTTAAAATTTTGATATCAGGTTCATTATGGAGTTTTTGCACTAATTTTTACTTTTAAAAATATTGCATTAGAACGTGATTTTTCTTCATTACTGACTTTTGGAAACCCCTTCAACTTTGTACTTGGGGTGAATGCTTCACTCACCTCATCCTGTGTCCAGCCCTGGTAATTTAAAAAAACGATTCATCCAAAGTTTCTCACTGTTGTCTGTGGGAGGGTTGGGCTGATACGAAGTACTTCTCTGTTACTGGAAGTGGAACCCACAATTGTCAGAGACAGTAGTTTTGTATAATAAGAAGTGAAGGCTTTCAAATAGCCTGAACAATTTCCCTCACACACAAAACAGAAAGACCTCAGTTTCCAAAATCAGACACCCCTTTTGTAATTATGAGTGAGGGCTCATCAACTCTGTCTGCCACATTTAAATCCTTCTCACCCATTAGACTGACAGCAAAGCCTGTGCTATTCATCTTCGTTTCCCCACATTACCTAGTCCCCTAACTCCTAGGCAGGTATTAAATGTTTGTTCCAGATGTTGAAAACAAAATTAAGTGGCACTATGAAGTAAGAAATATATTAACTTGTGTGTATTTGGTATATTTCCTTTTATTCTTAGCATTTGTTGTTGTGTGAAGAGTATAATCTTGACCATATCATGTCACCAAACGCTATCATTATAATTTTCATAACAGAATCATACTTAATAGTATACTTTACAACCTAAAAAATATCCTCAAAGGGTCCAGCTGTTATGTATAGTACTATTTTGACATCTTTAACTGGACAGTGAAGGATACATTTGAAGTATATTATGAAATCTGGGATAGGAAGAAGGGAATCCATATATAACTACAAAGAGCTGTAGGTATTCAGTATTCTAGTTTCCCAAGTTGTAAATTTTCTTTTAAAGGGAGAACTAGAATGCAATGAAAGCAAAGAGCAGAAAGGTGTAGCATAGTCATGGAAGGCTGCTTCTCCTTTCCATTCAGGTCCTGCCTATACCAGGGCCATCTTGAGGCTTCCTCTTTTCTCCCATCATATCCAAAAAAACCCCGCATATACCACACCGATGAAAACGGGAAAAGTCTTGAAAAGAAATGGGAAACTTTACTAAAATTGAGGGTACTATTGGGGAGTAATAAACAGGCATTGCACAGGAAAACACATCAGACTTGTCTTTCTATATCTTTCCCCAAATCCCTACCTTTATTGTAATCACACATTTCATTTCCCTCACCTGCCATCTGAAATCTCTACTCCTCCTGGGTCAGATTGTCTCCGGCCCCTCTTGTCAATCCCCACTTCTCCCACCTTTTTGTTCCCTCTGTTAACACCTAAAGGCCCTTTTATTTGCTTCCTTCTTTGCCTCCCACACTTCATTCTGTTGCAGAGCAAAATCACTCTAGTTACCTGGCTTCTTTAATTCTCTATCTATACCTACAACCTCATGTGCCACCATCATTTTAAATCCACATAACGAAGTACAGTTGGGCAACTGAAAGTCTTTCTCTCATAGGCAAGAGGAGGAGAGAGATGGTGAACATCTGACTTTTAATGCTTCGATCTCTTCTATCACGTCATTTCTTTGTGATGATTGATATCTTGTGCCATATAATTTGGATCAGGTGTAGGTACCCAGAGTCTACTGAGATCTGTAGAGTTAATTGGACATTTATATTTTAAACACATTTATACTCTAACAAACATGAGTTTGTTGTTGGACTATATAACAGTTTGACCATATATAATAATATATATAGTATTTATATATATATATATAATAGTATATATAGTCTAGAACAACATTTTATGCCAAATTCGTAATGTATTATTTGATAAGTAGACAAAATAGGCCCTGAGTTTTTAGCCACCTTTTCATAATCACTGGATGTAGTTAAATCTGATATCAAAGAAGCTAGGGTGATGTGCTAATTTATTTTTTTATCATGAGATTTTACAGGACTGATTATCATGTCAAGCTTCTGCCTTCCACAAATAAGGGCTTCAAACATTTCTAAGAAGTCCTTTGGGGCTATGGTCAGGCAAGCTATCGTGAGAGTATGAATATATATGATGCTTATTAAGCTCCTCTGTCAGAACACAACTGATATCCAGAGAAACATGTTTAAATCCATTTTTAACAAACCACCACGCCGGAACTAATCACAAAATCAGTGGAAAAAGAATAACCGTCTTATTGATTGCATGAGAGTTTTAGGAGAAACTAAAAATGAGAAGCTTTGAATTGGTTTTAGTTATCTGCTTTTATTTTTGTTGTCAAATTGTGTATTAGTCAGGGTACAATCAGGGGATAGGAAGCACATCAGTACTTTGAACAGGAAAATGTAAATATAAAGAATTATTAACTAGATACAGGACGCTCAACTACTATAAGAGGTAAAAGAGAAGGAGCTCTAAGGTATTCCAAGGTAGTGACGGTAAAAGAAAGGTCTCACAGGACTTAGGGAAAAGTGAGAAAGGAAGAGACTTGGAGAAGAAAGGATATCTCACTGGGCTGAAATTCAGATCTCTGGTGAGAGGCTGTGGCTACCACAGGAACACGCCACCTGATACTGGGTTGATGGAGAAAGCGGACGGAGGTCATTCACTGCTGCAGAACTTCGAGAGCTGGCCCTACTGTGGGGAAGGCTTCCAGGACCCCAAACCACACCGATTTTCTCACCACAGCATGAGAAACAACACTGGAAAGAGGAAAAGCTCCTGCCTTCCTTTTCCAGCCTTGCAGTCTCTGTCTAGCTCCCTCTATTGGCAAACCTAACTGAGCCAGTCGGTAAAGGAAAAATGTGGTCTGCAGAACTGGGTTCTGGTATCACAAAGCAGGGCAAAAAGGATGTGTGTGGAGACACACGGTAATAAATTAGAAACTAGAATGACCCAATTCATTGTTGTCACTAAAGAAAGTTAACTCACTAAGCACTGTTATCTCACTTCTAGAACTTTTAATTTGGTGCATGATAGCTTGGATGATAATAAACATGCAAATCAAGTTTCCTAAATTTACACTGTTTTATGTGACATGTATAATTCAGAAAAGAAGGGGTTTGGATTAGCTGTTACTCATTTATATACATCATAAAATCAAGGAATGTGAATATGGAAAAATTCTTCGGAAGTGAAACCCAGATAACAGGCTTCCACTCTATATGGGAATTCTAACTATAGTCCACCATCTAAATTCCTTTTGAATACTACTCACAACCAAGAGTTAGTTCACAAGCTGATAAACCACTTTCTTATCTAGAAAGTTCTAATTTTCAGAAAGTTTCTTCTTATGCTGTGCCAAAATCAGCTTCTTCTTAACTGCCTGCCGCTGGGCCTCATTCTGTCATATGGAATGTACTTCAGTGGTAACCATTATGACAGCCCTCCAAATATTGGAAGGCTGTGTCTTATCTTGGCTCTGCCTGTGGTCCTTAACCATTCCTCCTATGGCAGAGTTTCTGTACCCCCACATCAATGAGGTCACGATCCTATAACCTCACTATTCCTTCTTAACATCTCTTTTAAAATGTGATGCTCAGAGATGAACTTTATTAGTTAGATATGATGGGACTGATGCAAAGTATAGTGGCTATATTACTTTTAGGGTCTGGATACTGTATTTCCATGAATGCTGCCTTAAGATTTGACTGAAGATTTGATTTAAGATTTCAACAATTACATCACATTTTAGTTTAAGTTACCAGCCTCCTGCTCTGACCCCTGTCATTAACAAAACCTGGGGATCTCTTTTCTAAAGCATCAATGGTTCTTTGAGTTGTTTTTATATAGAAAAAAAATCATGTATTTTGTATCAAGGATAATATCATTTTAAGTACTATATCATTCTTCACTTCCCCTGAGTTAACCCTCCCCACTGGGATGGCAGGAAGAGTTGGTGTGGGAGCTTTCCCTGACCCCTCCAAGCCTCCTTAGAAGCTTTCAACACTGACCTTAGAACTGGGGAAAGCAGAGTTTACCTGACTACAAAGTCAAAAATGGATATTAAGCTAAATGACTTTTTAATCACTCCTCAGGGAGGGTTCATGTCATATTTATTTCCTCTATATTACCTAACTATACAGGGAAACATGCCAGGACAGAAACGAGTCTTTACAAAGCAGTATTTGTAATGGGCACCTATTCCTCTCTTTTGCCTTCTCTGGCATCCAGAATCTGGACTGCTAGTTAAGGTCCAAAAAGCCGTGGACTCTATCTCTAATGACACCCAGAAGAGTTCTTTAACTCAGTGTTTTTGAAGGCAAGAAAAGGATTTGTCTGAACATCATCATTCACACCTAAAGTATACTTTAATATATGTATAATTACAGGTGAATGAAATACTCATTTTACTGCATGAAGGCTTAAGTGTAAGTACCACAACAACGCACAGGCTTACGCTCTTCACCCAGTGTTCTCGTCCCTCAGACACCTGCGTGGCTAGTTCCTTCACCTCTTCCAAGTCTTTGCTCAGACGTCACCTTTCCAATGAGGCCTGGCTTGAACAATGATTTAATACTGCAAATGGTCCCTTCTTCCTTCTCCAGCCCCATCTTCCCTTTCCTACCAGACTTTTTCTTTTCCCAAGGCTCTTAGCATTTTCTAACAGACTATATTCTTGACTCATTTATTGCGTTTAATACTTGATGCCAATCTTTTCTCCCCTCACCCTCCCAGCCCCCTCAGTGTCAGGTCCTTGAGGACAAGTGTCCTTGTCTCCCTGTTTTCTTTGTACCCTGATGTAACACAATAAATATTTGTTGAATTAATGACATTAACTTTCAGGTCCTTCTCATAAACTGATGATAATTATTGCAGACAAGAGTGTATTGATTGTTCTTGTTAGGGCAAATTTCCTTTTCTTCCCAGTTGTCCAATTTCTGCAGCTTCTCTTGTGTGCCTTCCGTAATATCTTGGTCTTTCAGGTTGCCCTGAGTGCTATGCTGTTCTTTTAGCCCATTCTCAAGCTCTATAAACTTAAATCAAGTAAAGCCTTTACTAATTGAACCTGAGGCTTTGCTTGCCTTTGAAATGCTCTGCAAAGTGCAGGCAGCTCACTGCGGTGGCCCTGCAGCTCCTTTTCACTGAATAATTCCTTCTTCAGCCTTTACTGGTCTCTGGGGAAGGCTGCACTTTATAATTGTGCTTTTCAGTGAGAAAAGTCACTTTCTGACTGGAAGCTGCAATGACACTCATGTCTTCGAGTGCAGTGCTGTGAGACTTCCTGTGGAACACCATTACACAGCTTCCTTGTGCAAGCCGTAACTCAGGGGCATCACTGTTGAACCATTTCCTGTCTGGCTTCTGACTGAAATCCCTAACCGCTTTTCATAAAACCTTCTATATTAGTCAATTTGGGTTGCTATAAAAAAGTGTCATAGCCGTGGTAACTTATAAGCAACCAAGATTTGTTTCTCACAGTTCTGGTGGCTGGAAGTCCACGATCGGGGAGCCAGCATGGTTGAGTTCTGGTGAGGACACTTTTCCAGGTTGCAGACTACCGACTTCTCATTGTATCCTCTTAAGGTAGAGAGCAGAGAAGGGAAGCATGCTCTCTTGTGACTTTTATAAGGGCACTAATCCTGTTCATGAGGGCTCTATCTCATGACCTCATCTAATCCTAATTAGCTCCTAACACCATCGCATTGAGGGGTAAGGTTTCAACTCATGAATTTCAGGGGAACACAAACATTCAGTCGATTACACCCTCTTTCCCTATTAGCCACGTTACTGGCACCTCCATCCTTCAGGTCTCAACTTAAATGTTAACTCCTTAGAGAACTTTTCTCGGGCCATTTATTGTGGGTAATTACTCTTTATACAAATACACTTGGCCTGGTTATTTTCTTCACAGTACATACTACAATTCCTAATATATATTGTTTATTATCTGTCTCTTGCACCGGGCACTGGGTTGTAACCTCCAATATGTCTGTTTTATGTACCTAGTCTGAACATAGTACCAGAGCAGTTATCCAATAAATAAATGGATTTCAGGGCATTCTGGTATGTTGTCAACTTATAATACCTATTCAATATATATGATGAGTTGACCTGAATTGGTGCTTATTTAGATGTGGGCCTGTATCTCCCAAAGACTGTCATGCTACATGCCCCAGAATTCTTATATTCAATAACTTATTAATGGATACAGTTTTGATTAGAAGCCCAGGACAAAGCTGGGACAATTTAGCTGTCAACATTCATAACTCTTCTTCCTTATAATCATATTTACTTTTTTTATTCAAATGTGGCCACAGAAGTTTGATGAGGGGGCTTCATCACATGTCTATGGGATATTTGTTTTAAGGAATTTGCCGTATGTATAGAAAATAGATTCCATGGTTGACATAGATACGTGACTAAATGTGAACACATTCAATGCAAAAACCTGCTAGCACACCTAAATATTGAAAGTATACTAAAGTTCAACAAAATCTGAAAAATTAAATAATGCATCCCACAACTTGTATTAGAAGGTACACATTTCATAATTTATATGTGTACAAAATAATAATATTGAACTGTGCTAAATCTCTATATGCCTTATCTAATTTAACCTCAATTCTACAAATTCAGTATTATCGTTTTTTTCATTTTCCAGATGAGAGGATTGAGGTTTAGTGGTTAGATAATTTACCCAAGGTCATACAACTAGAAAGCAGCGGACTTATGAAAGAACCATTGATCTTAACCACTTTGCCCTACTTCTCCAGAGGATTATTCAAATGATCGCTTCCTGGTGCCATCGCTTTTGAAAGTAAGAAATTTTAATAGATGCAACGTAGAAACAGCACCAAACAAATTAGAAAAGAGAATTGTTGTTTTACTTTTTTGGTAATTGTCTAAAGATGAAGGTTATAGATCTCCAAATGAAGAAGGCAATAAATTGATTTTTCACATAATTTGAGAATAGTACCCATGTGTCCCTCTAGACATTTGGTTTGGGGTTGGGATGAGTGGAACAATGCAGAATCATCTTTGTGGGTTCATATCCATTGCCTTCTCTGATATTGTGCATCTACCACCTTGCACTCCTGTTAAGTCGAGGTTATAGAATGTCTATTCTATAGTCCAAATACCATGCAGAAAACACCCATAAGTAGTCTGTTTTCATGGAACTAATTCATTTTTATAGCTGTTCCCTTGAGGCCCTAAACAGAGAATTAAAACACTGAAGACAGGATTTCCAAGGTAATTATACCTAACAGACAGCCAAAAACGTGAGACAGACATTGAAAAATTATAATAACTTGGAATCCAGAGCTAATGCTCCATCTATTCCTACTGTGATCAGTTTAGTTTGACACTTTTCGAAGAGCAAATCTAAGCTATTGAAGTGACATGTGTTTCATTTTGGTTTGCAAATGCTTATTTTTCCTCAGGAAGTCTAAGCTTTGACTTGATTGGCAGCCAGTTGATTTTTGTATAATAGAAGAGAGGAGACAATAAGACAAATTACAGTTTTGTGCCTTTTTGCTTTAAGGAGCAAACACCGGTAACTGAACCAGGTTCTTATTGGAAGCCCAGAGCAACAGTAATTTTTTAACAGTCATTTTGGTCAAATGGACTCTTTATGTAGGGCAGTCAACAGGATCATAGTATCTATGAGTTCTAAAACACCAAAGGAAGTTAATTACTTTGACTGACATCATGGTCTAAATAACTTCGGAAGTGTTGTACTTCTGAATAGGCAGCTTTTGGGAAAGTGATACCAAATGATTAGACAGTAAGGCCCCAGGCTCCCGAGCTGGGATGGCTGTGTGGAGGAGAACATGTACGTCTACACAGGAGGATCCCAAAGGGAGACTTTTTTATGTTATATCAAGCCTGGAAGCTGTTGTGTTCTCATCTTGCCAAAAGCTAGAGTGAAATATAAAACTCTTCCAGCTGCTACATTAAACCCTAGGAAAAAACGGTACAAAACTGTAAACAGAGAGGGCTCACCCCCAGGAAGTTGGCAACTGCAGTAGCCATTTTACTCAGAGTTACCATGCATATAGGTCAAGGTTTAAAATGAAATAAATGAGGAGAGTGTACTTATTTTTTTATTCACAGAAGGACAGAGCTTGATTGTGAAAACAGCTTCAGACAAATTATCACCGTTCTGGTCTTCTTCAATCATTGATAAAGAATCTGTGCTGAAAGAGTGGACTTGGAGCAGATGTAGACAGAGAGATAATTTCTTCATTTAATATCAGAAGCCCTGAGGACAAAGAGTTGATCTTGTTGAAGCAGACAGGAATGGGAGTCAGTAAAGATGATCAGCAGGCAATGAAAGAAGATGTCCGTGTGAGCCTGTCGTAAATCTAGGCGTTTCCAAGGTGGCTGAGGGTTTCACCACATCCTGACAAGGAGGGCTTGATTAACCAATCAATACCAGAACAATACTGCTTAGTTTTGAGGCTTATTACATTATAGTGACCTCTGAAGCAAATGGGATACACATAGTGTTTGGTTTGTTCATTCTCGGTGAACATTTTTAGCATCTAATAGAGTTCCAAGTTAGGGAATTCCAAGTTATCTGTAACAACACATAAAGAATTTAAAGTATTCTGGTATTAGCAATACTCAGAAAATGTAAAAGCTTGTTAACAATACTAGCTATTAGTAAAGATAAATACTTGAATTGGGTGGATCTCTAAATGGTATTCAACGTGAACAAACCAGATAACCTGCTCAAATACTGCAGAATAATGTAGGAATAGGGCCAATTCCTGTCAGTGTGTTACAAGTGACACAAGTGACTATTGTGTTGCCTGATGCAATGCCAGTTAAAATAGGAGGAGGCAGCTGCTCTGCAGAATGTAAACTAAGCTGCCAGTTGTTCAAGGGGGTTGTGAGACCACCTGCCTCTTTCTAGATAACAAAACACAAGCCTCCTCTTGATATAAGTGCGAGTACAGCACTTAATTGGTGCCAACATAGGGATGCATTTTCCTCCCTGACAGGAGCATGATTTTATAAACAATTGCACACAGTTACTCATGTATTTTTTCAGCATTTTTTAAAGAGGAAGATGTTGTATTTTGGAGCACGGTATTTGCAAAAGCATTTGAATATACGTGTTCAGATACGTAAAATAAGTAGAAACAATTGTGTACTGTTTACATACTGGAATATGAAAGTATGAGACACATGTAACTCGTCTTCATGGGAAGAGCAGTTTCTCATAATTTGAGCCGGTGTCAAGGCGTTGCTGACTGCATTTGGACAATGAGGTCAGAAGAGAATTCTTCCAAACAGAAGTTAGCAATTCCTCTATTGCAGATAGTGTTTTATTTACTAGAGCTGTCAGAATCCAAAAGCTGAACTTCAGTAATAGTTGACGTGGCACTTTATAAATAGCATAAATCAATTGAAAAATGAATTACTCATGGTTTGTGACTAAAATAAAATAACAATGATAAACCCATCACAGAACTGTCTAGGAATGGGAGAAAATGTGACAAGGGCAAACTATTAGTAACAGATTATGCGAGCAGACAAAACTATAGCTTTGGAAGAATGAAACTTGACTTTGACATGAAATACTGTTAACTCCAGAGCTGCCCTGAAGTAAGGCGTGTTGAATATTTTGGACCATACAACATAAACACGTGTTCAGTGTGTTTACCTTTACTATCTCATTGGTTGAAATGACGTACTCAGGACAAGGTGATATCACTTATTGGACAAATATTTTCAAATGCACTTTGATTCTAAGATGGTTCAAAAGCATATTTTACTTTTTATTTAAAACTTGTCTTCGTAAATAGAATTTTGCTAAAAACTGAATCCACCACGAAATCATAATGCTTGCAAGAGTTCTAAAGGTCATGGAATGAGTTTTCTAGTTAAATATTCATGACCAGTCCTTGCTATTTTGAGTGATAGCGAACATATATATATTTTTCCTATTGTTCAATTATGCTTATACATATACAGTGTTGGGAGGAAAAAAGAAGAAGTTAAGACCCAAAGGAACATGCCAATTCATAAATTTAGAATGAGCTGATTTTATTGTTGAGCAAAACAAATACCCTGAATGCACGCAGGTAGCCAGCAAGTAGCTACAATGTCGTAGTGGGTTTTGAGCTCCATTTATATGGAATTAGAGCTGCAGTTGTTATACATGATCCTACTTTTAATAGATAATCGTCAGATATTTGATTTGCATCAGGGGTCACGTGGAGCTTCCTCTGAGGTTCTGTTCTTTCTTTCATACTGCTCTGTCAGGCTGACTCTGAGGTTTTGTTCTTCATGTTTTGGTATCAGTACCTCCTAAGGTTGCCCCTGACAGTGCATCTGGAACGTATGATTAGTCCTATCCTTCCACATTCCTCAGTAAGGTTAGGTTAAGCTCAGTTTTCTCACAACAGGCAATCCCCAGTATTTCAATTGCTTGTTCAAATATCTGGATCTTATAGACTTCTCCTTGCGTCCTTCCTGGTGTCCTACACAATGCCAGGCCCATGTTAGGCTCTCGGTAAATACATGCTAAAATGAAACAAGAGTCTGTTACAAATAATAGGTACAGTTGGGTAGAATTCCGTCCCTTTCTGCTGACCATAGAGCGTCTCCTTTTTTGTTCTGGTCTATTTAAATGTTGCAGAACACACAGGGTAAGGTGTCTTGATGACACTGCCTTCTCATTCTACTTTGCAGCTCACCCAGCTGATGGTAGTTCATGGAAGGATTTATCATGGCTTCTTGGGCAAAGAAGAAAAGTTAGGAGGAAAGGGGAAAACCCTTATATTGAGGATGCCCAGCAGCCCTCTTCTCCCTCCACCGCTATACCCTCGACCTGACCACATTCTTACCTCCAGGCGTTTGGAGCAGCAGCTCCAATAAGAAATCCATCAGGCAAAGTGGAGTCCCCACACCTGCTGCAAATAATTACTATACAAGAAACATGCCCATGCATTCAAAGGTAGAATTCTTGAGTGCATTTTCCAAGAAAATTTTATTTTCTTTCGGGACCAGCTTACAAAACTACTGTTTCTAACATGTTGTAGCATTATGGGGAAAATAAACAATTGTGGTCCATCTCTGTCAGTTACCTACCATCTCAAAAGTGTTTTTAATTTTTGTGTTCATTTTTTTTTTTTTTTTGAGGAAGATTAGCCCTGAGCTAATGTCTGCCACCAATCCTCCTCTTTTTGCTGAGGAAGACTGGTCCTGAGCTAACATCTGTGCCCATCTCCTCTGCTTTATATGTGGGAGCCTGCCACAGCATGGCTTGCCAGGCCACGCCATGTCCACACCCGGGATCTGAACTGGTGAACCTCAGGCCCCCGAAGCAGAACGTGCAAACTTAACTACTGCACCACTGGGTAAGCCCCTTGAGTGCTCATGTTTTACAAAATATGAAGAAGCTTTTAAATTTTCCCAAACTGACATATAAAACTGCAACTTGATCTGTTATAAGAGAAGGATTTGAGGGGATGCTTTGGTGTGCCACCTAAACCCCTCCAGCAGGACTGACACACTCATTTTCAGCTGCGGGCAGTGTCGGCTGTTGGCTCAGAGCTGAGTCCCTCTCCAGGAATTCCTTCCTTCTGAGGAAGCTGCCTCACTTACAGTTATGTCCAAGGCTATGCCTCCTTCCTGGAATCAGCCCTCATCCAGTGACGGGTCAATGGAATCAAAGACCTGGGCCCCCTCTTCATTTGGGGTAACTCTGACCGGCTGTCCCAGCTCTGGGGCTCCCCGTGAGGCATTTCTTGGAACCGCTTCTCAGGTTAACTCCTCTCTTTGTCCAATCCTGCTCCCCTCACTCCCTCCCTTGGGAGTATCGTTCCTGCAGACAGTCCTCCCCAAAGCTCTTCCCCACGATTCTTCCTCTCGCAGGGAACCCAACCTAAAATAGAGAAAAATAATATATTACTGCTACCAGCATAAGGCTGTTTAAGGAATCTCTTACGACTCCCAATACTTCCCTTTCATACTTATTGTGATAATTATATTACCATTTGCACAATTTTAATTTTTATTCAAGCAATATGTATACATGGCTTAAAAAGTTAAATAATATGACAATATTTACAATGGAAACAGCAGTGCCCGGTCCCCTGCCTCTCAGAGGGCTTAGACTGCAATTTCCCGGATTTTAAAATTATAGTCATTATTTACTGACTTCCTACGGTTAAAGATTAAGACTTAAATCTCTTGTACTCCTCCATATTCCCCCATCCATTCCCTCATTAGCCAATTTGGGAAATAATGTCATGGTTTAGATTGTCATTAGTATACACCATGCTCCTAATAACATTTACTGCTTAGCCACAGAGTGTGTTTTGGTGGCATTTCCTTTCTTTCCTTCAACAAGTTTTTTCCCCTGAGGTTAATAATTTCCTTTTATCTTTTAAAACTTGGTTTGTTTAGTTTTCTTGTACCTATTGCTAATTCATTCCCAATCTTTATGTGAAATGCCTCTCAGAATGGTAGAGCATATTTGATCATCTTTCAGTTCTATTTTTTTTCCCCCTGGGGGACATCTGACATCTGTCTTGGTGCCCTCTGTCCTTCTACCCCAATCTAAGTTGCTTGTTCTCCATGCCTGGGGCAGCAACTGGCACCTTGGGTCTTCTTTCCAGAGAAAGGATTTGTCGATCTCTGATGTTGAATTCTGTGTATCTAGTATCTCACGCTTTCCTTTTTTCTTGGCTTATACATTTGTTTTGCTGGAGTGCATTCTTCAGAAGTCTCACGAGAATGGGTGTATCTCTGGAACAAATTATTGAAGCTGTGAATTTCTGAACTCACTTTTATTCTACTCTCACATTTGCTTGATAGTTTTGTTGGGTATATACTTATAGGTTGGAAATAATATTTTTTTGTCAGAATTCTGAAGACATATCTCCATTATTGTTTTGAGAATTAAAATGTCATTCTGATTCTTTATTACGTGGATGTGACCTGCTTTTTTATGTTTCCTTTTTCCTGTCTCACGTGGTTTCTTTTGAAGATTCTTTCTTTACCCTTGGTGTTCTAAGATTTAATAATGAGATAGCTTGTTGTGCATCAGTTTATTCTTATTGGATTGGGAACTTGAGCTCTTTCGATCTGAAAACATGTGTACTTCAATTCTGAGAACAGTTCTGGTATTATTTTATTAATAATTTCCTTTGTTTGAATTTCTTAGTTCTTTCATTCTGGAATTCCCATTATACATGTTGTATTTTTTGAAATGATTCTCTTATTAAAAATTTTTTCTTCTAATATTTTCCTTGTCTTTATGACTTTCACTTGTATTTTTCTTTTTTTGTTTTACTTTACAAGTAATTTATTCAACTTTATCTCCCAAACTAGATAAATTGTGTTATCATATTTTTGATTTTTAGGGCTCTTTATTGTTCTCTGAATGCTACCCCACTTTTTTAAAAGTAATGTTCTGTGCTTGTCTTATGAATACCACATCTCTTATCTGTCTGTAGTTTCCAGAAATTTTCTTCTGTTCCCTAATATGGTCTTTGTTTTCTCTTATTTTCTTATTTCTTTGTTTTGGTCTGGTCTTGAAGGTTAGATTCTTTCTACTTATGTTTCATGATCTTTGGCCATCCATTCATACTGAAAAGTGAGACACTAAAAGATAAATTGGAATTTTTGTGTGTACTGGTGGACTTTGGCAACTGGTGGGACTCACTATGAGCAGCTAGGCACAGTAAATCATTTTTCGGCAACCCCAACTGTCAGTATTGATAGGTAATTTCTCAAGAGCTTGTGAGAGTCTTCAGAGAGGGGTCTTCTGATCTCCTGCCTTGGGACAGGGGGAGGAGTGTATAAGCAAGGCAACAAGTGATCTGGAGCTGAAGGAAAAGGGCTGAACATCTTCCACAGAGCATACAAGACTTCATTTACTCCCTTCATTACTCCTGTTGTCTCCAGTGGAGCCTCCCGTGTTCAAGATCTCCAGAGCTGGGGCTAAATAGTCTTCATTCAGACTTTTAATCAATCCAGTTGTCTTTGGCATCACCTTACATGCCTGATGTCAGAGAGAGCTGGTGCTTCTTCCAGAATTTTTGTGGAATTCTGAAGCACTGATGAGTTTATCTCGTAATGACCTCCTCCCACTGCCCCGAGCAAACACCTCTCCTCCCTACCCAGGCCCTCAGCAGAGGGAAAGGTCAAAACTTAAGCCAGTTACCAGTCAACCATCTACTTTCCATTTTGCTCAGTTTTGTTGACTTGTACTATCTGTTATATCTGTTTTCTCCTATTCTCTTTGTCTTTGTGAGTTTGTGCATTTTTACTGTCATTTTAAAGGCCTTTCAGGAGGAAGCAGAGCTATACTGTCGTGTTGAATCTGTCAAGACTAACTGGAAGTTTATAATTATTGAATTCTGTCTTCCTTGATCCATATCTTTCTGGTTGATTATTGGATATATAGGAATAGAGCAATGACTAGTACACACAAGGGGCTCAATAAATTTTTGTTAAATAAATTAAGGAATGCAAATTTATTTTGGTGTCTGTACAGACGCAATGTAACCAAAACTCTCCTCAAATTATAAACTATTTGGCAGTGCCAGGAAGAAAATTTCTAGAAGTTAAGGTTGAGCTATCAGAGAACAGTAGAACTCTAGGGGTAGGATGGGGTGATTAGTTAAGACTACCTCTGCGATGATCAATTCTAAAATGAATAATGAACTTGGATTATACTGCAGTGGAACAAAGATTTCATCTCTTTTCTTCAACTTTTACAGAGGCACTTCGAAGAGAATTCACAGATGTTACTAATGCCTTGGTAGATGATTAGGCAGTTATTTGAACTGCATATGATATACTCAGGAAAATTATTGATTAAAGAAAGAAAGCATTATATCTGGGAGTTTTATTTTTATAGTGGCATTTCTCTTCAGTTTTATCAATTTTTGGCAGTGTTTCATTTGATTCTATTTTCATAGTTAGAAGATTACAATTGTAATATTTTTCTTCAGTAATTAGCAATTAAAAAACTGCACAAGAAAATCTGAATATGGTCATGCATGTTAAATGGAAAATGACATTTTAAAAGATGTAAGTTGTACTACTTTTTTGTACAATATGTACAGTCTATTTTTAGGGGGATGCATTTTGAAGTGACATATATAGATAATCCATCAGGGTGAAAATTCAGTTACTTGATAGTTTTCATATGTGTGTATGTCTTCAAAAATCTAAAATTACATTGCTACCACATGCCATACTATGCCGTGCAACATATGGCCTGGAATATAGCAATAATCACCAAAATTTGTCTCAGTGCCTTTAGAAAAAGTGGGAAATTGTGCCTGGAGTGGAGCAGTGTTAGTAAATAAAAGTGAAGTCTTAACTTTTGCTTACATTTAAGTCCATTTCTTAAGGTTTAAAATATGACCTGAATAAGCTGTTTGGCTTATACATATAGGTCTAAATCTTTAAGGATATTTCCACTATATACAACTAAAATGATTATTAAGTAGCTTTGTTTTGACAATTGATTTTGATAAGTTAACCTCACCTTAATAATTCTTTTGTGCAGATACAGTTAAACTTTTCTCTCTTTGTTACTTTGGAACATTAATTTGTTTTATTACTGGACTTTGAATAAATTATATTTATTTATTCTTAAGAGATTCAATAAAAAATGGTATTATTTTTGCTTGTTTGTGTGTTTTTAATTACTTTGACTGTTATATAAACCTTATATGTTTTGAACATTGAAATAAAGCCTAGTGCAAATGATCATATTTTATATGTTGAAAATCAAATAGGTTGCTGCACAGTTGATTTTGTTATGTTCGTGATTATTTACATTTAATGTATATTCATTTGGTGCAATAATGACATTTTAGCAACATAAAATTCTTTTTCTGTGATTAGTTTTTTCCTGTGAAACGGTATGAGAGCCAGGTATTGTAGAAAATTAGTTATTACCCAAAGTTCCCAAGTCACTATTGACAGTGCTGGAAGGGCTCCAGCATTAGAACCTAACCTGCAACACTGCCCTGAGTGTTGGAAAGAGAAGGAAACACATCCAAACCTTGGCCTTGAGTATCGATGACTTCTTCCTCAGATGAAAAGTTGTTACCTCCTTTGGCAAGTGTTTCTCAGGGGCATCTCATCATTGTATAGGCTACTTTACATTGTCTCTAAATAGATTTTGCTTAGCTCTTCCCATTGTACCCCGAGTTTTAGATTAGCTATGTCTGTTAAAAGAGATTTCCACATACTCTGCCTCAGAAGGTTCATTCAGCCAAAGACGTTTATTTGGCATGTGCTGGTTATTGGATACTGTTTTAGGTACTGGAAACACAGCGACAAACAAAACAGACAAAAATCCATGCCCTTGGATTCTTGTTACAGTCTAGTTTACAGACTGGTGGGGAAAGAATATATTAACCAGGATAAATAAGAAACATGCTTAGTATGTTAACTCAAAGTCAAAACTAAAGAGGAAAAGAGTGAGGAAAGAAGATAAATGGCTTAGTGGTGGGAGTGGCTGTTGAATTTTAGATGGACTGACCAGGAAAGGAATAGCTCTGGAGAGAGACATATGGGACTATTTGGAGAAAGAGCATTTTAGATAGAGAGACAAGAAGTGAAAAAGTCCCCAGGCAGGAAAGTTCTGGGATGTTCAAGACAGGACAGCCCAGTGTGGCTGGAGCAGAGTGGACACCCTGAGCAGTAGCTGGAGGCGAGGTTCAAGAGATAAAGAATGTGTATGTGGGGGAGCAGATCATGTGGGTTAATCCAAGGAAGGCTATGCGGTGAATGAAACAGATCCATTGCAAGGTTTCCTGTGGGGGAGGGATGTGTTCTGGTAGGTTTTAACAGGATTGCATTGGCTGCTAGAACGGCAGTACTAAAAGGAGCAGGAGCAGAAGCAGAGGAGGCGAATCCAATAACCCAGAGGGAAATCAGTGACTTGAACCTGGGTGGTGTCAGTAGAGATTGTGAGCAGAGGTTAAATTTGAGGGTAAAGCTTAGAGGATTTGCTAATAAATGAGATGTTGAGTGTGACAGAAATGGAGAAGCGAAGACTGATTCTTAGTTTTGGCTTGAGCAACTGGAAGCACTGGAGAGTTTCCATTAACTCGAACAGGAAAACCCTTGGTGGAGCAGACTTAGTGACGGTATGAGAGAGATTGATATCAAGAGGTTAGTTTTTAGGGGCTGGCCGAGTGGCGTAGTGGTTAAGCTCACACGCTTCACTTTGGTGACCCAGGATTTGCAGATTTGGATTCCCGGTACCAACCTACACACCATTCATTAAGCCGTGCTGTGGAGATGTCCCACATACAAAATGGCGGAAGATTGGCACAAATATTAGCTCAGTGACAATATTCTTCAAGCAAAAAGAGGAAGATTGGCAAAAGATGCCAGCTCAGGACCAATCTTCTTCACCAAAAAAAAAAAAAAAAAAAAAGAGTTTAGATGCCCATTAAACTTTCAAATTGAAAGGCTGAGTGGGCGGTTCGATATACAAGTCTGGAATTCAGAAGAGAGACATGAGCATGCAATTTGGGAGTTATCAGTATGTAGATGGTATTTAAAGCCATAAGACTAATGATCCATTTCATGCAAATTGTGACAGTTTTCTGCCATTACTAGGAAGGTTTATCATTTTAGATTTTAAGAGTAATGCTATTTTTAAGGTAACGTTATTTTAGGGTAATGCTCAAATCTTCTTGCTTTAGAGGACTCAGTAAATTTCTGCAGGCTTAGAAGAGCTGCAGGTCAAAATGTTTGCTATGTAAAATACAGAATAATGCTTATGTTAAATGCTAAATAAAAAAGGTGTATGCAAAATTATATGTATTATCTAATCAGAATAATGTAAAATATGCTTAGTCAAAGAAGTGAAGGAAATGTGAAATTTTTAATATTGATTGGTTTTTTATTTTTAATATTGATCTTGAGTATTGGGAGTATGGATGAAGTTTTCCAACTTTTCAAACTTATATTTATTCTCCAAATTTTCCATAAGTATGAATTATTTTTCAAACGTAAAAAAGATAAAGTTTCTCTTCCAAGGCTATGCAAATAAAAATTTCTTCCTGTGTGCTGGTTAGTTAATGCTTGGATATGTAACAGAACCCAGTGATAAACTGCACTGACTTTTACCATTTATGATTGTATGTGATATGATATAAAGACATAGAAACTGAAGATGAAAGGCTTTCACCAATCTCATCTGGATATCATATAAAAAAATATGATTTATTGGTAATTTATCAATCCCCAGGTCTAGGTTTTCTAGAGAAATCAAGAAGAAAACAGGTCCCATAACCAGCCTAGTCCATGAATCTCGCTATGTTCAGGCTGCCCATTATTTCCAAACCAAATTGACGCAATTTCCAGCTCCTGTTTTGGTCTCTGATCTTCTTCTCCAGCACACAGACTCCTTTTGGGATTTCTTTTTTAACACAAACTTTCACCATGGGGTTTTTTTCACCTTGTTCTTCCAGACACACTGAAGGGTTTTGATTCTTCAAGGTTTATTTCAAAGTACTTCAAAGAGGGACCTCCTGAAGTGGGGTAAAATAGATTTAACAATACCAACCTACCTCATAAGGCTGCTGTGAGGAATAATAATATAAAGGACTACAAAGCACTTTGTAAATATAAAGTTCTACACAAATGCTTAATAATAATTACTGGCTGGGTGCAGCACAATGCAGTCTTTTGTGCATTTATAGAAGTGCTGATGAGCAGGATAAGTTTCCCTCCTCCAGCCATTTTTTGATTTTTATAATAAAAGCGTTTCATTTAAACTCAGGTACAGAACATCCTTGTGCTCCAGGCCTTGGATATGTTCCCAAGTAAAAACTGAAACAATGTCAGGCTGTGGGAAAAGAAGCGGGGTGTCCTGGGTTCTGCTCTCTCCATATTTGAAGATGCTTTGGCACAGCAGGGAAACCAGAGATGTATAACCCCATGCTATTTTTTTTCTCTGAATGGATATATATATATATATATATATATATATACATGTCCTGTCCATTGACAGGGCAATACTCTCTGCGTTCGGATCAATGTGAAGATTTGCTTAAATTGTGCAATCTCACCTCTATTTCTGATGATGCAAAGAAATCAACCTTACGCTTTTAACTTCTATCAATTGGCACTGGCATTAAACAGCTTCAAATTTCTTGTGTTCTTACAAATTTCTTTTACCAACCCCTTTAATTCACTAGACATTTACAGCTTTGGTCTACTGCTCTGGTTTCTCATTAGCCAGCAAAGCTTCCAAGTATATGATTCCTTCAGTGTCTGAAGAGTATCCAGGGCCACTTTGGAGACCATTTACTTTTGGGTATTAGAGTCTTTGTGAAATATTATTTTGTGATCAAAATAGCTTTATTTAGAAATCTTATAACTTTTTTCTAGGATGAAATCTGACCTAAATTCTCTCATAGTAGTCCCCCATTGTAGTAATTATAAGGATAAACTTGATTTGTTGTTCAAAGCACAAGACTGCATCGCTGTCACATCAAGATCCCTGGAAACTGACAGAGGATAGGGGTCCCACTGGAGGGAAGCTCTGTCTAATCTCTGGTCCAGAAAAAGGAGCATCTTTAGTGTATGGAGTGGGTTCAATTTAGAGTGGGAAACCTGTGCTTTTCCTATATCTAAAGACAAGAGCTTTGTATATGATCAAACATTTATTCTTCAGAAAATATGTAATGAGTTGCTACTGAGTTTCATGCACAGTGTGTGGTGCTGGGAAAAAGTTAATGGTAAATAATGCACAGTACCTGGCCTTAAACCGATCGAAATGTGATAGTTAAGTCAGAAATTTTAACATGCAATCTGAATAAGATGAAATAAGCGTTAGACTGGGGATATTGCCAAAGTGAGGTAGCAACTGAGAGGAAGGAAATACTCTTCTTGGGTGAGTCAGAACATTTCCACAAAGGAAGGGACATGGCTCTTGATAGATGATTAAGTGTTTTCCAAGCATTTGAGGAGTTTTGGGACTAGTAAGTGATTTATGAGTGAATGTGACATAATTGGCACGTGGTGAGGAATTCAGAGTGACTAGAGAATTGATTGTGGAAGGGTGAGGTGGGAGAGGAAACTGGAAAGACTGGTGAGGACTATAGTGTGAGGAGCCATGCGTCCTACGTCAGAGAGTTTGGGAGTCTCCTGTATGCAGCGGGGGACTTTTTAACTAAAAGTTAGCATGATCATATTTATGTTTTAGAGAGAAACTCTGACGCTGTACGGATAATAGTCTAGTTTAGGAATACACCGAAATGATGAACAGGAGCTGAACAAGCACAGTGTTGTCTATCTAAAACGAACCTGCAAGTCATTCTGGGTAAACAACCCAGACACTCACATCTAGATGTAGAAGTTTCTTCCAAAGTCAACCTCTCGGAAGAGCCTGCTAATACCTGAGAGGCTGATGGCTTCTGTTTAAGAAATCTTTAGTTTTGGTAAGACACAGTATCCCTGGATGAGTAGTAGATGAAACCTCTAGTAACTTAGCAACTTGGTGATAGTCAGGAATCTCCAGGGTAGATAGGATGCTTTCTGTTGTTGTCTCAGTTTAGTTTTGCTAATATCTTTCTTCCACACGGGGAGTAATCCTTAAACAAAGTTACACAACGGATTTTTTTTACACTTTTCAATTAGTCTAATCATACTACAGTTTCACTTGACTACAAATACAGCAACTGCAATTATACTTATTCCTAATTCCTAATTGCCTATAGACTAAGTTTTACCTACTTTTGCAAACTGCTAGCTTGGGTTTACAAAGCATCATGTGTTCAGTTTATAACAGCAACGCGACATCTCAACCTGTACGCTCCACGTATTAGATGAATTGGCGGCATCCAGCAGGTGTCCCTTTCCCACTTACATTCCTGCTCTTGTGATACATGAATTTGCACCAGTCACTTTTCTCATTCAAAACTTTCATTTTTTTATTGAAATCAAGTTTATTGAAAAAAACTTCTGTAAAGTAATATGCGCACATTTTAAGTGTATAGTTCAAAGAGTTTTTGCAAAGTATATGTAATTTCAAGTGGGTACCACCAACCCATTCAAGACGTAGAACATTTTCATCACTCTAGAAAGTTCCTTTGTGCCGTTAAACTCTTCTCTTCTCCCTCCCAGGCAACCAATGATCTGATTTCTATCTTTGTAGATTAGTTTTACCTGTTTTAGGACTTTGTATGAATGAACTCCTACAGCATGTACTCTTTTGTGTTAGACCCATTTTTGAGATCCATCCATGTTGTGGCATATACCAGTAATTTGAGCCTTTTCTTTGGTGAGTACTATTCTATTGTATGAATATGCCACAATTTTTTTATTTATCCACCTGTTGACAGACATTTGGATTGTTTCTAGTTTTTCCTATTATGAATAAAATTGCTTTAAATGTAGCATATAATTATGTTTTGAGGACGTATGTTTCTGCTTCTCTTAGAAAAATATCTTGGAGTGAAATTGATGGTTTTGTGGTAAGTATATGTTTAACGTTATATGAAACTTCTGAACCATTTTCCAAAGTACTTTACACTCTCATCAACAATGTGTGAGAACAATGTGTGTTCAAACTTTTAGTCCATTTTATAATTGAGTTATCTTATTATTTAAAAAGTTCTTTATGTATCCTGGCTACAAGTCTTTCATCAAATATGCATATTGTGAATATTTTCTCCCAGTTTGTGCCTTGCCTTTTCATTGCCTTAATGGTGTCTTTCAAAGAGCAGAAGATTTAAATTTGATAAAGTCCAATCTATTAATTTTCATTTTATGGTTTGTGTTTTTTGTGTCTGGGCTAAGAAATAATTGCCTATCCCAGTTTGTGAAAATTTTTTCTTTCTTTCTTTTTTTTTTTTTTTGATTTTATTGTTTTCCTTTTTCTCCCCAAAGCCCCCCGGTACATAGTTGTATATTCTTAGTTGTGGGTCCTTCTAGTTGTGGCATGTGGGACGCTGCCTCAGCGTGGCCTGATGAACAGTGCCATGTCCGCGCCCAGGATTTGAACCAACGAAACACTGGGCCGCCTGCAGTGGAGCACAAGAACTTAACCACTCGGCCATGGGGCCAGCCCCTGAAAATTTTTTGAATGTTTTGTTCTAAAAACTTTATAGTTTTCTTTATATGTTTAGGTTTACAACCGACCATCATATTTCAAGTGTGGGTTACCTTGATTTTTATTCAGCTTGCAGTTGACTTAGCTTCTTTGACCTATAAGTGGATGTTTGTTTCAGAAAATTTGGGAAAATTTCTTATTTCTTCAAATATTTTTGTGCCTCAGTCTCACTCTTATCTGTTTATCAATTTTATATTGTCCCACGAGTTTTCAGTGCTGTGTTTCATTTTTCTTTTTTTTGACATCTACAATCAGATATCTTTCTTTTAACATTTACAGCCTGCAGGTAACTCATTCGATGAAGTTTCCATTACATTTAATATAATTGTTCATTTTATAATTCTATTTACTTCCTTTTTAAAATAGTTTCCATTTCTCTGTTTATGTATCTGTTCATTTACCCAAACCTTCTTTTAGTTTTGAGCACATTTTCTTTTAATTCTTTGAGCATATTTATACTGCCTCCTAAATTTAAAATCTAGGCGATCTCAGCTTCTATTTATATTGATTACTTGTTTATTTATTTATTTTTTTTTTTGTGAGGAAGATTGTCGCTGAGGTAACATCTGTGCCCGTCTTCCTCTATTTTATGTGGGAAGCTGCCACAGTGTGGCTTGACGTGTGGTGCTAAGTGTGCACCTGGGATCCAAACCTGCGAACTCTGGGATGCTGGAGCGGAGTGTGCGAATTTAATCACTATGCCACTGGGCCAGCCCCTTGCTTTTTATTTTTTGACCATAGATTACATTTTCCCATTTCTTTGCACACCTTATAATTTTTGATTATCCACTGGACATCTTCAATGGTACTTGGTAGAGACTCTGGATTCTGCTACCTTATTCTGAGGAGAGTTGATTTTTGCTTCCATGGTTAGTTCTATTACTGGCTGATCAATTTGAACTTATGTAAGCTTGTTTTTCACTATGTTAGGACAAATCTTTGGAAATCCTAGGTAGTTCTCAAGCTCTTTAGCTTGGCAAGACTCAAAAATCTTTAAATATTGTTTCTCCTGGTGATTTTTTCAGGGCATAGTTTTCGGTTTTGTTAAGGCAGGTCTAAAGCAAACCTTATTCTAAGGCATGGCTCTTCCTTCTTTCTGTTGTCTCAGCTGGATATCTAGGGGAGTCGTAAGGTATTAAAGAAATTTCTCCATTCTGGCTGGATTCGATCTCCAACATCTCCAATCTCTGTTTGACCTCTGGTGTGTCTTATCTGTTCTAAATTCCATAGCAACCACTCTCTTGTAAGCCCTGGATAGCCTTGCACCGTCAATATGCAATCCAGCCTTCAGAAAAGACTCTTAGGGCACTCCTGTGCAACTTCACTCCTCTATACATTACCTCCTCCTCTTCTGTAGCTTGCTGCACAGATTCCAGTCATTTTAGCTAGCCCATACTCTAATCTCTTCCACCTTAGCTCAGTAGGAATTCCATGCTCTTTTGGGACTCTAGCTTTCTCCCCTATGGTCAGGAAACCATCCCCAGGCAGAGTCAGGGCAATTGTGAGCCTCACCTCATGTGTTTCTCTTTTCTCAGGGATCATAGAAATCAGCACATCCATTAGAGCAGAATGTATCATGTGAGCTCATATTTGTGCTCCTCACATTGGAGAGATGATTCAAAATTAGTCCCAGGACAGTCCTAAGAAAAAGATTTCCAACTGGTGATCGTTAACATAAATTTTCCTTTCTTTCTGATCCTATAACTGCACATTGTTTTTCATGTTTAAAATCTGCTTTCTCTTTTCAAATTTCTCCGTACTCTGTTTTCATTGTAAGCATGATTTATTCCCACTTATCAAGACACAGATATTGCTTCTGTAAGTTTGAATATGATTTAAAGCTTGATGTGAAAACGATTGAGAGAAATACAGGATCTTTAACAATTTTTTAAAAAAAATTGGCTTCATTAATACAACAGTTTTACTTTTATCACAATAATTTCCAAAGTCATGGCATCACATAACTACTCTATGTATTTAATTATTAAAGAATATAGATTTTTTGTTTTTACCAATGCTGGGGTTTGTAAGTATTTGTGACATTTTCTCAAAACCACTTCTCATCACTCAATCTGGACTCTCATTGCTCACCAACATTTAAATATCAATCCTGATAAATGGAGCTGGGAATTGAATTGCGATGACTTAAAACCATACACTTAGATGCAGCTCGTCTGTTTAGCCAGTGTGAGAATTCTATCGTTTTATAATTCCGATCATGAATAATTGAAGGCATTTTTATGTAAAGACATGGAATCTTTACCTTGAGTGTGAATTAAATAGCCTGTGATTTTCTGCTACTTGTGAGAAGACAAATAATGCCACTAAAGTACATTTTTGGAAGGTCTTTAAACATGAGAAGACTACATTAAATATTTTAAAAATTGATTACCTAGTGAAAAAAATTATCTGATTTCCAACAGTTATTAACAGAATTGTATTGTTAGACAATGTGTGTCTTAATTTATTTGCAAAGACAAAATCCTTTTAATCTCCCTTTAAGAACATATTCAATACGGTTGTTGCATTCACTTGTATAATCCTTAAATTTTAGTTAAAAACACGTATCTCCTGAATATAACATGTCTGACTCTATTTTTGGGCAGAGTAGATGGTCATCACTAGGGAATGATTTTGAAGCAGTACAAAGCCTGCCCATCTCAAAATATTTTCTCTGGAAATCTACTACAATTCCTTGAATTAGGCATTGCTTCCAAAAAGATCTGTCAACCTGAAAACATGCTAACCAACCATCATGTTACAGTTCAGAAACTTTTTTTTTAATTAAGATTATGATAGATTACAACCTTGTGAGATTTCAGGTGTACATTATTGTTAGTCATGCTGTGGGTACACCACTTCACCCTTTGTGCCCTCCCCCCACCCCTCCTTTTCCCTGGTAACCACTGATCAGTTCTCCCTGTCTATATGTTAACTTCCACCTATGAGTGAAGTCATATAGAGTTCGTCTTTCTCTGTCTGGCTTATTTCACTTAAAATAATACCCTCGAGGCCCATCCATGTTGATGTGAATGGAACAATTTTGTCCTTTTTATGGCTGAGTAGTATTCCATTGTGTATATATACCATATCTTCTTTATCCAGTCATCAGTTTCTGGGCATTTAGGTTGGTTCCACATCTTGGCTATTGTAAATAATGCTGCGATGAACATAGGGGTGCATGGGACTCTTGGGATTGCTGATTTCAGGTTCTTAGGATAGATACCCAGTAGTGGGATGGCTGGGTCATAAGGTATTTCTATTTTTAACTTTTTGAGAAATCTCCATACTGTTTTCCATAGTGGCTGCACTAGTTTGCATTCCCACCAACAGTGTATGAGGGTTCCTTTTTCTCCACAACCTCTCCAACATTTGTCACTCTTGGTTTTGGATATTTTTGCCAATCTAATGGGTGTAAGGTGATATCTTAGTGTAGTTTTGATTCGCATTTCCCTGATGATTAGCGATGATGAACATCTTTTCATGTGTCTATTGGCCATACTTATATCTTCTTTGGAGAAATGTCTGTTCATGTCCTCTGCCCATTTTTTGATCGGGTTGTTTGTTTTTTTGTTGTTAAGCTGTGTGAGTTCTTTGTATATTATAGAGATTAACCCTCTGTCAGATAAGTGGCTTGTAAATATTTTTTACCAATTAGTGGGCTGTTTTTTTGTTTCAATCCTGTTTTCCCTTGCCTTGAAGAAGCTCTTTAGTCTGATGAAGTCCCATTTGTTTATTCTGTCCATTGTTTCCCTCAACTGAGGAGTTATAGTGTCCGAAAAGATTCTTTTGAAACTGATGTCAAAGAGTGTACTGCCTATATTCTCTTCTAGAAGACTTATTGTTTTAGGCCTAATCTTTAGGTCTTTGATCCGTTTTGAGTTTATTTTGGTGTGTGGTTACAGTTCAGAAACTTTTACCTGTAAGTAGGTGCCTACGGAAGTGGAACTAAGATGGGTAAATGTTGATGTTGGGGGAACAGAAGACAAACTCTTAGATGTGAAGTACTATTGGATGGTTGATTGAGTAAAGGATGACGGGCAATAGAGGGACCCGGCATTGACCACCTTGGGAGAACTCAGGGGAAGAAGGTGGCAACACGAACTATTAAGAGGCACTAAAAATGAACAAAACCCAAATATTCTGTTTAGTGTAAGCTGTTTTCTAGAATAAAATAAAGCACACATTTTGGGTCATCTTAAGATTTTTAGGTGCAGGTATCAGTCATGGTCCTGGCAGGAAACTTTAGCTGAGTGTCTTGAGTGCGATGAAATGGCATTTTCATATTATAACTTGACAATAGTTTAATAAAGGAGGTATTTATTGTGGGCCGGGTGTGGGGAAACTACAAGGGATACTGCAGTAACCAGGGCTAGTAACAGCTGTTACCACCCCAGGCAAGAAGGGACAATTCGGGGGAACAGTATCCAGAGCCCAGATTATCACCCAGTTAAGAAAGGACATTGGGAAGAGAACGGTACCTGAAAACTGGAGACATGGAGGGCTGGTGGAGAGGTCTGCCTGACAAGAGCTGTGACTTTTGGGCGAAGGATCAGTCAGTCTGTGGCAGGAATACCATGACTTCACACTCTTCCTTCTTTTGATCTCACACCAGTGTTCTTCACTAATCAAAGCCAACAGGAGGCCAGTGGGCAAAGGATCCCTTTATAGTCCACAAATATTGTTCTCCTAGAGCAGAGAGCAGGCTAGAGAAAACTGGAAAAGGTATCTAGACGAGCAAATGAAAAATATCTCACACTAAAAAGGGGAAAATATCTTTTCTAAATATGTAAGAAAAAATATTTTCTTTCAGACTTTGGATTTAATAAACATATTTTCATATAGATAAAATTTTTCAATGATATAAAACAAGTTCCAGAAAATCTATTTTGAGGATTTATATAGAAGTTGGACTACTTTTCAATTGAATCTATCCATAAGCTCTATGTAATATATAGCTTGGGAATAATATATACTCGATCTGAAGTAGCATAAGCTTAAATGGGCTAAGACTATATATCCTGACTGAATTTTATTTCTAAAACCGTATCAATCTCAAGTTAGAAAATTAATATTTTTATGTTGTCTAGAAAAAAGTAGAGATGTAATATTCAGCATATGTTGTGCTGGAGAATTTTTAAACTGTTTACACTACTTGGTATCCAAGAGTGGTATCTTTAAACTTCGGGCACTGAACTAAGTCATTCCACTACTAGCGAAATGTGTCATGAGTTCTACGCTAGTAAAAAAACCTTGTCTTCTCAACTGTTGCTAGTATTTAATGCTATTAATTCCACTTAATAGAAATAATACCATTTCCAGTTTTTACAATTGTAGATGCCATACTGTGTGTTTAGAGGGAGAGGAAAGAGCAGTTGAGAATGGAACTTTGAAAATAAATAGGAAATTTTTCTGTTACAATTTATTATTTTTTCCCTATTTTTTCAAGATTTTTTTGGCTTTATTGATCTTTTTGAGAGGGGTGGTTGGAGGATAATTGGAATATATGATTTCTGAATACATCTATCAATCTGCTGCTTACCTCCTTAAGAATAAAAGGTACTCAAATTTGTAACTACTGTAAGGATTGGATTATTGATACACTAGGCTAGAAAGAGCGATACTGGACAAGCATGGGTCCAATCTGGTCTTTTATCAGATTAATATAATTTCATTCTAAACACATCCCTTACTAAGGGACTGTAAGTAAAGATAAAATAAATGTGTTCTCGTTGCCTTTTTTATGTATGTATGTATGTATCACTGTTGTGGGAAACATAAATTTTATAACTATAATGTATGGATAAGAGAGAAAGAGCAAGTGAGTTCACAGTTATAATGTACTTGTATATCCCAAGGCCTATTTTAAGCATTTTAGATACAACTATAATTATTTCATCCTATAACAACCTTATACAATTATAATAAAAAGGAAACTTCACAGATGAAGTAACTTTCTCAAGGTCACCGACAGCCTGGCTTTGGAGTTTGGGCTCTGAACTAGTGCTTGATTCCATCTTATTAAACTTGCACAGAGAACGCCCAAATGCATTCTTTTTGCTCTGAATTGCTCTTACGTATTATGAAGGAATGATAAGTACATCAGTCATGATTCTATTTCTGAAACTGAGGGAATACTCTAAAGTGGCTTTCAAATGGATGGCAAAGATAATGTAGACAGTCTTCAGTTCTTCCATAAACTGAGTGATTTGGTCAGTTCTCTTGGCTACATTGGATGGTGAAGATAATTGCAACTCATTTATTTATTAACACGGCTCAGTTTTGGGGAAGAGTGTGTATAGTTAACCCATTACTTTGGCATTGTGTAGACATAAGCCATGTGAGTGATTGTTAAATCTAAACGTGCTAGTTTTAGCATTGTCTCCAAAGTAATTTGTGTGCTGTTTGGAAAAAAAAGCATGGCCATTTTCCCCTCATAATTGGTATTTTTGGTATAAAGTCATTTAAAAAATCTCCTAGAACTAAGAAAAAGAAAAGAAAAAGAAGAAAAAAAAAACTCTGGGAGGGCATTCCCTTTCAAAGAAAGATGGCTACACTAGTCTAATAAATGTTGAAATCATTCAGCCAACTCTTTAATGAAATGGGGAGATCTGGGCTCTTCAGGAAAGGAAGTCTCACAGCGACACTGCAGGACTGGCATGGCAAAGGTGGGAAGACAGTCCCTCTATGCAATTTCTATTGAGTTTTGTAAAAATCATTCAATTATAAATGCATTCTTTCTCTGGGGCTCTTGATCTGGGGCTCTCTTGTGCATTTTAACCTTCTCTGAGAATTGTGATTTTTGCTCATATTAAGAAATTCCATACTAAGGTATCTTTAGTGAGAGCTTTTTCAAGCATATTTTGTTGACACCCTGAGATGCAGCAAAATAACCCAGGCCGAAGACTCTGGTGTGGTACACTGAATATAACATAGGATCTTTGGAATGACGATTTACACTCATAGGGCTATGAAATACCAATGATTCACAAAGAGTCATGAAATAGTCATGGAAGATAAAAAATGGGACATTTAAAGGCATATTTTTAAGGACAGTGAGGTGAAAAATCAATATAGAAAGAAGAAGGATTTTTATTTTTCACCAGAGCACTCATGGTACATTGCTACAGAAATGAATCCAAAGCATAATTCACCACTCATAATATCCAGAAGCATAAGCACAGTTTCTCAGACGTTTAAGAAAATTTCAGTTCCCACGACAAAATTTTGGCCAGTGCAAAAGGCTTTGTCTCCTGTCACCAATACATGGACATGCTGGCTTAAAGCTAACATATGTTTTGAATAAATAACCAATTATTAATCCAAGAGAGAAATGCTCATGTGCCAGAAACAAAGAAGAAACTCAAAGTCAGAGTGAGCAGGAGCTGAAGTGAAATGCTAGGTGATAGAAAAACAAAGAAAACACAGGCTAGGGTGGCAGGCTTGGGCAAGAGGCAGGGGTGAAGGGAGCATTTTTGGTCTCATGTCTGAGGGAAAAAGGACTCCCTTTTGAAGGCCCCTTGTAGTCAGAGAGCTAGAGTTGAAATACTAGTGCAAAGCCAGGATTTAGGACGGCTCTTACTGAAAATGGTCCTCGGAAGCACTTTATGCCTTGACACGGCAAGTGACTAAGCAGCTGGCCTTTTGCCTGTGAGAGTCAACCCAAAGTCACTCTCAGAAACCAGAACCCTGGGTGTGGACTGTACAATGTCTGGCACAGGTCCAGGCACATTGTAGGTGGGTAATATTTACTGAATGAGTGAATGAGCACTGTCTCTTCATACAGGTACTACAGGCAGGAACTCAACATAACACTATCTCCAATTTTCTTGAGCACCTACCATGGTCCAGAGATGTTCACTGATAGGGGTACAAACAATCAAAAGAAAAACAGATAAAATCTTTGCCCTCACGGAAGTCACATTTTAGTTATCTGAGGATGAACCACAAATAAATACACAAATATAAATATAAAAGGTGCCATGTGATGACAAGAGCTAGGAAGAAAAATAAAGTAAGTTGAGCAGGACAGGAATAGAGGAGGGGGTGCTATTTTATGCAGCCATTAGGGAAAGCTTCACTTATGAGGTGACATTTGAGCAGCCCTAAAAATATTAGAGAGTGACCATGCAGATGTCTGGGGGAAGGCACTCCAGGCAGAGGGAACAGTGAGGGCAAACACTCTGTTGCAGGGTGTACGTGGTTGGTTCAAGAGATAGCAAGGAGACGGGTGAGCAAGGAAAATGGGAGAGGAGATGCATTCCTGTGGTTGTGGGAACAGCTTACAGAGGGTTTTGTGAGCTCTGTTAAGGACTTTGGCTTTTAGTTTCAGTAACATGATCTTATTTAGAAGGACCCATGCAGGTGTGTGGCAAATATGCTATGGGGAAGACACAGAAGAGGAGGAAGCCCAGTAAGAAGGCTACGCAATATGGACATTGGTGTGAAAATTTTAAGTAAATTATTACCATAGCAAATCTACCAGTATTAAAAAATAATGCATGAGACCAAGAGGGTTTCTATTAGGAGTATAAAGACAGATTAACATGAGAAAAACCATCAGAGCAGTAAAGGGTTAAAGAGAATATCTCAATAGTTTCCAAAGAAGAAATGGATAAAAATTTAAGTTATTACATATAAACTCTTTGCAAGCTAGGAATAGAAGAGAACTATCTTAACTTGGTCAAGGACAACTACCAATGGCCTCCACAAATATTTAGTGGTAAAATATTTAGAAGCATTTTGATTGACATTGGACAAGAATGCATGTTGTCAGCCTATTATTCAATATTTTACTGAAGAATCTGGCTGATGCATTTAAACCAGAAAATTAAAGAAAAACAGCATAGTGAGAGGGAAGGAGAAGGCAAAGTGGTTTTCATTTGTATGTCATAGAGTCTACCTCAAGTCTAAGAAAACACGCAGACAAACGTTAGAACTAAAAAGAGAATAAAAGGATTCCTGAGTACAAAAAAATCAGCACACAGAAATAATTCTGTATATCAGCAATAACCAAATATAAAATCTTACAGAAAACAGATACTACTCAAAAAATACAAATACACAGGTACAAACTTCACAAAAGATGTATAAGAACCAAATGAAAGTAATTACAAAATGTTATTGAAGGATGTAATAAATGTGACAATTTGCCTTGGTTATGGATGAAAAGACTCAAAACTGGAAATATGTCAAGTTTCCCCTTTATGAGTCCATAAATGTAATGCAATTCAAATAAAATTCTTAATAGCATTTTACATGCAAGCAGACAAACTGAATCTGAAATCTATATGAGGGGATCATGGTCCAAAACGATTCTGAAAAAGTAGAACAAGGAGTGGGGGTCTTGTCCCAGTGTATCTCATGACAATACAGAGCTCTAATAATTCAAACAAAATGGTGTAGACCTAATGCCAAGCTTCCATGAGAACTTAGAACATGAGAGAAGAATCATTAGACTTCAACTAATACTTCAAAAAGAAGTATTAGTAAATAAATGATATTAGGAAAATTGGCCTTTACATAGAAAAAAAGTATGAATTCATTTATCAGTTTTCATTTATATTTAGTAATTGTTCATAGATAGTTTCTAAAGTATTTTCCCTTTTTTAAATCATTGTCTCTTCTAAAGCAGAAATTTACCTAAACTCAAATTTCCAAACTTGTTTAACCAAAGCGCCTTTTGTCAGAATTAAGATCTAAATAGCACGGTTGTAACTGCCTGACTTAATGAGAGGGAGTCACCGAAGGGCTGGCAACATTAGATTAAACAAACGATATTCAAATTTTCCATATTTTTTATTACAAGATTCCAATTTCAATATTGACTTTTCTTTTGATGTTTTATATATTTTCCTCAGGCCATAACACATTTTAATCGTTGAAAACAGAAGGAAAATATTTAAAAACAACATGGTATTTATTTCAAAAGCCAATTCATAAGCTGATCCATTTCTGGTAAATTAACTATAGGAGATGGAAAAATGCAAAGAGTAATTTTCTGTGATTCATAATGACTTAAACACAGACCCACTCATTAGTGCTTTATAAACAAATTATGTGATATTGAAAATGCTGTTAATCAAATAACTTTAACACTAGGACTTTAACCTAATATGTCAGGCAGTCCTTGCTGGGAGTAGGCAGTGGTCCTTACACGTGAAGCCACTTGAGAAGGCTGTTAAAAATGAAAATCCCCGCAGGCCGCCTGAGAGACCCCAGGCACAGGTTCCGGAGGCCAGCCTCGGGCTCTTCGCTGGCAACAAGCACCCTCGTGACTCTTACACCACGCCAGAACCCTTTGACCACATTTTGGGAAAGGTGGGGAAAGAGAACCATGGGGATCTCCTTTCTGGTTCCTCTTTTGACAAGTAGCATTGCCATTTTCTTTTTTCTCCTTTTCTGCTCCAAAAATTCAAAGAGGTAGGTAGTTGAAACGGACATTGGCCAGGGTGGGGGGCAGAGAAATATCTCTTGATACTCTTAATCCTAAGGTCTTTTAAGGTGTATTTGGCTGTTTATTTGAGGTTCTTTGTTATTTTATGCGTAGTGTCTTGGTACGAAAGACCTGGGTGCCCGGTCTAACTTTTGAAACATCATCTACCCTCTAAGTCTTGAATATCAACCTGTAATTTGGCCTAATTCACAGAGGTGCAGTGATGCTGAAATGATACAGCAAGTGATGTGTGATGCAAATACAAAATCATATCTTCATTACCAGATTTTATTTATTAAATATACTGAAAATATTTTAAGTGTCTACACTTTCTTGAATGGGGTAGTTTTAAAAGAATTGTTGAAAAAGGAAACCATATTACTACAAGCTCTAAATAAGAATTTGAATTCAAATCCTCCATTGAATAATGTATTTATAAATCTTTGATTTATTAATGAACTAGCTGTAACCAGAAAGACCCACTCTTCCAGCCAGAACTACAACTATGATGATATCTTTTCTATTTCTTCAGTTAATTACTTGATCCCTCCTCTGTCTCCATGAGTCATATATGGCAGATGTCCAGAATCTCACTCTAAGGACACCATTAAGCCAGTTGTCCAAGATTCCTGGGACTTAACTAAGGTCCAAAGTTGTTGGAGCTGCTTTGAAGCATGAGGTGGTGAGCAGTGGGACATTCTGATCAGCTCATGGTAGGTCCCCGATACAGGGTTGCCCTTGCTTCTGTTTCCAGCACTGAGTGTTGCTAATGCAATTTGTCCCTTTGCGTGCGGCAAGGACTATCCTTTTTCATTCAGCCGTGAATCTTTGTTACGCCACGTTCCTGTGCTTGGCCTCTAGGTTATAGCTTTTTAAAGTCACCTTCATGTGCAGAACACTTGTTTTGTGCCTAAGAGATGAGGGAAAGAGACCTGAACGGGCTTCTAGCCCCAGCCATATACTCATGAACTTCTGGGTCCTGATCTTAAGACTCTGCCTTATGCCACAGCAAGATCCTCTTTGCAGTCTTTGTTGTCCTTTTCTACCAATGACCCCCAGTCAGACCATCTCAAATCCTGAGCACAGGGAATAAGTTAGACTGAAATCTCTCTCTTTCTAGTAGCTCTCTCTGTTGATAGGAAAATTTTCTCCCTTCTTCTTGTGATGTCCTACATTTCAAGAGGGTTTTAGGAACAGCAGCCTTCATCAAACACAAAAATAGATGTTTTATGCTCTTCCCCAGGAGTAACTGGCACAAAACTGGCATTTGTAAAATAGGAAGGGTTGGTTTAATGACCCTTGACACAAAGAATAAATGCTCCCATGTGCCTCGTGGTTTCTGAATCCCATCTAAACAAGGGTTGCAAACTGGGGCTACCAGCTGGAGAGAGCAATTTTTTAGTTTGAGAAGACAACGACCAGCACAGGATTTTGAAGTTTTTGTGCTTGAGTGCTTTGAAGTGGGGTATGCATTCATTTTTCCTTATATGTCCCACTTACATGTCCCATGTTACCTTATATTCAATCGGTCCATTTGCACATGCATACCTACTTAGCCTCTGCAAACATTTTCCTTCATACAGTTCCTCAAAATGGATTCAAACTTGCCTCTTTTTGCTTAAAAAGGCAAAGCATAGCTTACCAGACACCCTGCTACACAAATATGACCTTTCCCAGTTGATTCATATATCAGGAGATTTTTACATTGTCAGATATTGCGTAGGGTTCAGTTCTATACTTTGTTTTATTATTAAAATTAATCTAGAAATAGAAAAAAACTTTGAGCACAACACATAATACCTTGTTTATAGGTTTAAAATGTTTTTCTTTCTGCAAAAAATATTTGCCAGTTTGTAAACTCTTCATATGCCCCTATGAAAATGATAATGCACTTGATGGTGATCATCAGAAGTATAATAGCAATTTTAAAGGCCATTTTCATTTTAATTTAAACTTTCTTCTAGACTATGGCTATGACAGGTATGAAACAGTGAATATGAGCTTCTTGGAAGTAAAAATATCAGTAAACCAGGAAACATGGACAATGAACCTGTTTTCTGTTCAAATGGAGGCAAAGGCATGGCCTCATTGAATTTCCATTTTCTCTTATGCATGGAGGGGATAGAATGACTCATATTGATTTTGTGAGCATGATATGAGAAAATACATCTTTATGATACATTATTGAATAGTTGAACTTTTAAAAATTGTGTGCACGTTGATTTTTTTTCAGGTTGAATTAGAAATGCAGTAGGAAATGATGTTTTGGGGAAATTTACAGTGCATTCTTTTATGGATGGTATTGTTACTTCTTAATGCCTTGTATCTTTAGGTTAAGGTTTGTTACATTATTTTTCTAATAGAAAAATATATTTAACCATATAACAATCCTCTGAAAAATTTTTGAAAAAAAGTTATAACAATTTTTAGGACATTACCTTTTTTAATTATGGGAAGGCCAACATTCTAACTAAATTTCTTATAAGTAATGCTTTTAAATTGTGTAAAGTTTGGTTAATTGGTCAACACATAATCCCCTTTTTTTCTTTCTCATTTTTTTCTGGTACTTAAACAAATTTCAGGTTTAAAAAGACCAAATTCGGAAGGTTTTAAGGATTTGGAATCTGATAAAGATGTAGTAAAAATAATAGGGGACAATTCAAAACAAACTTTACTGTGTAGATGGGAATTCTAACTTGATGGCAATGATAAAAATTTCCTTTCGTCATGAGCATTTCGTAATGTATATAAATATCGAATCACTATGTCGTACACCTGAGACTAATATAATATTGTATGTCAATTACACTTCAATTAAAAAAAGAAATTTGGTAAAATATTAATAATTAATAAAAACAACAAACTTTCCTATTTGTAGGTTGTTTAACAAATACAATGCTATCAAACTTTGTTTAATAGGTCAGTTTGAGCTAAATGGTACACTGTAGTAATTTATTGCTTATCAATATATTTCATTGTAATACACTTGTTGACTTACATCAATTTTCATCATATTCATTTCATAATCACTAAATCTACCTGCAAACCCTGGGGAAGAAAAAGAAAAAAAATATGTATACAACACTGGATATATTTTTAATCTTAAATTACACTTAAGTGATCCTTAGTTTCTGATTTTTTTTCCGACCTGATGTTGCTGTAGTTCAGACTTGGTTCACTCAAGTTATATAATTTCAAATATTTACCAATAGCTGGATGCATACACCATCTTGGCTCATTAGAATTACGAATCAACAGTGAAGCAAAGAATAATGGTGATTTATTATTATAGCTAAGAGAAAATGCATAATCTGTCTTTTCCAGTATCCACTGGTTAAGTGAGACACATTTTGTTCTATCTTTTATACAAGGTCTTTTCTCAAAAAGGGAAGAGATAAGAAAAATACACTGAAAATGTTTTTATATCTGTAGTCTTTTTTTTAATCAAAAAAGTTCCACTAATTTTCTTGCTAGTCTGCAAAAATCTTTCCTATTTTTTAAATCTTTTAAAAAAATTTTGGACCTGCCCCATGGCTGAGTGGTTAAAGTTCTGCATGCTCTGTTTTGGTGGCCCAGGTTTGCTGGTGTGGAACCTGGGCACAGCCTTACTCCACTCACCAGCCATGCTGCAGCGGTGTCCCACATACACAAAAATAGAGGACGATTGGCACAGATGTTAGGTCAGGGCTAATCTTAAGCAGAAAAAAGAGGAAGATTGGCACAGATGTTAGCTCGGGGTAAATCTTCCTCAGGAAAAAAAAAAATTCAAGACACCACCATTTTAACTGTATCCTTAAATATTTTATGTGCCTCTGTTTTTTAATGGCTTGTCATATATTTCTGGCGATAAAGATACCATTAGTTCAATTGCCTTTTTCCTCTACTTGGTTTATAATAGAAAGACTATTTTGTCTTTTATAAACATACAAAATGACATTGTTTAGTTTTCTAGGTCTCTTAAGTTGTAATTTTTGGAGAAAATAGTTCTCCTACTATAGCTGTTATATAAAATGACAAAGGTAGAAACAGCTGCTTCTGTCCCAAAGGCACAACTGTTCACACTCAAAGTGAATGTCATTCCAAGAATCAATTACGTGTTGAGAAAGAGACCACTCAAGGCGCTAGACTGTATTTTCAAAAAAGAAAACAAGGGACTCTCTAGTTTATAGGGTTTTTATTGGAAGAGAAAAACTTAGATTCATTCTTTTCTCACTTTTTTAGATGGCTTTAATCTCACAAATATATGAGCACATTGCTTTACATTTACCTTCCAGTTTTTTTCAATGGAAAACTCTTGACTGTTTCAGCTTAACGCAAGGCAGCAGGCTTCATCTGGCCAAAACTTTGTTTACCTCCAAATGTTACACTTTAACTCAAATGTCCTAAAGCTAAGAATTCTATTGGCCATAGCAAGCAATATAAATTTTAAAAAAAAGATTTTTAACCACTCACCAAAATAAATATTTTTATCCGTTTGTTTGGTAGTATTACGTGCCGTAATAACCAAACCTCAACACTTGAATTTTTCCTTTTTGTTCAATTTAGGCAGTGGTTTTTATTTCCCCCTTAATTTATTGGTGGGGAATTGCTCACATCTGTGAAGGATGTTTCTTTTCAAAGCGATAGATGATCAATCTGAGTCACGTTGACCATGGGAGCTCAGTAAACATGGAAACAGGTGGAGGCTAGCCGTACCTGCATTTCGGGCTGTTAGTTCGAGTTAAGCCGATCCACTTGCTGCCTATGGGTACAGATGCAGAACCAAGTCTCCGAAGAGACTGGAAGAGCCATACACTTGCCAGGCTCAGGCCAGATGGGTGCATGAAAGCAAACGAAAGTTTGAGGCAGACATCAAGCCATGTAAGCAGAGCTTACAGGGGAGATTACTAGGTGAGTTTTCCTATTTTATTTGGTATGCTGGGTCAAGACCTTGCTCTAGGCATCCCAAATCCTATAATGTGAACGGCCATATTCATTGCAAAGCTCACCGGGGTTCTTAAAACTGCTGCAGAGCTTTCAAAGATGCCAGTAGATTGAAGGACTTCAGGATGGGGTTGTGTTAACCTAGTAGATTGAAATCACTTCCACTCTTACCCCACAGGGCAGGCACTGACACTATTTAAAGTAATATAAATGTTTCAGGATTATTCCCAGCCAAAGTAAAAAAATAAAACACACTGAAGAAATCTTCCTAACGTCTGCTAACTTGAATAATAGGATCCTATCTTTTTAAAGTAGATTCTACCTTTGAAAAATCAGTAGATACTCTGAAGGCCCCAAATTTCTCCCAGAAAACTCTCTTTAAAAAAAATTTTTAATTAATTTATTTTTTTGAGGAAGGTTATCCCTGAGCTAACATCTGCTGCCAATCCTCCTTTTTTTGCTGAGGAAGACTGGCCCTGAGCTCACATCCGTGCCCATCTTCCTCTACTTTATATGTGGGATGCCTACCACAGCATGGCTGCCAAGCGGTGCCGTGTCCACATCCGGGATCCGAACCGGTGAACCCTGGGCCACCGAGAAGGGGAATGTGCAAACTTAACCGCTGCTCCAACGGGCGGGCCCCCCAGAAAACTCTTTTGGTTAGCCTTCTAGACCTAACTCTACTAAGTGGGCCAGGAACTTCCCAAGACACAAAATCACGGCGCCTGGTATTCAGAATGGAAGTGTATGGAGATTAGTGGCAATTCACATGACTTCATGAGAGGCAATCTGAGGTCATATTTTTAGCTGGCTACCAAGATTCTTTGCTAACAGTATCAGTGCTGTCAGCACAGCAGCAGCCTAGTTAAAACCTGGGAAGTAGATTCAAATGATTTCTTTTACAGCCGATCTGGCTCTGCACGCTGTTATTTAGTCCTTTGTAACATTTTACAGACTCCCGCCTGGGGGACCGGTCCGGGATGTATCAGTGTTATCCTAAATCATTTCAACAGCCCCTCTTACTGAGTCTCCTGCTTCCTCTTTCTTATCTTTTGTATTCCCCGTACAATATACTAAGTAATTGTTTTCTTTGAGTGCATTGTAATTGTTTTCTATCTTAAATTAATCTATCAAGTTCTAATTGATTAACTACTTTCACAGCCTATTTAGAACGCATGCAATTTTTTGCATAATTTTTGATGTTTTCTTGTTCTGCAGAGTCAAGATGGTGTTGAAAGCATGGGTTTGAATTCCACTCCAGCCAATTGCTTGATATATGATTAAAGGCAAGTTTCTTCTTCAGCAACATGACCACAGTAATACATTCTTTTCTGCTAGATGGGGAATCCCTGAGTTAAATGCGATGGCCCATGTCAAGCTCCTAGCATGGTGTCAGTTACATCTTAGGCCTTGAACATCTGGTTGTTCTCGCTGACCACCTTAACCTTCTCAGTTTTGAGCCATTTCTTCTGAAGAGTCTAAATTTCTTAATGGTAAAAATTAATAATATTGGTAGGAATATTGCTCTTTTCTCGTGCACAGGTTTTCAATGTTAATGTCAAATTTATCAATAGTTTCTTTTAGGACAAATGTGCTTTATATCTTTCAAAGGTCTCCTGTACTGCAAGATGACAAATATATTTTCTTTGAATGCTTTTATAGTTTTATTTTAGACATGTATGGTTTTTTTTTGTTGTAGTTTTTTGTTTTTTGTTTTTTTTTTTTGAGGAAGATTAGCCCTGAGCTAACATCTGCTGCCAATCCTCCTCTTTTTTGCTGAGGAAGACTGGCCCTGAGCTAACATCCATGCCCATCTTCCTCTTCTTTATATGTGGGATGCCTGCCACAGCATGGCTTGCCAAGCAGTGCCATGTCTGCACCCGGGATCCGAACCTGCAAACCCCGGGTCACCGAAGTGGAACTTGCGAACTTAACCGCTGTGCCACTGGGCCGACCCCAAGACATTTATGTTTTTAATCTACCTAGCATACATTGTTTTTGTCTTGGCACCAAGTTAGGAATTTAATAATTTTTTTCAGCCCGTTTGTTCAGTCTTATTCTCACTGTTTTGGATGCCCTCTCATCACAGATTCTGTTCTCCTCCATTTATATATGTATATTAATGTATCATTGTCACATAATTCTAATCGCTATATTTTTACAGTATATTTTGGAATTTGATAGTGTAAATTCGCCATCTTCTTCCTTCTTTTTAAAGATTGGCACCTGAGCTAACAACTGTTGCCAATCTTTTTTTTCTTCTTCTCCCCAAAGTCCCCCAGTACATAGTTGTATATTCTAGTTGTGAGTGTCTCTGGATGTGCCATGTGGGACGCTGCCTCAGCATGGCCTGATGAGTGGTGCCATGTCTGCGCCCAGGATCCAAACTGGTGAAATCCCGGGCCGCGGAAGCAGGTGCGTGAACTTGGCCACAGAGCCGGCCCCTTTTTCCTTCTTTTGATAATTTTTATTTTTGCTATTTTTGGATCTTTTATGAAAATTAGATTGTCAAATTTCATTTAAAAAATCTTGTTAGATGGGGCTGGCCCCGTAGCTGAGTGGTTAAGTTCTCGCGCTCCGCTGCAGGCAGCCCAGTGTTTCGTCAGTTCGAATCCTGGGCGCGGACATGGCACTGCTCATCAGACCACGCTGAGGCAGCGTCCCACATGCCACAACTAGAAGAACCCACAACGAAGAATACACAACTATGTACCGGGGGGCTTTGGGGAGAAAAAGGAAAAAGTAAAATCTTAAAAAAAAAAAAATCTTGTTAGGCTTTGAATTAGTATTACATTTATTTTGTAATTTATTTAGTGAAAAATGACTACCTTTACTATATTTTCTTTCCATTTAGAATAGGGTATGTTTCTCTATTTAATTATATCTTTTTCATGTTCTACAGTAAAGTTTTTACTATAGATATTGCCCATTTGCACTAGTATTTAATTTTCTATCACTTTCAGTTATGACTGGGACTTTTCTTCATTACATTTTCGAATTTGTCATTGCTGATGTTTACATAGCTAAGCTTCATCAAATTAGGACAGCTTCTTGTATTACATGCTTAAACACAAATAAAAATTTCATAAATAGGGGTCACTTTTAATAAATGGATTTTTTGCATTTATTGAAACGATTTTTTATTTTTTCTCCTAATCTTTTAGAAGTGAATTACATTAAAGCATTTTACAGTGTTGAACCTTCCTTGCATTTCTGGTGTCAAGCAACTTTTAACTCACTGCTATATTTAATCTATTAAATTTTTATTTAGAAGTTTTGTAGCTATATTTAAAAGTAAACTTGGCCTATGGTTTTATTTTTTTGTGCCATATTTGTCTAGTTTAGGTATCAAGGTTACAAAATTATCTTAGAAGGATACAGGAAGTTTTCTCTCTTTCTTCCCCAATGTTTTGGAAGTTTGTTGTCTCTAAAAATTTCTAAAAAATTCTTCCTTGTATATCTTAAATTTTAACTTAACTGGGCATCTTGTCCCTTTGTCCACTAAATCTGGCAACCATATCTTAGAACAAACAATACTTGGCACATCATAGACACTTCATAACATGAGTGACTCTAGGATTTTACTACGTTGAGATCAGAGGATTGTGCTTGTTGAGATTTCTTTTGTGAACTGTAAAATGGTAGATTTTAATGAGTGTTCCCTTGGGTACAAAGTTCTGTTTATATTCATTATTTATAAAACCAATTTTGAAAATTGGCTGTGCTTTTGAGTTCTAAATAGCTTTATTTTTAATTTACTTGATCTGTCAATTTATAAGCAAGACATATTAAAATCTCTGTGCATCAATTGCACTTGTGTTTCTCTCCATTTTTGTTTTATATATTTCTGCTGTTAAAAATGTAAAGTCCAAATAGATATATTATTTTTATATTGTTCCTTTCATCTCGACTTAATATCATCCTTCTTCCTTTTCATGCTTTCTTTTGATTTCTATTTTGCCTGATACTGACATTTTTACATTTGCTTTCTTTTTGTTTGTTAGCAATTTTCTGATACATTTTTCTCCATTATTTTTCTTTTCAAATATTTTTCTATCACATTGCTTTAGATAGAGTTTTTGCAAACATCATGCATTTAGATACAGATTTTGTTTATTTTTACCAAAATTGAAAATGTCTAGCTTTCAATAGAAGCACATATGTCATTTATACTGTTCTGTAACTGGTGTGTCTGAGCCTTGCTTGCCACAATTTAAAAGTAAGTTTATATTTATCAAACTTTCTTGTTATATATACATTTTCCCTGACTTCTATTATTTCAACATTTTTAAAAATATGAATTATTTTTATTGGCGTAAACTTTTAGTTTCAGACATTTTTCCTCTTTAGAACTTTTCAGAATTCGTCATTGTCTTTTTACATCCCTTTTTACCACAAAGAGGTCTAACATCTCAGTCTCATTTCTTTGTAATTAAAATTTTTGCTTCTGTCTCTTGAAGTTTTAAGAATTTTCAAGCTATCTTTTCTCCTTTGCATTTTTCCAAGTGTTTCCAGGTAGGTGTCCTTTTAATTTCTCCTGCTTAGCACTAGATGATCCATTTTAATCAGAAAACTGCCATATTTCTTCATATTTCTTCAGCTTTTGAGCATCCCCTGTCTCATTTTATTTTGACTGTTTCCTCATATCAGTCCTTTCCGAAACTCACATTAGTTGAACGTTGGATCTTCTGGCTCTCTCGTCCGCGTTTCTTCCTCACCCACCCCCAGTCTGCCTCTTTGTGCAGTATTGTAGGAAAATCCATTGCCTTAACAGTCTAGCTCTCTAATTGACTTTTCAGGTGTCATCGTCCTGCTGTTCAGTCCATCAATTCTTTTTTTTTAAGTACTAATGACCACATATTTTTTATTTTCCAAAGTTATAATTCAGCTTGTTGTTTTTCATGGCTGAGATAGCATCTCAAATCCCCCTGAAAATATTTATGTTTCTTTAAATGATTTGTTGCTTCCTTTAGTAATGGTTTTCCTTCAAATGTTTTGTCACTTTCCATGGTATTCTTTCTTTCTTTGAGCAATATTAGCCCTGAGCTAACATCCACCACCAATCCTCCTCTTTTTGCTGAGGAAGACTGGCCCTGAGCTAACATCTCTGCCTATCTTTCTCTACTTTATATGTGGGATGCCTGCTAAAGCATGACTTGGTAAGCAGTGCTAGGTCCACACCTGGCCTCTGAACCTGTGGACCCTGGGCTGGTGAAGGGGAGCCCGAGAACTTAACCACTATGCCACTGGGCTGGCCCCAAAACAGATTGCTTATAATCTTATTTTCATCTATTTTAATTCAGACCTATACTTTTCTGGAACACCACTACTCCAGTTGACAAATCTGGTCACGGCTGGTGCACCAGTGGTAACAGTGTTTCCTAACTGTATACCAGGTCCCGTCTTGATGTGTGCTGGTGAGATTGGGCATCTCCACTGAATCATTCCCTTTTTCTTTGTAGTCCAGTGACACTTTTTCATCATTTTCCTTACACTTGGAGTTTTTTTTACTCACAGACATGTTCTCTCAAAACTACACAGCCTTTGCTTTTGCCTGGAATTGGAATCCCTTTTACATATTTGTAGATAGCTCCTTTAGTTCTTACCCCGCCCTGCCCCCCCCATCATCTATGCTTGACAGAACTGGGCTGCAATATTATATTTTGCCAGCAGGCATATTTAACACGTGACTAAATCATCCATAAAATTCCTTAAGTTTTAGGCTTTGGTTTATTTTGTAAAATATTTTCTTTATAATTTCTGTGATTAAAAAATGTTTTTAAGTTCACTTAGAGAACTTTAGCATGAATCTGTTTAAAAATATTTAATTTCCAAGTACAAACTTCTAAAATCAGGGCTTTCCAAAGTTATTAGCACTTACAATATATCTCTGTCCAGTGGAACAGATGTTGCCTGTATCTACAAATATTTCAAAAACAGATTGAAGGCATGCAATATGCAATTCCTTTTGGCACGATTCATGTACATTTTGCCAGAAAACATTTGAACAGATTTTAAATCTTTCTCCTCATTATCTTTGAAAAATATACAAACTCACACACATTTTTGCAAGGTGTCTGTTATGAGTTACATGCTGTGAAGCATACCTCTTAACCAACATGCCTTTCAACATCAAGAAATTTGACTATATAAAACTTGGAAAGATGAGGAAAAGGTCATGTGAACAGTAATTATTAAAAGCAACATCAGACAAGTGTATCCTAATAAAAATATTTAGCCTAGTGGGTGCATAAAATTAAACTCTTTGAGAAAAATTAGCAGCACCTACACATGTCAAAGATACGGTACTTTATTCAAGAATGATAGCTACGAGCCATCCTTATTTTTCATGTCTTATCACCTACTTATATGTTGGAGTCCAGTTAAAGTGTATCTCTTGACATTTCTCAATGTTCCCATCTCTACAGCTCTCTTCAACCTGTTTATTTCACCTGGAATGTTCTTTTCCCCTTTTTTCCATTTAGACTGTGTGGAGTCTGGGGCAGTTTCATGTCGTTCAGAGTAAGGGAGGGACAGGGTCCCTTTGAGAGCCTGCTACGAGATAAGTGGGAAGGTGGACTGGAGCCAAACAACTGTAGAGACTTGTATACAATGCTAATTTTAGGAGTTTGCAATTAGCACTGGAGATTTGATGAAAATACTGGTGGATTTTAATCAGGGAGATGAATGACAGGATGAGAGCTACATTTTCTGTAATCTACTCCAGATGCATCATGGAAAATGAATTTAAGAGAGCAAAGCTGGAAGCCGAGTGGCCAGTCAGGAGTTTATTATAATAGCTTAGGCATGAAATGTTTACAGTTAGAGTCAGTTAATCCCATCATGCCTCACATTTCTTGTCATTTGTGGTCGCTGCCCCTAATTTAAAGGCTTGCACTGTGTGTTGTTTTCCATAATCTCATCCTCATGTTGAAAGGGCTTCTTCTCTTCTGCCCCGTCACATCCTTTCCCACTACCTTCCAGACCTTTCTATGCCATGCTCTGGATGCCTAGCTTATGTAATCTACCTCTCCCACATTTTTACCCTCTGTATAGACTGTGGATCACCCTCTGGGGCCTTCACTGAAAGCTGGCTTCTCCAGCATCTGTCATAAGTGGGTACCACCCATTTTCCCACACCAAGCTGGGGAGGAATGTAGGTTCAAAATTCTCATGCCTCAATGCCATATCCAGACCTTTATGATTCCTCATCTTTCTCCTCTTTGGAGGTTTATGACACTTTTACAGTATCACCCTCCATATTTTTTTTGTTCTCATAAACTTTTCAGTCACTATCTTTCGTTCATTATATATTTTGGAAACTGATACATCTTTCTTTCACTCCTGTTCCTGTCATTATCTGGGGTAAATGCAGTGATCACTGGGTCTTTCAGGGAACAGTCTAGCTTCCTGTTAGCCTGGATTTTTCTCTACTGATGATCTCCACATCCATTCCATTTCAGATAGCCCCTCCCAGGCCTCCAGCTCAGGCCACGTTTCATCAGAGAGCGCTCCATTTCTGAAATATTCACAACTTGCTCTTGTATCACAAATTCTTACCCTTCTAGTTCTTCCCACCATTATTGTACAACATCGTCAGGATCTACAGTTTCTTGTTCCCTTGGTTTTTATCCATGGTTCTCTCCTTTCTTCACTCCCTTCTATGTCTGTACTCCAACATTTGAACCCCTTTCTTACCATTTCTCTCAACTGTTGCCACTTTCCATTCCCCTTTACATCCACCAGCAAAACCAAAGGTTAAGCCTATTTCATTGCCCACTTCTCTGTTCTCCTTCTTGAATTAGTAAGTACTACTGGAGAAAATTAACACACACAGAGGACTGATGGTCTGACAAGTAAGCAGTTTCGACAATAACTGGGTCATGAAAGCTACCTGGAAAAGTTTCTCTCTTTGGTTCCCTTTTTCAATTTCTGCAGCAATTTTTTCAAATTCTCTTTCTCCTCAAACCTTTAATCTCACTGTCTTGATCTTCACTCAGAGCAGACAATGTACTAAAAAAATAGACAATATCAGAGGGAACTTTCCTCAAGCTCCTCCCACCACATTTGCAACTCTCCCATCTCCTGCGCCCTTCTCTTGCCTCCCTTCCTTCAGGTCGCAGTGAAGTGGATGTCCCTCCTTCTGCTGAGGACCTTCCTGCTCCTGTGTACTGGATCCGCCTTCTCCCTCTCATCCTTAACTCTTCACTGTCACCTGTCTTTTCTTTTCAATATCTACAGCCACCCTCACCACAAGATTTCTTCCGTCCAGCATTTACACCAAGTCCCTACTATTTGATTAATAACCAGCCATCCTTCTTCCCTATCTATCTTTCTCTTTTCACATTAAATGGCTGTCTTCATTTTTCTCACCTTCTATTCATTCCTCAACCTATTGTAACCTGGCTTTTGTTTCTAGAACACCACTAAATCTCTGCTTTTTAAGATAGTTTGATGCTAAATAAGTCTGTGTTTACTTGTCTCTATCACTGCATCTTTAAACTGTTATCTCCTTTTTCTTCCTGAAATGCTCCTCCCCTCCCTCCTCCTCCCTTCTTTGTCCTATGTGACATCACATTCTCCTGATTTTCCTCCTAACCCTCTGGCTGGTGCTTCCCAGATTTCTTCATGAGCTGTTTTTCTCTGTTTTCCTTTAAAGGTGGCAGATTATCAGAGTTTATTTTCAAACTTATAACAACCACAACACTAGTAGTAATAGCCAACATTCATTGAATTCCTACTTTCATTCAGTGCTTTTTATAGATGATACTTTAATCTTCATAAAATCCTATGAGGTAGATACTATTATTATTTTCACCTTACAGAGAGGCTAAAGAGCCTGAGCAGGGTCTCAGGGCTAGCAGGTAGCAAAGGCAAGATGCATACCCAAATCTGACTGAACAGTCTGTCCCTTAACCACTTAGTGTGTGTTCTCACCCTCTGTGATCTCATCCACTTGCTTGTTTTCACCTACCAAATGCTCATGGTTCTCAAATCTAGTGCTCCTTCCCCGATATGGTTCCTGAAGACCAGGCTCATAGATTCCATTGCCTCCCACCATATTGCACAAGCATCTCAAAACCCACATTTCTCAAACTCAACTCACCATCGCATCACTCTCCACCCTTGCAAAATTGCTCTTCTTCCTGTTTGTCTCACTTCAGTCAATGGAGCCATGATTCACATTGGTTGCCAGGTCAGAGCCTTTCTTCCAACCTCTACTCCCCTCAAGCCTTACCCCCTACATCCAGTTAATTATTGAAGAGTGTTCTTACTTTTATTTGTTTGTGACTTCTAGAATCTCATTACTTCCTTTCATTTCTGCTGTCTAGATTTCTAAAACAAGTAAGGGTTTCTTGCTTCCATGTTTCCGCCATTCTAGTATGTTCTTCACACTGCAGCTTAATTCAGTTTCCTAAAGAGCAAATTTGATCATATCAAGCCCTGCCTTCAATATCTTTAGTGGTTTGTCACTGACCTACTGAATCCTTAGGAGTTAATGGCTTATGACCATTCAAGGCTTATGACCTGCCTTCTGCTTACTATTTTACTCTAACTTTCTATACTTAGCTACCTCAACTTCTATAATCCAGCCATATTGCATTACTAGCATTTCCTTAAATGTGCTGAAATATGCTGTTCTTTCTCTTGATTCTGACCTTTTGCAGATTATGAAATAATCTTACCTATGTCTCGAATGTTCATCATTCTTGTCTTTACTTCATAAGAGTTAGGTTTCAACTTATACAACATCTGTTCTGGGAAGTGGTTTCTAATAACCCATGCCTGGATAGGTGTCCCTCTGATGTATGTCCACAGAATCTTGCGCTTATCTCTACTTCAGCACATACCATAGTGTGTTGTAAGTACCTATCTAGTGTTTGTTCCGTTAAGATGTAAGCAATTTGAGGGCAGGGCTTGTGTTTACCTTTGAACCTATAGTGTATGGCACAGTGTCTAGCATACATCAAGTGATCAACAAGTATTTATTAAATTAATGAATTAATAACTCTCTAAAACTGTCATGCTAAAAAATTGAAGCCATCTGTTGTACTTGGCAATTGATCATCTGCACTAGAACAGCTTTATTAAGATAGAACAGGTTAGAAATAAATGGCAAATAAGGAAATAGAGAGAAGGTTAGATTTCTCTTTTGAGAAACTTGGCTATTAAACAATTTAATTCATAAGATCAATGATAAATAATTAACTAACACACAGGAATAACCCCTCAAGAGTCATGCAGGGCTTGTAGGAAGAAAGTTAAAAGTCTTGACTGGAGGGTATAAAAGAAGAGATGAACACATGGTGAGACATACCATATTTCTGGTAGGAAAACGATATTGTAAGATCGAATTATTTTCCTAAATCAATTGATAGTTTCAATGCAAAGTAATACAAATATTCCATTGAATTTTTTATTATTGATTTTTTATTATGAAAATAGTTCACATTTGTGGGAAAAAATCAAATAAGTCTCTCATTCTCTTATTTTCTTGTGTGTTTGTGTTTGTAAGTATTCACGCAGGAATATATATTTATACACACATACACACACACATATATGTGATAACATTTTTTTTAACACATATGGACTCTTTCTTTATGCACCTTCCAACAACTTTTTTATTTAACTGAGCAGCATAACTTGGACATCTTTCTACATCAATACATATGGATCTACCTTATACATTTTTAAACTTCTAAAATTGAAACTTATCCTACAGACAAAAGAGTGCAGAAATCACCCCTCCATCATGTCCTTTTCCAGACATAATTCCCCAAAAATAAACACTATTGTGACTTTTTTCAGCATTGTTAATGTTACCCACTTTTGAACTTTATATAAATGGAAATATGCAGTATGTTATCATTGCGTCTGGTCTCTTATACTCAACATTACATCTATGACTCACTTGGTAGTTTGGCTTTTCATTGCCATTTTACATTACAAGGGTATAATGCAATTTATTCATTCCTCTCTCAGTGGATATTTGGGTTGTTCCCAGACTAAGAATGTTACGAATAGAGCTGCCAGAAACATTCGTGTGTACATGTCTTTTTGTGAACACATGTACACTTTTCTGTTGGGTGTATACCTAGAAGTGGAATGGTTAGGTGATAGGGTATTCATAGGCTTAGTTTTAGTAGATGCTGCCAAAGAGTTTTCAAAATAATTCTAGCAATTTATGCTCCCATAGCGGTGTATGTACCATATTCTTTTTAAAGACCTAGGGTGTTGTATTGTATAAATATACCATAAATTTAGTTAACATTGGTTGTTTTCACTTTTTTTACTAGTATAAACAATTCTTCAGTAAACATTTTGTATAGGTATTTTTATTTACTCATGTGAGTATATCTTTAAGCATGTGAATGGGATAAGATATTAAAAAACTGACAAAATAATTTTAAAATTCACTTGGAAAAATTAGTTTTCTTAAAGCAAAATTAAGCAATAACGTTTTATAAAAGACGAGTAAAATTAAAATATTTTATGAAAGCAACAATCATTAAAATTGTAGCCCTGGCCCAGAACAGAACACATACATCAATGAATAGGAATGAGAGCTACTTCAGTGAGGTTCCAAACAGGAAAACTGAAATTGAACTGAATATTTAAAGCAGAGGGAACTTCATGCAGGTTATGGGTGCCAGCCCCAGTGGCCTCGCGGTCAAGTTCAGTGCTCTTGGCTTTGGTGGCCTGGGTTCAGTTCCTGGGCACAGACCTGCACTGTTCTGTTAGTGACCATGCTGTGCTGATTGCCCACATACTAAGAATTAGAGGAAGATTGGCATGAATGTTAGCTCAGGATGAATCTTCCTCGGCAAAATAAATAAATAAATAAATAAATAAATAAATAAATAAATAAATAAATAAAATAAATGCAGGTAATGGGTTATGCAGATGATAGAAGAGACTGAGGATCCACTCAAAGATTAACAATAGTAGGCAGCTGCCATGCCTCTAGGCTGGAGGAACAAACGAGAAGGTAGAGTTCCCAGAGCTCAACAGCTGGGCCAATTAGGGACCTAGGCAGAATCACAGGGCACCTGTCCAAGCAGGGACAAAGTGCCAGGGAAGAAGTGCAACATCTGCCCAAAATAATGCCTGAAGCAGAAAGAGGGGAGAAATACCTTGGCTCCTCCCTTCCTCCCACCAGAAGTGCAGATGGACTGTTAACAAGGAGTGTGGAAAAAGTGTGTAGGTCAGCCTGCTTGAGCTACAGAGCAGAGCAGCGGGACAAGAAAGGGCCAACAGGATGAAATAAGAGGGTATGTGATATAGACGATGTCACAAAACAGAGGAGACAGGAATGACAATTTAATAAAAGCTACTGACATCATTGTTACCTATTATAAAAAATATCAAGTTCAATTGGGTTTTAATCTCATAGGATAGCCCAAAATAAACTACAGGGGTGTGAAAAAGTCAAATGTAAACAATTGAAGTCTCTATGAAAAATAAAATTATGTATATTTTCAGGATGGGGGATGCTGTAGAGTGCATAAAACCAACAGACTAAATCTGAAAAAAAATTCATTAATTTAAATTTAAAATAACACCTTACATAAAATTAAAAGGCACCTAACAAAGTGGGAAAATTATTGGTATACATATGAAAAAGGGTTAATACTCTTAATTAAACAGTCTGATAAATAAATAGAACAGTGGGCAAAAAAGTCAACAGATATTTCCTAAAAGAAGATAAAATGGCCATTAAAATTCAATAGAATGATACTCAAATTTTAATAATCAAAGTCATAAAAATTGAAATCGATATATATTTATTTGTTCATTAAACTGACAAATATTATAAAATATTGTTAATGCCACAGTGTGGGAAAAATAAATGTATGCTACAGCAATAAATGGACTAACATGCTGCCATTAAAATTATTTTTCAAGAAATATTTGGTGACAGTGATAACATTCCTGATACAATAAGGTGAAAACATTAGGATTTAAGCTGTATTAAACTTAAGTTAAAATTTTGTTACAAAACAAAACAACGCATGTATAAATGCACAGAATCAAATCCTAGAAGGATACACCAATATGTTAAAGAGTGAACTAAAATGATCATTTCTGGACTATGGGATTATAGCAACTTTTATTCAATTATAATTTTTTTGCATTTTTAAATATTCTACAGTGAACTTTTATGATCTGAAAAAAGCAAGGATGGCACATATCAATGACGCGAAGTCAAAAGATAGAGAGGCACACAGAGTTATGGGAGCAGTGTTTGCAAAGAGGGAGAGATATACACACATTTGTAGGCTGAAAGAAAAGAGCCTGTGCAGAAGAACCAATTGAAGATGAAAAGGACTAAAAATTGCCGAAGGACGGTCTTGGAGGAGACTGGCTGAGCTCTAGAGCACTGATGGGAAATTAGGCTTGGACAAGAGGGTGTGAGAACAAAAAGTGTTGCACACCAAGTATGAGAACCAGACCCTGAGGGAGTTCACACTTAAGATCTCGGTGTTTTCAGGCAACCTCTGATGAGAATGAGGGGTGGGGGTTGAGCAGTGGAGTTACAGAGACTATCAGAGGTTCTGCATATTTGCTGAAGAGAATAAGAGAGGAGTTCCTAAGGAAAATCAAAGGATTAACAGGATATCCTGAAGGGCTCTTTAAGGTCAGACATCTCAACTTTATAATGGCAGTATCATTCTCTACCTCTATAACTTGAGGTTTTCCATCAAGAATAGCTATTTTAGGAAAAAAGGCATTGGAAGTTTGGAATGTTCTCTAGCTGAGAATTTGCAGTGTGGACATAGTTAAAAGACAAGAAGGTTAGGAAATCGAAGCTAAAGAGAAACTGAAGTCTGTACAGAGCTCTATGCGGGACGGGAAAGGAATGTGTCCTGGAGTGGTGGGGGCCAGGTGGAGCATGTCACAGGGAGCAGATTACTATAGTGGGTGAAGGAGAAATGAAAATACGTTCTCTGCTCTCACTGAACACCCATAGCCTTTGAATCTAACTTTTGGCGTTCACCACATTCTGCCTTGTGTTTTATAGTTGATTGCACTTTTTTTTTTTTTTTTTTTTTTTACCACACCCAACTCTTGCATGTGGCTCTGTATTTCTGAGGCACCTGCTCTGCACTTGGCAGTTGTCCAAGAACTGTTGTGGGAAGAGCGAAGGCAACCAAATGTGCTAATTTTGGCATCATGGCAAGTGCTTTGGTTAAATTTAGAACTACTCTCTTAAAGATAGTGGAGTCAAAAGTATTAATTAAATTGGCAACAGTGCCTGCCAGCAACATCAATATGGCATCCTTGGGGAAAAGCCAATGAAGGTATTACTGGGACTATAGCAAGCTCAGGGCATCAAATTTAACTGCACTCAAGGAAGCACCATCTTTTTAAGCTTCAAACTAATGATGAAAAGACCTGTTTCCCGAGCAGGCACAGTTTGCTGTGCATTGGCTTTCTTGTGCTTGCAGGAATGACAACTGTGGACATTCTTTGCTCCAACAGTATCCACTCAAAAGGGTGGCAGGGAACTTTCTGCTTCTTCCTAAAAACACAGTTTCAGAAAGTGAATTTGCCTGATACCATACTACCAAGGCATACGCTTCTCAGTTCAAGACCTTCCCTGTCAATTTTCCAGAATTTAGGTATAAACTCACAAGGTTCCAAGTCTTTATTTTATAGGAGGACTAAAGAAGAGAATATATAACTCTCAAATAGTCTGGGGGTTGGGAGGGAGGAAGAATTACAATTCTCCCCTTTTGATAACCTTAACTGTGGTTCTACAGACACGGACACAGACACACACACACATCCCTAAACACACTCATACATAGTCACTCACTCACTCACACAAACATTTCCAATCTTACTCTTTTCAGTTGAATGCTAAAATCCTAACTCTGGTATTTAACTTTCAGTGTTTTCAAGACTCTTTCTTATATATTCATGAGTCTGGTAGACCTCGTTCCAGTGAACATTCTTAATTGTAGTCAATTGCCCCAAATTGGCGTTCTTGATTTAAATGCATTTGCCATTTCGTTTTTCAGGATGAATTTGATTGAATGTCTGGTGTGATTGATGCAAGTTCATTCAGAATATGTGAATAATAAATTTATTGCTCTCTAGAAATAAGTAATAGATCAAAAAAATCTCTTTGGTTTAATATTTTACTGTTGAAGATTAAACAGTTCTTCTAAATAACATAGCAACCCTTTTCAGCTCAAATTGTTTAGCTCTATGTTTAAGGAAACCATTGAAATCATTTTGGTTCCCTTGGGTGCAGTTGTGCAATTTGGATTTAGCTGGTCTGCAGATTGTACTCATCTGTGTTAATGTTTCTGTAATGAGAATGATCCAACTGTGTCATAACCTTTTGGGTCTTAACCTCCTTCATTTACATAACCTTTTACTTCTCTTTTATACTAGCCTTGCCATTTTAGGATGAACACGTCAGACTCCTTCCCCTTTCTCCCACGCCTGATTTCTCTTGCTAAAAAAAATCAATTGATTTGTTTTACATATGAGAAAAACATGTTCACAGTAAATTTGTCAATATTTGAAAGAAATGCTAGGTGTGATAACAAGAGGAAGAGAGGTAAAGGATTTTAGCACTATCCCAAGGATTTTAAGAGGAAAAACTCTGTAAGTTACTTTTACTCTTAAAAATATGCTAATTGATTTGAAAATATTTAAATATATAAACAGACTGTTAAATAAGTGATTTACATGTGTATTTAGTCCCTTACTACAAACACAATATGTATTATTTAGAATACTGCTACTACCTATTATCCCAAAAATATGTGTTAAAAGCATATATGCATTATGGTTTTTTATATTTAAAATTTTGCCCATTTCTATACATTTTTGTATATATACATATATTCACAAGTATTTATTTATAATAAAATAAGATATCATAAAGTGGCTCAACTAAAAATATGATTGAGGTGAATGTATTTCAAAAAATTAATGATAGAATTTGTTTAAATAGCAAAAATGATACATATAAACTCATTTCATTTTACAATATTCTATTTACATGTAAGATTTTACATTTTATCAACTATTCTCTTATATTTATGGTATTCTGAAGGAGAAAGACCAGGTGTGTAATTGGGAAAACCAGATGCAATCAGATGGGGTACCAGGGAGTGCCGCCCTGAGGAGATGTTATTTGAGCTGAGCGCCAAAGGGTGAGTAGAAGTGAAAAGGCAAGTGCGCTGAGGAGGGGAGGAGTAATCTTTTTATGTAAACCTGACCTTTGAGTCCCTCACAGTCTCCTAAAACCCTGCGATAGCTCTGTCAGATCCACACCATGACTCGCCAACTCAGCATGATCTGGCCCCTGCCCACTTCTTTCCCGGCAGCACTCATCACATTCGTAGTTTCTTGTTTAGTGGCTATTTCTGGAGGATGAACATGGATCTTATATCCTCAGAATCTAGATCACACTGACATTGTAGGAACCAAGCAAATATTTGGTGAATGAATGTGCATACATAAACCTTAAATCTTTAAATTTTAAAGATTTAAAGATAATATGTCTTATTAGTCATTATAAGGACTGTAGCTGCTATTTACTGAGCACAAGTGTTAAGCAGAGTCCAAATGCCAAATGGCGTGATATTAACCCCATATTCGTGATGAAAAAACTGAGGTTTAGGAGTTCACTAAATTACGCAAAGTCAGACTGTGATTTTCTCTGTGACTTTTAATAAAGACAAAATCACTAAATAGTCTCAGTATCATCAGGAGAAAGGAAACTCAGGAGAAAGGAAACATCAAAAAGTAGTGACTTTTTGATGGCAGTCTTGATGTAGTTCACCCCAAAATTTTGCTTCTATTTAAATTTTATGTAAAATTTAAATTTTTGTATATTATTATATTTATTCTCATTTTAAAGCATTCAATTCATCAGCATTGTCAGTCACGTACTATATACAAATGAGCAAATTAGGTGGTACAACACATATGGTTTTACCCGTATGTTGTTATGGGTGAGGTTACCACTGTTGATGGGAGAGAGGTTTTGGGAAAAACATATATGTTGTAGCAGAGCAGCCACAAAGTCCTAAGGGTCATAGAGTTATGCATTTTTAACAAATATTTTTAAAATGCACAATAAGCCCCACACATTGTTCTAGGTACTAGGCATACAGCAATGAATAAAATAAACAGGATTCTTGGTCTCATGAAAAATATACCCTAGCGCTGAGACCTTAAATTTGATTGGGGAGGCCTGATGAGGCAGGGTTTACTAGAGTGATATTTTCATTGAGTCTTAAAAGATGAGGACATACTATCATGCACTGATGGGGACTGTATTAGTTAGATTGATCTTTGAGCAGTAGAAAACCCAAAATAACATTGGTCCAACAAGCTCCCTTCTGGATATAAAAGAAATCCAGATATAATTAGTGTAGCACTAGTACAGTGCTCCAGGGATAGGAATCTGGGGTGCTCCCTCTATGTTGTTTTTCTACCCATCTTCTGCACATACCTTCCAGCTCAGGCTCTAAGATGGCTGCTTGACTTCCAGACATCACATCTACATTGCAGCCAGCAGGAAGGGAGGAGGTGGTAGACAAGAAGGGCATGCCCCCTTCATTTCTGGACAGTTACCAAAATTTGCATACACTGATTCTGTTTATTTCCAGAATCAACCACCAGGGAGGGGGAGAGGTAGGAAAATGATGTGTCTTGCTAAAAACTGAGAATTTTATTACTGAGGAAGACATGGAAAAGGAGTATTGAGGATATATGTTAGTCTCTACCGCAAGAAAAAAGGCAAAGCATAGAGGTATGAGAGCAAATGATTCAGAATAATAACTTGGAAAATTTTGTGGTGTGACTTGACTGGAATTTTATGTGCATGGAACAGTATAGAAGGGAATAAGACTTTAAAGCTAAATTAATGAAAGCATTTATTTGCCATGCTCAGAAACATTATTATTATCTTTGTTTAGCAAGTTGAATAATCAAGGTCCTGGTGTCCTTTCCATTATAGCTGAAGTATTTAATATATTCAGAGAGGTTCAAGAAGGTATTACATTCTTAATCCAAGAAAAGAAAGGTAATGAAAAGGGAACTATGAGAGAATAAAAGAGAGTTCCTATAGATTAAAATGTGAACACTAAAGTAAAAAACAAAGTCTCCCAGAAATGAAACTAAAATTAGGAAGAAATGGAAAATTAGTGAAAACATTAGGTATAGAGTTCAAACATGGAATGTACACATTTTGATTAATTAGAGTTCTAAAAAGACAGGACAAAAAATGGTGTGTCTGTACATGTGAAGAAGTGTTGGTGGTGGGGGTGAAGGAGTATTATCGAAAACAAAAACGCAAGGAAATTATCCCAAACTGAAAAAGACGTGAGGGTTCATATCAAAAGGAATCACCAAGTATGCAGAACTACAAAAAGACCCTCACAAAGACATATTCTAATGAAATTTTACAGACCACCAAGGATAAAAGATACTAAAAACTTCCATAAACAAGTTCTTCAAATTTCTGAGGAAAAAAGTATTTTATTCTGAAATTATCAACCAAACCTAAGGCCTCTTTAGAGACATATTTTGACATCCAAAGACTTAAATGGTTTATTCTTCATCAACCTTTTCTCTGTAAGTGACTAAAGGATATACTCCAGCAAAACACGAGAGTACACAAAGAAAGGAGATGGGGGATCCAGGAAACAGTGGATGTAGCTTGCTAAAGAAGTCAAAGAAATCCCAGAATTAGAGCCTTGTTCCCAGGACTGGAGCTGAAGAGAGAAGACTCTAGGAAGTAGATATCTGTCAGGGTGCGGGAGAGGAGGGGGAAAGAACTCTATAGACAATATGATTGAGAAGGCTGAAAAATATGACTATGACAAAGTTACAAATTCAAGGAACCAAGAAATGAAATGAGAAATTTCAGGAAAAAATATCAAGCAAACTCTGTGACACAATTTTAAGCAAACGTAGAATGTTAATAAAATTCATTTGAAGTTGGTGCCAGACACAATTTTTGTATCAGTCGTATATACACACACAATTGTAGAAGTTGTTTATACCATAAGGTATCTGGCATCTGATGTTGGAGCTTGAAGAAGTCTGCAGGAGACGCAATGGGGGAGAGAAGATTAATGAAATAGTGGGGAGGAAGCATACTGGAACCCAGGAACCCGAGCCAAAATCCACAAGAATGCCTGGAATCCAGGCCAGTTTCTCACCACCTCCAACTTTGATGATGTGACTATTCTGTCATGGAATTGAACATCCACCTGGCCCAGAAGTCAAAGAAACTGAAAGATGGAGGGGAAGAGGCAGCAGCTGCAGGCTGGGCTTCTGCTCATTGCCAATAAGGTGAGGCGGTAACAAGCAAGAGTGTATAAGAGCTCCACAGCGCCTCTTCACATTTGCCTTCAAAATCTCACCCAAAACGTCTCTCGTGGCCCACTCTAACATGAATCATACAGGGAAGGAATTCTGGGGAAGGTGGTTCAGCCTAACCGATCACATTACACATTGACACATGACAAAGCCACCACGATCTCCTCTGAGTGTCCCTGGGGGGTTGTCACATTAGAATTACTGAAAAAAGTAATGCAATTTTAGTATAGGATTTGGTCCAACTTTGGATAATATTTACATAATAATGATAACATAAATGCTGTTTCTGGGTCACTACATTTCGAGTTCATCTGTGGAAAAGCACAGAAAGCTGGGCTATGGTCGCAAGAAAGAAGGTGAGTGTTAACAACTTTGAAAATATAAAAATAAAAGGTAGCTGGTAGAAGGTGGGATGTGGAAGGGATATTGGGATGGAAGAAAGGTGGAAGGAAGGATAGGGAGCCAAATTTCTTAATTTTTTAAGTGGAGAGTTAAGGGATTCTGCCTAAAATTAATAGAACAGAAAACAGTTTTAGGGCTATTATTTAAAGTGAGAAGTGTAATCAATAGGAGCATTAAAGATGATGATCTAACTATAAACATTGGACAAGGAAGCAAAGGTGGGAAAAAGAAAGAGTATAAATATGCTAAATCTCAAAATTCATAGTGCTGAATCAATAGGTAGTGTCAAGAGTCATTAAATCAATAAACTGAAGTATATGGAAGCGTATTATTTAGCATTATTAAAACAGAAATGGGTAAGAGGCTGTTTCTGAGGAAAAGAGCGGGGGTTGGGAGGAAAGTGGGGTGATACCGTTGTTTTCCACCATAAGCGTTTTGTGGTATTTGATCAGTTATAATAAGCGTGCATTCCTTTGAGTGCAATAATTTATTGTAAGGGAGAGAAAAAAGGAGGTCAGAGAATAGGACCTTGGCCAAATCCCGTATTAAAGGGGCAGATGTAAGAGAAGAAACTAGAATAGAAGATAAAGTGCATTTAGATCTTTAAGATGAATGTTATACAATAGCATATTGGTTTTTCACAGATTTAAACAACAGAAACCTATCTTCACTATAACTCTAGAATGGATTTGGCCACTGGTCTACAACAATAGTAGAAATATCTGTCAAACCACTTTTTCACTTAGGAAGAATGTCATTCTGATGAAAATTTATGGCAAAATCTACCAACTCCAATTTTATAAAACATGGAACTATAATATTCTTTTTATATTTCTAAGTTACTATATATACACTATGCTATATTATACTTTACTATTATGTTATGTTATATTATATTATGTTATATTATATTATATTATATTACTGTGTGACACCAAAACAAATTCAGCCATACAATCTTTCTAAATATTTGAATGCTTGGTATTTTATAGAATAGACTAAGCTTTTCAAAAAATGTTATTTTTTCAATATGACATAGTAACGTTTTAGTATATTCACAACAGAAACGAAATGAATACAATCGCAATCAATACTTAAAACAAATTACATGGATACCATCTGTGTAGAATATTTAGGATTAGAGTCTTATCTGCCAGTTTATAATTTCTTCTAATTATGTTCAAGAGCATTGGTCATGTTTTTATAGGTTGCAAATGTTCTAATTAATTTTCTAGTTGTTAGTTACTATGTGTTTTATGGACTACTAATACCACTAAAATATAGAAGAACCATGTTAATGTTATTCACATTGTTCACATTAATATTAGTATATTTCTAAACCCCACCCATTTTCCATCTTTACATGTTTTCCTTTGATTAAACATATCTGAGTTATTCTCAAGTGTATGACTATTAACTTCAAGTTATATTAGTTTAAATCATTTATTCTGCTGAAATACTATATTACATAAGCAATTTCTGCAAATCTGTTAGTGATTTGAACTAATTTCTTCTTTAGAAACTATGCTGGAATAATTATGCTTTGATCTTGTAAATTAGCCAAATGGAATATTGTTTACAATATATTTTAAATGAAAACTGCCATTACATTAAATAGCATTTCTTGGCTCATTGCTTAATGGACCTCAGTTAATACGTTGTTCAAGGGGAAATGGCAGAACTGGATCCGCTGGGGTTAACAGGATAAGAGAAGCATAATTGTCCTCACCAAGGTTTTCATTACAGAGGAAATAACAAAAACCAAATCAATCAACCAAATAAAACAAATTTCAGAGTGTTACTTAAGAACTCATAAGGTAGAGTTAAGTCATGTCTGCATGATGCTTACGTTAGTGAAAAGCAAAAATGCTAAACCTGCCTCTTTTGGGATCTGTTCTAGAAGCTTCACAGGTCTGGGATTTCAGCCATGACAGTGACCACCACACTCATGCACGTTAGCTACACTGAGACCCTGGGCCCCATCCTGAGCATTTTCTCCCCTGAAATAGTTTCATCCTCGGAATCGTAAACTCTGATATTGCATTCTCTGACCACCTTCGAATTCTTTTATTCCTCTCAGTTATTTATTCCTGCTACTCACGTCTTGGCTTCATCAAGGCCTTGATCTTCTTGAACTCTTCATTTTCTTTCAGCCACTTTATTCAATAAAAATCACAATTCCTTGTGCATTTACATTGTCCCACGTGCTTAACACCCCTTATCTTATTTAAACCACATGACAAGGCTGTGAGGTAGGAATTATTATTTCATTTCATGCATGAGGAAATTGAGGCCTAGAGAGGTTAAATAAATTGCTTAAGAGGAGTGGGAGAGCAGTGATTCAAATTCAGGTCTAGCTGCTCCGTAGCCTACACCATACAGCTCTTATGTTTGAACTCCCTTCCATATTCAACCCTGACCACATAATACCTCACGTCAACCTCTTTCTCTCTTTTTCCTAGTGCCCTCAATTCCTTTATCGCTAGTCTTTTCAGCTACTGCCACCCTTAAAAAGACCCAATTCCATTAGCGAAACCATTCGTCTTCTCTGTTCTCATGTTCAGGTTACTGAGCACCACAGGAGAAATCACACTTCCTCGGGGACTGGTGCCACTACCCATTCATTGTCTCTAGTCACAGCTGGGTCTTCAACACTACCCAGCTATGTTTCCTTTGTCAGCCCCTTTCTGTTCCAAAATAATTTCCTTAAACTTCCTGTGCCACCATTTCCTGTTCATTGAGGTAACCAAAGGATTGGATTATCAAATTGGCTCACATAAATAAGAGATCTTTTCCAGTGTCAAGCTTTACTAATACTTTCAAGAATACAAGCCAACAAGAGGCACAGGGGGAGCATGGAGAGGTGTAAGACATCCTGCAAGCTCTCACGGTCTGTTGTTCCTGTATTAGACATGCACAGTATGGTCCAGAGAAAAGACGAGGTCTCTAAGAAATACTCATGGGTTGTTACCTTATATAGCAGGAGCATTTAGGTTATGAAGTATCTCCATTTTGTATCTCAAATAGTCACCTAGATTGCATGACATTCTCCAGAAAGCCACGGTCCATCAGTATATCCTATCTAGGTCTGTTTATCATAAGCAATCCTAAAATAGGAGCATCCTGCTGAAAGAATTCCATAGACAAGGGCTCCCCTCCTAGCAAATACCATCTGTCAATTTACTAGGAGTTCAGCTATCAATGTGTCTATTAAGGATCACCTGACTTTTTATCTTCTCCAGAAGGTTCCTCTGTCCCCAACTACAAACACACGTAGGACAACTGCTTAACTCCTTCCTCCCTCTTGCTTTCTATTTTATTAAAAATAAAGGGTCTCTCGGGTATGAAAGTCCTTCGACCCTTGTTTCCAGTTATACACATTACTACATATCCATCCCACCCTTTCTTCTCCAGCCTCACTGGAAACGTATCCTTCCTTTTGTCCAAAGCCGAGCTGCTTCTCAATGATTCGTTTCTCCTTCCTTTCTCTTCAGAGACTGGATATTTTATTAATCAATTGCAAGTTCCCCTAATTACATTCCTAACTAGCCAAAACACCTTCTTAGCAACAATTTATTTTTTATCTATCACTTCTATAGTGCTTATTAGGTGCCTAACACTTTTCTAATATTAATTCATTTATTTTTTTGTAAAAACCACGTGATGTATATGCTGTAGTATCTCCAACTTACATATGAGGGATATGAGTACCAGAGAGGTTAAGTAACTTTTTCAGAATTACACAGCTAGTAAGTGGTAACACTAAGATTTGAACACAGCAGTTTATACTGTGCTCCAAGTAACTTTCCTAATGTCTATTTTTTTTTATTGTGAACTCATTTTAGACTTAGAGAAAAAGTGCAGAAACAAGTCAAAGAAAGTGCTTATAACTCTAATCCCCTTTTCCTCTATCGTTAACATATTACTTTACCAACATAAGAACAGGAAAGTAGCTTTGGGACAACATTATTAACTAAACTAAATTTTATTTTAAAAAATTAATTTAATTTAATTTAATTTGCCAGTTTTTCACTTATGTCCTTTTTTCTGATCCACGATCTACCTTGAAGTTGGGATTGATTTCTCCTTAGCTGCCCTTGGTCTTTAATATTTCCCCATTCTTTTCTTGTTTTCTCATGACCTTTACAATCACCTATTTTTTGCACTCGTTATTTTCTCCTCATTCTTTAGAGTGCATGCTAACTTGTTCTTAAACCCAGTTATTCAGTTTGCTTCAGTTATTTTATTTTTTTATTCTCATAAAAAACACAGCATAAAATTTATCATCTTACCTATTTTTAAGTGTACGGTTCAGTAGCGGTCAATGTATTTACATTGCTGGGAAACGGAGCTCTGGAGCCTTTTCATCCTGTAAAACGGAAACTCTAAACCCAGTAAACAACTCCCCTTTTACTCCTCCACCAGCCCTTGGTCACCGCCATTCTACCTTCTATTTCTACGAGTTTGACTACTCTACCTCATATAAGCGAACCATCCAGCATTTCTCTTCTTGAGACTGGCTTATTTCACTTAGCATAATGTCCGCAAGGTTCATCCATATTGTATCATTTGACAGAATTTCCTTCGTTTTTAATATTATTCCTTCTGGAATAATATTCCATTGTATTTAAAGACTAAATTTTGTTTATCCATTCATCTGTTGATACGCAATTGAGTGCTTCCACCTCTTAGCTATTGTGAATAATTCTGCTACGAACGTGGGTGTGCAAATATGTAAGATCCTGCTTTCTCTAATGCCTATTTGGGGTAACTTTTCTAAAGTTTATCTGTGACATATTTAAAAAACGAGCCACTCAAACAAACAAAGACCTGTTTGTTCCTTCTTAGAACACTTCTAGAACCTAAAGTCCACAAAAATTAAATAACCGATTTTTTCAGTCATTGTTTTATATGTTCATTCAAGAAAATCCTTTGAGAGTAGAGATCATAGCACGATTTGTTCCATTTTATATGGCAGTGAGCACGATTCTGAACATGTGGGGCATACCTCAAGAGGAATTAATTTTGGAGGCTATTATAGGTAGTATTGTGTCCCCCCCCCCATTCAAATGTTGCAGTCCTAACGCCCAGTACCTCAGAATGTAACCTTATTTGGAAATAGGGTCATTGCAGAAATAATTCGTTGAGTTAAGATGATATCTTATTTAGGTAGTGTGTGCCTCTAATCCAATATGACTGCTATCCTTATCAAAAGAGAAAATTTGGAGACAGACAGCACGTAATAAAGAGAATGCCACGTGAAGACGAAGGCGGAGATTCTACAAGCCAAGGAATGCCAAAGATTGTCAGCAAAGCGCCAGAAGCTAGGAGAGAGGTAGGGAACAGATTCCACCTCACAGCTTTCAATGGAATCAACCCTGCTGACACTTTCATCCTGGACTTCCAGCCTCCAGAACTGTGAGAAAAGGAATTTCTGTTTTTTAAGCCAGTCAGTTTGTAGTACTTAGTTGAGGCAGCCCCAGCAAACCAATACAGGGCTATTGACTCTTAAGTACTCAAAGGTTGATCCATAAAATAATATATAAAATTGTGTATGTTTGTTGCTATAGGTACACATTTTTTTCTCCTTTGCACAATTTCACAATCTCTAATAACCTAGTTTTCAGGATTCGTGGCGGGAGCATAATCAAGGGAGATGGAAGAAATAGGAAGAGATGAGCCTCCAGTGTGACATTTATTCCTATTTTCACTTGGGCGTTCTCATTGTGTCTTCCGCTCACGCATGTTTAGCATCTTCTGACACAGAGAGCATGCATCTATGATTTTCCAGATCCATCTGAACTTTCGTCAGCATCTTGAATCTAAGAGTGTCTCTTGGATCTTCCTCCATAGGAAGCATTAAAAGTGAGATTAAAAATCACAAGTAAATCAATCTTGAAAGAAAACTAGGGCAGGTGAAGGTAGAGTTCCTCTGAGACAAAGGGAGAATGGGTTGTCACTTGGCAGCTGCTCTGTTTGAAAGATTTGGAAGTGCAGAGTGAGGGAGAGCTCGGTACCAGTGTCCTAGGGCTGCCATAATAAATTACCACACACTGGGTGGCATATAAGAACAGAAATTTCTTCTCTCACAGTTCTGGAGTCCAGAAATCCGAAATAAAGTTGTGCTCTTTATGAAGTTTCTGGAGGGAGAATTCTTCCTTGCCTCTTCCAGCTTCTTGTGGCTCTGGGCTTTTCTTGGCTTGTCGCTGCATCACTCCAATTTTGCCCGTCTTCTCATGGCCTTTTCTGTGTCTTCTCTTCTCTTCATATGCCTCTCTTCTGTGTGTCTTTTATATGAATTCTTGTTATTGGATTTAGGGCTCACTCTAAATCCTGGCTGATCTCACCTCTAGATCCTTAATTACATCTGCAAAGACCCCCTTTTCCAAAGGAGGTCACATTCTCTGGTTTCAGGAACTAGGATGTGTACATATCTTTTTGGGGGTCACCATTCAGCTCAATATAGGCTCTAACATTATTGAATTCTGAAAATAAAGGAGGAATAAAATTAGACAAAATAAGTTTGATTTCTATAACTCCATTTTTTTTTTAATATTGGCACCTGAGCTAACCTCTGTTGTCAATCTTCTTTTTTTTTTTGTTCTTCTTCTCCCCAAAGCCCCCCAGTACATAGTCGTATATTCTAGTTGTGAGTGCCTCTGGTTGTGCTATGTGGGACAGTGCCTCAGCATGGTCTGATGAGTGGTACCATGACCACACCCAGGATCTGAACCGGTGAAACCCTGGGCCACTGAAGAGGAGTGTGCAAACTTAACCACTCGGCCTCAGGGCTGGCCCCCTGTATAACTCCATTTCTTAAGTAAGAGGCCAAGAATAAACTTTTAATTATGAATGAACCACCCACCAACAAAGGGACATGAAAATATTTAGACTGCGGAAACGGAAACGTAAGGATGTAGATTGAGTGCAACCTAGTATTATTTTTTTTGCTGAGGAAGATTTGCCCTGAGCTAACATCTGTGCCAATCTTCCTCTATTTTATATGTAGCTCACCACCACAGCATAACCGCTGTTGAGTGGTATAGGTCTGTGCCTGGGAACCAAACCAAGGCCACTGAAGCAGAGTGCACCAAACTTAACTACTAGGCTGTGGGGCGGCCCCCAACTTCTTTTTGAAGATAACAAATTCAATATGTCAAACACTAACTAAAATATTTTGGGGGAGGGGTGATATGATCTCTGTTTTCTAATTTTATGGACTGTCGTGTGGAAAAGGATTAGATGTATTCTGTGAAGCTCTCTAGGGCACGTTGAGAAGTTTCAGGAAAGCACATTTGAACCTAATGAAACCTAAACACTTCCAACTGCAAAGGTAGGTAGAAACAGAGTGAGTGAGCTACACTGTGAATTGTGAGGGCTTTGTAAGAAAGTCTCCGGCTTTCAGTGGGTGTGGAGCTAGTATATTTTCAAGGGCTCACTCAAGTCTACATTCTACAATTCTGCAGTTTATTTTTCCTACACACAAGTAAAAATTACTTACAGATATTTTTCAAGTCCAGGGATACTGAATAGCAGTGTTTTGCTTAATAGTGTTGCTCATACGCTCCTGGTAAGAAGCATCTGTAGGTTGAGCGCATAGACTAAGACTGAATACAAGCTGGAGGGGGGCTCCAGAGTGTTTGAAAGGAAGATGCAGTCATTATAGAACTTTGGCTCACAAGGATTACAAGGGGCTGTTGAGGTGCATATCTTGTTCCACATACGACTTTAATAACCAGGATTATCTGCTATGAGTTTAGGTAATGAGCTATTTCATTTTTCATAAAAAAGGCATCTTTAAATCTGTTTTCTTTCACTTTTTTATTATTATAAAAGTATTATTCTTTCTTTCCTGAAAACTATTTCATAACAATGAGTAGGCAATCGTTCGATCGATACTGTGTTCCACAGAACTTTGAAATTATGCCGTGGGACTTAGGGATAAGAGCTCAGGGGAAGAGAAAGCACATTATAGCAAGTAATAGTTCCATTTATTTTTTCTCTGCTTGCCAGTATTTTTTACAGATGGGGGTTTGAAATTGGATGAGATTCAAATAATTTGGAGTAATAATGCCAGGTGCAGATCAGGTCTGATTTCTTTTTAAAAATGTTGAATCCAACATTTCAAATAACCAAAATATGTTAAAGTTGGAAACAGATCAGAATAGCTGGCTGAGGCAGATACTCTGAAGGAACTGACGAAACTCCATATAACCAGAGCTTTGTTGGCATGGGGTTAGGAAGACAGCATAACGCAAACTCTAAAATTATTTTCATCACTAGGGCAGCTTGGCAAGCAACTAGGAAGGGTCAAGGTCTAATGATTATGAAAAATGTTGCAATTTTCAGTGTACCAAAGTCCACTGAACTTGAAGGTTTTACTTGGGTAATAATAATAATTGCTCACAATATGTCAAGTGTTATTTCAGATGCTTTCTATATGGTGTCTTATTTAATCGCCATCTCAACCCAATGAGAGGAATTGTTTTTCCCATCTTTCCAACCAGAAAGTTGAGTTTCAGAGAGTAACTTGTCTAAGGTCCACAGCTAATATGTAGGTCAGCTCGGCTTCCAGCCCAATCAGCCTGTGTTGGGCTCCTCTCTTAGCCACTGTCCTATTAAGAGTTCTGTCTTCGTCACAGGGCATCTCCTGACTCTGAATCTGCAGCCAATTAGTTTTCCTTGGTGAACTTGATGTTTTGTACATTGATCTCATCTGCTTAAAAAGAATTTGTACGAATCATGAAACAAAATGCTATTTCCTATAAAATATGCCGGCCCTTTCTGAAGTAGAAAATGGTAGAATGAAATATTTATTCAAAACTCATTGATTTGTATCACCAATATTAATTGACTACTTGCTACATGCCAGATGCTGTGAAATGTGCAGGGGAAAAAGACCTGTCACTACCCTCAAGATGTGTACACAATCCTGTGGGGGTAATGGATAATAAATAGAAAAGGATTTTATATTTTGCTAAGTGTTGGGGGGCAGGAGTGATTTGTTTAAGTTAAGATTTGCTAGTTGAGAAGTAACTAGCCATGAGGAAGGAAGGTAGGAAAGGAGCAAGAACTTTCTAAGCAAAGAAAACGGGATGTGCAAAGGTCCTGAGGTAGGAGAGAGCTTTGGCTTGCTCAAAAAATTGAAATGTCAGTGAGTCCAGGAAACAGAAAACAAAGGGGAAAATGGCTAGAGGTGAGGTTTTAGGGGCAGAAGCCAGAGGGTACTGGGGGCTTTGCTGTGCTGTTTGAATTACATTAAGTGGCACAAGAAGACATTGGAGGGTTTAAGGAAGGGGGATGACATGATCTGATTTGTGTTTTAGAAAGTGCACTTTCGTATCTGTGTAGAGAACGGATTTGGACATAGATTTTTATATTCTGGGCTGAGATTTTCAAACAGGCATCTGGAGCACATAGAAAAATTATTTCTATGAGTTGATTTCCTTTATGCTTAATTCCAAAGAACTTGAGCAGTACTAGATTTTTGTTTTATTTTATCTGTTATAAGGCAATGGTGACTGCTATGTTATTTATTATAACGTTTTTGGCCTGTGCTTTTAACCTTTTCATGCTTCCACCTTTTTTGTCTACAAATCATGAATTTATTTCAATGACAATGATTTTCCCCAAGGTAAGGTATTATTATACTCAAAGTCATTCAGTACCTTTTTAAATATCTGGATACTATGTTAACAGAACATCTGTTAGGTTATTGCTTCTTTCAGATTTTATCTGGCAGTTTAGCATCATGTCATTTATAAAATGTGTGCAAATGCATTGCAAACATTTAAATTAGCCTCCAAAACACATGCAGGGGCGGACAGTTCTGGAAGATAACCAGGTGAGCCTAAAAGAGAAGGTTTTCCTATCTCCCACTCTTGTCTTCATATTTTATATCTTTTCGAGAAGAGGAAGGAACAACAATGCCATGGACATTTTTCTTTTACTTCCTTCCTCTTTTTGTTTCTGCCTTCCTTTTTAGAAAGACCATATTGGGTGTAGTGTCAGTGGGATCCAGTGCCCATTTCTGTTGTGGAAGCTGAATGGGACAATTCCTGTCTCTCCCCATGCTTTGGCAGACAGAACTAGGCATGGCCAGGCTTTGAATGAAGATGGGTGCCATGGCAATGAGTGTCCAGTTGTTGGGTGCAATGTTCGTGCCTCAGCCAGAATGTTCATGCTACCTAACTTCCAGAATCCCTTTGAGTCTCACACATTTTCCAGAACAACCTCTCTCTAATTTGTGACTTTATATTCTTCAATCATTTCCTCTTCATTCCTGATGGCCAGTTGGTTCTGTTGCTTGCACCAAGAACCTTACAGTCGTTAACCTGCACCTCTGGGAAGCCAGCTCATGTGGCATTGCGGGAATTTGACTGATCTGCTTTGCGTAGGTCATATGTCTGATTCTTGATAGAACGATGAATACAATCCTACCTCCTGCTCTCTGGCCCTTGAGCACGATGAATGAACAAAATAAATAGACAAACAAATATCTGTTACATATGTATTTTTAAAATTTCAAAACATTGAGATGGTTTTGAAATCACTGATGAAATAAACCACTATTACTAAAGTTCAGAAGGAAATATGGTCCCTGTCACCAAACATGTATATTTTCATGCTGTATTTCCATCTTCTAAAGGAGCTTTTTCTGTGAGGCTAGCATTCAGCGTCTCCTGACAGGTAACTGTCCCTTTTCAGCGTCCGCTCTCCAAGAGTCACTTGTGTCATCTTTTAAACAACCTTTCATTTTAAACAACAGCAAAATAAAACTATTCAAACTGTTGTGGTTTCTGGAAAATGACTTTTTCCCCCCTCCTTTTTACTATGTCTTCTGGGAAACTAAAATACAATTTGGAAACAAATGATAGCTCAGGACTCAATTTTCTAGCTCTAAAAGGAACTCGGAGCACAATATTTTAAGTTCAGGTTGAAGCATTTAGGTTTTGATTTCAAAGGGAGTCCTGAATTTGTCATAATCTCTTCTCATGTAGTGAAAACAAGCAGTGAATTATACAAAGAGGATGCCAGCAACTCACACCATCGTTGTATCCGACACTTTCCGTTCTGTGTTCTGTGTCAGTTTTGCGTTGACAAGGACTCCTGCGTGTTTTTCTTTTGTTTTGCTCTCATCGTGGGGATAATTCGGCATATTCCCACTACTGTTATTTACATTGAAGTTGGCTGATGAAAATTCAGCAGTTAGAAAAACCAGTAAAGTCTTGATGAGGACAGGAGAACCACTGACTGCTGTTATTCAGCAAGGATTTGAGCTCTTCTCCTGCCTGCACGAGAAGACTCCATTAGTGTTCATTATTGTCAGGGCTGATTTTCTACATGGAGAAGAAGACTAAATCTTCATCTACAAGGAAAATTGTTCTGACTACGGGATCTGACTACATATTTGAGTTACTCAGACAAATGGTCAATTCATTTCAGTTTGTGGTTTGACCAATCTTGTTCTAAATTAATTTAGTAAATTCATTTTAAATGATTAAATTGTTCATGTTGATATATTATCATTTATTTATCTAATCAGGAAATATTTATGGCCTGCCAGGCACTGTGCTAGTCATTAACCTATCCAATAACTTCTTTATCTTTTAGTATTTTTATCACTTGCTTTATTATCTTCAAAGCTAGACTGCGTTAATGCTGTGGTATTTTTCATTTTATATTAAAATTGCATTAATTAAAATTAAGCTGAATTGATTACAGTAATGACCCAGGAGTTGTTAAATTCAAATAAAACTAATCTTATTTTTGAGAGGAATAAATTTTCTAATTCTTAAAAGAGAAGAGTGATTTTTTGGCCAATTTAGGGGAAATTTGGTCAAACATGTTGATAATTATATAAAGTCATCTTTCAAAATTATGTTTCCATCAAAGGAATCAGACAAAATGAGGTTATCTCACAAAAAATGTTTTTTAAAAAGTAATTTTCATATTCATATCAACCAGAGTTCATTCTAAAATGAGTCTTTAGTAAGTATAAAATAATAATGAGTTATAAGCATACATTATATACTTAATGATTATTCTCAAATAATCTTTGCTCTTCATTTTTGATTGTGGGTCAAATGCCATCCTATGAATCCTTTCTTAATCCCCATGGTGAGACTTAATTACTATCTCCATTGTCTTCCCACAGCATTTTTATACCCTTATTACAGTGCTTAACACATTGAATCTTCATTATTTTTTAACCTATCTTCCACACTAGACTGTTAGTTCTGAGGTAATGTTTTATTCACTGCTGTTTTCCCACAGAGCCAGTCACCAGAGTGGGCAATCTATAAATGTTTTTGAATGAAATGAGTACAACATTTCCCTAAGCAAATATTTTACTAATTTTCCATTTTCCTATGCTATTTTTGTTGTCATTATTTCCTAATGCTTATCTTTTCCTGTCCTCTCATTGCACTATCATAAGAGCGTTGGCAATATTTGACACCAATCCAAAATGATGGTCTCATGAAAGAATTAAGAATTAAGGATTTGAAGAAAAGCGTATTTTAGGAGACTACTGCCTTGCATGGTATAATAAGATGGAACCATGGTAATACACCCGAAGATTAGAGATTCTACCACTTAAATTAGTCCATGGCTAATGGCTTTTGAGACTCTTAATATAGTTGTTTCAAGGTTCCCAGACTTCATATACATGGCAACCCCTGAGTCCTGGGGCCCATGAGGGGAATGTCTGCAGTCTATTGTTAGGCTCTTGCCCCATGGTTTGGGTCAAAACAGGAGAGTCCATACAACCACAGTGTGACAGAAATTTGAGTGTTTCAGGAACTCCATAAATTTAAGAGAGTAAGAAAATTTATCCAGGGGCCAGCCCCGTGGCCGAGTAGTTAAGTTTGCGTGCTCTGCTGTGGCGGCCCAGGGTTTCACTGGTTGGGATCCTGGGCGCGGACGTGGCACCGCTCGTCAGGCCACGTTGAGGTGGTGTCCCATGTGCCACAACTAGAAGGAACTGCAACTAAGATATACAACTATGTACCTGGGGGATTTGGGGAGAAAAAGCAGAAAAAAAGATTGGCAACAGTTGTTAGCTCAGGTGCCAATCTTTAAAACAGAAAATTCTTAAAAAAAAAAAAAAGAAAATTTATCCATAAGTTACATCATAAATAAAAAATAACCAGACTAATTTAATTAGAAAATGATTGATACTTTCTGGTCTGTATTTTAAAATTTTTACTTTTTTTCTCCCTCCCTCCTTTCTCCCCTTCCTTCCTTCTCTGCTAAAGAGCATGGAGTTGGTCTTTTTAGTTTATGGAACAGCATCAGCACTGGTCTCCACAAGACCCCCCCTCTTGTTTTGTTAGCATATTCCTCTTTATGTTATTATCCTTCAATTGCTCTCCCCTGTTTGGACAATGGTTTTAATATGCAAAATATATAGTAATATTTTTTAATTTACATAAAGTTAATTTCACTATAGATCTCATTTTGTTTTTCACTTTTTCCACATCATGTTTTCAGGATACATCTTTGTTCTCAGGATATATCTTAAGAAGCTTATTTCTTCTTATGCTGAATAATATTCCATAGTATGAATCCACCACGTTTATCCTGCTCAGTTCCCCCAGTGGGGGATGTCTAGATGCCCCCAACTCCCTTGCAATATGTGTACTCTCATATGTCCCCTACGTGAGAATTTCTTTAGAGAAGGAACTCCAACAGAGGGGTTCCTGGGCATACAGTAAACTTGTCCTTAACATTACTAAGAACTACCATATTGCTCTACAGAATAACCACGCCGTTCTCCAAAACCCTGGCTGAACCACGGTGGTTTCTGTCTCCCCACACCTTTGTCCGCTTTCTCATTTTTTCCAATCTTCAGGGTTTAAAGTAGAATCTCATTGTTTTCATTTACTTTATTCTCATTACAAAGGAAATTGAGTATTTCTTCATATAATTAATATTTGGGCTATCCTTTTTCTTAAACACCTGTTAACCAAGTTTAAATTTCTTCTCTTTTTCTTATTTTCCTGAAGTAGTTCCTCCTAACTCCCACCATATGTCATTCCTTTGTCAGTTTTAGATGTTGCAAATCTGTTCTCCTGTATTGTCATTATTTGTTACCCTTGTCTAGGATATTCTTTCTTTGAACAAATATCCTCATTTTGATGCATTCAAATCCATTGAAAAATATCCTTTTACTTAGATTATACTTCTGTTGTCTCTTTTAAGACCATAGGTATGTCCAAATGTTGGTAGGCTAGATACCGACCCTCTCTCCCCAGTTTTGCAGACTTTTGAAAAAGTTAACATCGTTATTCATTGATCAATAATCTGTTATTTTGGTCTTATTAGAAGCATGTTGTATCCCCCTGAAAAATCGAGCTAGATTTTAATTGTGATTGCATTGCTTTTACACATAATTTGTGGAGAACAGACATCTTAACAATAGTAAGTCATCCTTTACACAAGCATAGAATATTGTTTTACTTATTCCAACTTTTCATGTCTTTCGAGAGAGTTTTACAATTTTCTTCAAGACGTCTTGTAAATTCTTTGTTAATTCCTATGTACAGTAGAGTGTTTGTTGTTATTAAATGGTATTTTTTTCCACTTGCTGTTTAGAAAGAAGTGTCATAGAACTTGTAACTTTATCTTGCATTGCTCTGACAACAGATTGCTAGATACTGCTCTTTAAATCTAATCTGATCGCCTCTGTCTTTTTATTGGAGATTTGAATTTACTTATAGTTATTATACTTGTTTCTGTATTAGGACTTTAAAAATTCCATCTTATTTTATATATTCTCTTTACTATACATATTTTTGTTTTTCACTCTTTCCTGTTTTGCATTGGATAAATCAAATTTTCTTTTGCTGATTAAAAGGCAATATATATTTTCTCTTTTTCCATTGTTGTCACTAAGATTTTAATGCACATGTAAGGTTAATTTTTCTTGCCAATTTTACGAATTTACCAAAATCTATATATTCCCTCAAATAAGATAAGTATTTTATACCTTCTCACCTCTCCACCTGTGGTTCTGCTAAGAAGCAATGCGTGTGTTGGCAGAATTTAAGTTCTAGAATTTTAGTTTTGTGTTGAAATGGATTTCCTTTCTCTCTTGTTTCTTTTTGCTTTTCTTCTATTTCTCTTTTTTTCTTGCTTGCGTTTTCATTTTTTAAAAAGTTTCGTCCCTGCTATTTTAGATCACAATAACTTTACTAAGTAACTAGTTCACCAATTCCTTTCATATTTCTAGTAGTACTATACTTTATATTGTTGTATTTCCTCAGAGAATGTTTTCAGAGCATCTTTGTTACACAAAATTTTTGAAGCCTTGAATGCGTAAGAATGTCTTAATTTCACCTTTACACTTAAAGGATAGTTTAGAAAGACGTCATATTGAAAAATCAGAGTTCTCCTTCCACATTTTGAACACATTCCTCCATTGTCTTAGTTCCAGGGCTTTTTGCTGGGGAGTCAGATAATCTGGTTAACGTTCTTTTTTGAGGTGACCTGCTCTTTCTCTTTGGAAGCTTTTAAAAACTTTTCTTGGTCTTTGATAATCTTGAATTTCACTATAATTAGTCAGGGTATAGGATATTTGTTGTCTATCATTTTTGTCATGCTAAGAATCCATTCAATCTTTTTAAGTCTTTATTTTGTTTTATTTTCTCTAGAAAATCCTGTTTCTGGATATTGGAACTTTCTGTCTCTGGTGGAATTTTTCAATTGCATCTTCTAGGAGCTTATAATTTCGATCTTTGCCCATACAAATTCTGCCATTTATGGCTTTCGTTTTGGTTTCTTGCTACAAGTTTACATATCATTTAGCTTTAAAATTGAAATTACCTGGGGGCCTGCCCTGCAGCCAAGTGGTTAAGCTCCTGTGCTCCGCCTTGGCAGCCCGGGTTCACCAGTTCTGATCCTGGATGTGGACCTACACACTGCTCCTCAAGCCATGCTGTGGTGGCATCCCACATAGAAGAACTAGAATGACTTACAACTATGTACCGGGGCTTTGGGGAGGAAAAAAGAGGAAGATTGGCAACAGATGTTACCTTAGGGCCAATCTTCCTCATCAAAAAATAAAAAAAGCATTAAAAAAACCAAAATTACCTGTATACACAGTTAAGTAGAGTTTAATAGTGCCACAAATTGTGTTATGAAAAACAGCAGTCCCCAGCCCTTCTTCCTAAGTGGAAACCACCACATTTAATTCTTAACTGATTATTTGGTATTTATCCCCATATCTCTAAATAAAATATGCCAGTTCTTGTTTTTTTGAGTTTTAAGCATTGTCTATTGACTTGATAATTTGGGGGATAAAAATTTAGTGCTCTTTTGCCTTTCTATCCCATAACCTCTCCCTCCTTCCCCAACACACATTTTTCATCTCCATCCTATCAGTATGGTTATATAATAATTTTAGTTATAAAACATATATTATTTACATTATTGCATCTTTAAAAGCTGGACTGCTATGGTTACTTTTGCTGCATGACAACTGTGTTTTCTATAAGGTTAATAATTATGTTTATTTTATTTACTTAATTTTCTATGTCCATTCACTAATTTAACTCTAAGTTCTCACCAAGTGTGTAAGTATCACTCAGTATGTTCAAGCATATAAGATCCTTTATTAACATGATCATCTGAAGTCTTTCCTGGACTGACCATTCTCTAGACCTACTGCATTATTCTCCTCACATGGTATTAATCTGAGCAGCCGTTTTCCCTAGGGTCTTAGCTTACAACTGGGTAGGTAAGACAGGGTCTCATTTGTTGCAGTTATTTCCTCTGGTGGATTCCAAATTGTGGATATGTTGAGTGAGCAATAGGGTCCATTTAACTTTAGGTCTTAGCCAGGTTGTAATGACTGTTTGTTTTTTGTGTGTATTCTCTATTGACTATAATTATGTAACGGGAAAAGGGTGAAAAATACAATTTGTGCACTGAATTAGTCAGAATTCTCCAGAGAAACAGAACCAATAGGAGGTATATCTATATATCTAAGTCTATCCCTATCTTTCTCTATCTATCTTACTATCTATCTAGAAAGAGGTTTCTTAGAAGGTATTGGCACATGTGATTATGGAGGCTGAGAAGTCCCACAATCTGTCTGCTGCAAGCTGGAGACCCAGGAAAGCTGGTGGGTGTTGTAGTTCTAAGGCCTGAGAGTCAGAGATGTGATGGTGTAGATTCCAGTCTGAGTCTGAAGTCCTGAGGACCAGGAGCGGTGAGGGCAGGAGGAGATTGATGTCCCAGCTCAAGCAGTCAGAGAGAGAATTCAATTTTGTTTAGCATTTGTGTTCTTTTCAGGCCCTCGATGGATTGGATCAGGCCCACCCACATTTGGGAGAATCACATGCTTTATTCAGCCCACTAGTTCAAAAGCTAATCTCTTCCAGAAACACCCTCACAGACACACCCAGAAATAATGTTTAACCAGATTTCTGGGCATCCCTCAGCCCAGCCCAGCTGTCACATAATAATAAGCATCACAGGTACTAGCCTTCAACAATCCTTATTTCTCTGCTTTGCTCAGACCTGTTATGAGCTTCAACATGCACCTGAATGGCCTGTGGATTAGTGTTTGGCAACTACTAAGTGGGCTCACCTGCTCTTAAGGCTTTCACTAATATCCATAAATTGTCAACTCTTGAATCTCTATCTTTAACCTAGCCCTCTTCCTTAAATTTAAGAGTTACATCCAGCAAGCTACCTACCAATAAGATGTTCTCCAAGTGGCTCAGACTGACATCTTCCCCACCACAGCTACCCCTTTCTTTTTATTTTCCTTGGCAATAAGCAATGGAACATTCCTACTGTACATGTGACATGTGAAAGGCAGCCTAGATTAGTGGTTAGAAATACAGATTCATGAGCCAAATTGCCTGGGTGGGAGTTCCAGTGCTACCACATAATAGTGTCTGACCTTGGGAAAGTTACTTGGCCTCTTGTTCACAAGCTAGGGATAAATAATAGTAGGGCTGTTATGGAGCATTTAATGAAGTAATGAAGTACTTAGAACAGAGCCTACCATGTAGTAAGTTCTATATGGGTATCTATTAAATATGAATAAATGAATCATCAAATAAACAAACTCATGTTAGATCCTTGAAAGCAATTGTGTGTTCTTTGGCTTGAAACCCCTGCTCATCCATTATATAACCTGGCTATTGATAACTACCAATTTTGTCTTCTATTTATTTTTTTTAAATAAATCTCTAGACTATAAACTCCATAAAGACATTGGCTGTGTTGTTCACTTGTGATGTTATTTCTGGTTCTTTAAATCCCACAATACCAGACATGCATAGTGAGTGTTCAATATAATTTTTGTTGAATAGTTTAATGAATTATACATACTATATTGTATTATAATTTTTCTGTTAATATAGCTTGCCCCTTAGAGTAAATTTCTTGAATACTAGGACATTTCTATATCCCAGTGCCTGGGATTTATAAGGTACAATAAATATATTATATAAATGAATGAATGAGTGAATAAATGAAAGCATTTGGATAGGAGAAGGATCTAAGTCTAAGTTGTTCAAGTTTTTTAGTTGCAGTGTTGCTTTGAGAAACACTTACACTGTTGAAGTTAATAAGGCAGAAGAACTTAATGTTATGTTGGCTTTACTTGGTGTCAATTTTTTAAAAAATAACAAGCATTTAACTCAGACAGACCAATGAAAGTAACTAAGACATCTAAGGCACACTCAAGTAAAGCCAGTTATCCTGACAATGAGGGGTAGTTCGTATTTTCTAGGCATTTAACTCCCAGAGCGGAGGATGCAGTTTTAGCAACAATTCAGATGGTAACTCTTCTGGATCCTTCCATATAACCTGAAGAAGTCTACTCCAGAAATAGAATATTGTAGTATTCCTGACCAAGAGGATCCACACTATTATATTTATGCCAGGTTATGTCAACTTATAAAACTAAAGTAATAATGAGGAAAATAATAAGACTGTAAGCTTCCTAGGCGATTAAAATATTTTATTACCAAATGTAATAGATAAATATCTTATTCTCAATAATATATATGCTTGGATGTATCAAAATATTATTGTAACGTATGAGTGACTGGTAATTGAACTATCTATAATGTGAAAGAAATCTTTTAATTTTAAATCTTAAGTAACTCTGTGCTATATGACGAGCAAAGCACCACCAGCACGATGCATTGTTCCAATAAAATGACAATTGCCTGATCTGCTTTATGGAGAGAAGCAAAATGAACAGAGCCAAGTAACTGATATGAATGATGACAGTCACACAGAGATAACGCAGATAACAGATTTGCTGGTTTACTTCCTTTTACATAACACATAAAATCATTCTTTGTTAGTAGTCACAGCAAAATATTTTATTTGTATTTTCCTTCGTGTTATGCAAGAGAAATTGTATTTAACGTTGCCAGGGATAAGCATTCCAAACATGCCACCAAGAATTTTTTAAATATGAAAATATTTCAGATGACACAAAAAATGCTAAAGCTGTGCATCCCCTTTCGCTGTGGCCGTTCTAGTTGTATTGAGCATGCTACTATTTTTACACTGTGGCATTTCCATCCCATTTGCAGTGCAGTATTTTAAGTTCCGTTAAAAAGTCCAAGAAATTGTTACTCCTCTGTAGGAAACTATCATCCAGAAAAAAAGCCATGCATTAAACACATTTTTTAAAAGGTATTTAAATTAATGAATATTTATTGTTCTGTGCCAGGAAATCTGCTAGGGGATAAAAAATAGACAAAAATCAGCCAAACACAAACACACACACACACACACCCCAACAAAGATACACACCGCACGTGGGAGTGTCTTATCTGTTGGTGACATAAAAAAAATCCAGTAGCAATGGAAGGGTGTTGAGAGAAAAGGAGGGACAACTTCTGGTTTATGTGAAGAGAAATGCCTCAGGGAGAAGGAAGCAGGTGAGCAGGGCGTTGAAGAATGGACAAAACCTTGACAGGTAGAGATGATGGGGAAGCAAGAGGTGCAAGAAGTTCCACTGGGAAGGGCACAGAGGCAGGAACTGTGAGATCATTAGCTCAGGTGGGGTGGACGATAAGGGATGGATGTAGTGGAAAGCAGTGGGAGGTAAACCAGATTCATACCACTGACATCTTAAAGACCAGCCTAAGGAGTTTGCACCTCGATGATAAGCAAGGAGGTGCTGTCAGAGGATAGCATATATTCGAGTTCAAATAGTTATTCCATGCTTGGGCATTTTATTGGTTTTTTTTTTAAACACAACTTTTTTTAAAGAGCAGTTTTAGGTTTACAGCAAAATTGAGAGGAAGGCATACAGGTATCCCATATTACCCCCACCCCTACACAAACACAACCCCCCTCATTATCAACATCCTCCACCAGAGTGGTACATTTGTTACAAGTGATAAACGTACATGACACACCCTTATCACCCAGAGTCTGTACTTTACATTGCAGTTCACTCTTGGTGTTGGGCATTCTATGGGTTTGGACAAATATATAATGGCACGTATCCACCATTATAGTATCTTGCGGACTATTTTCACTGCTATAAAATCCTCTGTGCTCCACCTTTTCGTGCCTTCCTTCCCCCTAACATTTGGCAACTACTGATCTTTTAACTGCCTCCAAAGTTTTGCCATTTTCAGAATGTCGTATAGTTGGAATCACACAGTATGTGGCCTTTTCAGATTTGCTTCTTTCACTTAGTAATATGCATTTAAGCTTCCTCCATGTCTTTCGTGACTTGATAACCTTCTTGAGAGCTGAACAATATTCCATTGTCTGGGTGTACCACAGTTTATTTATTCATTCACTCACTGAAGGACATCTTGGTTGTTTCCAAGTTTTGGCAATTTTGAATAAAGCTTCTCTAAATCTGTGTGTGCAGGCTTTTAGGTGCACACAGTTTTCAACTCCTTTGGATAAATACCAGGAAGCACTATAGCTCGATTTTATGGTAAGAGTATGTTTAGTTTTGTGAGAAACTGTCAAACTGTTTTCCAAAGTGGCTGTACCACTTTGCATGCCCATCACCAACGAAAGGCAGTTCCTCTGGCTCCACCCCTTTGCCAGCATTTTCTGTCATCAGTATTCCAGATTTTGGCCATTCTAATAGGTGCGTAGTGGTATCTCGTTTTAATTTGTACTTCCCTGATGACATATGATGTGGAACATCTTTTTGCATGCTTATTTGCCATCTGTGTTTCTGCTTTGATGAAGTGTCTGTTGAGGTCTTTGGCCCATTTTTTAATTGGGTCATTTGCTTTCTTATTGTTGAGTTTAAGAATTCTTTGTGTATTTTGGATAACAGTCCTTTATCAGATATGTCTTTTGCAGGCATTTTCTCCCAGTCTGTGGCTTGTCTTCTCATACTCTTGACAGCAGTGTCTTTCATAGAACAGAACTTGTTTATTTGAATGAAGTCCAGTGTATCAGTTATTTCTTTCATGGGAAGGTGAATGTGAGCATATGCTCTCTCTAACAGGAGCCAATTCAGAGTTTCAGTCGCTGTCGCCTACTGCCTGGGAGGAATGCAAGCATTTTCTTACGTTATTGTTCAAGTGTCTGATAACCTTCCTTGAAGAAGCTTGAAATTTTGTAAAATTTTACTTAAAATCATGTTTCTGGGTCAGCCCTGGTGGCCTAGTGGTTAAGTTCAGTGCACTCCACTTTGGCAGCCAGGGTTCTTTCCCCGCTGCAGATTTATGTCTCTCTTCTGTCAGTGGCTATGCTGTGGCAGCGGCTCACATACAAAAAGAGGAAGATTGGCAATAAATGTTAGCTCAGGGCAAATCTTCCTCAGCAAAAAAGAAAAAACAATCATGTTTCTAAGATGTAGTCATACTCAGACATTTATTTCTGATTCATTAACTTCATTGCTGAACAGTATTCCTTGGCATAAACATAAAACAATTTGCTTATTTATTTTCCTGTTATTAGATGTTGAAGTTTTTTCTAGCTTTAAAGTATTACAAATAATACCTTAACAATCATCCTTAAATATTTCTCCTTATGTGCACAAGCGACAGTTTCTGCATACTGAGAGTTCTATATCCCTAGATGTAGAGTTATTGGATTATAATATATGCACAACCTCACATTTATTAGATATTTTAAAATTGCTCCCCAAAGTGACTTTAACTAATTTGTATTTCCAAAGCAGTATAGGAGAGTTCGCTCTTTTCCTTCATCTTTGACAAAACTTGATATTGTGAGCTTTTTAAGTGTGGCCAATCTCATGGTTATAAGATGGTGTCTCACTGTATTAGTGTGCATTTTGCTGATTACTAGTGAGGCTGAGCATCTTTTTGTATATTTGCAGGCCATCCAGTCATTTACTGTTTGCCTCTTGATTTGGAAGAACTTTTTATGGATTCCAGGCATGTATCCTTTACCAAATATATACATTATAAAATCTTCTTGTATGCAGTAATTTGTCTTTTAATGTACCCCCATAATGGGGCTTACTTTTATTAAAACTTGAATATAGATAAATGCACTGACACTTTCTGTTATGGCTGTGATCTTCTTGTCTTGTTTAAGAAATTCTTCCTTAACTTGATGCTTTCTAAAAGTTTTGGTTTTGACATTTAGGTTTCTAATGCACTGGCAATTTATTTTTGTTATGTTATGAGGTGGATACCTATTTTTTTCTCCCATACGATAGTCAATTATTAACTCACTCATGTGCCAAGTTTCTGCACGTGTATGGGCCTTGCTGTGCTTTTTTGCTCATTAGGCTATTTGTCTGTCTTGCCTCAATAAACAGGATGTGCTTTTTTCCTTAGTATGTTTTTATTATAGATCTTGATATCTAGCAAAACAAGTTTCTCCTTTCATTTTCTACAAAATTGTTTGGCCGATTCTTGGAACCTTATTCTTTCATATGAGTGTTTGACTCTGTTTGTCTGGTTACACACAGAATCCTGTGGGATTTTCAATAAATTGCATTAAATTTCCATATGAGTTAGTGGAGAATTAACTTAATTACAATATTGAGTCACTCCATTGGTGAACTTCGTGCATCTTGACATTTAGTCAGGTCTTCTTTTATGTCCTTCAACAATGGGTGCAATTTTCTCAACAAAAGTCTTGCTCATTTTTTGCTAGGTCCCTTTTGATTGCTGTTACTATGATATTTTCTCATTAGTTTCTGCTTGTGTACTGGAAAGCTATTAATTTTTGAATGTCGGTCTTGCATCCAAGAACATTGCTGTCCTCTCTTACTAATCAAAGTTTATTTATGAGTGCCTTTTGATTTTTTTTCTGCATTCAATCGTATTGCCTGAACACAAAAATTTTGCCTCTTTTCTTCTCTTTACTTTTTTTCCTTGTCTGGTCTTACTGCAAGAATGTTTATTGTACTGGATTTAGTAGTCATAATTATCTTCCTCTTGACTTTGATAGGACTGCTCCTAAAATTTTACTGATTACTTGAAGGGTGTACCATAGGGCTTTGCTAAATATACTTTAAAGGGTAGGGTAATTTCCTTCTATTTATTGTTTACTAAGATTTTTTAAGTCATAGCTGAATGTCTATTATATCAAATGCTTTTTTCTGCATCTTATGAAATAACACGATTTTTCTCCTCAATTTGTTAATGTAGTTAATTACATTGATAAATCTTCTGATAGTTAGCCACCCTTTCATGCCAGCACTTTGTTTTGTTTGAAATACATGCTTGGAAATTAGAGCGCGTTTAACTCAAGATTATGTGCGTTTCATGTAGTCTACAAGAGATACGATCATTTCTCAGGCTCAGAACTTCACTTTTTGATTGCTGTAATTAAGTAAGATTATGCAACTTCCAGTGTGACAACAGTGACTTGAATGAAAGTGGTTTTATTTAAATCAATATAATTTAATGAAAAGCCCATATCTTAATTTTAGTTTAGGTTAAATTTTTCCCCCGTTGCTAATAATTGGTTTTAAAATTACTCAGTTAGGTTTTCTTTACATAAGAGATTACATTAGACACACACACATGAGATATTTAAATATAATTTGTTATCATTTTACCATTTATCTTGTCTCCGAGAATAACATTTAAATAATCGGGATCTCTAGCTCAAGACTTAAATTAACTTTTTCTTTACACATAATGTTGAGTTGTCTTGATTTGGGAAGCGTAGGATATCAGTAATATCCCTTTCTTCTTATATTTTTCTCAATAAAATGGCACAGAAGTTTGCCTTGACTGCTTGAAAACTGAAAACATATAAACAATTTTCCATAGTTTATCAAGCTATATTAATTTTAGTGCAAATCCCTGTCATTAAAAATCTAAGTAATGAGTCTATAAATTTTCATAAAAGGACGTTTCCTTCAGGAAATCTACAGCATTTCTATGTTCTTTCCATTAAGTTGAGTAAAAACATAACTTGATCTACAAAAAAGATTAAGACAGGATTTATATTCACAAGTGATAAATGTCATGTCAAATCCCTAGGTGTAAAATAGTAGATATTTCACTTTACCTTTACATTATCAGGGATTATTTAAATTAAATTATTTTAAAGCAGTCATTATTCATCATCAGTACGACTCACCTGCCTCTGATTAGAATGGATAGGAAAACACATGCCTGGAGCAATTGCTGATTTAAGCTTTCATTCTTTCTGAGTTATCTGAGTAATGACTACAAAATTTGGTCTGAAAAATGGAAGTCACAGATGTATATTAAAAAGCTTAGTAAATATTTTTCTAGGCTTAAAAACAAGATATCATGAGATAAATTATCCATATTCTGAATGACTTTTCTTAGGCTTTGGTCCAAAGGTAGTGAATTTTATTTATTTATTTATTCTTTTTATTGTGGTAACATTGGTTTATAACATTATATAAATTTCAGGTGGACATCATTATATTTCGATTTTTTTTGTAGATTACACTATGTTCACCACCCAAAGACTAATTACAATCCATCACTACACACATGTGCCTAATCTTTCGCCCTCCACATCCTCCCCCCTTTCCTTCTGGTAACCACCAATACAATCTCTGTCTCTATGTGTTTGTTGGTTATTGTTTTTATCTTCTACTGATGAGTGAGATCATATGGTATTTGACTTTGTCCCTCTGACTTATTTCACTTAGCAATAATACCCTCAAGGTCCATCCATGTTGTCACAAATGGCAAGATTTCATCCATTTTTATGGCTGAGTAGTATTCCATTGTGTATATATACCACATCTTCTTTATGCATTCATCCCTTGATGGGCACCTAGGTTGCTTCCAAGTCTTGGCTACTGTGAATAATGCTGCAATGAATATAGTGGTGTGTATATCTTTATGCACTTGTCTTTTCATGTTCTTTGGATAAATACTCAACAGTGGAATAGCTGGATCGTATGGTGGTTCCACTCTTAATTTTTTGAGGAATCTCCATACTGTTTTCCATAGTAGCTGCACCAGTTTGCATTCACACCAGCAGTGTATGAGAGTTCCCTTGTCTCCACATCCTCTCCAACACTTGTTGTTTCCTGTCTTGTTAATTATAGGCACTCTGATGGTTATGAGGTGACATTTCATTGTAGTTTTGCTTTGCATTTCCCTGATAGTTAGTGATGTTGAATATTCTTTCATGTGCCTGTTGGCCATCCGTATATCTTCTTTGGAGAAATGTCCATTCAGATCTTTTGCCCATTTTTTAATTGGGCTGTTAGTTTTTTGTTGTTGAGATGTATGAGTTCTTTACATATTTTGGGTATTAACCCCTTATCAGATTGTTGGTTTGCAAATATCTTCTCCCAATTGTTAGGTTGTCTTTTCCTTTTATTGATGGTTTCCTTTTTTGTGCAGAAGCTTTTTAGTTTTATGTAGTCCCATTTGTTTATTTTTTCTATTGTTTCCCTTGCCTTGTCAGACATGGTACTAGAAAATAAGCTGCTAAGACTGGTGTCGAAGATTGTACTGCCTTTGTTTTCTTCAAGAAGTTTCATGGTTTCAGGTCTTACATTCAAGTCATTAATCCATTTTGAGTTAATTTTTGTGTATGCTGTAAGATAATGGTCTACTTTCCTTCTTTCGCATGTGGCTGTCCAGTTTTCCCAGCACATGGCTGTCCACTTTTCCCAGCACCTTTTATTGAAGAGACTTTCCTTTCTCCATTGTATGTTCTTGGCTCCCTTCTTGAAAATTAGCTGTCCATAGATGTGTGGGTTTATTTCTGGGCTTTTGATTCTGTTCCATTGATCTGCGTGTCTGTTTTTGTGCCAGTACCATGCTGTTTTGATTACTATAGCTTTGTAGTAAATATCGAAATCAGGGAGGGTGGTACCTCTAGCTTGTTCTTTTTTATCAGGATTCCTTTGGCTATTCAGGGTCTTTTGTTGTTCTATGTAAATTTTAGTACTCTTTGTCCTATTTCTGTGAAAAATGTCTATGGAACTTTGATAGGGATTGCATTGAATCTGTATATTGCTTTAGGAAGTATGGACATTTTAACTAGGTTAATTATCCCAATCTAAGAGCATCTTTCCATTTCTTTGTGTCTTCTTCAATTTCTTTCAACAAGGTTTTATAGTGTTCAGTGTACAGTTCTTGTGGCCTTTTTGGTTAAATTTACTCCTAAGTATTTTATTCTTTTTGTTGCAATTGTAAATGGGATTGCATTCATAATTCCTCTTTCCATTACTCTGTTGTTAGTATACAGAAATGCAACTGATTTTTGTATGTTGATTTCATATCCTGCAACTTTACTGTTTTCACTTATTATTTCTAAAAGTTTTTTGCTGGATTCTTTAGGATTTTCTGTATGTAAAATCATGTCACCTGCAAATAGTGACAGTTTCACTTCTTCTTTTCCAATTTGAATCTCTTTTATTTCTTTTTCTTGCCTGATTGCTCTGGCTAGGACTTCCAACACTGTGTTAAATGAGAGTGGTGAAAGTGGGCATCCTTGTCTGGTTCCTGTTCTTAGAGGGATAGCTTTCAGTTTTCCTCCACTGAGAATGATATTAGCTGTGGGTTTGTCATAAATAGCCTTTATTATGTTGAGGTACTTTCCTTCTATACCTATTTTATTCAGAGTTTCTATCATAAATGGATGTTGTATCTTGTCAAAGGCTTTCTCTGCATCTATTGAGATGATCATGAGATTTTTATTCTTCATTTTGTTAATATGATGTATCATGTTGATTGATTTGTGGATGTTGAACCATCCCTGTATCCCTGGAATAAATCCCACTTGGTCACAGTGTATGATCTTTTTAATATATTGTTGTATTTGACTTGCTAGTATTTTGTTCAGGTTTTTTGCATTGATATTCATCATTGATATTGGCCTATAATTTTCTTTGTTTGTATTGTCCTTATCTGGTTTTGGCATCAGGGTAATGTTGGCTTTGGAGAACGAGTTAGGAAGCTTCCCCTCCTCTTCAACTTTTGGAAGACTTAGAGAAGGATAGGTATTAAGTCTTCTTTGAATGTTTGGTAGAACTCACTAGGGAAGCTGTCTGGTCTTGGACGTGTATTTTTTTGGAACTTTTTGATTACTGTCTTGATCTCCTTACTGGTGATTGGTCTATTAAAATTCTCTATTTCTTCTTGATTCATTTTGGAAGGTTGTATGATTCCAGGAATTTATCCATTTCTTCTAGAGTATCCAATTTGTTGGCCTATAGCTTTTTGTAGTATTATCTCATAGGTTTTTGTATTCTGAGGTGTCCATTGTAATTTCTCCTCTTTCATTTCTGATTTATTTATTTGAGCCTTCCCTTTTTTTTTCTTGGTGAGTCTAGCTAAATGTTTGTCAATTTTGTTTATCTTTTCAAAGAACCAGCTCTTGGTTTCATTGATTTTTTTCATCTCTACTTCATTTATTTCTGCTCTGATTTTTATTTCCTTCCTTCTACTGATTTTGGCCTTTGTCTTCTTTTTCCAGTTCCTTTAGGTGCACTGTCAGAAAAGATGCTTGGTATTATTTCAGCCTTCTTAAATTTATTGAGACACGTTTTGTGGCCTAATATGTGATCTATCCTTGAGAATGTTCCATGTGCATTTGAAAAGAATGTGCATCTATGGTTTTTGGAGGGAATAGTCTGTATATATCTACTAAGTCCATCTGGTCTAATGTGTCATTTAAGATCAATGTTTCCTTATTGATCTTCTGTTTGCATAATCTATCCATAGGTGTAAGTGGAGTTTTAAAGTCCCCTACTATTATTGTGTTACTGTCTATTTCTCCTTTTATGTCTGTTAATAATTGCTTTATGTATTTAGGCGTTCCTATGTTGGGTGCATAGATATTTACAAGTGTTGTTGGATTGCTCCCTTTATCATTATGTAGTGCACTTCTTTGTCTCTTGTTACAGTTTTTGTTTTAAAGTCTATTTTTTCTGATGTAAGTATTACTGCCCCAGCTTTCTTTTCATTGCCATTTGCACGGAGTATCTTTTTTCCATCCCTTCACTTTCAGTTTGTGAGTGTCTTTAGGTCTGAAGTGTGTCTCTTATATGCAGTATATATATGGGTCTTTTTTTAAATCCAATCCACCACAAGGGTAATGAATTTTAAATTGGTAAGATGCCATTTATTTTCTATGGATTGTCTCTTTCACTGATCTTTTATTGGCTGTTTATTAATTTTAATTAATATTATAGATGATTCTCATTCAAAATCAAAACTCCTTTAGGAAATCTTAAGAATGAATGAAGCACATTTCACGCATTTTAATCTAAAGAATAAGTAAAGAAAGTTTTACTTAATTAAAACATAGGTAAATATGAAGCACAGTGAAATTTCCTGCTCAATAAATTAAGGATGCTGAGTTTGCTGTCTTGTTTATCTGTCCAATCTTATACTGCTTAAGTTTTAGATAAGATGAAATTTATCCTTAAGATTTGAAAAGAAGAAGCATGATCAAGATGACAGAAGTCTAGAACAACACTGCCCAGTAGAATTTTCTGCAAGAATGAAATCTTCTATATCTGCACTGTCCAATACAAGAACCACCAACAACATGAGGATATTGAGCACTAGAAATGTGGCTAGTGCAATAAATGACTGAATTATACATTTTATTTAATTTTAATTAATTTAATCTTATGCACAAATAGCACATGTGGCTTGTGGTTACCATTTTACACAGTGCAGGCCAAGAATCGTAGCTTTTCCAAGCTTGTCATTAAAGCCATGATCTATTATTAGAATTTTAACATAACTCTTCCTTCTATAAAATGGTTACCTCAAACTTGAAGTTTGAATATTATCCATTATTAGCACCTATCAGGTAAATTTTTCTCATATGTGGATCAACTTGACCTTCTAAATAGCACGTTGTCCCAAACTAGAAAGATTCTGGGCAAAGCAAATGATGAAGATTTTGATTCTATGTAGGGAGAGCCTGTAAAGAGCTGGTGTGTTTGGTGAATATGTTTCTACCAGTTTCCATGCCAACAGAATTTTGATTATTGTGATATTTGATGGTAATTAATATAATGAAACAAATACAGAATATCCATTCTAAAAGCGTTTTTATCTTCTGGTAATGTGAAAAATCCCCATATAGTATTGCTTACTGGTAACTTTCTTTAAGTACAATTTTTTTCCAGGTCTAGATATTACAGAACTAGAGGACTAGAAAAATAACTTAATATTTGAAACATATTAATTTCTTTTTAATTTGGACTCTTCACTGAGGTCCATATTTTCAAGGGAAATTAAACTGTCCTGTAAAATTACACAGCTATGTATTACATTAACATTTTAAGAGCTGGAAATAATAAGAAACCACATTTTTACACTGCAAATGACTACAGTCATAAAATCTTTTATGTAAATCTCTTCATTGCTTAGTTTTTAAATTATAAATTAAAAATTGATGAAAAACTGTTGCACATACTCTATATGAAGGGTAAAAGAGAATAAGAAACAATTTTCTCAGACTTCAAACTCCAAAGCTGGATTCTACATTGTGGTTCTTCAAAAAATATTTCTATAAATAGTTTAAATTCAGAATAAGAAATAGTATAAAACTACATAATTTATTATATTTAGCAGTTTTTTGGCAACTGAATTTCAGACATTAAGTATTGTCTAGACTTCTGTAGTATTTCTTAACATTCCTGACATATATATGTATGTATATACATAAATAAACATACGTAATTAAGACCAACATATAATCCCTTTATTAATACTGCTTAAATGACATCATTAATCATTTTACACATGCACACACAGCTGAAATATTTTGGAATGTCAAAATATAATTTTCAAAAATTTAAAAACATGACTCCCATACAAATATAAAATGAACACATGGCGAGGATTTTTTAACCCATTAAAGGGTAAATAAGCAGAATGGCAAACTGATTGAGAGGAGAATTTGATGAACAGCAGTTTATATTATCAGTCAGGAAAGAATGCTGAAATAAGTTGGCAAAGTTAGAGACAAAACTGATTAATGTTCTATAAGGCAATAAAATATCAAGTTTGTGGGTTTTTCTTTTTAACGTAAGAAAGTAACTTGCATCTCTATTGGACAAAAATATACAATTTCACATGTAATTTACAGAGTTGGGCCCTAATCAATAGTAAATAGTAAGTTCAACAAAAGTACACCCCCACAGAACTAAACAGTCCTTAGGTGCGCCTGTCAGACTATGCCCCAGCAAGACGTTGAAAGGACGCGCTGCCATTTTTTTTTCTTATTCTCAAGTTTTGGCTAATTTTTTTTTTAACAGAAAGGAAGTATTACATTTTAGAATTTTTTCATCAGGATAAAATTTTTAAAAAATTATGACTATTATAATAAAAGGTCATAGATTATTTCTTTGGAAGTTCTTTGGAGAGAAATAATATTATTTTGTAATTTATGACACAAATTTTTACCAATGCTGATAACCTTGGAAAACAGAATTTTGTATGTTTCAATATGGTAACAGATGGAATTCAAGAGTCCTTTCAATGATAAGTGTTGATAAAACTAGCAGTCCAGTCTGTATACATGACAATGTAGAATATGATCCCTTGTGTTCTCTGCCAGTGATACAACTACTGTTGTGAGACCACTCTGCTGCCATATGTCAGACTAAGATCCCCCCAAAATTAAAAAGATTATTTGGCAAGTTTCTATTTCTTGGAGGTAAAACCTAAAACTGAAACGTAACCAGTATCCTGGAAGAATCTCCCTCCCTCTCTCCTTCTTCCTTCTTGTCTTCTTTCTTCTTTCCTCTCTCCTTCCCTCCCTTCCTGAATGCTCTCACTATGGAACTTTTTGGAACAATGGCCAAGGAGCACAAGTATCTAACTCTCTTGTACTTCCTCTTGTATCCAGCAATCCCAGAGAAATGTCCAACAGAATAAAACAACTGGAGAAAACCCGTGTGTTAGTTTTCCGTTGCTGCTGTAACAAATTACCACAAACTTAAGTGGCTTAAAACAACACAAACTTATCTACAGATCTATAAATTAGGAACCCAATACCGGTCTTACTGGGTGTTGGCAGGGCTGCATGCCTTCCTGGAGACTCTGAGAGAATTCCATTCCTTGCCTTTTCCAGCTTCGGGAGGCCTCCCCCGTTCCTTGGCCTGTGGCCCCTTTCTCTGTCTTCCAAGCATCTCTTTAAGCCTTTTTTCCTAGTCACATTGCCCTGGGACCACACCTGTGAAAACGTCTTCACTTTTAAGAATGCATGTGATTTGATTGGGCCCACCTGTATAATTCAGGATAATTACTCCATCTCAAGATTCTTACCTTAATCATGCCTTCAAAGTGTCTTTTGCCACGCAAGGTAACATATTCACAGGTTCCTGGTACACAGAAACCTTTGAGGAGCCGTTATTTTACCCACCACAAGTTGCATCCATGCTGTAAAGTTTGAAAGTTACTATCTACAGACGCTGTGCTTTAGGGACTTTCTGCTGGAACTGTGCTGCGGGACCCAGATTAAAGAGGCTTATGTTCTCCTTCCTGTGAAACTGCGGGGTGCCTGGACAATGATTTGAGGAAACCTGAACAGCCTATGATTTGGTGAGGTTAGGGCACGGTCATGGAGCAGGATGCAGGGGCCACAACAAGCAAGTCAGCAAACAGAAAACACAATGGCAGGTGCCTCTCTAAGAAGAAATCCTGTACAGGCCGAGTTTCTTTCTAAAGTGGGAAGTTGGAGCAACAGGAAGCCCCCAGGTAGGGTATTTTCCTATATTGGATGGTGGCACAAAGTTCTCTCCCAAATAATTCCAGATATGCAATGCAATTCAATTGAAAGTAATGAGGGAGGTACTTGAAATCTTAGACATTAAAATATATTGTAAATTTAAAATAGTGAAAGCAAGACAGCGAGACAAGAATAGACAGAAGGCCTTTTTGCAGATGAGAATTCAGCATAAGAAAAATGATATGTTTTTAAAAAAATTGTGCTAATGCTATTAAGATTTGGGGTTATTTTAGTTTTCTTTATAATTATTTCTCTTTTCCATATTTTTAAGAATAAGTCTGAATTATTATAATGTAACATATATAGCATATTTTACCAAAGTGCAAAGTCTTATGGCAACCACATATACACATTCATACACAAACATTACACCTTACACTGACATTAAATTGGAGAATTCAGGTAGAGTTTTCTTTGATCTCACTTGTTGAAATTAAAGAATATTGAGGTACGTACAATATAAAAGAAGACAAGGGAGAAAACCTCCAATGGCTATGAAGATTGGACTGTAGACAGATCACTTTGCCATATACTTTACTGAATACGGAAACATTTCAGGTTTCTCTGTGTTTCGTCAAAGCAGATCTGGCAGAGAAACACGTGTTTTCAGTTTTGCTCCGTGAAAAGATAATCTTCACTTTAGTATTCATTATGCACAATGTATGCAAAATGCAACGAGCCAACAGACTCACACTGGTGTCATGCAAATAAAACCTAAACACAAGAAAGTGTAATATCTAGTAAAATGTGCATGAAACCACAAAGGCTAAGATAAGAAAATGGATAGCTAAGAAACATAATTAGCACATTGACTGAGGGCAACTAGTAGGATTTGGAGATGAGCCATACAAATACAATTTTGTGCTTTTGGCTAAGAATAACATTACATTTATAGGGAAATATAGGCTCACTTTTGCAGAGCAGTTTCTGTATTTGATAAAAAAGTGGAAGTGAAAGCCTCTGTGAGGCTAGGTGGAAGGCAGGTATACAAGTGTGTCAAAATGCGATCTGAAAAAAAGGTGCATGCGCTTCATGATTTTTTAATGGTGTTCACGTTCTTTTCTAACATTTGAGAAAATATTCAATCATTCAACATTTAATAATATAGGTAAGAATTAGACTTTCTTCATAAAGTTATAAGAGTGATTGTTTTGTCCCCAGAATAGTAGATAGTTGAATAAATGTGGATTATTTTTGGATTGATTTTTTTGTGGCTTGGATAGGTAGGCACCTTTCAATCAATGGCAGTATTTAGGCGTCCAAAATCAGTTTGACTGTTTTGTCTAAGTGACAAATTAGAATTGATTATGAAACCCATAGAGTTCAGATATTTAGGTTACTAACGCTAACAGACTATCAGGTAGTCAATTATGCCAAGTAGTTAAATTGTTTTGGGTTGTTGAGATGTAACTAGAAAGTGGTATGACAACAAAGATGACTATTCAAGAGGTCAGACCCAAGTGGTAAAATAGCGAGGACACGGAAAATTTGGGGGTGGCAAGAGGGCACTGGACTTCTGAAATATAAGAAAGTCACTAGAAGGACAAAGATGGCAGATAATTTTTCTAAAGTCAGTCCTATTGTACAAAATCCAAAAGTCAATATTTCAGTGGTTCTTGAACTTTTTGGATGTGTCACCACGCACAATGATTACCACATGATCACTTTCACATTATAACATCTCACCAACCTATAAAAGCAGCCATAGTCATCACAGGATTCAAAGTTGGCCTTCAGCACTGGGTGTCAGCTTGAGAGTAACTGATTATTGCAGATAAATGCCTTCTTAAAAGTCTAAGTGGCAAGGATATGGGATTTACTAAGAAACCCTCCATGTTACTTTGAAGCCAGCTTGAAAACACACAAGCTAGCTTTTACCTCTTCCTTTCAGCGAGTCCCGACCCGCTCCAGAGCAAATTACAGGACCTCTTTTGCTTCACGTTCCACTTGACAGACATCTCAGTGACCATATGTATCCTTAGTTGTAACCAAAATACATTTTGCACATTGCTCAAAATTTGGCAGCACACTCAGGAAACATTTGTGGTACATCCCCATATGCCCCAGCATGCCAGTGAGGGCAACCGATTCATTTGATCATCTCGGTCATATAAGCGGCAAACAAAATGTTTGACAAACATGACCTGAAACATAGTTAAAAAAAAAAAAAGAAAAAGTGAATGAGTAACCCTCAGTTGACACTGGTTTAGAGGAAGAAAAGGCATTTGTGGGGACAATAATGGAATATGATCTTGAGTTGGGAACGCTCACGTAGAGTTCTCTATTCTGCCTTTTCTTTTAATTGACACTGGAACATATCCAAATGTTTGTTGTTGATGTGTATTTATACGATAGAAGGGTGCAATCTGTGAGCCATGAGAGGATCATGACAGCTGGTAATTTATTTCTAGTTTATTAATATTTTCCAAGTATATTCTTTGAAATTATTTGTTCAGGAGGAATTGAGAAGTTAGATAAAATTCCCTACTTAAGGATTGGTAGTCACTATGACTTGAGTTCCAGTTCTACATAGGACTAGCTGTGCAACCTTGGACACGATACTTATAAGCTAGTCCTTAGTTCTTGTATTTGTAAAATGTGATTAATTGATAAACACCTATCTCGCAAGGTTATGGGAGAAGATTAAGTAAGATAATATGTGGAAAACGCTTAGCATAGTACTTGCCTATAAATAATAAGTGCCCAATAAATGTAACCTGCTGTTATTATCCAGCCTAGTTTGAATACATCCAGATATTAAACCCTCAAGGGGTCAAGCAAATATAACTCTGAAATCACACAATGACCAAATTCAGGATGTCAAGTCCTGAAAAGCTTAAATTAGCAGGATAATGGACAGCTTCCAGGAAAAAGTCTGAGAAAAAAAATAACACGTAAGTAAAAATGATTCTATATCAAAGCCATCTATCATTTAATCTAGGATTTATGAGAGCCCAGGCACATAAATTTGTTCCTTCGGTTCTTCCAGGAAATGTTTCCATATATCCTAAGCAGTGAGGAAAGGCCATGGGAGTCTCATGATTATGTGAAACAAAATAAAGAATATCAGAATAATTATTGCTTTTCATTATTGAGTAATTGTTTTTGGAAGCCATTTGGCAGGCATCTGTTTCCTGTGTCCAGAAAGAATCCAGAAAGTAGTTCTATAATTTACATTCCATACGTGAAAAGACGTAGGAACACAAACAGATGTTCTCGAAGAAGAAGTGGCTTATTTTGCTAAGAGATGTTGAAATATAGGACAAAGACTTGGACTATTTGAGAAAACACAGTAGGTTATACAGATACTTGTTCAAAGAAGTGGGGCTAAGCCTGACGTAACTAGAATCCTGAAAGCCACTCTGGAGAACAACACAACTAAAGCAGCTCCACCAAGGCCACTGGACATTCCAGCAGGTGCCAGACGGGCCCAGGGGTGAGCTTCATTTAGAATCTAGTCTCAATAGGGTTCTCTCTGAGGGCACTGAATACCAGCTTGGGTGCATCTTTTACTTAACCATCTTCTACTTACAGGCTATGGGAAAATATCAACTTCAAAGTTGGTCTTTCATCCTCTGGGGAAGATTGAAGCTTACAAAATAAAATGCCACAGTCTCCCATGGTCAGCAACAATACCTTTCAAAGGATGAGCTCTGTTGTGTTGAATTGCTCCCTGCTGTGTTGGTAGCTTCTTAAACATTATGAGTTTGTTTTTTAAAAAGAAACCGACTTAAGAAAACTGGAAGGCATAGTTCTTCATTTTAAAAATAAAAGTATCTTTTAAAAATAATAAAATCCATGTATTTCTGATTAATTTACATAAAGGAATTCAGAGCCATTTAAAGTTTAAAAAATTTCTACAGGCCCTTTAATAATTCTGATACTTTTTTTCCATTGTAAAGGCCATTTCATGCTATAAATTAGTCCCACCTATCCTTAACTATCATGCTAAAGAGGTGAGATTTACCTTAACATAGCAACCAACTATGTTACTCCCAGGGTCCAGCTCCTTGTCCTTCAATAGAAGACTAGTGGTTCAACCAAACTAGCAATTGTTTAAATCAAAACATGATTTACTTTGTTCCTTCTTATATCAATATTAGGAATCATTGCAATACACTTCCCAATTTGGATATTTAAGTTTAAAACTTAAAATAAATTAGAAATACACATACTCTTTCTGATGTTCCATCCTCACCTCAATAAGAAGTTATTTTTAAAACAATGTCAGTCTAAAGCTAATTTTTAAATGCGCAAAAAGTACAAATAATCTCACATATTCTAGCTTTCAGAATCTAAAGCAAATCTTCCCCCTATGGTTTTAATTATAATTATTTCCAAGAATTTTACAATAATAGTCAATAATTTTTGGTAGAGTCACAGAAATTAAAATTTTAGGGTTAGAAAGATTCCTTAAAAAACACTAAATGCAATTGTCTTTTGTTATAAGCCAGGTAACAGATTTGTGGATGGCGAGGGCAGTGTCTAGATTGAGACTCATCCTATGCTGAAGTCATTTATTTACCTTTTGCTCAAATTTCAAAAAATGCAATTAATCCCTAAGCATGTATAACACAATAAAAATTATATTCTACTGAAAATAATTTACTACAATTAGAAATTGAGGGGCTGGCTCCATGGCCGAGTGGTTAAGTTCACGCACTCTGCTGCGGCAGCCCAGGGTTCGGATCCTGGGCACGGACGTGGCACCGCTTGTTAGGCCACGTTGAGGCGGCGTCCCACATCCCACAACTAGAGGGACCTGCAACTAGGATATGTGGCTGTGTACGGGGGTGGGGGAGGGGTTTGGGGCGATAAAGCAGAAAATAAAAAAAGATTGGCAACAGCTGTTAGCCCAGGTGCCAATCCTTAAAAAAAAAAAAAACCAAAAAAGAAATTGAAACATTTATGGAAAACTTGATCCACAGGCAAGGGCGATGGAAAAGAGGGGTTTTGCTTTTCAGAGCTATTTTATCGCCATATTACCTACACCGTTGGTCAGCCAAGCTGTTTTGAATATTGCCATTTGGCTTTCCTTCATGACGCAAGCAGTAGCTTGTACAACTGGATCAAACCACAGGTAGAATGTTGAGTCATTTGATATAAGGTTGATTTTTTCCGAGAAAGGTAAAGTAGTCACTACATGTCATGGATTGGTCAATAATATATAAGCAAATTGAAATTCTACAGAATTACATAAGTCTAAGCATAGGTAATTAATATGATTTAAAATGAATTGAGCTGCCAGGAAGCAAGTAAACATTTCTGGGTTCAGACTAGATTTCTAATTCAGCTCTATAGCTACGTATCATCTTGGGTTGGGTTGCCCTGGAACTCTGAGACCGGTATTTGAGGTGAAGGGGGCTTATTTGAGAAGCGATCTTAGGAAGCCCCAGTTGGGATGTGGAGAAGTGACAGGGAAAAGAAGACCATGACATGTTTAATGAGCAGGTTACCACTGCAGGCAATTGTGACCTGGTCCCACAGGAGACTTCTGGGAGATGATGTAAAATAAACCTCAGAGCTGTCATATCTGGGGATGAAGAGGCTGGAATTTGTTTGTCATTGGTTGTTGGCTATTCCCAGAGGGTTTGGCACTGCAGCACCTCTGATCTTCTTTCTTTTTAGCTGTGACTAGAGGAAATTCTAATGGAAGTGGGTAGTATATACTCAGTTATATTACTGATATATATATGTAGTAGTGTATAATTAATTAACACTTCTAGATGAGTCGTAGTGCAATGAGGAAGTCTGAATTTACCAGGTTCTAGCTGTAACGAGTAAAACAATATGATAGCAAGATATCCTCAGAATGTAGGAATAAGGTGATTGTGAGAATGATATTATGGCAAGTCATGGTGGGCAATAACAGGTTTCTCTATTAGGTTTCGACCTATTTATTAGGTTGTAGCTTCAGGTGAAGTCTGCCTATAGCATCATATCTAAGCCTCCTGACGCAGATTAAACTGCATTATCCTAACTTAAAAAGCATGGATTCAATCTAAATGAGGTGTTTAGCAAAAAAAGAAAAGAAAAGGAAAGGAAAAAAAAAACCATTGAAGGACGGCGTGAAAGGAGAAGCCGTTGACAGTGCTCTCATGATACTCTACACTGAAGCTGGAATTCATGCTAGTAATGACATAGGCGATATTGCTAACTCCTCTTGGTCTGATGCATGGTCACCAAATAAGCTTCTGATTTAAATTTGGCTTCCCAGATTGAGTGAACTACAGCGAGAAGCAGTACTTAGTGGAAGATATGGATGCCTAAATGCTTTGACCATTTTGTTTTTCATTGTGAATAAGTGAATTTTTAAGAACTAATCTGAGCCTATACCTTTGGGACTGATATGATGATATTGGTCACGAGAAAGTCAAGTTTCTGGGCCTGTATCATGACAACTTCACCAATATATTGTGAGACCACCTGGTAATGCCTCTTTGCGACTATCTGGTCCACGTTTCTCTGGCATAACCTCTACAGCTCTCAGCAATGGAGACCTGGAACTGAACTGCAGAACAATGATGTCTCCACTCACATTTCTATAAACGCTTTATTCATTTGTCGAAAATCAGGTTTCAACACTGGCCACTGTAGCCATGTCTAGAATGGAACGTGCAGTGCAGATTAAGTCTAACTCAATTGGCAAGACATCCAGTTACTCATGTGTTCCTCAGAACTTTTAGTCCTTCAAAGTGCTTTGTGCATTTCCAGGTCTAAGAAGTGTGGAAATGTCGTACATTTCTGTTTCCGTTTAGAGATTCAGGACATAGCCTTTAAAGATATGAGAAGTCGTGAGGATATCTCTTTAACTTTAACACAGCATTTTCCCTCTCTTCTCCATCCCCTTCCCACTTTGCTTCACCAAACATTTATTAATATCCCTTAGAATACATTTGTGGATTATCATAACCATCAATCTCTTATCCTATTTCATGTTTTAAAAGTCATTTAATATTATTAAGGTTTGTAATTGGGAAAATTAATCTGGTTTTGCACATTTATAAAGGTTGAATGCATCATGATTATTTACTTTGCTCTGCAATAATATTCAAATCAATTTCTGCTTATCTCCCTTTTACATGAGGTTTGTCCTCTTAATAACATTCAGTTTACCAAATATGGTAAAAATGCATTTTCATTTCTCACATAGCTAGAAAATCTTTGCAGTATCTGTGCAAATAATTTTCTTCCTGCATTTCCTAGTGTACGTCTATTTGCATTGCTCTGTCAATATGCTTGAGTTGCAAATGTAAACACTGAAATGATCTGAAATTCCCTCTAACAGAGAGGTTTCCACCGCTGATATTCATTTCTCCTTATATGTTTTGCTGTGCGAACAATTCCTTTCTTTGTTCATACATTAAGGCTTTGCCAGAGGCAGACGTTTAGGCATTAATATACGGAATGTTGTGTGTATCTCTTTCATTATCTGGAAGGAGAGCAGATAAAAACAACTCTGAACTCTAAAGGCATAAGCAAACAAAAGATTTCAAAGATTGAGTGCTAGCTGAGCTTTTCCTCAAGCTCAGTATACAGCTGTCTATTTCTGGGGGTGAGGGGTGGGGCGGCTGTTGCACGCAAGTGCTTTTGCATCTATCAGAGACAGAGAGAAAGAAAAGTTTGCCTTACGGCCTTGTTTTAAATGCTGCTCTTCTTGCCTCTAAAAAGGGACGAGAAACACAATTTTTCTAATATACTTACTAATACAAAATATAACTGAAAAACAACAGTGAGTCCATGCTTACTGATACAAGGATGTCTAAAGCAATAGTTTATATTCAACAAAAAAATATGATGAAAAGAGAAAAATATTGGGCTGCATGCAACTATTTGTGCAAATCCTGAATGAAATTTGGGGTATCCAGAGGAAGCGAAGGAACTAGACGAGCCACCACTACCGTCTGAGTCTCTAGAGTCTCCGCGATCGGGTGGATTAGGCACTTTTGCTAATGAGACTCAGGCTTAATCTCAGCTTTAAAAGGGACTTGTGGAATTTGTAATAACTCTCCCTAATGTCCACAGCACTCTCCTTCTCCATTTAGCTTTTTTTTTTCATCAGGCATGTCTGTGATGAACACTTATGTGTATCACATAATTTCTATTTAGCCACATCTCCGAGGAACTCAGACTGTGTGGATATTTTCAGCTGCCATTATTAATCACATTCACCACTACGAAGGAGGGAACAACCAGGAAATATCATTCCCATTTTGTAGACAAGAGAATAGAAACTGATATGTTCAAGTTCCACAGAGAAGACCCAGAGTGGACACGCGCAGGTGGAGAAAGTAAATTCTGTGACTAGATTAGCCCAAAGCTCACTAGTGCACCTGTAAAACCTGGAAACTGGAAAATAAGCCAGCGATGTGTCCTTGGGGGCCAGGGCGAGAAAAGGGAATACAAGGAATTGGTTTCTTCCAATATCATAGCACTGCCGCACAACCAGGCAGTCCCTGTGCACGCCTTGAACTACAAATTCTGGAAATGAAGTAGAGCCCAGAAGGATTGACAGTCAATGAGTGGAGTTGACCCAACAGGCAAGTGGGATTAACTTGGAAGTTAATTTATTTCTTGCACACCCCTCCTGAAACAAGGGCAGCTTTTCCCTCCTGGTCATGGCAGTAGAGGACAATGGAAACTCAGGAGGAGGCACACGAATGCTTTTCTGCTCCTCTGTACCACATGAGAGCTATAAAGAGAAAAGAGAGAATTAGCTATTGCTACATTAGGAAAATGAGGTGCCAAGTGAAACCCCAACTCTTATTTTTATAGCCACCAAGAGGTTGCAGCTCAGGACTCACACTGGGAAGCAAGCAGTGAATCATGTGAAATTCACGGCCCATGTCACAGGACAGCACCATCGGCACTTCTGAGCTCACTGCTGTCCTTGGCACAGCTAGAGACGCTTGAAAATCAGAAGAGGCCACATTTCATTTCTTAAAGCAGCTTTATTGAGGTATGACCGCTGTATAATAAACTGCGAATATTTGAAGCATACAATTTGATAAGTTTCAACATGCATATACATCAGTGCAATTAAGAGAGTGGCATATTTATCACCCCTAAAACTTTCCTCATTTCATGAGTTCCTGTCAGAGAATTCTCTCTGATCTCTATAGGGCATCTTTATGAGTGGTGAAGTAGCCCAAGAAAAGTAGCCAGAAAGCCAGCAGATACAAAGGACAAGACTTAGTCCAATTGTATTCAGGCTCTGACGTGCCTGTGAATTGCTGGCAGTCTTGGAGACACAGGCAGGGAACATCACGCAGCCTCTCTCTGTCAGCCGCTTCCTGTATTAGTTTCTGGTTGCTGCCGTAACAAATTACCACAGCTTGGTAGCTTAAACCACAACCTTGGTTGGCTTAAACAACACAAATTCATTATCTCCCAGTTCTGGCGGTCAAAGTTCCGAAATGAGTCTCACTGAACTGAAATCAAGGTGTCAGCAGGGCTACATTCCTTTCTGGGGCTCTAGGGAGAATCCACTTCCTGTCTTTTCCAGCTTCTAGAAGCTGTCTGTATTGATTGGTAGCAGAGTCAGCGGTGGCAGGCTGAGTCCTTCTCACATCACATTGCTCCACTCTCCTCTTCTGTCATCACATCTCCTTCTCAGACTCCGACTTGGCCTCTGTCTCTCTCTTCCACTTTTAAAGACCCATGTGATTCCAGGGGCCCACTCAGAAAACCCAGGATAATCTCTTTATCTGAAGGACATCTGATTAGCAACTCTGATTCCATCTGCATCTTAATTCCCCTATGCCTTGTACCATAACATGTCTATAAGTTCCGGGATTAGGATGGGGACATCTTTGGGAGACCTTTATTCTGCCTAACACAGTTCTATAGCCACCCCTCTCCCCACCCACCACCATGTTGTCTTCGTATAGTTTTGTGTGTTCATGCTATGTGAAAGTCAACTCATACCTTGGTTTACTCTTGCTCTTTTATGTTTATGAAGTATTTTCATACATGTTGTCTCTCTTAATTCTTAAAAAGTGTGACAAATACTTATTTCACAGATGAAAAATGAGGCAAAGAGGGGCTAAGTGACTGCCATATTGTAAATGGAATTGGTGGCAGAGCTGATATTGAAGTCCAGCTTGACTGTCCCTAGATTTGATGTTACTTTTGCTCCATAATTACCTCTCAGGTAGCTACGCATATAAAATAATCTACGTAAGTGGATATAGACATTTATTTACACATATTTATAAGTACACACACTCATTCTTGGTCTTTCTGTTCATTGAAGAAGTGGCAACACTGATACTTCCCCGTCAGGACCATTGATAGAATTAAAGAGAGAAGATATTTAGTGCCAGACACCTAGAAAAGAGCAAGAAATTGGTGTCTTTATGGCTGAAATTTGAGTATCCCCCATCATTCTCCCGAAAGTGTTTGGTTTAGCTAAAACAACGTTTAAGAATTAGGATTTGAGGGCCTTTTGGTGGGGCTCTTAATCTCCAGGACCCACAAAAATATAGTATTTCATACCAAGCTGGAATCATGACTTTTTATTACCCGTTTGGGCCCTATAGACATATAAGTCTGTACCCCTAAAATAAGTCAGAAAGGAGAAATGAAAAACTCATGAATATTTTGAGACATCAATTCTTTCTCAACATACGCAAACATCGAAACTCATTGGCTAAGAAACAGTGCATTAGATTATGCTTCTTCTCTTCAGGTGAATCAGAAACCAATTAGCAGAAAGAATTAGTAGGGAGAGAAACTGAAAAACTGTAAGTTTGCTTTGGGCTGGGAGAGGGGTATGTAACTGATAAGTTCTTTCTTTAAATTCTGAAATAGGTTATCTGTTCTTCTGCTGAGAGCAGAATCTCAGAAACAGTAATCTTTAGCATTAAACTACATCAAACTGTTCTCTCTCATTTTTTTCTCCTGCTAACTAAAATACAAAATAATGCTCTACTCTTACTAAATGATCTTCCAGAACTGCAGGTCAGACTTCTTCGACAGAGGAAATTCCTTTCACATTTTCATCCCTGCTGATGAGGTCAAGGTCAGGCGTAGGTAAAGCAGTGACATAGCAATAGGACCGAGGATTTTTCTGCTTAGAATAAAAGCAAATTAATAATTCCTTCCTGAATTATTCTTTCCTGAACATTTATAATGTAAATGATTCCGAACGGAGGAATAAATGTGTAATCTGAAAAAGAATAAATGGCACTACATGCAGTAATCTGCATATAATTCTTCTGCTAATAATATATCCATTTTGGTACCAAAATGAAGAGGAAGCTGCCAAAAAAAGACTTGAAATTGACGCACAGATCATTTTCACCTAGAGTTCAAAGTTATCTATAGAAGCAGCAAGTATTTTCTGCTTTAAAAAAATGAGTATAAAACTTATCCACAGAAAATGGGTACTCCACTGAAGGGAGTTAGCAAAAATCAGACGCTCCGTGACTTTGTGTAAAGAATTTTTCTTCTGATTTCTATAATTAATCTCTTCTGCAGATAACTTGTCAGTTTGGACGAGCTCCTCTATGGAGTCATTGTTTTTGATTCAAAACAAGGAATACATTTTAGAAATAATGATAGTAATAGTTATAGAAGAATATACTATTTTAAAAAGCAGTACATTCCATGGGGCTGGCCCTGTGGTCGAGTAGTTAAGTTCATGTGCTCTGCGTCGGGGGCCCGCGGTTTGCGGGGTCGGATCCTGGGCCTGGACCCAGCACCGCTCATCAAGCCATGCTGCAGTGGCCCACATCGAGGAACTAGAAAGACCTACAACTAGAGTATACAACTACGTACTGGGGATTTGGGGAGGGAAAAAAAAAAAAGCAGTACATTACAAAGTCGTTCAGAAAGAATTACTGGTTTGAACAATAAGATGTTCATTTCCAGGCAACTTAAAATAAAATCTAACAAAAGATATCAGAAAGCATTAGAAATTAGGAATAATATTCAGAAAAATGAATTGTATTAAAACAATTTAAAATTCTGTCTTTAAATAATGTCTGTCTTATAGGTTTTGACACATCTCCTGATTTCCCATCAAAAAGAGATGAAAACTCTCAGTAATATTAAAACTCGATGCTGTCTGATATGCCATTAATGGAATTTGGGATAAGATCCACTAAACATGAAATTAATGGCAAGCTTATATTTGCCTGTGTGACCCAGCAGAGTCCCCTGCTTGAAAAAAAAAGTGGTGGGGAGAGGGGCAATATTTTATTTATTCCCTATTCTCTGAGCTGTAGTTTAGAAATTGAGAATTTGAGCCATGCACAAAACTGAATAGTGGTCCCCTCACTCAACTTCAAGTATCATAAGGGTAGGAAATGGACCTTTTTTTTTTTTTTTGGACACTTTATAATCCAGGAGCTACTACAGTGCCAGGAATATACAGACTGAATATTTTTCAATGAACGGCTAGAAGTAGTTAGTAAGAACTAAAATCCAGAGGAATAACCAGAGGAAAATTAATAAAAATTAAAACCAAGCCAAGAAAAGTTCTTGGGCTAAAATAAGATTTGTGAATGTGGATTGAAAGCTATCTGCTAATTTGAGACAGAAGCAAGAGACCGATACCTACAGATATTTCAGGATTCTCTTTGAATTCTAAAAATAAAAAAAAATATTTACAAGAATTTAGGAAAGTCACCCTTTTTAGTATAGAGGAGCAGACACCACTAAGAGGCATCCTAGGACTGGAGCCACTTTGGAAAGTTGGCTAAACTTATCTTCCCAGGAATAGAAGGAGCACATTTACTCTGAAAGTTGTCCTATACTCATAATGGCGGTTTTGTCACAGAAAGACTCCTGGCCTACAAATCAGAGGATGATGTTCGAGGCTCAGAGAAGCACTAACTAAGCGTGTCATTTCTTGGACCTCAGTTTTTTCACTTGCACGTTGAAAAGTTTAGACTCCTCAAGGAGTCAACTTGGTGACCTGTGAGATGCATCCAGCCTGCAAATGTGTTTTGTCTGGAAGGGATGAAATAAAACTGTCTTTATTTGTAGAAGATATGATTACGTACAGAGAAAACCCAGGTGAATCTATAAGTAAACTATTAGATCTAATAAGTGAGTTTAGTAAGGTTGTATGAGACAAGGTCCATTTACAAAAATAAACAGTGTCTTTACATTCTAGCAAAGACTAATGGCAAATTTTAAAAAAAAAGTATTAAAAAAATCCCCATCAAACTATTATGGAATAAATTTAATGAAAGGTTTACTGGACTTGTACACTGAAAACTGCCAAATGTTTCTTAGAGAAATTAAGCAACATCTAAATAATTGAAAGGGTATATTATGACCCTTGGCTGAAAAAGCTCAGTAATTTTTGAATGTTAATTATCCCCAAATTTATCTAGAAAGTCAATCAAAATCCTGGCAAACTATTTTGTAGAAGTAGACAAGATGATTCTAAAATTCACATGGAAATGCAAAAGAACTATAATAGCCAAGAAAATCTTGAAGAAGAAAAATAGTTAGAAGACAACTTACTTTTGAGATATACAATAAAGCGACAAACATTGAATTAGTGTGGCATTAGCATAAGAATAGACAAACAAATCAGCAGACAGAATGGAGAGTTCAGAAGTGGATTCATCCACATATGGCAAACCGAATTTCAATAAAGGTACCAAAGAAATTAAAGCAGGTAAGGAAACCATCTTCAACAAATTGTTGCTGGAAAAACTGGGTGTTCTACAGGAAAACGAAAACAACTTTGACACCGTTCCTAACACCATACATAAAAGTTAATTCAGGGGCTGGCCCCGTGGCCGAGTGGTTAAGTTCCCGTGCTTCGCTTCGGCAGCCCAGGGTTTTGCCTGTTCGGATCCCGGGCGCTGACATGGCACTGCTCATCAGGCCATGCTGAGGCGGCGTCCCACATAGCACAACCAGAGGCACTCACGACTACACTATACAGCTATGTACTGGGGGGTTTGGGGAAAAGAAGCAAGGAAGAAAAGGAAGGTTGGCAAGAGATGTCAGCTCAGATGCCAATTTTTTTTTTAAAAAAAGTTAATTCTAAGTAGCTCATAGACCTAAATGTAAAATCTAAGGTTATAGCTTCTGGAAGAAAACATAAGAGGGTATCTTCCTGACTGTAGAGTAAGCAAAGATATTTTAGGGCACAGAAATCATTAAACACAAAATAATAACTTGAGAAATAAGACTTTATCAAAAGCAAAAACTTCTCATAAAAACATACTCTTAAGAAAATGAAAAGGCAAGTCCCAGACTGGGAGGAAATATTCACAGTACACATGTCTGATATATGACTTTCATCCAAAATATAAAGTGAACTGCTGAAAATAAAACTTAAAAAGACAAACAGTAGACACTTTGACACTTCAAAAAGACATATGAACGGTTAATAAGCACAGAAAAAGGAGCCCAACATCATTAGTAATCAGAAAAATGTAATTAAAATCTAGGAGGATACCACTTCACACCCATAGAATGGCTCAGATCAAAAAGACTGATCATACTAAATATTGATAAAAATTTGGATCAACTACGATTCTAATACATTGACAGTAATGGTGTAAAAAACAATTTTGGCAAATGAGATTTGTGTGTGTGTGAGGAAGATCGCCTCTGAGCTAACATCTGTGCCAATCTTCCTCTATTTTATTTGGGAGGCTGCCACGGTGTGGCTTGACGAGCAGCGCTAGGTCCGCGCTCAGGATCCAAACCTGCGAATACCGGGCTGCTGAAGCGGAGTGCAAGAACTTAAACGCTACACCACCAGGCCAGCTCCCAAATGAGATTTTTCAATAAAGTTAAGCATATATCTTTCCTATGACTCAGAAATTATACCCAAGAAAAATGAAAGCATATGTCTACAAGAGTTGTACAAGAATGTTCATAATAACTTTGTCTATAATAACCAAAAGCTGAAAACAGCTCTAATGTTCATCAACAGAAAATGAATAACCAAATTGTGGAATAGTCACATAATAGAGTTTACTTAGAAATTAAAAGAATAACTGTTGCTACACACAACAATATGGATATATCTCTAAAACAAAAGAAACCGGAGAGCGTGTAAACTTTTAATTCCATGAATTTCAGTTCAAGAAGAGTAATACTACTCTAGAACGGAGTTGGCAAACTTTTCCTGTAAAGGGCCAGATGATAAATATTTTAGGCTTTGTGGTGATAAGTTTTTAGTATCTGTATTCATTTGTTTTGTTCTGAAAGCAAACACGAAGTTTCTAGATCAAAAGCAGACTATTATTACTTAAAAAATCACTGCGTAGGTTCCCCACTCCATTTTCTCCTTTCAGGAGAATGTGATGAAAGCCAGAAGTTTAGGCCTACAATACAAAAAGGAAATTTTCTTACCACAGGAGAGGAACCCCAGAATTACGACTCTGGAAGTTTCTAGGGGAACTGCTATATAGCTGCCCTCCACTCTTGAGAGAAGGACATGAATCTTATGTCCTCAACGTAAATAAAGCTTCACTGGGGAGAAAAGAGGATGGATGGTCTCTATTTTACAATCTTTTGAAGTGAAATCAAATGACTCCAGTTTCATCTCCCTCTGGAATGTAAACACATGCTCTTCAAATGTGAAGAGCAAATTTCTAGGGGACAAAAGGAGGCATTCTCCTTTTTTATGGCATGTCAGTTTCCATTGCTCAGGAGGCTGCGTCTCTGCAAGAATACTGAAAAATCCAGAAAAGACCAACTTCCACGGTGTGGCCATAATGCCCCGGTCTCAAGTACTCAACTTTGTCCTCATAGCATGAAAGGAGCAGTACACAGTACACTAAAATATGGATGTGACTTTGTCCCAATAAAATCTTATTTACGCAAACAAGTAGCGGGCCAGATTTAACTTGCCTGAGGAGTAGTTTGCCAACCCCTGTTTTAGAATGATAGAAATCATGGCAATAGTTTCCTTAGAGATGCTAATTATTGACTGAAAAAGAAGTCAAGAGGACTTTCAAGAGTGGGAAAATAGTCTTCATTTGGATTTGGGCAATGGTATTTTGCTATATATTTGTCAAAACTTATCAAACTTTGCTGTTTAGATCTGTGCATTTTCCTTTTGTAAAATTTACCTGATTAAAAAAAATCACTACAGCATCCTGCAGCCATTAAAAAGATAATAAGGGAATAATATGAACAATTTTATGTTCCTTAATTCAACAACCTTGAAGCAATGTGCCAATTACTTGAAAACCATAAACTGCCAAAATTCAACCAAGTCAAAAGAATCTGAATAGCCATATAAGCATCAAAGAAATTGAATTCATAGTTTAAAAGCTCCTGAATAAGATATCTCCAGAACAAAATGATTTCACTAAAAAAATGCTACTAAACATTTAAAAAGGAATTAACATGAATTCTACACTACATCTTTCAGAATACAGAAGAGTAGGGAACACTTCCCAACTTGTTTGATAAGGTCAGTTTTAACTAACCTTATGCCAAATCAGATGAAGACAGTACAAAAACAAAACAAAGCAAAACTATAGACCAATGTCCCTCATAAATATAGACACAAAAATCCTCATCAAAATATTAGCAAACAGAATTCAGAAATATCTAAAAGATACTATAGCCCATGGCCAAATGGGGTTTTTCCCAAGGATTCAAGGCTGGCCTAACATTTGAAAACCTATTGATATAATTCACCCATATCAAGAAAATCCTAGATTTATAAAACTTTTAGATTATCTACAAAAAGCAGTAAAAAGCATTCGCCCCTCAGATATCACCTCCCAACATTAAATGCTGATGAGGTCGCCTATATTTAAATGGCAAATAAAAGACAGTATGTGCCTAATTCGAATTCTTACAGAAAACACACAAATTTTTACTCACATTTGCACACCCACAATGTACATATCTACTTCTACACACCGATAAATGAAAAAAAAAAAAGAAAAGATAGGTTTTTTAAATGGTGGTGTTTCTAGGTAACAGGACTAAATGTGGTTTGAATTTTCATTTTAAAATATACATTCTACAATAGGCCTGAATATTTAGATCCAGGAAAAAAGAAAAAGAAAGTACGTAATCTGAAGAGAGCTATACATTGGTATTTCTCCCAAGTAATTTTACTCATCTCTCTTTTTTTAAATCTTGAAAATTATATCAAATGTCAATATAAACAATTCTGTAATTCCAAGAAACACTAAACTATCCTCACAGATAATTCTCCTCAAATTTATGTCTCTCTATAATATATGTATATTTATGTTGATATATATGTATTCTAAAGGACAATGGGTGAGACATTTACTATTATGGCTTTAATGACTGACTACCAAACCAGGCTTAAACAGATTGCAAAATGGATTAACATTGACATATTGAAAAAAAATGAGACAATTTCCCAGCATGAACTATTGTGGTCAAGTCATAAGGAATTACCCTTTTTAAATGTATCATAAAAACACCAACTTTCCATTATGACAAATTAGGTGCCTTCCATAGATAGATGCTATTAGGAAAATACAAGTGAAAAGTACATTGGTAGCCATTATTATACTAATAGTCCAGAACTAATATAATGTCCAAGAATCAGATGTAATTGCAGTGAAAGCCCCATGGCTTGGACCTGCCACCAGTTTCTTAAATAATCAATCTGAAAAGTCGAAATAGCGAATCTGGGGGCATAATTCCCAAATGGAAAATTATATTTTCATTAGCAATAACCCATCAGTTACTATTTTAAATGGACATTAATGACTAAAGTATGTATTTAATGTCATAGCCTAGAATCCCAGATATTTTTCTTTCTCAGTTAATGTGTTATATACTTTCAAACAATTCTAACTCCCTCAATTTAAAAATTGTAGATGTGACTTTTATTCCTTGAATGAAGGAGGTGTAGAGAATAATAGAAAAATGACTTTGAAAGTCTCTCTTTTGTGGATCCTACAGGAAGTACACACATGCTGATGCATGCGCACACACGCACGCACACGCCCCCATCTGGGGTCTGAGTCTTAGCAGTATCTCTGTTTATTGACAACAGAGAACGAGCTGGAGGAGACGGAGCCCTTGAGAGAGTCTGAGTTGACACACAGCTCCTCTACCTTCTCCTTCTGCTTTGGACTCTTATTTATTCTACTCCAGAAACTCTATGCGTAATCTAATTAGTAAAAATGACACTAACATAGACTCAAGTTCTTCTGGGTTTCCCACCTTTCCACAGTGTGTAAAACCTAGAAGCTATACTCCCCAGACTTCCTTGCCAGCAGGATGCTAGTTAGAAACTATCAATAAGAGGCACTTGCCTGAGATTTGTAGGGAAGAAGAGAAGGAAAAGCCGTTTTCCTTTAGCTTTAGAGCGAGCATTTGGTAGATGGTAGGGGTCAGATTTTACCTTCGGCCTTTGGATATCCTCCTGAGTATCAGCCGCTTCGAAGCTGCATGTATCTAAGACCTTTGGCAGTGGCTTACCTGCAATTCTTGCATATCCAGATTTCCCAAAGGAGGCCTTCCTGGCCTTCACTCTGCCTATCTTTCTACAGTCCTGTGAGTCTTTAGCTTCACATTTGATCCACAAAGCAGCAATTTCATATGGCTTGACCTAAAAACAATATAACATTTGAAATTATTTTCAGTAAAAGTGTAATAATAACACTGTAAATCCCCCAGATGGGCCACATTCTATTTTAAACAAAATGGGATAGGAAAACAGTTACCCTTTTCATTTGGAAAATATGTCTATGAAAGGTATAATTCCAACAACCCCCACGTATCTCCTGTTATTGCAGAAGAGTTTCTTCTTATTTGGCCTCCTCAGCTCTTGATGAGCTCGGATCATTCATCTCCTCCTTGCACATTCAGTCTTGCTCTGGATTCTAGAACAGCCCAGGCTTGATGAAAGATGTGCTCACTTTTTATTTTAGTCACACACAGGTACCCCTTTGCACAAACTCCACTTTGCACTTCATGTACTGAGCAAAGAACTAGTGTCCCACTTTCCTCTTAGTTATCCCCCTCTAATAAGTCTGGAACCCTATCACTTGTTGAGGATCAACAGCCATGAGCCCAGTCACATTGTTTCTGGGTTTGTCCACAAGTAGCAGGACCTCATCAAGTGTCACTTTGCCCTGTTTGACTACCAGGACACTGTTTTCTTCATTTTGGATCCCATGGTGTTAATGGATGTATTGAATGCTGACTAAATACTGCTATACTTATTGTGCACAGTGCTCAGCATACTTTATTAATATTAAATAAAAGAATAAATGAAAAGTAAACGATTATTCAGACCATGGTCAGGTTAATGGGAACCCAGTGAAGGAAGATAAAAATTTTTATGTAGAAAGAGCCTGTTATACAAATTTACCTCAGGGGTTCAGGTCATGCAGGCATTTGGTTGAGGGTAAGCCCAAGTTTTTGCCTGCTTGGTCAAAATTAACTCAAGACAGAGGTTGTTTTTGTCCATGATACAATAGAGACTTGGGCAGACAATATGAAAGGTAAGTCTGGTCTTCATCCACATGGCTGAAGCTGGCTCAGCACCCAGTAGCCCCCTTTGAAGCTTGTAGGAAAGAGGAAATCAGTGGAAGGAAACCAGCTTCTTTTTTTGGACACCTTGACCCAGAAGTTGCACATATATATTACTTCTATTCACCTCCCAATGCCCATCATATGACCACACTCATCTTCAAGGGAGTAATTTCTAGTGGTAACGCCATGTGTTAAGCTAAAGCTCAGGAGATTTATTAGAAAAATGATGAAAGGGAAATGGTTACTGGAGGGCAATGAGCCAAGTCTGCCATCCATGGAATTTGAATTCAGCCCTAAGTGAAACCTAAGGCTCCCTTGTTTGTTCCACTGTGCTCTGCCACTTCTCCATCTTATATGTTATGAGATATAAAAATTTTAAACAGAGATGCAATGCAATCAGATTTGCACTTTTGAATGAGCACTTTGGAGACATTAGAAAGAGGTGGGGATAGATTAGGAGGCAGCTGTGAAAGTTAAGGCAACACAGGATGGCTCAAAGCAGCAGTTCTCAGTCTTTTTGGTTTTCAGACCCTTAACACTCTTAAAAATCATGAGGACTTCAAAGAGCTTATGGTTATGTGGGTTCTGTCTACTGATCCTTACCGTATTATAAACAAAAAGTGAGGGAATTTTAAAGCACAAGAGCATATAAATTCATATTCTATTAGTCATCAGAGTAATGATGTCATCACATTCTTGTAGTTTCTGGTAAATTCAGCTAAACATTTGGGAGACAATGAGATTGAAATAGACAAATAACAACAATATTATTATGAAATTGTTTTGACCTCACAGACCCCTTGAAAGAATCTTGGGCATCCTCAGGGATCCCTGGATTACACTTTGAGAACCACTGGCTTACACTAAGGTCGTGTCAGCAGAGATGTCAAGGAAGGATAAGTTTAAAGACCTTAAAGGAGTAAAAATGACAGGATTTAGTGACCTCCTTCAATAAGATGTAATTTACGTACACAATCTCCCTTCAACATTAGTTAAGTTGTTACTGTATTGAAGGAAACCTGTAGGGAGCCCTGTGCTATGTGCTCTAAATACCTAATTTTGTTTAATCCTTACCTAAACTCTATGATATGGCAATATTAAGTTTTTGCACAGCCAATATGTATAATGAATAATGTATAATTGTGTGTAGTAAAAAATGTATAATTTACTGGCCATTCAGAACGAAAGTTCTCTTAAGGCAAGTAAAGTTTTGAATAAAAGTTTCTGGCCAATGCTTCAAAAATTACCCTGTGCCTCCAGGAAATTTCTTTTACAAGCCTGTAAGATTCTGGTCTCTGTGGCTTCTTCAGAGAATTGATTTCTATTTCTTAGTTTTTCTTCTGATGCTGTGCCTGTTCTGGTTATTCAACATTGCTTACTGCTCAACTCTCGTTCCATCTGTTTCTCCTGACTCTATCTTTAACCTGGATTCCATTCTTATTACTCAGCTAAACTTAGTTTCCCAACACCTGTTTCAACTTTCCTCCTGTTTGTAACCACCCCATTCTGGTATGTAAACTGACTTTCTTATATTCCAATTGGCAATCTGGTCCAACTACCCTCAGATATTCTGGATTTTTCTCTGGTCATTATTTGCAAGGTGACACCACAACATCCACTGCTCACAGCCATCCCAGAATTAAACCTTTGCTTTTTGTTGTTAGCCTTTCTGGGTCCCTCGGTGGAGATGGGATACTTCAGGAGGAGAAAATGGAGCAAGGCCAAGAGACGTGTGCTCCATGGAAGAAAAAATTACTTCTTTTGACCTCTAGGAAATACCAACAGAGTTTCTGATGATTTTGTTTGTTTGCTTGTTTGTTCGTAAAGGACGTTAACCATAGTTATATGATATAACTATTAAGTGTCTTATGAAGATCAGATTGCACTGAATGTTTGAAGCTATGGTGTTAGTTGATAAAGCCTTCCAGAATCAGTGTTATTTTAGAGTAATTTAAGAAAAGTAGTCATTTCGTTAGATAGCCACACAAAGGAGGTTATTTACAGTGCTTGCATTCTTTGGGTAATGGAAAATGTGCTCTTAAAAAAAAGCAACCAAAATATCATTATCACAAATTGAAAAATGAACATAATTCAGTATCCAGCTAGTATTCACAATTCTCTGGTTTATCTTATAAGTGACTGTATTTTTTATTCTGTATATTTTGTTGTCTGAATCAAGATACAAAAAAGTACATACATTGCAACTGTTTGACATGTCTCTTAAGTATCTTTAAATCTATATTCCATCTCTCTCTCTCTTTTTTTTCCTACATTTGTTCATTCAAAAACCCAGGTAATTTTCTTATACAATTTCCCACTGTCTGGAATGTGCTGGTTGCCTCCCTGTGGTGTCCCCTGTGTTTCCTGTGTATTGATTATTAAGTCTAAATGCATTATCAGACTACTTCAGAGGGTGATGTTTTGTACATCCTCAGGAGATATGATAAATGATTGCAATTCCTTGTGTAATCTTAGCTGTTGATGACCATTGTCCATTAGTTAATTAAGAACTGCAAAATAGTAATATCCTAATTCTAAAACCCTCCTTTATTTATTAGTAGGAACATTTCCATAAAAAGAAGCTTTCCAACATGAAGTAATTGTTTACCCTGAGGTACAGTTAATTAAAGAAAGGCAGGTTAAATGCATGATTCCCCTCTTTCCACCCCCATTTGCCAGTGGGTGTCTATTTAAGTTGCCTTCTGAATCCTTCTACTAGACTCTAGTAGTCATTGATAGCTTCTTTGCTTTCTGGTATAACAAGCAATCCAGGCTTTCTTGGACTTTTCCTATCCTGGACCTGGAGGCATCTATTTCTCTAAGGATCGTTGGCATTTTTAAGGAAGAATTCATGGCAGCAACCACAATGTGGACAGTAGGGATGCTCAGTGCTACAGAATTGGTTATTATTTCTAGGTCTTTTAAATGCACAGAGCTAGGATATATGTTTTTTGTTTTTTCATTTTCAAGATATAACATCAGGAAACTAGAAAGAGAAGAGTAAATTAAACTCAAAGTAAGCAGAAGAAAAGAAATAATAATTAGAGCAAAAAATCAATGAGATTGAAAAGAGGAAATCAGTAGAGAAAATCAATAAAACCAAAAACTGGCTCTTTGAAAAGATCAATAACATTAATAAGCCTCTAGCCAGATCAACTAACAAAAAAGAGAGAGGAGACAAATTACTAATATCAGAAATGAAAGAGTGAACATCACTACAGGTCTCACGAACATTAAAAAGATGATAAAGGAATACTATGAACAACTCTGTGCTAACAGATTTGAAAACCTAGGTGAAATGGACCAATTCCTTGAAAGATAAAAATTACCAAAACTCACACAAGAAGAAATAGACTGTCTAAATAGGCCTATATCTATTAAAGAAATTGAATCATCAATTAACAGTCTTCCAAAAGATAAAGCACCAGGGACAGTGGTTCACTGGTGAATTCCACCAAACATTTAAAAAATAAATTATGCCAATTGTCTACAATCTCTTTCAGAAGATAGAAGCAAAGGGAATACTTTCTAACTTATTCCATGAGACCAGCTAATGCAAAAATCAGGCAAAGATATTATAAGAAAAAAAACTACAAAGCAATATCTCTCATGGGCACACAGGCAAAAATCCTGAACAAAATATTAGCAAATCAAATCCCCAAAAGTATAAAAAGAATTATACACCATAACCAAGTGGGTTTTATCTCAGGTGTACAAGGCTCCTTCAACATTTGAACATCAATTAATGTAACCCATCACATCAACAGATTAAAAAGGAAAATCACGTAATCATATTAACAGATGCAGGAAAAGCATTTGACCCATTTACGATAGAGACTATCAGTAAACTAGGAATACTGGAGAACTTTCTCAACCTGATACACTATCTTCAAAAAACCCCCACATTTAACATTGCATTTAATGATGACAGAATAGTTTTCCCACTAAGATCATGCACAAGGCAAGGATGTTCCCTCTCACTACTACTTTTCAACAATGTACCGAAAGTTTTAGGTCATGCAATGAACAGCTTTTTAGATACAACATCAAAGGCACGATCAATGAAAGAAATAATTGAAAAGTGAGACTTCACTAAAATTAAAAATTTTGCTCTGCAAAAGATAATATTAAGAGAATGAGAATATGAGCCACAGACTGGAGAAAGTATTTACAAAAGATACACCTGATAAAGGATTATTATCAAAATATGAAAAGAACTCTTAAAACTCAACAATAAGAAAATGAACGATCCAGTTAAAAAATGATCCAAAGATCTTAACAGACACCTCGCCAAAGAAGAAACACAAATGGCAAATAAGCATAGGAAAAGATGTTATACATTATCTGTCATCAGGGAAATGCAAATTAAAACAACAATGAGATATCACTGCTGGTTGGAATAGAAAATGATACAGCTACTTTTGAAGACAGTTTGGTGACTTCTTACAAAACTAAACATATTCTTATCATATGATCCAGCAATGGCACTCCTTGGTATTTACCCAAAGGAGTTGAAAACATGTCTACACAAAAACCTGCACACAGATATTTCTAGCAATTTTATTTATAATTGCCAAAACTTAGAAGCAATCAAGATGCCCTTCAGTAGGTGAGTGGTAAATAAACAGTGGTACATCCAGACAGTGGAATATTATACAGCACTAAAAATAAATGAGCTATCAAGCCATGAAAAGACATGCAGGGATCTTAAATGCATGTTGCTATGTGAAAGAAGCCAATTTGAGAAGGCCATATACTGTATGATTCCAACTATTTGACTCTCTGGAAATGGCAAAACTATGGAGACAGTGAAAAGATCAGTGGTTGACAGGCGTGAGATGAATGGGGAGAGAACAGAGGATTTTTAGAGTAGTGAAAATACTCTATATGATATTATAATCATGGATCGATGTCACTGTATATTTGTCCAAACCCATAGAATGTATAACAGCAAGAGTAAACCCTAATGTAATCTATCGATTTGGGGTGATTATGATTTGTCAGTATGGGTTCATCAACTGTAACAAACAGTCCACTCTGGTGAGTGATGTTGCTAATAGTGGGGCTGTGCATGTGTGAGGGAAGAGAGCATATAGGAAATCTCTGTATTTTCCTCTCAGTTTTGTTGCGAATCTATAGTTGCTCTGAGAAAATATTTTTTAAAAGATGTAACACATCCTGAGTTCATACTGAAAACCTGAATTCAAATTGAGAGCTATTGAATATTTACTGAACCTGTTGATCTTATACCTGTACCATCTTTTCTCCTATGCTAAAATCCTGGTTCTTAATGACATCAATATAATTATTCATTTGCTTTCTTCTGCCCTACACACAAAGCTATCTTAGAATAATATCAACAGTATCAACAACACATTTAGACATTTATTTCATTTAACTTTTGATTTAAAGTATTTATGTTTTCAATGTTAAATTGACAAAACAATGTTCAAAGAAGTCAAATTTCTATCTGTGCTCTTTCCACCCTCATTTCTTCATTCCCATGTGTCCTCTCCACCTTTTTTCTTCCTCCATCCCCCCTACATGACCAAAAAATTTTGGTCTAAATTGGGACACTTTCAAGAGTGAAAAGGGGTTCTATTAATAGTTACCCCTTGGAAACAAGTGTAAACTGGGACTGTCTAGGGCAAATCTGGGGAATATGTCATTCTGTCTTTAAGACACCATTTTACATTCTACTTTTCACTTTTAAAAATACAGGGTAACGCATATACATTAAACAGAACAACATCAAATTGACATTTGACTGCTTTTTAATCTAAAAATGGCAACTTCAAATGTTCAATTTATATAATATAAATAGTCGTGTCACTCATTGCCTAGATAAATGGCAGCATACTATACTCACTCTTCCTCACTTTGCTTTTTGACTTAAATATATGCTGGAGATCTTCCATAGGAGTAGATAAAGATAGTCCCCATTCCTTTTAAAGGTGCAAAGTCTATACTGCAGATATGGATCATAGTTTATTCAGCGAGTCCCTGTTAATTGAAAGTATTGTTTCTATATTTTTGGTTTTAAAAATAGCACTGTAATCAATAGTTTTGTATATAATGTCTTTTCACATTTTTGCCAGTGTCAATTTTGAGATAGAAAGGGAATTGTTGGGTCAATCAACAATGTGTATGCAATTTTGCTAGAGGTTGCAAATGCTTCTCTATAGGTGTTGTACTTTTTGCCTTCTTACTAGCAAAGTGTCAGAGGTCTATCTACTCACACCCTTACCAACAGAGGGTAAGGGCAAACTTTTGGTATTTGTCAATTTGATACACACCATGCTCTTTCATTTTCCTGGGACTTCGTACATGCTGTGCTCTCTTTTAGAGCACCTCTAACTGTTTTCTACCCCTAAGGAACTTCTCATCAGGGCTGCCAAGATTTCTTTGGAGTGCTTCCCAGGAAGAGTGACTGGCCTGACTAAAGATATGTGCATGAGATTTGTTGGTTTGCAATACAGTTGGGCACAAACACACTTCTGGAACTTGGTCCAATGACTTATACTGAATTCCCCTCTCCCTGCTCCCTCCTATACAATTCTATAAGATTCTCATCAAATGTTGTGGCTTCTATGAAACCTTTCCTATCTCTCTTCTTTGTTCCAAGAGCTCTTGTGGATATTTTTAGTGCAAGCATTATCACACTGTTCTTAACCATTTACAAGTCAGCCTTCCCTCATTATATGGATTTCTTGAAGTCAGGGATTATATATTTTTCAGATTTCCACTGCTAATACTAAGCCAAGTCTTTAGCACAAATAAAGATTTATTTTTGAAAGAGTAGAGTGGACAAGACATTACTTACTGAGGAAAGACAGACAGTTACAGTGAAAAGTTGGTCTACAGAGCAATGGGAATCCATTGGAACTTTTTTCTTTTATATGTTTATGCATACATATTTTTGTCAGATTGAAAGGACAAATTACATTTAAGATAGTATTTATTTATTTTTTTCCTCTACTTCTCCCCAAAGGGCTGCATCACATAATTGTATATCCTAGTTGTAAGTCCTTCTAGTTCTTCTATGTGGGATGCAGCCACAGCATGGCCTGATGAACAGTGTGTATGTCCATGCCCAGGATCTGAACCGGCGTACCTGGGCCTGCCAAAGCAGAGCATGCTAACTTGACCACTTGGCCATGGGGCTGGGTCCAGTATGTGCGGTTTCTAATGTCACTCTTATCCTTCCACAAAAACCGAGGAGGCACAATGAAGCACCATGCAGCTCCAAGGTAGTGAGACCTCTGCCCGTCTCTTCACATCCCCGAATGACTATGTGGAGCGGAGACCTCGCTGATGTGCCTGAGTTACAGGCAAGAGTAGAAACAAACTTTCACTCTATTAAGCCACTGATATTTTGTGGCCATTTGTTACTGAACACAAACCAACATACTTGGTATGTGAAGAAATGAGCTAAGTTATAGAAGAAAATACTTAGAAGATTAGTGAACTAATAACACCTTAAAGGTTATTTTTCAATTATAAGTTGACAGTGATAGGTGATAGAAATTGAAATAACTTTTAAATGTTTACTTTGAATAAAGGAAGTAAAGCAGATGATGGGGCCAGAAGTGAATGAGCAGTGATAGACAAGACTATGTTAAGTGATGATCCAGGAAAACATCAGTCTGTCTGTTTCTTTATTGTTTCATATGTGACTGACACTGTGTTAGACTCTGGGGCTGTAAAGACAAACAAGATAGACAATATCCCTGCCCTAACTGAACTTTTAGCCTAGAGATAAAGATGGGCAACTCAAAGTAAATAAATTAATTCAATAATTATGGATTTTTGAAGGCGTTATGAAGAAAACAGAAGGGGTGCTGTGAAAGAAACTAATGGTGGTGATACAGGGGGATCATTCTTAAATAGGGTGGTCAGGAAGAAAACCCTTCTAGGCAGGTGATAATTAACCTGAGGCCTGGAGCCAGGTGAAAAGGAGCCAGGAATCTAAAAAGCAGAAGGAAGAGCATTCATAGCAGGTGAACAGCACATTCACAGCCCCTGAGGTGGGAGATGAAGTGCGGCTGGTGTGTATCTGGCAGAGGGGAGACAACAGGAAGTAATATTGTCGAGATCATCAGGGGCCAGGCTTCACAAACCAGAGAAAGAAGTTTAGATTTGATCTGAAATATAACATCAAGGGTTTTCCATTTTATTCTAAGTGAAATTTAGATGTGACATGGTCTAAATTGTATTTTAAAGGAATATTTTGCTTCCTATGTGGGGAATGGGTAAGAGGACCATAAACAGACACTGGGAGAGCAAGTGTGAGGCTCTAGGTGGTGGCTAGGGCAGGGATAGTGGAAGTGGATATGGAGTGGCGTGGATGGATTCAGAATATATTTGCAGAACAGACCATGGGAACTTGATGAAGGACAGGATGTGGGGAATGAGGAGAAGGGTAATCCCTAGCTTTCTGGCATAAACAGCTGGGTGGAGACTGACAACATTTATTGAAATGTTGAAGAGGAGGAGGAGCAGGTTTGAAGGGAAACCAAGAACTTCACTTTGGATGTGTGACGCGTGGGATGCCTTCGAGACATCTAATGTTAACTGGACAGTTGACTGCAGGAGTCCGAACTGAGAAAAGAGATTTGAGCTAGAGACACAAACTTGGAAACTCTGCCCATGTAGGTAGTATACAAAGCCCTGAGCATAGATGGAGTGGCCTAGGGAGAGAGTGAAGGGAGAGAATAGAAGAGTGGGCAAGGAATAACACTTGCATTAACAAAATTTCCCTGTTACAGAAAATGTAAGATTTCAGAAGACATCTGAAATCCACACAGTAAGTAATAATTTATCATGAAGTTTGACTGTATTAAGAAAATATTAGTACTGGCAACGGAAGAAGCACAAATATGAGAGGGAAATGTATCTTTTAAATGGTAATCAATGATGGGAAGACAGAAAGCTCTAAAGTGTTGAAAACATTTTTGCTTTGTTTCAATAAGACTAACTGAAATATGTTTTCTATTTTAAAGAGGGTGGTGCAAGGAAGGCTGGCATCATTAATTTTGGGGTAAGTTAGAGATCTATAATACTGCAGAATCCATTTCATCACACGAATAAAAATGACTAAGATGGAGGAAAAATCTCAGTGTGTCTAGACACACCTTAAATATTAAGATACGCTTAAGACAGGAGCCCAGTGACGGAAAATTTATAGTACTAAGTGTATACATTCTATTATTATGATAATTTATGCCTACCTGTATAGTCAGATTAAAGGAAATTTTAGAACAACAGACAGGCTTTCCAATTGCAGACTCAAGGTTGCAGTTTTATAGACATATAGGTTCTCAAATCTCTAGGGAGAAATGTAGCAAAATAAAAACTTACTGAAGTAAAGCACTGCGCATCCTACATTGTTCTGGCAAAAAATCGATAATGGTATTACAATAAAATCTAGTGTAATCACATTTTCCTTCTTTGGTATTGCAGCATTAATCTCTGTCTCATGGGGGATGGGATGGATTGCAGGATATATAATGGGATGCAGAATATTTTGCCTGTTATAGCCAAGGCAGAGGGACTGGTAATTATGGAAAGTTTACGATTTAACAATTGCTTGTTGCTTTTTTCACTCTCTTTAACAGCTTAGGTATTCATACCTGAGTCCCCGACCCCATATGTGTGTTACTGATATTATGCTCTTTAAATAAAAATTTTCCTTCATCCTCTCTCTATACCTTACTACTAGCTGAAATGCTTGGAGCACGCAGGCATGGCTTTGACACTGAAATAATCTAACAAACAAAAACTGGTACTGCCTAAGCACCAGGCTGAGGGATCAAAACTGGGCCTGGAGGTTACTCTCTTGTCATCTCAGTAAAAGTGTGGCAGAAGAGAAGCACATAGAACTGATTTTCCTAGTCCTATTGCTTTTATAATCAAGAAGATGTCAATTAATTTAGAGGAATAAAAGGCATGTAGCTGTTTTTAAAAAATCAAATCCAGCTAAGGTTTTATTTGAATACTTTCCAACTTCCTTTGATAAATGCAGTAGCTCTTGTTATGATGTTAAGTTTATTATTCTCTATACAATCCATAGTATGGATTTCCAATTTTCTCTTTAAAAATTGTTGATTATAATTTGGAGAAATAATGGCTCTAAATATGCAAAGATCTTTACGAACAAACACTCTATTGGAAACAACTCTAAAAGGTACATATAATGTATTGTCACTGCATGCATATTTATTTTTATTATGAGAATATTATGGTCCTGTGTTCAAAAACACATATTACTAAAACGAGATTGCATAACAACAGAAGTAAACTCTCACAATTTAATATGCACAAACAGCTACTAAGTTGAAACGTACAAAGTATTTTTCAAATGAATATCCCAGCTGAGAGCTGCAGCTTGAGAACTGGAGATACACTGCTAAACATCCAGGTAATAGTCAATCTATCAACTGTTCTGTGATTCTAGGAAAGAGTAGAGAATATCTGGAATATCTGGCAAGAATCCAAATCACCAGATAATACCAAATAATGACATAAACAACGATATCTTATTTGTAGAAGCAATCAAACAAAACCCACGTGAACAGTTAACATAACATCCGTTTTAAGCCTTCTGTAAACATTTCCATAATCTTTCCTGAAGCTGCTTCTACAGCATTCATTAGTATTCTTTTGCTGTCAGGCATCTGGTGCCTCTATGACAGATATTAAATATCTTAAGGGAGGCAGATCTCACTAGTATGCAGCAGATGCGGTGGCTCACGGAAGCCAAAGCTCTGTCGAGAAGCCCGGTGGCAAAGCCTTGAAGAGTGATGGGTCATAGTTGCTAGTCCGAGGATAGACTCTTGGTGAAGCAAGGCCCAATGTCAGTCTTTTTATCCCCACTCAAACACATGGGGCACACAATCCTTAAGGTGACAAGGTTGGATTCTCCAAGTGCTTCTCCACCTCCAAATGGGAGTCTGCGATTGTCAATGCCTTGCCCATTTTAGATGCTTAGGCCACACAGTATTGAGGTAAGCACATTGGGTAACTGCAGACAATGGTTGTATGAAGGAACAGTATTCATCTATCCACCCAAAACATTGATTTAGTTATTGAGCAACTACGATGTACCACTGCTGTCCTCCCAAATTACCACACATCCAATCTCTCTTCTGAATCTTCTGGTTTCTAAACCTTGGAGTGGGGGGACCTACAGCTTCAGTGGAGTTCAAATCCTTGTCATCAGGTGTAAAGCTAGAATAAACTGCATTTTATAACCATAGGAATGCTTTGGAAATTCTTAGCATATTAATAAGGAACCTTTATTCCTGGCTTACTGGGAAAATGTTTAATAGCCTATCTAAAGATGTAAAGGCAGGGTCCCATCACATTTCTTTTAATTTGCTGTAGGATATTCTTGGTGAGGCATACAGTTTTGTGTGTGTCTTTGCTATCTAGAGTCCCCACTCTGAGTTATTTACATGTAAAAAGTTAATATTGAGGATAGTGATAAAGCATCAAAGCATTTGTCCTGCTTGAGATGTAACTTTGCACCCTTGGAATAATCACTTTTTAATGTATATTAATAAAGCAATACACTTTGTATATTAATAAAGCATATGTTGGATATTAAAAATTTGTATGTTTTATTGTACATAATAAATTGCACACTATATAAAGCAATTGAGAAGCTTTTGCTTACATATGAGGATATTTCCTTAGTGAATGGATTAGAACAACCATTTTTTTCAGCACATATAGTGTCTCAATCAGCCATAAGGTATCATAAGTAATTAATTACTGAAGGCAGACAAAGTACCACAATACATGGAAGATTTGCCTTCATAACAAATTAGAGTTGATTCGAGGTTATCTCCATATTGACATCTCCTGGATCTTTCTTGGCATGTGCTTTCTAGAGTGTGAGAGAAAGGAGTTAAAGGAACTGGACAGAGAATGTGACATGCATGTGACTTTTATTCTCATTTGTGTCATGAGGTAAAAGGCTTGAGAACTGCTGGTTTAAGCAAAATGAGAAATGTCTAATATAATTAGGGTGGCCATGTAATTTATCAAACAAACTGGGACACTTCTAAGAATAAAAGGTGGAGCTAATTTTAATTATACCTGGTCATAAATAGTTGAGGACTTGAGCTGTGAAGTTAGGAAAAAACAAGGTTCAAATCCCATTCTTCCATTTATCAGCTACATGATATTGGAAAAGTTACTTTCTCAATAAAATGGGCTTACTAATTGCTACCTCACAGGCACTGTGCCAGTCAGGCTCCAAAGCAGAAGACAGAAGCCTCACAGACTTGAATAGAGTAAGTTTAATATAAAGGCTTATTAGTTTTAACAGGGGCTTGGAGGGAGCAGAAGATTGGCTAGTCAGAAGTAAAGAGATGGCCACAGAATGCAGCAAAGGCAGTTCTAAGGAGCAGCCACTACCTGAGGGCTGAGAGAGAGCACCCAGGGGAGAACCAGGGGCATTTGCTGGCTGCAGAGTGGCCCAAGAAGGTCCCTGGAAAGCCGTCCATGGGCAGGTCCTTCCTGCGTCACTTCACTGTCCAGCTGTCTGAATGATGGGGTGCTGGGGAAAACTTCTGGCCACTTGTGCTGCTAGCTGGAGCCAGGCGCTGGAGAAGGTGTGCTCACTCCTGGAGCGTGGCAAGGGGAGCACTCCAGACCCAGCAGGGGAGCTTCCCTTGCCCTTCACGGCCCCCCGACACCTTCTACTGACAAAGCTTAACCTGGTGCCACTTTGCCAGAGAAAAATATTTGCAGGATTCAGCTCTATTTTTTCAGAACAGGAAAAAAAGGGTAAATTTGGAGCTGAGACAATGAATCAATAAATAGCGCAATCACACTGAGAATCATGTGAGGTATTGTAACGAGCATGCTTCATATGTCAACATTGAACATGTTTTTAGCCCAGTGCCTGGAGTATGGTAAGTGATTCATATGTATTATACTATTGTCATATTTTCTACACATCACATTCTAATTTTATCGTTAAACAAAGCTAGGACTCTAATTAATGATGCAAAGAGATGTGAGACAATGGATACTGTTCAGAAAGATGAGACAGTGTCTATTCTCCATAGACTTACAAAAAAAAAAAACCCCAAACTGACTATTACTTATTTGCTTTATATAGGTTAGAGAGAATCCTGGCCTGTGATTATTTTTTGAAACAGCAATGTAAACCTCTAAAATAGCAAGACTATTTTCCTGGGGCTCTAGTATGGGAAATTCCAAGCTTAGAATTTTTAATGTTCAAACAAAACATATTTCCTCATTAATAAAACACTTTTCCATTGAAGCTTCATCACCTACCTTTTGTATCAAACAACAATGTGTTGTCATCTCATTAAGCCTCAATGCTATTGGGAGGCAAGAGTATAGAATTACCCATCCCATTTTATATTGACTTTACTTCTCATAATTGGTTTAATATCATGTTATTAAAACCAAGCTCCCTACCTTTTATTTTTCTTATTGTGGTAATAGACTAGCAATTTTTGATCCTCAATCATAATATTTTGATAATTTGGTGCTTGATTTTTTATGCTATTTTGTTTATGCTTTTCATACCCAGCATAGTGTGTTTCAGCCTCCTAGGTCATGAATTTAAAGGTTAAACATTAGGATTTTATATTTGTTGCATTTGTCACACCTACACCTGTGTTCCTTACTATTTTTGAAATCCAATCTTTATTTGCTGTAATAGTTGACTCTCATGTAATGTTTATTTAATGTTTCTCCTCAGAATCAGTCTTTTATACAAAGTTGCATGTCTTGACCTCTCATTAAATTAGATTTACAGCCTCCCACACTGTTTCCTTTAAATGATTTCTTTTAAATTTCACCTGTTTTCTACTACTTTTGAGCATATATAATGACTACTTTAGATAAAAAATGTCAATAGCTTATTCTTTTTATTCTAGAAAATTTATTTTCTTGCTGTAGTAGTTATATAATGCAAAGTATAAGAACCTCCCTTTGCTATATTTCTTGAATCATGGGGATGATCTTCGAATCTTTTCTCTATCATTAGCTCAATTCTTCTTTATGTAAACAGTTATGTTTTGCTTCTGTTTTAGGTATTTTTGTCATGTCAATGAAGAGATTAAAAAATTGAAATTAAAAGTATGGAACTAGTTGCTCAGGGCAGAGGCAATAACTAAATTTACCTTTTCCTAAATTATACTGTTTCATTGCATTTCTGTCTTGTGTGAAATGTCTATTAACTACTGTCTTATCAAGAAATAGTAGATTTGAGAGAGAATTTGTTATTTCCTATTTTACTTGGTCATGACTCTTTCATTCGTTGTTATTCTAAAAATGTCCCGGGGGGGAAGTAATAGTTAATAATAAATATCAGAACAAATTCTAGGTCTGGACACTGGAACTCTGTAGTGTATAATTTAAAACGTGTCTATATAATTTCCACAGTCATTTCTTTAAAAGCCACTCTTCTGGAATATAAAGAATCTCTCTTCTTCAGATAGCTTTAGAGCCAGCCACATTTGTGTATTCACAGTCCCTGGATTGATTATCCTGTTTCCACTGCTTTTTGCTTTTGCTTGTCTCAGAAAAAAACCTTCCATACTCTTTGGCTACTTGCCCAATTCCCAATTAGACTTACTATTTAGCTCAAATCTTCCTGTTTCCTTAAAACCTTCTCTGATCTCCCTAGTTGACTGTCTTTTAAACTCTTATATGGCTTATTTTATGTTGATTTTATCCATTTTATGGATGAATTTATTGCCTTGTATTTTTCGTATCATTTCAGGATGTACATATGTCCTAGTGCTCCAAATGAACCCAGTTAAATCCTTAACACTCATTACGGTTCACGGCAGGTGGTCAGTAGCTATGCATTGATTCATTAAAACAAATGTTTGTTCAATTTGTTTTGGTTTGGGGGAAAGAAGGCACAAAGTTTAAGCAGGTATTCCTCATGGAACTCTCTGTCTAGAAATGGGAAATATGCAAATAGGTATGTGAAATAGCAGAGCCCAGTCCAGACCCAATATTCTAGAGAAGAGGGTGACTCTGCAGTACAAATCAGGGAAGGCTGGGTAGAGGACCTAACTTCTGAGTTGAATCCTAACATAAGGGGACAGGAAATAAATTCTAGGCAGAGGTAAAAGGGTGTGAAGATAAGACAGTACCTCAATTGTAACAGAGGTTGAATCTTAGCTGGAATAACAAGTTAAAGATTTTAGCCTTTATGAGATTAAAACCTGAAGACTAGTACATATTTCCTAGAACTGGGAAACCCCATGTATCCTCATCTGAAACCATCTTGATCCCAAATATGTGTAAACACTGGCAAGATTCTTTCAGGTACATGCTATCATTACAGTAGAAATAAGCTACTGCAGAATACGTGAAAATATCTTTCTTCAGGCAAACACAATAAATATCTCATTTCCAAGACTTTTGTAAGGCTTAACACTAGAAAGTAAAGTTTGTTTTAGGGTCAAAATTCTTTCAGAGATCTGTTAAGGTTAAATTGATTTTCAAAGTTTTTTTTTTTTCTGAGGAAGTTTGGTCCTGAGCTAACATCTGTTGCCAATCTTCCTCTGTTTGCTTGAGGAAGATTGTTGCTGAGCTAACATTTGTGCCAATCTTCCTTCATTTTCGTTATGTGGGATGCTGCCACAGCATGGCTTGATCAGTGATGTGTAGGTCCATGCCTGGGATATGAACCTCTGAACCCACAGCTGCTGAAGCAGAGCACATGAACTGAACCACCAAGCCACCAGGCCAGCCCCATGATTTTCAAAGCTTTTAATCTTGAGTAAAATTAGAGAAAGTTTTAATTTTTTTCTTAATAAATATTATAGCTCTTGGTACCATGATAAACACTCTTAATAAATGCCATGAATGCAAGTGGAGATTTGAGGCACAGTATCCCTCGACAACTTTCCACTTAGGTACTTCTGCTGCAGTGTTTATAAATGCAGCTCTTCATATAAATACCAGACTAGACTGAATGAGGAATTTAAAACAAGTGGGTGCACTCACTGTGGCCCAAATTAAACCTGTTCTAAAGTTGCTATAGCAACATAATCTGTACCAAATGTCCTGCTCTAAAAAATAATTGGAAACATTTCCTGTTATTTAGGGAGAAAAATAAAATCACTATTAATTTTTTATATCCTACTACACAAAATGTATTATTCTTATGCAAATTTTTTTAAATCAGCAAAATTCATGAATGGGTATATGTAATTTTTCTATGATTACAACAGCAAAATCAAGTAGAATAAGAATAAAATTAGTTTGCAAGCATAATATGACATACCTGGGAGTTAAATCAAATATTGGAATAAAGATACTTTTCTTCTTTCTTTCTTAAGTAACACGATCAGAGAGCCATGAAGAACTCCTTTGAGCCTGGTATACATAAGTTATTTACGTGTTGGATCATGAACAAATTTCTTCAATATCTGGAAAAAATTTAAGGAACAGCTGAAGTTTTCAGGTTATTGATGGGATAGTAAATAAACAAATTCAAACAACCAAAACATATGACAATTCAAGAAGCAGAGAGGTCTGAAATGTCTTAGGAGGGGAACTCAAAGGAATGTACATTTAGAATTTGACCCCAATAGCTACTTGATTTAATAAAACTCCGGGCCCAGATGCATTTCTTTCTGAAAATGATTTTAAATCAAATATATCAATAAATTGTTCCCACAAGAAATTATTAGGAAATATTGTAACATTCAGGAAAAGCAAAGACACATAAAGTGAAAAGAAAATAACTCCTACAAACAACATACTATTTATCGGCTAATAACCTGTGTAAAGCGTACTCTATGTAATTTTATTCAATATTTCAACACTATTTCTTTGCTTGAGTTTTGGAAGGACACTTTCTTTCAATGTAATTTTAATTCTACAGTGCCATTTCATGCTTCATTATCTCTGAGTGGGAGTTGTAGCCTGTCGCTGGCTCTCAGCTTCATTTGTGAATCATGGGTTGTACAGCTAAGTATATTTTTCTAAGCATTTGAGTGAGGTGAATAATACTTTCTTCTATATATTAATTAGGCTTTCCTATTTAACAACACCAGACTTCAAAACGAAAGTGGAATATTCTTGGAAACAAGATGAAAATATATAAGCTACAATGTTTCAGAGACTGATTGGATTTAAAGTGAAAACATTTTATTTGTTCAATCTTTGACCGTACCCTTGCCCCCAATTCCCACTGCTCTTTCTTTTTTTTCTTTTGTGAGGAAGATTAGCCCTGAGCTAACATCTGTGCCAATCTTCCTCTCTTTTGTATGTGGGTTGCCTCCATAGCATGGCAGATGAGTGGAATAGGTCTGTACCTGTGAACCCTGGGCTGCCGAAGCAGAAGGCACAGAAACTTAACTACTTGGCCACAGGGCTGGCCCCCACACCTACTCTTTCTACCAGGTACCAGTAATCCTGAATATTATGGAATAGCTCAAAACAAACATGAATAAAGGGGAAGATTCCCAGTTACTGGGTTTTTTATTTTAAACAACTTTTGGGTTTAAGTTCAACTTGAGTTTGAAGGTTGTAGCTTTGCCCATTGTGTGTGTGTGTATGTGTGTATATATATATATATATATATATATATATAATTTATTTAATTAATATAATATAGCAATATTAATTATATAATATGTTAAATATTATTTAAAATTAAATATATATATTTACTTGATATTTTCGGTAAATCCAGCTTATTTCCACTTTTACATGTTCACCTGTTCTGTAATGTTCTCCTTTAAGTTTTTGCCTATAACCAAATCATTCACATCTTCTGCAAGAAATCTTTCTTGACTGATGCCAACCATTGTCATCCTTCACTGTCTACTGTCACGTGCTTCAGGTGAAATGTTAGTCAAGCAGAGTATTTAAGAGCTTGGGCTCTGGAGTCAAGTTCAACTCAAATCCTGGCACAAGTGCTTAATAAAACAAATTAATGGAACAAAGTAATTGTGAGGGCCAGCTGTGGTGCTGAGGTACAGTAGTGAGTAAGGCTGACAAGAAACCTATTTGTCTCAAGCTTACATTCTAATAGTAATGGAAGAAGGCAGGACATGGGCAGAAAATTGAAAATATTACAGATTGTGGTAATTTCTGTAAAGGAAGTAAGCACAGTCATGTGATACAGAGTAAGTGGGGGCTCCTACTTCAGTTGGGGAGGGGTCAGGAAAAGCCTTGATGAGGGGATGACATTTGAGTTGAGACTTGAAGATTGAGAGGAAGTCAGCTGTGCAGGATCAGGGAAAAAAAGTGTATGCCAGGCAGAGGGAAAAGCATGTATGTACCAATGTCCTGAGTAGGAAATAACATTCAAGGAACAGAAGGGCCGTGTGCCTAGAATATGGGTTGGGGAGTGGGGAGCAAGAGCTGTACTTGGTAATGGTGAAGACAACTAAAAGGGTTTGGATTTTATTCTAAGATCAATATCAAAACTGGTGACTTTGTTTAGCTGTCACATACACTTTTAGAAAGTTAAATTGGATCTAAATATTTAAAAATTACAAAATGTTGCATAAAATACCAATATATTACTCATGTACATTTATGTGTTGTACATGAAAATTTCCCTAATTATTAAAAAACAATTGTGCTGACTCACAATTTTCTTATCCACTCCAGTGGAACACAAATATCCTGGGTGATGATTAGAGCAAGAAAAGCAAAGATTTCTTTGATGCTATGAAAACATAGAAGCACCAGGAGAGTGAACTTCAGCCTTTTCCACATCTATAGTCTCTTCCACACGACGGTGTGACCAGTGGCATAAAGGAGGAAACAAAGATTTTTGAGCTTGGAGCGCAGGGGAGAAGTCAGGGCTGGTATTGTAAATTTGGGCATCATCAGCTTATAGATGTTTGCAAATCAAGGGAATGAGGTCACCTAAAGAGACAATTGATAGAATAAGGCCCCGAAAGGAGCCCTGGGTCATGCCAACATTTAAAAGTTTGTTTAGGTAAAGGAACAGGTGTCATCAAAAGAGACTAATTAGGATCAACAAGTAACATAGAAAAATCAAAAGAGAAAAAACTTTTAAAAGGAGGACATAGTAAACTGTGAGAATCAGTATTATGAAAACTGAGGCACTTTTGTTGGATTTGGCAACGTGAAGATACTCGTAGACCTTGACAAGAACGATTCTGCTGAAAGGTGGAGATAAGTAAGTTGAAGTGGGTGAAGGAATGTGTGAGAAGTGAGGAAATGGAGATGAGGAAAGTAGTCAACTTGTTGGAGGAATTTTTCTGTGAAATTGACTGTGAGGCAGCCTGGAGAAATAGCGTGGTAGCTAGAAAAAGATAAGGGATTCAAGGATTTTTAAAAAGTCGATATTAGTGTGTTAGTTATACATATTTGTTAAAGGGTTTCTGTTTTCTCATCAGTAAAGGAGGCAAAATTAACAACAATACTTCCAATGGTCAGTATCAGAATTAAGAGGTATTGCAAGCAAAGGACTAGCACCATTCTTGGTGCTTCCTAAGTTCTTAGTAAATGATCATTGTTGTCATCATGTAGAATTCCTTACACTTAGCACACTTGCTCAGAAAATTTTTCCTTTCCACTCTTCATTGCTCCATATTTAAGTAGTCATCTTTATGTAATGGTCTATGGTAGTGGAGTTTGGGGGAGAGATTAAACAGTAAATTGCTATTAGAATTAAATAATTATTCAACAATGTGTACTAAACTTTGTGTTAGGTGTTATGGTTATATATATGTATAAATAAGACATTGCCCAATCCCTTTCCTTTATTAGTATATGCAGAGCTCAGGAGTCCCCAAGACTACCTTTACTTCTCACACAAACTGGAAGTTGAGGGTACCCAAGACCACTCTCAAGTTAGATAATTTACCGGAAGGACTCATAGAACTCCAGTAGCAGTTATACTCATGATTACAGTTTATTATAGCCAGAGGATACAGAGTAAAATCAGCAGAGGGAAGAGGTGCATAGGGCAGGGTTCAGGAGTCACCAAGGCTCTGGAGCTTCCAGTTGTCTTCTTCCAGTGGAGTCAGGTGGATAGTACCTATGTCTCCCAGCAACAATGTGTGAAAATGCACATGGAAATTTAGCCAACCAGGGAAGCTCACCTGAGCCTTGGAGTCCAGAGTTTTTATTGTGGCTTAGTCATCATCCATGTGGCTTATCTTCATCTCTAGTCTCTCCAGAGGTTGAGCTGATGCCATGTGGCCAAAGGCCCTCACCATACATTACATGGTTAGAGCAGATTGTCAGGCATAGACCAAGGCCCCAGGTAAACAAGGATACTCTAATCAGGCAGGATATTCCAAGGGTTTGGAGGTTACCTCCCAGGAATCAAGTGTGAAGGTCAAACCTTGCTTTTTCACAGTTAATCCTTCACTGCACAATTTATAATCTCATTGAGAAGATAATATATAAAAGCAAAGCATTTAAATAACAATACATGATTCAACTAATGGTTCAAGTCAACAAAGAGTGTCATAATGCTAAGAGTTTATGTAATTAACAGTTTGTTCAAATAATGCTTACTGTAGATAATCAGAGAAATATCTGAATATCTGAGTTTGAGCAGGGTGATAAGGGACGGTTTTATTAAAAAGTCCTATTTGAACTATTTGAGTCCTTTTTGAGGGATTACCTGGATTTGACTGGCTGAAAGAAAGGGAAGGCGCTTCCAGGAGGGTGGCTAGAGAAAGACAGGATGTGGCAGCTTCTCCCCAAGTTGATGATGAGGATAAGGGACTGAAAAGATAGTGTATTAGTTTTCTAAGGCTACCATAACCAATGACCACAAACTAGGGAGCTGAAAACAACAGAAATTTATTCTCTCACAGTTCTAGAGAAGACAAGTCCAAAGCAAAGGAGTCAGCATGGTTGATTCCTTGAAGAGACTCTGAGGGAGACTCCATCTCAAGTCTCTCTCCTAGCTCCAAAGAATGCCAGCATTTCCCTCTAGATGCATCACCACCTCCATTGTCACATGGCCTTTTCCCTTTGTGTCTGTGTCTTGTCTCTATGTCCCTATTTTTTCTTCTTATAAGGACACTTGTCATTGGATTAGAGCCCACTCTAATACGGTAAGACCTATGACCTCATCCTAACTAATTAAATCTGCAAAGACCTTACTTCCAAAAAAGTCTCATTCTGAGGTTCCAGGTGGATGGAAATTGGGGAGAAACTCTTCAACCCAGTACAGGTAGATTGGGAACAATGTTGTCTAAGGCAGACTGTAGCTTGCAAAAATTGTTACAAAAGCATAAACAATACTTGAATACCTTTTAGACACAATTCGCTAAACAACTATTTCACATATTTTCAATTTCTTTTTCCAAACGCTAGAATACCTTCTTTCACTGCAGATACAGTAGCCCTCAAAAGTAGAAACATGTGCGATGGGAGTGGAGTAAGGGGGTACTCTATTTGATTTCAAAGAGACACAAAGAAGAACAATTTAGATAAAGTAGGGACCACTTAGCGATTCAGGGGCAGAGTCCTAGGCTAGGAAGCCTTGGTGTCATATCCTCAAGAGAAAGAGGACAAGGGTGAGGCGGAGAGGGCCAAGATGGAGAGGGCATCGAAGAGAGACTTCTTCCTCTAGTCCATCAAAATGTTTTATTTTATTTTCCTATTTTCATTAATAAAAATAGTTTTTCTCAAAATTTAGTTTGCTGAACTACTGCATCAAGAGCATTTGTAGTCTTTGTTGAAAAGGTGAATTCCTGGACTCTGTTTTGGACCTGCTGAATCAGAGCATCTCTGGCAGAATCCTGCAAATCTGCATTTTTGACAGTCTCTCCAAGTGACTCTTAAGCATAATAACATTGAAGAACCACTATATCAGAGTGTGCCTTAGATTTAAGGTGGATATATATTTTAGGAAGGTTGGAGAGATACGATTCCACAGATCAGTCTAATTAGAAGAATAAAAGATTACCATTCTGAAGTGTGTGAGTTCCTGAGCCCAGAATCATTCAGGTCCAGGTCAAGTCCAGGCAGGATTCCACATGAGACAGAACGTGGGCACAGAGGCTCTAGATCTCGGGAAAGAGGAGAGCTAGGGTGTCATTGAGGAGATGAGGAAAAAGAATAAGAATGTCAAAGGAAATCTTTGCCTAAATAACAGCTTTATATAAAGGTAAGTTTGTGCCTGAGAGAGGATCATTTCTTGTCCTCTTCTGCCTCCTCCCCACTTCCAGCATTCACATCCTGGGTATTAACGGTTAGGCTTCTCTAGGCTAATCTGGGAATGCAATTGCCATTTATAATTCTATTTCCAGGGAAAAAATATTGACTTTTAGAAGAACTTGAGGAATATATATATATGTATATATTTATGTTGGATACATACTCCTCAAAATCTGAGATTGGGCTGTGAAGAAAGAGCATAGCATTCATGTTGTTTGTACCATTCCATAACACCTTTGCTAAAAATTTGGAAGTAACTTCTAGTCGTTTCGAGAATGTGTAACTTACTTCTAGCCACTTAGCATTTTATAATGATGGAAATATTTTTTGAATGAATATTTGAAATCCATTATTTGAAAAAAATGTTGGTTTTGCTTCCAGATACATAATGAGAGTGGCTTCTATAGGTTGAAAATAAAATTTACTGCCATTTTCAGAATATTGATGGCCTATGGAGAGAAGGGATAGAGTATTTCAACTCTAGGAAGTTTTAGAAAAACCCAAAAATCTCTTCCTGAGCCTCAGAAAGAACAATGATAACTGACTTGGAAAGATAAAATGGATTGCATGAGAAAATATATTCAGTTCATTAATATTGTTAGATAACTGATCAAGTTCTGGAACTGCAGTATTTTTTTCTCCATTCAACTGAATTTTCCACCATTCTTCTAAAGGAACTGAATGCAAAGCAAATGAGAAAGGCAACTTTGCAAAGCCCTATCTTCATCACAAATTTATTCCATTTCTCTAATAAGAACCTGATCTAATTCAGCTGAGGATTTCAGAAGATTTTTCTCTTTTCAGGGAAAAGAGAAAAACTTGATATGTATTAAAAACCATGTGACATTTTCCTTGTTAGATAACTTATATTAGCATTCATTTAATTTGAATTCCTAATTTCTATCCTAGAATAATAAAAGGTAAGCTAGGACTGTATTTAAAAGAAAATGTATTTATTATTGTCATAACCAATACTTCTCCAGTGTTGTAAAGCTTATCAGTAAAATTGCCATGGCTCCTTCATATTTGACGATTTCTTTCCATTCTGGTTTTGAGCATTAATATGCCAAGTAAACCAAAGTTTTCACTAATAAAGTCTGTGCAAGTAGAGTCAGGTGAATAGTTTGCAACACCAGGTGAATAGTTTACATCGATGATGAGGCTTTCACTTTCACAAGGAAGTAACACATGTGGAAAACCCCAAAGGCTGCAGAGTCACTAGGATGAGATGGGGCTCAAATTTGGGATCCCCCACCTGCCTGGGGGAGTGACCTTGAGCAAAGAACTTCTCCAAACTGCAGAGTTCTCATCTACATGATGTAGCATTGTTGTTAAAACTTAGCAAAGTATTAGAAGTCCTAGCCAAAGCACCAGGCAATAAGTAGATATAAAAGGCATTCAAATCAAAAGGAAGAAGTAAAACTGTCACTATTTGCAAATGACATAATATTATATATAGAAAACCCTAAAGACGCCACCAAAAAACTGTTAGAACTAATCAACAAATTCAATAAAGTTGCAGGATACAAAATCAGTATACAAAAATCAGTTGCATTTCTATATACTAGCAATGAACGATCAGAAGGAAATTAAGTAAATAATTCCATTTACAAATGCATCAAAAAGAATAAAATACCTAGGAATAAATTTAACCAAGGAGGTGAAACACCTATACACTGAAAACTATAAAACACTGATGAAAGAAATTGAGGAAGACACAAATAAATGGAAAGATATCCCATGCTCATGGATTGGAAGAATTAATATTGTTAAAATGTTCATACTACCCAAAGCAATCTACAGATTCAATGCAATCTCTATCAAAATTCCAATGCCATTTTTAACAGAAATAGAACAAACAATCCTAAAATTTGTATGAAACCACAAATAGCCAAAGCAGTCTTGAGAAAGAACAAAGATGGGGACATCACACTCCTGACTTCAAACCATATTACGAAGCTATAGTAATCAAAACAGTATGGTATTGGCATAAAAATAGAGACAGAGGTTAATGGAACAGAATAGAGAGCCCAAAAATAGACCCACACATATATGGTCAATTTATGACAAAGGAGTCAAGAACATACAATGAGGCAAGGGTAGTCTTTTCAATAAATGGTGCTGGGAAAACTGGACAGTCACAGGCAAAAGAATGAAACTGAACCTCTATCTTACACCATACACAAAAATTCACTCAAAATACATTAAAGACTTAATGTAAGACCTGAAACCATAAATCTCCTAGAAGAAAACATAAGTGGTAATCTCCTCGACCTTGGTCTTGGCGATAATTTTTTTGATTTGACACCAAAAGCAAAAATAAACAAGTGGGACTACAGCAAAGTAAAAATCTTCTGCACAGCAAAGTAAACCATCAACAAAACCAGAAGACAACCTACAAAATGGGAGATAATATTTGCAAATCGTATATCTGATAAGGGATTAATATCCAAAATATATAAAGCACTCATGCAACTCAGTAGCAAAAACCCAAACAATCTGATTAAGAAATGGGTAGAGGACCTGAATAGACATTTTTCCCAAGAAGACATACAGATGGCCAACAGGTACATGAAAAGGTGCTCAAAACTACTAATTACTAGGGGAGTGCAAATCAAAACCACAATGAGATGCCACCTCATGTCTGTTAGAATGGCCATGATCAAAAAGACAAGAAATACCAAGTAAAAAAAAAAAAAGCCAGAAAACAAAAAACTGAGCACACAGGTATAGAGAACAGATTGGTGGTTGCTGAGGTGGGGGGTGGGGATGGGCGAAATGAGTGAAGGAGGTCAAAAGGTACAAGCTTCCAGTTATAAAGTAAGTCACGGCGATGTAATGCACAGCATGGTGACTGTAGTTAATAATATTGTATTTCATATTTGAAAGTTGCTAAGAGACTAGATCTTAAAAGTTCTCATTACAAGAAAATAATTTGTAGCTATGTATAGTGACGGATGTTAACTAGACTCATTGTGGTGATCATTTTGCAACGCATACAAATGTCGAACCATTATTTGTACACCTGAAACTAATATAATGGGATATGTCACTTACTAAATGGAAAAAAAAAAAACTTAGCAAAGTATTTTCTGAAATATGCTTGCTGCATAATAGGCACTTAATAAATATTTGTTCTTTCTTCTCTTTCTTATGCCAGAGCACCTGTCTCAAGCTGAAATACCAGCTGCCGTGCGCATCACAAACGTTCTAAAGTCTACAGGTTGGCCAGAATTGGTTGGCATCCATGCCAAGGGTAATGAGGGCCCACAGTGAAACTTCTCAGTAGATCAGCAGCAGCAGCAACAAAGTGATAGGAAAAGAAATTGTTATCTGATCGTTTATGATTCACCACACAGATGGAAAAAAATACCCAATATTTACTGAGGGCAGGGATGGTCTTGGCACTTTTACTTATTCATTTAATTCCTATGTCAACCTTATGAAATAATATCAATAATCCTTTATAGAGAAGGAAACTGAGCTCAGAAAGCTGATGTAATTGCCAAAGGCCACATATAGCATACAGCAGTGTAGGAACAACACACTGAAGTTTGACATAACTTCGCCTAACACAGTGACTCATATTGGTGAACATCAGTAAGTTGTCTGTTCTTCTTGTCAAAGAATGGTAAGATCAGACTCCTGGAGTCATGAATCATCCTTCAATCTATGGCGAGCACAGAAACCTGCAGGGATGCAGACGTTATGACAGAGTAGAAACAACAATAACTTCAGAACCAGATGGTTGTGGGTTTGAATCCTGGCTCTGCCACTTATTATCTATGTGTCATTGGGAAAATTAACTTCCTAAGCTTTACTTCCTCATCCAAAAGCAAGGATAATAAGGATTGTACTTCCATAGAGCTGTTTAAGGATTACTTGAAATAATGCCTGTAAAATACCTAATATAGTTCCCGGCATATAATTATAGATTTATTTTTAGTTGTAAGATGCTGCAGTCTCAAAGTGTTTCACAAAGTTTGAGTTAATAACTTCTTGCACCAGAATCCCCGGGGATCTTGTTAAATAAGAAGGTTCCTGGGCCCAGCTCTACACCTCATGAATCAGAATATCCGAGCAGTGAGAATTCGCTGTTTAACAAGTTGCCCAGAGATAGTTGAAATCAGCTACTGATGCTATCTATCCATCATTCACTCATTCCTCTCCTGGGGACCATAGCTGGGTTTCCATCTGGGGGATTACACTGCACCTCAAGCCACTTTTACTTCTCTGGTAGAGCACCTGACCTGTCACTGTGCCTGATTAGCATTCCCCTGACCACAGAGACTGAGACGAATCTGCCCAAATCAGAGCTGATGTGATGTATTTAGGCTTTGGCTGGAATGCTAGGACAAAGATCAGTACTCTCTCCTGTTGGACATGGATCTGAAAGGATGTAGCCCTGGGAGTGCTGGCAGCCATCTTGTGACCATGAGGCAGGGTGGCTGTCTGAGAATGGAGTCAGAGGAAGTTAAGCCAAAAGATAGAGACAGAAGTCTCATGTTGATGGTGTCATTTGAGCTTTTGGTCCAGCTATACCTAAAACCAGACTCCTATACTTTTCAATTATAGAGCCAACAGAATCCATTTTTGGTTAGACCGACCATTCTGGATTATGTTCATATTTGTTACATGCCACCAAAGGCCATAATAAATTAGATAACACATGTGCAATTCTTTTGTCAAATGCACAGTAGCTCGGTCTTAATTCCACACTCCTGCATACCTTGACACATTGGGCTAGACCACATGTTGACCTGCAGGATTCTTTTTGCCTAAGCTTGAGGCAAGGAAAGTGATCTCCTAGATTTCTCTCTAAGCTGATACCTGGATCTTGGCCTTCTAGGGCATGTAAAATATTTCCAAAAATACCCTATCTTTGATGCTTTGACTAAGACTTGGTTCTACTAGCCAGAGGTTACAAATTCAAATATCTAAAGGGGCCAGGCAGAAAAAATGATGAAGTAAAACAGGCTGGGAGTCCAAGGAAAACATGAAGACAAATCTGACATTAGATGCCCAGCCTCGTTGTTAGCAAGACAAAGTGGAGTAGAGAAACTCGAGTATGCAGGGGCTCTTGCCTCTTTTAAAGGGAGCAGCTGCTACTCAGCACCAGCCAAGAGTTCCCATCTGGGCATGCAGTCCTAGTATGACCAGAGTGGTCAGGTATTCTGAATTTTGTCTGAAGTCTGAATTTTAAACATTAACAATTAACTCAAATTTTTGAAACGTGCTGTGCAGGCCGACACAGTGAGGGCCAAACTAAGTGTACACATGAGGCATCCTGTGATCTCCCTGGCAGCCCTCCCTAGAGGTGGCGGAGGACAGAGTAACTGGGGAGACTTTCACAAAGAGGAGATTATCCCAGGTCCATCTCCAAACACGTGGCAGAGAAGAAAGAGAAAATGTCCCTAAGCAAATATGGCAAGCAGAGAAAAATGTCTTCATCCGCAGACTAGCTTGGTGGCTGGCATCTGGGCTTCTTAGGAGTGCATTATGCTCTTAACTCATGTAAGATCTTCCTCCTCTCAGGGGGCAGGAAGCCTTGGTTTTCTTCCCAGAAAATAGGTTGTGTTGCTAAGTCTCTACGCACCTGTTTTCTTACTTTTCCTTTTTTTTTTTTTTTTGGTGAAGAAGATTGCCCTGAGCTATTCTGTTGCCAATCTTCCTCTATTTTGTATGTTGTCTGCCGTCATAGCATGGCCACTGACAAGTGGCCTGGGAACCGACCCCAGGCTGCAGAAGCGGAGCACGCCAAACTGAACCACTAGGCTATGGGGATAGCACTTACTTTTCCTTTTTTTAAAGCCGGTAGGGTCTTCTGATTTCTTTTTCTTCAGGAGGCGTGATTAGCCAGAAATCTGGCCAAAGCAAGAACTGAATTAACCATATAGTCCCAAGGAGGAACAATAACTGAGTCCATTTGATTAACAAATTATGCTTATGTATGCTTTCAATTTGGGCTGTTATAAACTGTGATAATCTCCTCTTACCCAACACATATGCATTCTACTTTCAGGTTTTCAGATATCTGGGCAAAGAATGGGGGTACAAATTTTAAAAGTTGTCTTTCTTTTTTATTTTTTGTAAGGAAGATTAGCCCTGAGCTAACATCTGTGCCAATCCTTCTCCACTTTGCATGCAGGATGCCTCCATAGCACGGCTGATGAGTGGAGTAGGTCTGCACCTGGGATCTGAACCCATGAAAACCCTAGGCCACCAAAGCGGAGCACGCAGATAAAAGTTGTCTTTCCACTCAATCCTTTGAGATTGGGAGGCCTGCAACAATTGATAAGACATGACCTTCTCCTTCCCTACATTTGTAGGTGGGACTATGTTAAAATGAGCAGCCAAGAAAGGAAAAGGAAGACTACAAGATGGTTGACAAAACCTTTGGGATGTGAAGTGGTGGTTCGCCACCTGCGTTCATACTAACGAGGAAGTATAGAGATCTATCTCATGGTTTTCCATCTCCCAGTAGTCTATTTCCACCCTATCTTATATCTCAGTCTTCACCACATACACAAAAAAGTATTCAGGGTCCTGAGCTATTTCTCTAATTTCTAATTTTCAGGCTAGTATTCTAGTGCGATATCAGGAGAATTGAGGAACTCCTAGAGAGCTATTGTTTAGAAGATCAGAGAAGGTACTTAGTCCAGGAGTAAATACTTGCTATTTTCTTCACTAGTTAATTGAGTGCTTAGGGAAAAAAATGGCAACATAAACCAAAGGCATAGGAAGATGGGACTGGAACCAAAGCAAGAGTTTATTGGATTGCTGGCCAAATGTGTGTAAAATCAATAATCCCTGAGCAGAACTTCCCTCAAACTGAATAAACAGAAATTCTAATTCTATACTACAACTTGGGGAGTTTTGCCTTAGTCAAGACAACTAGTTTATCTGAAAGAGTGTGTAGACATTGCTAGTGTTTACTAGGATATGGTTCTTCTCTCATTCTTGAGACAAGAGAGACTGTATTTCCCAGTGACTTGCACTTAGGTAGGGTCATGAGAGGAGCTCTGAGCAATGGGATGAAGCATAGAAGAGGAGGGTAGAAGGTCTTCACGTACTTTCTTCTCTTAAAAGAAGACCACATATCCCAGATGGTACAAGTCTGGTCGGTGGGGCCACCACCAGTCTGGAACCCTGAGTGACCATGTGGAGGAGAGCCCCTGCTGACCAAAAGTGAGCATATAACATGGGCAAAGAATAAGCTTTGTTTATGTTAAGGCCATGGGATTTCAGAGTGAATTTCTATCGTAGTGCAGATTGGTCAACCCTGGCTAATAAAAAGGGATGCTGAGAAGGCAAAGCAACTGCCTTGTCTCTGGAGCTGGGGGAAAAAAATTAGAAGCAGGGAAGCAGCTAGCAGTAGGCTTTCCTTTTTTCCTTCTGTCTTCCTGCCTTCCTTTAATCCTTGTTCTCCACACACAAAAAATGCACCCATTCTGTCAATTTTCAGTTCTATATTCACACCTATGCCAACTTTACGAAGTGAAAATAACTGTGAAAACATGTAAAGTACACAGTTTAGCCTCGTGCATAATTTAAACATTTTTAAAATTTTATATATTCAAATGCATTCATGAAAGGAGACATTAGCTGAAAAGCAGATGAGAAGTTGGTTTTCAGTTCTCCTAGTTGTACTGTCCTTTGCCAACCATTCTCTTGGTAGCACATACCTATCCTCTTCTCTTCCAAAGACATCGAAGGTCCTAGGATCTTTTCTACACTCAGAAAACACTGAATTAAACCCATTCACTCACTTAGTCTTTGACACACATCTTTTGTGTGGCAGACGTTGTGTCTGCATCTACCCTCAAGGGAACTCCTAGGTTAGTGGGAAAGGTGATATGCAAGTTAATCCTTTACAAGAAGTATGCTGCATAGACATCCACATAAGAGCAAGGACTAGTAGAAGTGTGCTGCATAGACATCCGTGTAAGAGGAAGGAGTAGTGGAAGCAAGCACGTATGTTGTAGTGGTTGTGGGATGTCGAGAAAAGATTTACTGAGAAGGACATGGTGACTTTTGCTCTTTAAAAGATTATTCTGGTGACATTACCGTGGATCATTGGAGAAGGGTGAGATTGGAAGCAGAGAACCACGTTAGACAAGAGGCAATGGAATTGTAAACTAGCATAGTTAGCAAGAGAGATGGAGACGGAGGACTTGTGGCAGAGATACGAGTTGGCAGGCACTAATTTGGAGTTTAGGAATATTCTAGACTAGGGGTCAGTGAATTTTTTCTATAATGGGCTAGCTAATGAATATTCTAGACTCTGTCAGTCACATGCATAGTCTTTGTTTTTTATAATGTTGTAAAAATGCAAAAACCATTCATAGTTTGAGTGTGGATTTGGCTCACAGGCCACGGTTTGTTCCATCCCATGTTCTAGATTAAGATATCCCCTTTGGGGTAGCAAGGAGAAGGAGAGAAGGTTCAGTCTGAGAAGGAAACTGAAAAGTACTGGCTGATACTACTAATTAGTTCACTGTTTTATCACAAATAGAAAAGCTCTATTTCAATAAGATTGAAATTTGGTTATATTGATCAAATTGCCCTTTATTATAAAATCTGTGTTTACAACAAGTTCCATGTTTTAGAGAATAAACCCTTGATTCATTACTCCTGTAGTGTTTTTATTCTAAGTCCTACAGGCGCAGTACATGCTTTTTGTTGCACTTGTCAGTTTTTGGTTATAATGTCCTAGATACTTGGTGTTAAGAATATAGGTTTCAGGCCAGCTCCGTGGCCGAGTGGTTGGGTTCACGCGCTCCGCTGTGGCGGCTCAGGGTTCGGATTCTGGGCGTGGACATCGCACCACTCGTCAGGCCTCGTTGAGGCGGTGTCCCACATCCCACAACTGGAAGGACCTGCAACTAAGATGTACAGCTGTGTACATGGGGGGTTTGGGGAGATAAAGCAGGAAAAAAAAAAAAAAGATTGGCAACAGTTGTTAGCCCAGGTGCCAATCTTTAGAGAAAATAAAAAAAGAATATAGGTTTCTTATTACAAAGCCATAACCCATTATATTCTTTAATAGTAGACGCTTTTTGACTTGATGTAAAATAGGTGCTCAATGCATGTTATTTGAGTCAATTAATGATAAAATTACACTGAAAAGTAAATTTCTGTTCACTTAGAAAATAACCACCAGTTTCAGAAGACTTAAAAGTTTTCAACTTTGGAGTAAAGAAAGCAATTAATAGGGATGCTTTTCAATACTATATGTATTTTTACATCTGGATTAAGAGATAAGGACCAAGAAATGTTTCTGTTTTATCCTACGTAGAATTTCTAGGCCTTCAAGTATGGAAAATAGTTCCTTTTGTTTCTAATTACTGCGTATTAAAATATACACACACACACACAGGCAAATCCAGTTAATTCTTGGTTATCTGAGGGTGGTTTAGCTGGCTATGGAGTAATGAGTTTGTGGATTAGCCAGTTTTCAGATGGAGATGGTTAAGTTGCCAGCAGAGATTTGGGATCAGGTCACTTATCCTACAGGGGTGTGTAATCAAGCCCTGGGGCATTAGCTCTATTATCAGTCCCCAGTGGTTGGGGGACAGGATTCCAGGGCTGGAGTCACACAATCTGGCACACTTGATCTTCTCTATTAACAGCCTTACTCAAAGTTTGGCTCCTCAGCTCCTACACCTTGGAGAGCCATCCTTCAACTCTAATTCCATAATTACCTAATTATTCAGCCACACTGGGAAATGAGATTGTTCCCAGATCCCAGTTGTAGTTTATCTAATGTTTAATTGATCTACAAACGGGCTTATCTACTTCGAGGCAATGAAGAGTTGACTGTGGTTTTATTTGAACTGCGTATGGTTTTGGGTTGTTTGTAATCTACTTTATTTCCATCCACCCTCCAAAATTACCTCTGATAATCAATTATTGACTGTAATTATATGTTCTCCTCCAAATTTTCCTAAAAATGTAATTTCACAGCATTCTAAGCAGTTTTGTTTTATCTTCCAAAGATTCATTCCATTTCAGGAATCCTATGATATAGTCCTATTTGTTTTCAGTGTGACATTCCTGTGACAATGTAAAACCGTCCAAATTCATCTTTGTTTTTTTCATATCCAATCCAAGAAACCTGGCCTGAAATTGATGTCTTACCTTGGGGAGTTGTTTCCAAATGCTTAGAGCTATCTGAATATTAACACACCAATCGATATACTAGTGCTTTACCCCAAAATGTGTTTACTTCATAACATCACCCATGTCTTTTAACTTTCTACTGTATTATTTAATTCTAAGATATAACAAAGCAATACTTGTAAAAAATCTCAAGAAAATAAAAACACCAAATGAAGAAATATATTACTGCAAGCAAAATTCAAAAAGTGCTCTATCCTTTCAGTACCAGAAGAAGAATGAACAGATGGGTTAGGGAGAAGGAGGTATCAGAGAGACATAGGAAGAAGTAATTTAGGAATCCAAGTGTGGAAGAAAAATGAGTGAAAAGAGAAAAAAGGGAAAGTGAAGGAAAATCTAGAGCTCTTGCTGGCCTCATTCCAAGCTGTATGCCTCTCTTCTCAACACTTTGTATAATGGAAGTAGGAAGAATATTGTCAGAAGGCTGGAAGCAAGTCACACAGAGTCACACAAAGTCCTAATATGTTTCTGAATTAAAGCTGTGGGTGTGAAAGCATAGCTTTTTTGTAAGGAAGATTCGCCCTGAGCTAACATCCGTTGCCAATCCTCCTCTTTTCTTTTTCTGCTTGAGGAAGATTACCCCTGAGCTAACATCTGTGCCAGTCTTCCTCTACTTCGTATATGGCATGCCTCCACAGCATGGCTGATGAGTGGAGTAGGTACGCACCCAGGATCTGAACCCGTGAACCTGGGCCACCAAAGTGTAGTGCGGAACTTTAACCCCTCAGTCACCGGGCCCGCCCTATGAGTTACATTCTTATAGTTTCTCCTTAGATTTCCATTAGAATATTCAGGTAAACCTCGAGAAAGTATTTACCTAGTTAGGAGTCACAGCTATCAGTTTGCAAGTACCATGTCATATCTGGTACCGTGTTGCTAAGTCAGGTTGCTCTAAATTGTTTACCTTTGGAATACCTCTAGCTCCTTGTTCGCTGCAAAACATTTTGGGTTTCCTCCTCAATGCCTTAAATTTCATTGTTTAAACAATAAAATAAATGAGAGTGACTGAGACAGGGTGGCTAATCCATAACCATAATTTCCTCTTCCTCTGCTCCTTTACCCCCCTTTCCAGCACCTTATACTTTCAGGCTTCGTCCTAGATGCCTAGAGCTCCACGGTGGTTGTTCTCTGGGGCCTGGGCAGCTCGCCACACTGAAGGCTTCCACTTGTCTCCTCCTCAACCTCAGAACCTGCAGGTCTCTGGCAGCCATTAAAACTTTTCCGATATTCTAGCTCTCTGCCTCCCAATCATGTCCATCTCCTTGTGGTTAGGGAAGCTCACATGACTACTTTTGGTCCTTGAGTTGGGCGCAGAAGTAAGTATCCTTTCAAGGCCACAGCATTGAATTACTAGTGCAAGACCCTCTAGAGTGTTTTTTTTTATGTTATTTTTTTCTAGGCTCTAATGACCAGTAATATTTGAGATACTGGCTGCTCTATTAGCCTGAGTCCCGCAGCGAAGAGATGGGGAGCAGAGCCCCAGCTCACCTGCAAAGGGCATGAAGTGAAAGTGAGAGATAAGCCATTGTTCTCAGAAGCCATTAAGTTTAAGGGATGTATTTTTCTGTAGCATAACCTAGCCTATACACTGATACACGGTCCAATACTTCTCTCACCTCATCAGTGTACGTGAAAATAGAGACTCATTGAGGGCAGAGATCTTGTCTATGTTGTGATGTTCTCTTGCATGTCTTCAGTGCCTGCACATTACCTGGAGTATGGGCAATAATCACTCAATAAATATTTGTTCATCCTAAAAATAAATGGAAGACTCTACTTCTCGCTGTGGTGGCAATAAGTTGTAATGAGGGGTAAACAAATGTGGTTGCTCATGCAAATGAATCACAGCTCTATTAGCTAAGTAAGTCATAGGTTTCTGTTCCCAATGCTACTTAATGGTGACTACAGATGCACTGGGACCCTGACACATGAGGTAGTTTGTTAGATCTGGGCTCCTTCAGAAAATGTCGCTTGGGCAGCTACCTGACTAGACTCATGAATAGAAAAATTCCAAATCTGCTTAAGACTAGATATGAGTTACTGAGATGGCTAATTGGCAGAACTGAGAAGAAAAAAGAAAGAGCCAGAAAGAGCCTTGACAATTGTGTTAAATAAGCCTAGCTGATTAACCTATCACTCCATTTGTAGTTATCAGTCCTGTAACAACTTAATATAACTTCGTTGAATTTTAGGAGAGATTCTAGCATTGAATTATTAAGGCCACTTCTTCTTTTTTACTAAAAAAATAAGTAGGAAAATTTTGCTTTATGAGTTTTAAGCAAATAGAAAAGATTCTTTTATTTTGTCACTTGGAATATACTTCTTCAAAATACTTTCTGAAATGCCTGCAAATAAGAAGATTTTCTATAATAGACACAATATTGTGTGATTATAGTTCCTGTACAGTGAAAGCAATTGCAATGAAATTACACTAAAAGTATGAACATCTTTTGCCAAGAGCTGTGTTGAGAACTCCATGGCAGGCTGGTACTGAAAGAGGGAAGCCAGAAGTATGTGAGAACATTTCTCAGAGGACTAATCAGGCTGTAAGAGTTGGATCTTGAGAGTCATCTAATTACAATATCCAAAGGTCATGGATGTGAAAGGAGCTCTCGCCAGGCCATCTAAGGTGGGTGAGGGTGGCATTAGTGTAAGGGGGTGACAATCAACGCTTAGGCAGGTGGGTGATAGTGTTGGGGTCCTTAGTGGTGTGTTGCTTTGTATCTAGATAGCAATGTCTGACAGTATCTAAATAGACTCCTGCTACAGAAAATAGAAACTGGAGCCAGAAAGGGAGAGTGGGGACCATGGTCCTATAAAGCACTGGGTTTCAGAAGCTCAAGTTCAAGTGGGGCACCAAGCATGTAGCTCTGAAAGTGACTGTCAGAAAATGAAAATAAATAGATATAGACAATCATGCTATGGGAAAGTTACATGTAACTGATTTTTTCATCATCATTTATTTTCTTACCACTGAAAAGACAAGAATGGCAGGAGGTGGGGTGGAGAGATTGGTGGCAGACAGTGGGTTGAAGAGGTTTCTTTTCTGACAGTGATAGCCTTCTGTGTCCACTTCACACTATGGAAGTTATCAAGTCTTAAAATTGTCTTAAGTTTTACTTTTTTAGTTGTATATTATTAGTTTCCTTTGTTCTAAAAATGTAGCTTCTTTATAAATTGGCAAGAATAAAGATATTCCAGATATTGTAAATACTCAACAATAGAACCGTTTGTTACAAAAAGGATATAAAATAAATTACCGCAATTAATTATACCTTACTTTATAACTAAAACTTATTAGAAGGGAAATGTATTTAATTGACAAAGTTATAATTTATTAACAATCTCTTCTTTCAAGCTTTCAAACCAAACATGGTAAACTTGTAAGCATATAAGTTATTCATCATATATTTAAATGTTTGTGAAAAGCAATGCACTTTTAGATTTATAATGAGTGATAAAATGTTTGGTCCTTGACCTCCTGATTTCTTTTCCTCTTCGTCTTGGGCAATATCATCTCCACTCATGAATTTTTCTCTATGGATAAAATTTTGAGTACGATTGGAGGCTGTGGGCTCGGACTGCCTGGAGTTTAAATCCCGACTCCTAACTGTGTGACCCGATTAACTTACTAACTGTGACAGCTATGCCTGATCTCCTACATCTGTAAAATTGGTCGTAATAATTTATGCCTCATAAGGTCATTCTGGTCATTAAATGGTCTTACGAATGTAGAGTCCTTGACCTCGTTAAATGATCTGTAAATAGCAGGCATTATTTACTATCTACACATGTGAGCATCAGACCTGTGGATTTAACTGCCTGTTGGCAAAGACCACGGTGAGGTTGCGGAGGCAGAACACATTCAAGCTCTTCAAAAACACAACTCACTGTCTTCACATCTCAATTGACTTTCTCTTTGAAATCTCTGCTAATTGCTTTGAATCTTACCTGCTGGATCTAACTGATAACTCAGACCTACTGATATGCTTCGGGTATGTCAACCATTGCCTTAGGTTAGCCTCTTCCACTTGATCAGTCCCTTGTCATCAGCCCCCAACATTGTCTCTTTGCCTCTTTTCTAGTGCTCCAGCCCAATGCCCCCTCTTCCATCCCTTGCATCTATCCTCCATGAAGCAGGCAGGGTAATCCATCCAAAACACAAACATAATTGAGTGACTCTCTTAGAAACTCCCAATGCCTTCCCATGACTTACAGAAAGACGTCTGAGCTCACAGCATGACTTACAAGCTCTAGTTCTCAGGTGGTGCCCTGCTTCCAGTTCCTCTCTTTAGAGCATCCAACCTTTTACTTTTCTTATTCCGTCTTCCTCCAGGAAGGTGTCTCTATATCCCAGGTTAGGTTACACACCACATCGTTTGCTCAAATAGAGTCTATGCTTACCTCTCATTGACCACTTCTATATCATATCAAATCATTCTGGGACAGTCTCCTCTGCTAAACTACAAGCTTCTCAGTTGCTATAATTATGGTTTGATCATCATTGTGCCCATAAGGGCCTGGCAAATAGTAGATTCTTAATGTTTCCTGGAACTGTTGAACTTCATTTTAGTTAATTTTCCCAATATTTCTCACCTCCCCTCCACCTCCAGGAAAAAAAAGGAAAGCAGATTCTCTGCCTCTTACAGTTTCTACATTTCTGGAAATGCCATAGCTCTATTTTTGTAATTTTCCAGTCTGGCCTTTATTTCAGCAATTGAGGTTCTGGGGTATAAAAAGCATACAAAGGTCTCATAATGTACATGTTTGTGAAAAACAGGTCAAGTCTGTAGAACATTCTGAAGATGCAGGACCAAACTTACAAATAATTGAACAAGCTCAGGGCATTTGGATTTGCCTGGAAAAATAAAACAAACAAACAGGCAGGGAGCTGAGGAAGATGTGGTCCTCTCCAAGGCTAGACCAACTTAGGTGATCTCTAGAGCCGTGCTGTCTAATACGGCAGCCACTAGCCACATGTGGTCATTGACCACTTAAAATGTGGCTAGTATCAAAATGAGATATGCTTTAACTGTAAAACACACACCATATTTCAAAGACTTGTACAAACACAAAGAATGTAAAATATCTCATTAATAATATTTTAATATTTATTACATGTTGAAATGACAATATTTTGGATTTATTGGGTTAAATAAAATATACAATTAAAATTACTTTTATCTATTTATTTTTACTTTTTTTAATATGAATACTAGAAAATTTAAAGTTATACTGTGTGGTTCGTATTATATTTCTATTGAACAGTCCTAGAGGATGAAATAACACCTTATAATTACTAATTTTTTCCTACAGTTGGAACCCCTGAGATGCCCCTTTGAGGAATATGATACCTTGTTTGGGCAGGGCCATTGCAGAGCCAACTTCTACACTCAGGAGTTCCTACGGCCAGAAGAGAACAAAAACAGTCTTTACATCTCAATTGGACAGGGCACCCTGACAAAGAAGTCAGGTGTGAATCTAAATAGGCGTCCTTAGGCAGAACTACTTCGAACCTCTACTCGTAGGGAAACCTGGGATTCCACTGAACAAGTCACAAGTTCCCCATCATTGAGTCACTTCCAGTGGGGCATGAACAATGGTTGGGCATCTACCTCCTAAATGTCTGCTGAGCCAGTGTGCGGCTAGTTGGCCATATGCCCAGACTGTTACAGCCCCCTTTGGGTCAGTAACAGTCCTGGTTCTTGGGTGAATAACTGCTCACCTCTAAGGTGAATTAACTCTTTCCGGGCACTAGGGCATGATTTAGCACACTGAAAAAAGTAATTTATTCAATGGCTCCCTAAGGGCAGCCTGCAGTGCAGAGAGGAAGCGCAGCGATTGGAAGCTCACATAGCAATCCTGCAAAGCCAATTAAGGGAGCAAGATAAATTAGATGGAAGTGTGCTCTGTCCAATTGAGACAGAAAGACAGTTTATATAAGCAGGATGTAATTGCCTAAGTGGGAATCTGGCTAAGAAAAGGAGGCTCTTCAGAGAAGGACTTTGGAAGGAAAGAATACAGCGTGGCTGAGGCCTCAGTTCCATACAAAAGCGGATGGTATGCCTGCGCACTTTAAAAGTTATATTTCCAAGTGTTGGGAGTGTTTTGTATTCTGCCTATTTTATTGTAACTATTATACCCAATTTTTGAATACTAAACTGGGAACCAGGAAACTTGACTTCAAACCACAGTGCTACCACTCACTGCCACGTGACCTTGGGCAGGTTACTGTTTCCCACTGGGCCTTAGTTTCCCCATTAAGGATTTTAGGGATTGTGTTGCAATTGGCATGTTTTTAGAAGGATTCAGTGAAAGGATCTAGGAATGTGTAAATCCTATCCCAGACCACAGCCAACTGGACCAGAGAGATACAAGCAAGGAACAATAGCCCACGGGAGCAGATTATCACTTTACTGTGAGCTGTGCTCTTGTCCCAAAGTCCAAGACATGCTCTGGTAAGCCAGGCTGGAACACATAGCCCCAGGGCCTTTTTTCTTCCTGTGCCTAAAAGCCTGAAGCAGAATTTTACCACACTCTGGTTGACTGAGAGAGACTGGAGAAGAGAGTGCAAGTGATGGTTTCGCTTCAAGAAAACAGGCTCTGAGTCAGCCCTTCCCTTGCACTACAAGAAGAATGCCATGCACGGTGGCCCCATTTCCCCATTGCCCCCTGATAAAGATGGCCCCAATAGATTCCTCAACTCTAAACCATTAGACCCCTTCTAGAGGAGGAGTGAGGAAGGGGTGGGGGACTTCCTCAGGGAGGAGAGGAACGAAGAGCTTTCTTTCTTCAGCTGACCCCTGCTTCTCCTCTGCTGACTGTTTCATTCCGCCCTCTGCATGGCAGTCTCAGACCTTCAGCACTGACCTGACATAATTGATTCATCAGGCTCCTACTTTGCATCTCTGAGAGAAAAAAAAATTTTCTGTTGATTACTTGCTTTGCTTACCTAGAGGTTCTTTGAGATCTTTTGAGAAAGCTTATTAAAGACCCCAATCTTGATAATTTAGATTAATAGCTCCTCTGACAATCAAGCAATAATAATGATATTAATCACCGTTGTTCATGCAGCTCTTATTCTGTGTCAGGTGCTGTTCTAAGTGCCATGATAAATCAATGCATTTAATCTTTACAACAAGACTAGGAAGGGTTTTAAATACCATTGGCATTCCTATTTTCCTGATATCAAAACCTGAGACACAGAGAAGTGAAGCAACCTGTTCCGGGTATCCTGCTCATCTGTGGGAGAGCAAGGATTTGAACCAAGAGTCAGGAGACCGAGAGCCACCAGGTTAGATTGATGTTCAGTGTCAGTTTTATCCCTTTGACAATACATTTCAATCATATAATAATTTCCATTTACAGAAAAAGCAGATTGAAAAGTTTGCAATCCTACTTTTATATTAACTTAGTTCATGCGAAGTGCTTCCAGTTGTATGTGAATTACTTTTACACAGCTGAACAGTGATTATTAAAGTGCTCTAATTAAGAACACATGAACATATTTATATTTGTTGTAGCTAATGTTTTAATTGCATAATAAAATGTTACTAATATACTGTAGTAATTATAAAACATCGGAAAGTTTCATTCCACTTTATACAGAAACGCAATATATATCATGGAGGTCTAATGATGTTTGGTGCTTCAACTTTCATCGCCTTTTTATCCAGATGCGCAGAGGTACAACGTGCAAATCAAGCACTTAATTAAAACTAAGCATAATATGTATCATTGACTTATGTCATCATGTTGTCATTCATTAATTTGCAAAATTTAGCAGCTTACGAGGAGCGTTACTGTTATTGTTCCAGTGAGCTAATATGGTTTGTGAAAAATCATCTCTTAGCCATCTAGCAGGGGGAGGACACACCTCAGGGACTAGTCTTGGTAAAGGATTTTCATTGATTATACCTCCTGAGGGAGAAATTCTGAGGCCCTTACATCAGTCGGCAGCGGCTTGGCACACAAAAGGGCGGCAGTTTGAGTGCCCAGTGTTCTAAATAATGTAGCAGGTCGCTACCTCATCAGGGGCTTAAAATCCCCTAATGCTTATTTGAACTTTTCTTTACAAACACCTACCTAATAAAAACCTTCCATTTTCATCACAGCTAAATGCAAAGAGCTTGTGATTTGGTTTCTGAAATCAGAACCTAGCTCTCTTCACCCACGTAGTTTTACAAACGCTGAACATTGTTTCCACTTTTTCTGACTTGAAAGATTATTCCAGCAGGAGTAGAAATGTAAGGCCTCTGCTGGTCACATTTTCCCTAATGGGTTTGGGAAAATATCGGCAACTTCCTTCCCTCCACGTGGCTAGATGACATGCTATTTTGTCCTCTAGGTCGATTCTGCATTATGGGTGTAGAAATAAGTATCCTGACATAAGCAAAAGGCACATTTTCAAACACCATCTTTTTCTTATGCTCTCTCTCTCTATTTTTGTCACTCCTGGGTCTTCACTTTTATTTTACTGTTTCCTTTCTTGTCACTTTTTTTCTCTCTTTAAAAATCTTATTTAGCTTTTCTCCTTCTGTCTTCCCTTATTTCTGCAATCCATTACCTCAGACACGTGTGGTGGGGTTCAGGGTGGGGGTTGGGAGGGGAGTTGTCACAGCTGGACAGAGGGAGGTAGCAATATCCTCTAATTGTCACTGCCTTATGGAAGCAGTGGGGCTTCCCTTCTTTTCCCAACGGCTACAGTGCTGCACGAGCAAAGCAATCCCGGCTGCAAACCTGCAGCTACCCTGCCCCATTGACGCTGTTTTCTCCCGGACACATTTCATCCATGCACTTAGTAGGTGCAAAATAACTGCTTGATGAACCATCGTTTCACTGCAGCTCTCTGAGGCAGCACATAGGGGCTGTCTTCATGGGCCTGGACTTAGATTCTAATGGTAGGGACTAAATTCTCCCCCGCATCTCCATGTCCAAATTTCTCTAATGGAGCATTTAAGGAATCACTGCACATAACTGGTTTTGCAATAGTAGGAAGTCAGTCCATGTGTGCTTGTAATTACAGACTATTACTCTCAAAGCACGGGAGGTTACGGAGCCTAGACATGAATATCATGCACAATAGAACCAAGAGAAGACAGGTTCACAAGCATGCTCTCGTTTTCTTCCTTTATGTTATCACTGTTCGTCCTGGTTCAACCTGCAGACACACACCTGCCAATGTATATTATTACTTGTCCGACCCACAGGCTCTGCCTTCCAACTCCAGCTCCTTCTGTCAACTGCTAGCTCCATTAGGTTTGCCATCTCAGCCTGGGATACAGTGAAGAAACTGTATGTGGTACCATGGGGTCAGCTCATCCTGCTCTGCCTCGCCTTCCAGTCATCCTTGGTCACTCACCCAAAGTGAAAACCTCTGCTTATCTCTATTTTCCCCTGCTCACATGCACATTCTCCTCTCTTACCCTACTGGCTTCACAGACTTGCCCACAGCACTCTAAGGAAGCCTTGTTGCATCTGACATGACGTTTTATTCCTCAACCCAATCAAAGAATGCTTCCTGGCAGCCCGCGCCTCTCTTGACTAATCCCAGAATAGAAGCCGTTGATTCTCTTAAACTCTGTGTTGCACAGATCCTAGAAACTAAATGACCTTTCCCAGCTCTGAACAATAATATGGCTATTTATGGAGCACATTCTAGCCAGGCACTAAACTAAGCACTTTCTGTAGATAATATGATTTGTTCTTACCTTCCCTTATGATTTACACATAAAACCACTTATTGAGTGCTTACTGTACGCCAGGCATTATTTTATGCACCTTATTTGTTTCAGTTTGAGTTCCCCAGAAGCCAAACCTGAAGAAAGGATTTGAATAAAAATCATTCATTTGCGGGGTGATTTCAGGAAACATTAGTGGGGTGTGGAGAAGAGGAACAGGAAAGGGAACACATCCAGTAAAGTGTGCATTATAAACACGTTAGCCCTGCAGATAAAGTCTGGGAAAAATGGAAAAATCTAAGAGCCAGTGTAGAATATCACCTTCAGAGCAACCCAATCAGGGGCTAAGGAACCTGGCTAGAGACGCATAAATGGATTGAGATGTGGCTAGAGTTACAGTCCATTTGTTAGTAAAACACCAATCTATTCACTTCTGTGTGAATGCCCCTCTCCCACTCCCACTCTGTGCCTTGATCCTCTCAACCTTTAAAGTCTTCTGCGTCAGGTCTCTTCTTCCTCCCTTGTTCCTCTCAGCGTTAGGTCCACCTCTTCCTTCCCTGGGTAGCATCATCACTTGCCTGTTTAGAGACTGAACCATCACCATCTTCTGTTTTGGTTTTATCTTCAAACTTTCCGTCATGTTTTCATTTCATTATATTTCATTACATTACATTTTCATTCTCAGAATAGGAACTTGTTTGAACCTCTCTTTTCTTAAAAATAAAAACACCGGGGTCAGCCCTGGTGGCCTAGTTGTTTTAAGTTTGGTGCACTCCACTTCAGCGGCCTGAGTTCCGTTCTGGATGTGGACCTACGCCACTCATCTGCTAGTGGCCATGCTGTGGCGGTGGCTCATATACGAAAGAAGAAGGTTGGAAATGGATGTTAGTTCAGGCCAATTTTCCTCAGCAAAAAAAAAAAACCACAGGGGTGGGGGATAAAAACACACTTCAGTGACTTCAAAATCTATATCCCAGCCCAAATCTCTCTGATAATCTCCAGACCTGCCTTAAACACAAAGTAATTATCGTCTTCCCCCCTTAAACTTGACACTCCTCTTCTATTTTGGTTAAAGTCAATGTTATCCCTCTAGTTATCTTTAAAGAACAAACAAACTCCAAACTGGATTTTTCACTTGAGTTCTCCCTCTCATTCATCTCCCATGCAGAATTTGTCTTGAGTTGAATTTGATTCGACCATGTTAATATCCGTCCAATCTCTCTCTCCTTCTTTACTACATCAGCCTTCTAATGTAGCTTCCTGCCTCCATTTTTTTATCCATCTCAATTCTTCTTTACTCCTCTTCCTAAAAGACAAATATGATCATGTCACTGCCTTGCTTAAAAGCCTTCCATGGTTCCTCTGGACCCTCGGAATTAGTTCTGGGTTCCTTGGTAAAGCCTGTGAGTCCTTCATGGTGTGACACTTGCTTACCCGACCCCCCCAACCCCACTCTGTCTCTCGTCTCTCCCAATCTGCCCTGTCCTCTCCCACCTCAGGAGGCCCATCTCATCTGGAGGACATACTCACATACCCATGCTCCTCTACAAGCCGCATTTTCTGCCTGGACTGTTCCTTATGCTCACTGTCCCTTGTCCCCAAACAGACACACACACTACTATTAACCAGAAAAATGACTAAATGTTTGTTCTTCCAGCTCAGCTCAGGCTTTGGGAGATCTCCCTAACCTGCCAGATCTGGTTTGGGTGCCCTCTTAGGTGACTCTGTAACGTCAAGTTATCTCCAATAATAAGTCAGAGTTTGTTAAATAAAAGGACCAAGTAGTATACAATGCTGCCTTTTGAGCAGCTAGCGCTGTGCCTGGCTTACAGCCGGTGCTCAGGACCTGTGTGTGGAACGCGAACCTGATAAAATTTCTGCCTTCACACAAACACCCAACCCATCTTTTCAGAAAAGCATTTAATGGCATCATTTCTTATATAATGTTTTCTTTCTTTTAGAACTCCTATTTGGCTGAACTTTCTCATCTACCCTCCACGTCTCATACATTTAAAAAATATTTTTGATATGAAGTGAAGTAAAATTAGAAGGGTGAACTTCTTATTTCTTAAAGCACACTTACAAGAGGGATGATTCCAAGACGTACCTTTAGAGACAACTAAAGTTCATCAATTTAATGTGCGAAATGTCCACGGGCTTCCATCATGATGACTAAACATTTCAAATAGCTATTTTCTTAAGTAATTTTTTAAAATGCGTACTTCATTTATGTGTCAGGAAAATGCACCATTTCATTTGATTAGTGTAAATCAAATTGCTACAAACTGCTCTCTGAACCAACACCACGCTGTTTCAGATGTGCATTAAGTAGTAAATCAACTTTATTGGAGATGCTGGGTCTCGTCTTTTCAGAGCAAACGCTGTGTACTTTTTTGCAGAGGTACAATAATTCTTTTACATTTCTGGAGTCTCTTTAGTAAATTGCTCCTATTTAGTAAATTATCACTGTGCTAAGTCGCCCAGAGTAATGAAAATATTAAAAAGTGCCCCAAAGTTACATCCCTGTGGTATTCCTGAGCTTTTAGCTGAATGTATTTAGCATTCTCTCCTTGTCCTTTGAGGATTTCTCAATACCTTTGGCAAACTTTTGACGAAGATTTGCCAGCGTCTTTTGGCTGGGACTAATATTTCATGACCTGCTTCTGGGGAGCTTTGGGACTAAAAGACATTCAATAATTAGAGCGCAGTGAGGTGCTTAGCAAAAGAATGCAAGGTTGGTGAGGAGGGCGGCAAACGATTGTTTGTGGCCGACATCACACTATGTGCATCTGCTAAATTAACTCATCTTCTACAGCTTTTCTCATTTTGATAGAAAATTTATCAGCACCTAAAAGATAAGACTGGTTCAGTTTCACATTGCAATGTGTCACATTCTAGTGCTGTGAAGTGTGATTTCAAGCCCTGTTCAGAAAACGATATTTATAATATTAAAAAGGCTTTGTCAGGTCAAAGAGGGTGCATTTTGGATACGAAGAGTTTCCTTGCCTGGCAGAATAAAATAGGTGACAGGGAAGCCTTCCTCTTAAATTAAAGCAACTTAACCTGGCCGTTTCATTGTAAGATGCTTACTTACTTCGACTTTACTGAAAATCCGTGTGCCTGAATCTGCTCAAACATGACAGCCAGTGTTTTCTAATCTTTGGTCATACACCTATTACGTTAACACATTTTAACTGCCTTGTACGATGACATTTTGGCCAACGTGGTTTTAGCAATAGTCCTTGCTACATGATTTATCAGTTGCAATGTGGATTGAATGGTCCTTTGAAAGCACTACTGTAAATATTTCCACAAATGACTGATCTGTTCCCATTACATCTGCTAATGCTATCGTATGGCAGAGCAAACAAACAGTTCAGACAGCACATCACTGCACACAGGAGCAGAAAGGGGCATTCCGACGGGGTCTAGGGCATCGCTGAGGATTGCGTCACTCATTGTCTCTGAGGGGGTAACCTGTCTTTTGAGAGACATGTTTCTTGACAGCCTGTCACAGGAGAACTGTGGATGTTCAGTGAACAAAGAATAACGCTAACACTGTACTTGTTAAAAAGCCACAAACTTTCATCTCGACAGCTTCTGACAAAATGTAAACATCTTTTTAGGGCCAATAAAATTTTGGAAAAAAAAATCCAAGAGATGAGCACCCTAAAAATGCAAAAAAAAATATTGCTGCTGACTGAAAATATTATTTACAATAAATTTAGAAAAAAACGTTTTAAAATAATGTTTTGTAAATTTATCTTATTTCCAAAGTCCAAGCAGATGTTATCAGTATTACCCTAGTAATTTTATATCATACACTTTTTTCTGTGAAAAATTTACCAGAAATTGTTGATACCTTTTCTCAGCCCAATGATTATTATTTTTCTTTGTGAAAGAAGGGAGAGTTAAATTATTTTCCACTTGATAACAATTTGAGATGTTCTTCTGCATGAATGGTTAAGAATGGCTGATCTTTTAAGGTGTCTTTGTATAAAATGATTATTTGTTGTAGTTCTCAAAGGAAAGAAACAAACAAGTGGGAAAACATCCATATCTTTTAATGCAGCTCAACAAAGTATGGGAGATCGATCAGATAATAATTTGTATGATCAATTATATCATGTCAAATCATCTTCAGCATGAGGCGATCACAGCCGCAGATACAGTGATTGTAGAAGCAAGTTTCTCATCTCTCTATCACAGCTCGTAACCTGCCAATAAAAAGGCCATGTGGTCCTCTTTTATTTGTCTAGGATGCAAATGCTTCTGGTTGGCAGCTTGAAATAAAAAGTTTCATTTTTAAAATCAAATAAAGAGCTTTAATGCTCACACGAATCAACAAATTCTAGAAGTTTTATAATGTGCTGGCCTTGGCTTTCTGCATTTCCCATAAGCTAGACTAAATAACCTGTTCATCTCTCAGCTGTATTTTCTGTCTCCTGCCTTTCCGGTTTCTGAGATGTGTCATCCTATAGATGACTACAACGAGCAGATGAAGAGATTACTCTGGTAAAGAACCTTCTTGTTCCAGGACTTTCACAGAGGCTAGCTTAATTACTTCAGTACTTTGTGAAGAAAAAAAATGTACTTAGAAAAATGGTTGTGTTATAACTAAGAAAGTCTAAAAAGATGTTTTATAAGGAGAACATGGAGGTATAGGGAAGTTCTGTAATTTCTCCAAGTTGAAGAGCTCACTGAGAGACTAGGACACAGATCTTTTGATTCCCCCAACTCATGCTTTAACCTCCTCCCGCATCTTCCTTAGCGGCTTCCTTAGTGGACTGTGGCTGAACCAGCTCCAGCTGCAAGAGCTGCTCATCCTGGGTGGCCTCTGCTGAAATTTCAGCCATGTCTTTCCTTTTTCTTCCTGACCCCTCAAGTTCTTTTCTCTTAAACGTAATACAAATACATTACAGAATATTTGATGCTCTTAAAGCACAAAGTACAGCTATTATTAAAGCATTATTCTGCTTTTGAGAATTCCCTGTGGTATAAAGGAAAAACAGCTAGATAACCAATGTCCATAGGAATTTACAGTATGCGAGAGAAACACTACTGACATTGCCAAATGGACTTCAGGTGAAATTCCACATGTTACAAACCAAAGAAAAACAACAAAAACCAAACAGCAACGAGCTGGTGCCTTCTCAAGCCTCTGATGTAACTGAGAAAGATTCTCAGCAGCAGCTACACAGACTGCCCTGTTACTGGACTTCTGTTCAGACTTTTACTGGGTCATGGTTTCGTTAGTGAATACTGTTTGGGGGAAAAATACAGAAAGTCTCAAGTCACATAGTCCTGGCAACTGTCTTTGGAGAAGCTAACACAGTTATCCTTACAGGTGCATTTGTTAGGCCCTTACTGTATGCAGAACACTGACATAGGAGTTGAGTAATAGCATCTGTGAAAGACATACCCTCTTTCTTCCCCAAGGAGCTTTCAGTCTGCCTAATCAGGGGCTTGTGACATACAGCCATCATGGGGTTCCCGTAGAAGAAACTAGACCAATCAACAGTGACGGGGGCACTCCTGTGACTAATTTATGTTCTCACACAGTTGAGGGGAAACCCACCCTGAAGACTCTAAATGATCTGCTGAAAAGCAACATCTCTGTTGTCCATTTGCCTCACCTCAGAATCAGTGAGAAACAAGGGGCTGAAATCCAATAGAACCCCATCTAAATGAATTCCCATAGCTCGCGTGTGCTGACTTAGTCCTAGTACCACCCGGCGATGCAGAGAGACTCCTAGTGGTTTACTATTAAGCAGTAATATCATAACAGGGAATACTTTCTTTGGCTATCGGCCCATGTTTTGAAATATTATATAAAATCCCTATAAGCATTACATCTCATGATTTGAAACTCAGGAGCAATCTATCCCTTTCATAAATAATACAGACACACACACACAAAATAACACAGAAAAGAATGTCTGTCTCACACAAGATCTTATGTTGTATCATTTCCAGAGGCCTAATGACTAAAGCTAAATATGTACAAGGTGCATGACTCCTGTAAACAATCTATGATCCAGGAACAATATACTTTCACAAACAATTCATGGCCAGAATGTCCTTCTGTATACTTAGGAAGGAGAGAAGGAAGGAAGGAAGAAATGGAAGGAAGGAAGAAGAAAAAAAAAGATATCGTCTTACCAAGTTAAATTTCATTCATAAAGGCAAAAAAACCTGGAGGTAATATTTTGGTTAGTTTCATACATCATAATAAACAATGTTCAGTTACATTTTGGCATCAAATAAAAAGCATTGAATATAATTTTAAGGTTGACTGAGCCCCAACACCACCTTCTTCAACCCTGGTGAGTCATACTCAAACCTCTTTGATAAATTTTCCATCATTTGCTCAGTCGTTAGTTCTGCACAACCACTTAGTTATCTGTATCACTAATTCGTGTAGCGTCAAAGAGTTCAACGTCCGTTCACACCTATGTGATGTGAGATTTCCTATGTGACTCCAAGGTAACTGAGGGAAGAGACCATCTTTTGCAGTCTCCACCGCTGGGTGCCAGACTCCATCTACTATCTCTGTCTAAGCCAGGTGTCGTAGACAGTGGTTCAGAATAGAACTTAACAGTAGCCAAGACCTTTAAATATAGCACAAGATTTAATAAAAATACATTGTTTCCTAATTTCAACATTACCAGAGGAGGGGATTTTAGTTTCTCTTGGACTATTGATTATTCCTGCTTTGAAAACTTTCCAGGCGGTAATCATCATAATCTATGAAAAACTTTGAGACCTTTTCCACAAGCTGAAGGTGGAATACTGCCACTTTCTGAGACACTTATTGATGCTTTACAGGCATTCTTTTGGCCTATCTCCAGATAGATGGCCATCATTCTGAAGCCATCTCTGAGGTAGACTTGACACCATCTGGGGACCAGTTAGAGAAGAAAAAGTGACAGGTTGGATTAAGATATCTTTAACAACTTGTCCGCATTAAATTGCAGGACAATATGGTTTAACAAAAAAACCTATAAAATAAATAGAGTTCAGTGAGCTGTTTCAAAAAAAAAAATTACATCCCAGGGAATAGAATTGTTGTTTGTGGTAAAATCAAACTTACATCCATCTATTTAATTCTTTCATTAAGTATAACTCTGTTCCTTTGGTGCAAATTGGTGTTGGTTAGCAACCTAAAAATTAAGACTTAGTATGCTGCAACAATGCTGCTGAGTGTTCTTCTCTGTACTACTCAGAGAAATAAAATTATAATGTTAAAAGGTTCTGTGTGTGTGTGTTTTTGTATTTGTGGGCTAGTTTTATATAAGGACTTATATTAAAAACTATAATTACTTGATTTGGATGAGTTTTAACTCTACATATCCAAGTTCCCATATTGTTTCTGGACATAAGTCCATTGTTGCAGTTAGAAATGATTTTTTAAAAGAAATTAAAATTATATAGATCATTTATATATTAAAAAATGGAAAAAGTAGGCAAAAGCACAGGTATCCTCAGGAAGCCCTGATCCCATGACATTATGCTGCATCTCAGCCACTCCTAACAGTCAATGGTCTCAGGGTCTTAAACCCAACCCTTTCCCATACTACTATTAATCAGTTTCCTTGCTATTCTAGACAGAAGCAAAATATTTGGAAGGTTCAGAGGGTTCATATTGGGAACACTCTCTGAAAGATTACAGAAGGGCAAAATTGTGGCTGGTCATAAAACCTGGCACAGAATTTTACTTTAAATGGGGGAACTACTGAAAGAGTCTATAAAGAGAGGTAAGATGGAAAGAGCCGTGGTTTAGGCAGATGAGTTGAACAGTGGTGTGCAAGATGGGCTCCAATCCAGGAGGGAAAGGTAATTTCCCAGAGAAAGAGAGACACAGAAGCAGTAAAAATGGAAAGGGACCCACACCTCCTCCGATGTTGCAAAGAAAGAATGGGCAGGACTTAGGGAACATTTAAAGATGAGAAGGATTCAAATAGAACCCTAACTCGGACAATAATAGAAAACCGATAGCATGATAGCATTAAAAATATAAGGAAAAATAACCAATTCTGGGTGGTAAGCGATGTAATGTGCTTTCAGACTTACTACACTTTAGATAACAATGAAACATCCATATTAAATTTAAAAAGTAAGTATCAAGGAGTCTTTACACTTGCGTAAAGGTTTATGTTTTCAAGGTATTTTCTCATGTGATTTTGTTAGATCCTCTCAAGTTTAGGCACTATCATTATGTCCACTTTACAAATAAGAAACTGAAGTTCGAATAAGTTGAAGGAATGATCTAAAGACACAGCTATAAGTTGCAGAGCTAGGATGCTAACACAGATGTCTTGAATCCAGATGTCCTGAATCTAGAATAATTTTGTTTATACTTGATATTTGGAGTCAGAGAATCAAAACTTTTCCCTGAGAACTGGAAGTTACTAGGTAAGAGAAAATAATGAAAGCCATGACCAGGTAGTCCAAGAGAAATCTCAAGATGACAGATAGATACAAGACTTACTCTAATTTATTCATCCATATTTCTTGGGTTGAATTGTTATCTAGCTTTCTTTCTTTTCCTGTCTAGTAAAAAAACCTTTATGATTATGTGAAATCTATTCTTTTCCTTCATTGGTTCCCATACATTGTTTCCTCTCTCTGTCTGCCCTTTTTCATGGAGGATTCCTTGTCTTTTCTTTCTTTTTAAAGGTTGTGGCGGAGCCTTCATTCTCTATCCTACCATCCTTGCCTCCACTACCACATTCCTACTTCTGACTTTTATCTTTTGCTGCAGGCATCATGCTTAACTGAAAGTTTGTAAGTTGCAACTGGTCTCGTGCCCCATGAGTCTCCTCAACTTTCCTTTAAGAGTAAAACCATAAACTAAAGCAAATAATCATAAGGTAGAGGCGATCTTCAAATAAAGGAAGCAGGGTAATTAGTCAAATGAGCCAGCATCTTGTCCAATTAAGTAACATCCCTATCATCTCTATTTTCAACCATCGTCCTTGGAAATTCCAAAGAATAAAAACTCAAGTTATCTGGAAAGTCTATTTATTTTGAACACATTATTCTACAAATCCAGAAAAAAAATAATGCATTGTTTTAAGGAGTATTTTTAGGAATATGAAGTAAATCAAAGATTCAGTCCTTTTTCAAGAAAGTATTCCATATTCTTGGGTGGAAAATGTGTGCGTGTGTATATAGGCAATATAAGATGGTATAGATGAAATAATATAAATTAAATAACTATTGCAGAAATGAGAAATAACAGCATGGTGATATTTAGCTGAGAAGGTTCTCTGGAGAATCAGAGGGTGGAGTTAGGACTGTCTAGATCTGGACGGTGGAAGTAAGATGGGATTCCAACTGAATCTTCTTTTGCTTCCAAAAGAAGTAAAGGCATAGATAGTTATCGGAACATCTACTAACAGGTACAAAGGACACTGAAGATGTGGACCTGCTGGGGAAAAATAAGTGGGGACAAATTGAAATTTGAAGTCAATATTCCCCACTTAAGCCTCTACTTTCTAAGGCTAGTGTAAGTAGTATTTGTACCCATTTGATGAATCTTTTTTCTCTCAGCTGCAGTCTCTTTATAACATCAGGTGAGGTCCTAAAGACAAAAATTAACCAATTAAGGTTTTTCCTTAAAGAGGCATTTCTTTTTTAAACTTAATTAAAACAGTTTATTTATTGATTTTTCCCCTCTAGAGGCTGCCAAAAAATAAAGAAAAACATTGATCTTGGGAAGAAAGATTAATGTGAGCACAATGTATAATGTTCCTGACCAGCATAAACATATTTAATGGGCAAATAGTATCAAATGACAATATCAGGCAGTTTAAAGCTAACTAATGACTTTTGTCTAGCAGCTCCTGATGTATCCTTTCTTGACTTCCCCATAAAATACCTAAAAGGACAGAGAAAAACACAAGTCACAGTGGCACCAACAACTGGGTCTGCCAGTTCACCTCTCTCTGATTTAGGGGTGCAATCTTCTAAACTGCAAGGCTACTGGAGCCAGGTTGGCAATTGCCATGAGAGAAATAAAGTCCTGAGGTTGGTACTCCTGGAAAAAGCAGGATGGTTCTTCAAGCCCACCTTCCGCAACCCCACCCCATCATAGCTTGATTCCAGACCCAGTACTGGGCAGTTTTCCCTCTGCTGTGTGGCTAGTACCCTTGAGCGGGGGCGGGGGTAGAGTTAGGTTAGATGTCACGCTATCTTGTCCTACATGCATTCAGAGTTTGTGACTCCAACCATCAAGTGCACAGAATGAAGGTAGATTGGGCAGGTGAATAGGCCCTGATATTGCATCCTGGAAAGTGGTGTGAGCCTAAAAATAGTCTGGGTAGATTTATTTTCCGTGTTGACCTGGAAACCTTTGGCCCCACCCCTTGGAAATTGGACTGGACGGTTTAGTGAAGACACTTTCTGGTGTGTGTTCTGCTCTTCCACTGTTTGGGGAGACTGTGGTCAGAGAACTGTATCTTCACATACGGTTCCTTCAAGTTCATTGAAGCTGGGAACCGGCTCAGCCAGGGTGAAGGACGGTCCTTAAACTTGAGCTGGGAGCTTTTCAGATTTTCACTTGTTTCCCTGACTTGGGAATAGATGGATGAGTTGGTGAGAATTTGGGTTGCGGAGATGTCTTGTGATTCTTATCTTTGAGTTTATTATTCCTACACAGACACTTTTTTGGTTGTTCTTGGTCCTCAGCAATGACAATGGCTCCTAGGAGATTATTATTTTTCTCTCCTGCTAGTGCTAGATCAGAAAAAAAAGAAAAGAGAAGAAAAAAATTCACTGTGTAACAGCAATCCTAGTTCCCCTTCTTTGGTCTTAGTATCATTAGTATTATTTTTCTGTGGTTAGAAAAGTGACTGCAAGGAGGGTAATACTTATGTCCACCCTCGGTCCACCCTTGCCCCAGCCCCACTCTCCAACTGGAGAATATTAGCAAGAATATTTTTTCTGATTCATTCTACTTTCCCTTATTTTTGTCTACTTTCTCTCATTGCTCTCTCCATAATTGGTGTCATCCTGTAATTTGATTCAAATTGTATTATGCAATGTGCAGGTGCAAGTAAAAATAGTTGACTATAGATGGCCCTCCATCAGGGGTGGTTTCTATTAATGGCAAGACCATTAACAAAACTATTGGGTATGCAAGTTTGGTGGAAGGTAGAGAAGAATTTCTGTACTTGGGAGGCAGCCACCATAGCAGAGCCTCTTCCAGCAGGCCAGCTCTCAGCCCTTAATGGAGCACTCCACCTTCTAGGGGTCTCAAGAACTCTCAGTTGTATTTCCTGTGCCATCCTGGGTCTCCAGGTTCTGCAATCTGAGCTGCTCTCAGTAGGTCCATCGGCCTGGTTACCACCCTCGGTCATTCCTCACCCACTGCTCGGGACTTCCCCATGGGGCCTGCAGTCTCCAGGATGACAACCTGAGAATGTGCAGCAATTCGAACCTATGGCAGGAGTGCTGGAGTTGATGGAGGGAGAAATAGCATAGAAGAGGTGGATAGCCATAAATTTGGCAATTGTGGATTGCAGTATTCTAGAATTTGGTGGCTTTAGAGAATCTCTCTTAGGCTTTCCTCCTTTTCCCTTTAAAAAAAAAAAGGAAAAAACCTGATAAGCTTCATTGGTTTAGTTTGGGTCAGTTTCTTCCATTGAAGGATAGTAACTAAGTCACAGTGATTACTATACAACACATAAGTTTTGCATTGCAAGTGAACAAAAAGTATGAGAAGTTGGACATCACCTGAATAAAGAAGACATGTCGTGCTGCATTTCACTGATGACTAAATTCAGCTCACGTGCAGTGGTAAAAACCTACGATGGCACTTCTTACAGGACTTGCTATCCTGAGTAGCAGCATTTTAATAAATAACTAAAAAGAAAGCATTATTTTTTGTGAGTGCAGTGCAAATTATGGTAAACCAGAAAGATGCCTATCTATTTTAAGCTTTTTCAAGGTTTGAAATCACTAACAAGACAATACTACTATTGCAATCTAACTCTTAAGAAAAGTTATCTCGGTATAATGTCAAGAGGATGCAGTATGTCCTTTCAATGTCACACTGAGGCATCGTTAGAGGGACCAAATGTCCTGGGAGGCCCAGGACTTTCCTGGTTTTAGTTCTGAAAGTCCCATGTCTGGGAAACCCCTCACTTCTTAGAAAACCAGGAAAGGTGGTCACCCTGCACACCCAAAGGTCATCTAAGTGCTTAGGGGATGTACCTGTGTTTGACTTTGTTATTTACTGTTATTTAAGGGCTCATACTTGGTGAAGTTACATATTGATTTGTAGACCTTGTCTGGTAGAGATGCAAATAAATTGTCCAGTAGAATGATAACTCGAAAGGCTATTTTTAAAAATTTTTTTTTATATTGCTCTGTAGGACTTTATCTAGCTTTGTATTTATCCTAGAAGTCTTGATTTAAAATTCCCTTTAAAAATGCTTATAAATATCCAGTTTCTTAAGATGTTTTACCATCTTATTGGTCCTTTCCTTAATGATTTAATAGATCTTTGGCACGTTCATTCTACATTTGTGTAATAGTTGTCAAATTAATTAAACAAGGAGGCCATTAGACTGAGGTGACTTTGATGTCTTAGTACCCTACAGGAGCCAACCCGTCTCTAAGCCTGAATGACTCAAGGTTAAGAAACTGAAACCTAAGAACAACCAATCACACGCAGCCGACTAGGCTTTCCCAAATAAGCCAACATTAAGCTATAGCCAATCAAATAACTGCTTTATTTTCCTTTCACTGCTTCTCTGTAGGTCTTTCCCCTAGCTCCTGTCAGTGAAGCCCTTCTAACGCTTCTGGTTTGGTGCAGTCTGATTCGAATCAACTTTTACTCAAACTCTTAAAATTTTTAATATGTCTCAGTTTATCTTGTAACACAGTCCTATTTTCACTTAAAAATTTGTACTTTGGCATCGCTAAAGAAGACTAGACCATTGTGGTTTCAGTTCAGTTCTTTCAGATAATCATATTTTAACAAAGATACCAATACATTTCTCTAAGCTTTAGTTTACTCATCACCAAGCACAAGGACAATGTAGGGTTTTTGCGATGATCAAATGAGATAATGTATATTAATTATGAGGCAAAATGCCTTACATACTGTAAGGGTATACGTATGCTTTACGGTCATGGATATCAACTCATTACCAAATTTCTTCCTTGTGGAGTTTTCAATACTTAAGAATAGGAAAATATTTCTGCTATCTTTTGTCAATGTGCTCTCACTGGAAGAGTCTACATATGAAATTCAATACATTATGATTCAGTACCTGGTTTCTGGTCTCTCTTAAGTCTTTTTTCCTATACTGTTATTCCGAATGCACCCTCATTTTATGTCTGTGGGGAGAATCAATCAGCTCTCAGTGCACTACCTTGCATTTGTTCTTACTGAATTTCATCACCTCTAATTCAGACTATTTCTCAATTTTTTAGCATCAGTCTAATTCTTCCCAAATAACTTGTCTCTGACATTCTGTTACCTTTTGTGAGATAATATATATATAACAAAGTAGGAATACTACATGAAAGGATCAAGTTTTTTCACAATTAAAGGATCTGAGAAATGTCATTAATGATATAATAAAGGACATTTTAATTCAACAGTAATTCATTTTTATATTACATACTTTGGACATTTCTCTAATTTCTTAAATGTAATTAACCAATTAACCTCTAGAGAGTCTCAGTAATGTAGTAGGAAGATAATTCATAAATTTATGTTTTCAAAACTATCAAAAATTTATTAAAACAGGGGCCGGCCTGGTGGCGCAGCAGTTAAGTTCGCGTGTTCTGCTTTGGTGGCCCGGGGTTCGTCAGTTCAGATCCTGGGTGAGGACATGGCCCCACTTGGCAAGCCATGCTGTGGCAGGCATCCCACATATAAAGTAGAGGAAGATGGGCACAGATGTTAGCTCAGGGCCAGTCTTCCTCAGTAAAAAGAGGAGGATTGGCAGCAGATGTTAGCTCAGGGCTAATCTTCCTCAAAAAAAAAAAAAATTATTAAAACATACCATATTTTTTTCTTTTTGCCTAATTCTTTCTATCTTTTCTTTTTCACGATATTTGAGAGTCATTTAAAATGTCATAAAACCCCCTTCAGGAAGGGCATCAGATTGACAAAGGACATTGTTATACTTCACTACAAATGTAGTCCAGCATGGTGGGAAATAGATTGCCTCTGGGATCATACAGCCTTGGCTCAAATCCAAGCACTGACACTTGCTAGATTTCAACTTAGTTGCTTTATCTCTCTAAGCCTTGGTTTACTCATATGTAAAGTGGGGATAAGAACAGTGACCATTTAACGGGAGGTCTCTGTTGAGTCAATAAGATAAGAAACAAAATACAGAGTAAGGTAGCTGGCACATAGAATTCAATGAATTTTAGCTGTTTATATCATCATTGTAGATGAATTACCAGTTCAAAATGTGGATATACAAAAATTCTTATGTGTTTTACAATGCTAGAATCACAAAGAAGGGTAGAGTGATCAGCTATTGGAGGAGAGTAAGACCTCTCTTGCCTCTATCTGCTTCCCTAATTATTATACAACTGAGCTTTGATCCATAAAAGGTGATTGTCTGATAGAAAAAGTGCCCCCAGGAGGTTCCAGGAGTGTAGCGTGGATAGACCTCAGGGCAGGACACTTAACTGTGCCTGATACCTGCAAGGAGATCAAAGGATGGGCTGTGACTCAAAAGCCAAGCTGACCTTGCTTACTCTCAAGCGATGCAGTCACATCTCACTTCGAGGGTCCTGCATTGTCCAAACCCATCCTGTTGAAGCATATTAAATCCTCCAAGACGGAGCAGGGTGGAATAACCTTTGGATGGATACACATACGGAGTGGTGATAAAGTCTCAAGTCAGTGTAAGACAGTCAAATTAATCCAATGGAGAGGAATGCCATTTTATAAATTCACGTGACCAGTAAATAAAAGCAGAATTTGGTTTGTAATGGCAAAATTTTCTTTCCCAGATGGCCTAGTCTATCGCCTCAGCTGTAATCTGAAACTAAGCACTTGCTGAACTCAGCTTCTCTCTGATTAAAGGCACTCACCTATTTCTTGCCTGTGTTTAATACAAAGCATGAGATAAGGGCAGAGGATACAAAGCTTTTTCTTTTATGTGAGGATCAGCAAACTATGGCTTACAGGACCAATCTGGCCTGCAGCCTGTTTTGCACTGCCTGGGAGCTAAGAATAGTTTTATATTTTTAAATGATTGAAAGCAAACAAAAAAGAAGATTACGTAGAGAGACCATTTGTGGCCCCCAAAACTAAAATGCATATTATCTGGCCCTTTACAGAAAATGCTTAGTGACCCCTGCTTTAGATCTACGATCACAAGCCCAATTATAAGAACCTTCCAGAACAGGTGTCAACAAACTTTTCTGTGATAGGTCAGAGAGTAAATATTTTAGGTTTTCTGGGCCATATGGTCTTAGTTGCAACTACTCAACTCTACTGTTGTAATGTGAAAGCAGCCACAGAAAATAAGTAGATGAATAAGTGTAGCTGTTTTCCAATAAAATGTTATTTGCAAAAACATACAGGAGGCCAGATTTGGCCTATGGTCACGATTGGCCCACCCCTGTTCCAGAAGACTGCTCTCATATCCGAACTTGATCTTTGTACTTGATCCCCGTTATATCTTTCTTTGGTCTCTCTCAACTCAGTTTACTTATTACAGCATTTTTGACCCTTCTGTTGCCTTATCAAGTACCATGATTTAGCTCTCTCTATGGACTTTCATTTTTCTAAATTTCCAGACTTCCTGGCGATGACCTCTTGCTTACCTGTATTCATATTACCTGTCAGATCATGCCTGTCTTTCTTTACCTATCTGTTCTGGAGCCCAAGCCCCAGAGTAGTCATCCCCCTCCTCCTGCTTTTTTTTTTTGGTGAGGAAGATTAGCCCTGAGCTAACATCTGTTGCCAATCTTCCTGTTTTTTTTGCATTTTCTCCCCAAAGCCCCAGTACATAGTTGTATATACTGATTGTAAGTCCTTCTAGTTCTTCTTTGTGGGATGCTGCCACAGTATGGGTTGATGAGCGGTGTGTAGGTCCATGCCCAGGATCCAAACCAGTGAACCCCAGGCCGCCGAAGCTGAGCTTGTGAACTTAACCACTACACCACCAGGCCAGCTTCCCCTCTGCTTTTTTTTTTTTGACTAGACAAAGTTATTGAAAACAATGCTAGTCTCAAAGAAGTCCTTATTTCCACACACAGAAGACAGTGTGACATCCATGAAAGACTATGGGCTTTGGAATCAGATAGAACAAGGTTCAAATCTTCACTTACCAACTTTCTACCAGAAAAAACTTGGACAAAGTTTTTCTTTGAGCCTTTCTTCCCTTAATCTTAATACCTATCCTTCAGGCTTTTTCTAAGGATTAAACATGGAAATGTATGTAAAATGTCTGGCATGTTTTAGGCATCAGGCAGCATCTGTTTGATGATGATACTCCAAAACCATGATTGCTGTAATTGTCTCCCAGAATGATTCTGCTTTTCCTCTTCTCTCTTTCATCTGTTTTGCACACAAATGTTAAATTAATCCTCCTATGATATCTTTTCAAAATCTGTCTCCTGAATTAAAATACCTAAAATGATTTCCAGTTGCACAGATGGGATATAATATTCTAATAACCTGAGCCCATAGGTGGTGGGGGGACTAAATTTTCTCATTGGGGTCACCCAGACTAAAAGTCCTTTGAGAAATAGGTATAAAGGTTACTTTGAACCATAATAAATTGAACTCTTTCACACAAACGTTGTACTAATTTCTACACAGCATTCACTCAGGTACTTACATACGACCCAGGTAACAAAAATGTCTCAAATATGGCATCTCCATTAGAATCTATACCTATATCTATGCTTCCTTTTTGACCTAAATTATACTGAAAATGTACCTGATTATCGAGTGCTTATTACTTAACCCTTGTATGATAGATAGATACTTAAAATGTAATGATAAGATCTTGCCTCTAAAGTATCTTGGAGACTAACAGGAGAGTGTCAGTCAGGTCCTTTTGGAAGCAGATGCTGAGGCAGGAGTGCAAAAGGTTTATTGGAAGTAATGCCTGTGGGTGATAAAAGGAGAAGGAGGAAGCAGGACTTGACTCGGCAGGGTGAGCTTTCAAGTCATGATGCAGATCTGACAAAAACTTGGTCAACACGTTGGGGAGCTCCAGGGCAAATCTGGCCTGTTAGTGAAGGCCTACAGGGGGCGGAAATGGCCAGGCCCCAGTTCCCCTGCAGAGCTTGATCACTAGGAGCTGCCCAGGAAAAGCGTGGCCTTGGCTTGAAAGCTCAGGCAGATCCTGAAGGGTACCAGCTGGAGGCTGTCAGCTCGTGACACTCCTTACAGCTGAGCAAGTTTTCTCTTGAAGGAACTACTGACTAGCACACTTCTGTAGCTTCCAGAGGAGACAAAGGCAAAAACAGTGCAATTCCTGTGACACAGGAGTTAATAGAAATATATAAGCTAAAGCAGTTGAATTAATGTATCAATGCATCATTGAGCACAAGCCAATTTGAATCTCACTAGAACTTAGAAAAGTGAAAACCAAGTATTTCAAGAGGAATGTTTCAATGATCAACACTTTTTAGAGAAAATATTTTTTATTTTTAAATTGTTGTTTTTACTCAAAACTTCTGATTCCATAATTTCACTTTTATGATTGAGTGGCTGGGTCTTTAGTTTATTGCTATTTGTTAAAAGATAGACCCATGAATTATAAATTCATTCAGAATTTCTCAAAAGGGAATTCATGGGTTGCTGTAACACAGAATATTAACCTATGTGTTTAAAAATGTTCCCAAGCTCAAACTAGTGAGGAAAAAATATAGGATAAACAAGATAGATATAGATCTTACTGGAAAATTTCTCAGGGTCTTTAATACGCAAATATACATTATAATCTCAAATAGTGGAAGGGGCAGTTTGGGAATTGCTGAACTAATGAACTTTTGTTTTACCCATATGAAGGAATTTAGTCAATTGCTTCAATTTTTTGAAACATCCAAAAAATACACTAATTATTTTTTCAGCTTTTATCTGCATATTTGACGTTAGATAGACAAAGCCCAATTTTTCCATTTCTTTGTTAAAGGCAAATGTTCTTTCTGAAATAAAGCTCGTATTTTGAAACCATTAGTTAGTAACACTAACTAGAGACTAAAGGCAGCTATAATTATTTGCATCATCTTCTAGAATTGACTTTCCTTTTAATAGAGCCCATTTGCACCATAATAAAAAGCATGATAGTAACTGATTAAAGCTGGCTGAAGCAGTTTTCATTTAAGAATTTCTCTTCCTGTGTCAGCCAATGTTTCCCTCTTAATGTTATTTTAATGCAGTCATTTTATGTCTGAAAATGAAGGCAATCATGTCAGTCCACGAGCTGGCAAAAGACAGTTATTGATTTTTACAAATAAGTCACCTTTAAAAATCCATATGAGATGAATATTTATTATTTTGCAAGTACAAATCAGTTTCTGTAGAAACAAGAATGGATGCATGATAAAGCAATGCATTTTAAAAGAATGGAAATGTGAGAAATAGCTTGCCTTAGTGTGTTCCTTACATTGTGTCATTGCAATAAACAGTCCTCTGATTATTTCTCCCAGAGTATCAGTAATTTTCATTAGCTTGCAATGTACCAAATGCAACAACTGACAAACTTTAAAAATTGCATACTCTGGAACCACCTTTGCTCATTGAGTTATTGCAACTCATATGTAACAATACAAAATTGTCTAACTTCACCAACAGAAGTGTTCCTGTAACCCTACACAGAAATGATTTTGGTAAATTGAATCATATCATACACATATCAAGACAATGGTTTTTGAACTGTATTCCACAAAGCCTTTAGGGTGCAGACCCGTTGTCTGAGAGGTTGCCCCAGGGTCAGAAAGCAAAAGCGAAGCACATTGGATGGGTGCCAAACCTCCCCACACCCCTTCTTTTCCAGTGGAGTCATATATTAGAGTTCCATGGAATAATTCATTTGCAGCTAAAACAAACGAAACAAAACAAAATCCTGAATGAACAAGTTTGCTAGGTGAACGCTCAATTTCAAATGTTCAATCATCATGAACTCTTTAAAAATAAATATTGGCAACAAATTATATAAAAACCTGTGCTTTTTACGTAAAAACAAATGTCCACACAGAACTCCTTGAATAAAGTAAACCAGTGTATAGCATAAAGATGATAAAATATCCTTGGATAACTAAAGGTCCTTAATAAGATTTGAAAGCTTTTTCCTTCCTCTCATTTTCTTTCATATCCTTAATGTCAGAAGTGAGCTAGGAGTGGAAAATGGTTCCAGAAAGTCTATGCTAAAGGCTAAAGTATGACGAAAAGGATATTTTTTACCAAGCTCAGGACAGCCAACCTAAGGCAGCAGGGCCAACTATTATTCAATCAATGGTGTGGACTTCCATGTTAGAAAGGTGTATAAGGTTTCCTCCAGAGTCTATCCTTGCACTACATTTCCCCAGAGGAAAGCAATTCTTTTACTTCTCACTTGCCCCAGGTCATGTCCCACTAGATCTGCTGCCAATCTCGGCGTTTAGCTCCCCCAAATAATTAACTTGACAGAACAAATAAAGGTTAAAAGATCTTTAAAATGTGACCAGCCATCTAAACAGGTAGCATGCACTTTGACAGCAGGTTATGGACAAGTTAAGGCAAATCACATCCAATTTAGCAGGGACCTGAATCCCAACAAAAGCATTCCTGGTGTGCCAGCTGAGGAATTTGGAGCAGGTTCCCTTAAGGCTGACGGAGAAAGATACAGCCCATTTACCCGTTTCTTGACCAACATGTCTTGTTAGGGTTGGGACAAAATCCAAAAAGTCTGTAATGTTGAACATAAGGAAATTACTTTTCAGAGCGCAGATCTCTTTCAGAAGTATTAAAATGGCTTATTCACCCAGCACAGTGAATTTTCAGCTTAATGATCTCAACCCACCATATTCTAGAATGAGGCATCTCAGTCATTCAGAAATAAAAGAATACAGCTAAAGGATTATGTTGTGAGTGTGCCCTTGGCATTTATGAAAAGCCCCAATTCTGGTTGAGTAGCTTGTCCTGAATCTCCCAACTACTTCAGCCATCACCAAGTAAGGAAAGCCCAGCCATTTCCCAGGAGCAGTGGAGGCTACTGGCTTGCAGCATCAAGCCTCCTGTGCAGCAGTGGAGCTCACTAATAAATCAGTGGAATAAGAATAATCAGGGACCATTCCTAGGGAAAGCGGGATTGGACTACAGCCCAAGGAGCTCCACGATCAAAGGTAATGCCACTTCTAACAGATGGAAGGTGAGAGCAGTTGGATTGGGGCAGGTTCTTTGGGTTCAGGTTCAGAGAGAGCTTTATAAAAGTTTAGGATCAACAGCATGGCCTCAGTCCTGCAAGTCAATTAGATTGTCCTAGGGTGATTTGAATAGCCTTAGCTCTCTTTTGAAGAGAGAGAAAATCCCAGTTCGGTTGCTGCCCTGTGTACGTGGATTTTTTTCAGGTAAGACAGAGAGACCAGAATCAACTTTTTTATCCTAATGGAGTGTAGTCAGTGGGTGGAGAGGTTAGGCTCTTATAGTCCTTAGGTTCTGGAAATCTACACAATGAGGATCCTGGCCAATGAAGGAAAAACTCAGAAAAGTCCTTAGCTGAGCCCATTTTAAAAAGTCCTTTTAAAATTGGTAAAGTTTGTTAAGGTAGGAGGAGAAGTGGGAGGCAGAAGAAAAGAATGGCAAGCGGACTTCATTTTAGGGTATTTTAAATCTTGAAGTGTGTGGATTCATTAACAACAAACAAAAATAAAATTAAAACAAAAACATAAGTACATTTCCTAGGAGAGGAAGCAGTTTTAGCCATTAAGACATAGCAAACACACAGTATTTTCTTCTTGAATTGCTTTATATTTACTAACTAATTTAATCTTTACAACACCCCTGTGATGCATATACTATTACCGTGTCCTCCATTTTACAGAATAGGAAACTAAGGCACAGAGAGGTTAAGTACCTTGCCCAAGGACACAGATCTAATCAATGGCAGAGCTGGAATTTTGACCCAGCTCCTGCTGTCTGGCTCCCAAAATCTGAATTCTTAACCCTTCAGCTTTGGCTTCACCTGGGAGCATTTTAGAAATGCATATTCTCAGGCCTCACCCCAGACCCACGGAATCAGACTCTGCAGGGTAGAAAGATCCCTAGATGATTCCTGTGCGCAGTAAACGCTGGAGAGGCTGAAGCCTCGAGCACTATGTAACATGACACCATAGTGAGGACAGCACATCTGTTCTGGGTCAGAAGAGAACTCTTGAACTCATTGCTCCACATTATGGATCAAAATTCAGTTATTAGGAAGACTATTTAGGGAAAAACTTGCTGAAAAAATTGCAGTTAATTCATTGGAAGACATTGGGATTTTGTCAAAGCTTCCAAGGTCATTTTATATGTGTCCAGGGTTTATAAACGTGACTCTGGACTCAAGATACTCTAAATTTTGTTTTGGATTAAAGCTTTGGGAACTATTTGTATTCTTGACAATTTTTTTCATAAAAAGCACCTGCCTCATTTCAGGATTAGAAATGTTCAATCCATACCAATAATCAGAACTCCAAACTTCATTTAAATGAAAGCTTCTCCCCTCACTTCCTACCACCAGATATACAAGGTTTAAGGCCTGGAAGTTGGCCCTGGGACAGGATGGCATTAGCTTTGGCTTCTCAATAGCCTCCTGGCCACTGTCCCACTGTCATGACCACTCCAGGGTCAAGCTCAGGAGGAAAGAGAATAAGTGGAAAGGGGACTGACTATGTGGTACATTGTGGTAGGCATATCACTGCTGGGTGTTTTTTCTTTATTGCATGGGTGCCCCTCTGTGGTTTACTAGGTGACACCCTGTTGGGGACTTCTAGCTGCAATAGCTATGACAAAGGCATGCCTCTTCCCTCTGACTCATGGCTCTCCTCCCTCCGGCACAGCCACCTCTCTGCTGGGCTTTCTTCTCTCAGTCCTGCTTTCCACTCCATAGCTTTTTAGATGGCTCCAATGAGCTCCCTCTCATCGGAGGACCTTGGTCTCAGGCAGGGGCAACTGTAGCCTCAATTTCCATCCTTTAGACTCTCTTAGTAAGAGCCAGATTCCAGTCCCTCAGGCCATATGAGACATTTGACTGTCTGGAGGGAATGGGAGATACAAAAAATATGCAAATTATCTCCACAAACTTTTCCTTTTTGATACTTGCTCTCTCCTCCTAGACACATACCCCCTCCCTCTCTCCCTGCTCCTCTCTGTTCCTCTCCTCTCCATCTCTCTCTCTGTCTTTCTATCTTTGTCTGTCTCACTCTTGTTCTCTCTCCCTCTCTCCCTCCTGGAGGTTGTTGATCATTAATGCTGGCAGACCTACTGTACCGACTCTTACCATTTCCTGTATGGATGGTCCAGTACCTCCCTTTAAAATGTAGAGGTACTTGTTCTTGGCCTTTGGGGCTTCAAGGAAACTGACTTAGAAGGAGTTCCATTTTGACATCTTGACACACACCAAACCATCTAAATAGCTGTCTCCCACCAGACCATGAGAGACGTAGTATCATCCAAATATCTCCCACCAACACCATGCCTTTATTCAACATTGCAGCTCTAGTGCCTAAATATGCTTCAAATGTGTAACATGTGGTCCTTTTCCTCATCTTCTCTAACCTGTTAAATTCCTATTTATCCCTCAAACTCAACTCAAACATCACTCCTTTACAAGTCTTTCCTGATTCCATTCAGCAGAATCAAGTGTTTTCTCTGTCTTTAAATCTCCTGTAGAACTTCAGTGGTACCTCTATTGCGTATCCCCAATCACGCTTTTACACATAATCAACGTGTCACCCGTCTCCTTTAATGCTAGATGGAGGCAGAGAAGAGTGCTCTGTCCCTGATACCTCCTCTGTCTCTGCATCTGGTGTAGTGGCCTATACATACTAGGTGATCAAAAATAATCTCCCCTCCATCCATGATTGTTTGTTTGTTTCTTTCTATTTAATTTCACTTTGTTAGCAAGGGATCATCAACAGATATCACGTTGCATGTTAACAAGTGGGAGTTTTCTGCGTCATGGGAAGGAATTCAGACTAATCCTCCAAAGTGGGATTTAAGGGTCTAGAACTCTTCTATTAAAGAAAAAAAAAGGCTTCCATTCCATCTGAACAGGCTGACCACTGAATAGGTATTATTGCATATCTTAGAGGAATTTCTGCCATATCATGGAACCAGCATGCAACCAAGACCACAGGAATCACAAATGACCTGGCTTATACTTAACTGGCTGTCAGTTATTTAATGTCTCTGAAACTCAATCTACTCATCTAGAAACAGGGATGTAAAGTGCGTATCAGGAGGTTAATAGAAACACGTTTGTGTACATCGCCTGGCTCTTAGTAGGTACTTAATTAGTAGCTACGATTATTAAAATTAATATTGCTGATTCACTTGGTGCCATCTATAAGCCAGACCAGCTCATGGGGACCCATGTGCCCTCTTGTTTCAAATGATTAGGAGCCACTGCCCTTCCTTGAAATATATCAGAAATAGAAGTGTGGACTATAGAGAGCGAGTTTCATGGTGTTTGCAGCTTATATTATCTGGGTCGAGGAATCTTAAACTCGAGTCAAAGACCATTTTTGTTAAACTGTATGTTTAACACTTAGCAAGTGATAGAATCCCAGTCTCTTTGTGACATTTTTTAAAGAAGAAAAACATAAACAGATGCCTTGAGAAATCTATGTATGTGAGAAAGATTATTCATTCCGAAAACAAAAATTGCTACCCTTATTGAGACCTCTATTCCTTATTAGCCCAGCTGCTCTGTGGACCCAAGGACCCTTCCTGGGTGATTTGTATCTTCTCCTAAAGTAATGGAGTCACGTATTCTAACACCTGGTACCACCTGCTCCTGGTAAGCTAACCGACTTTGCAGTCTCCTTGACTTTCAATGAGAAGATAAAATGATCACGTGCAGCTCGGAGAGCATATTACAGGATGCGGGAGCAGGAACAGGAATAAATTAAAGTGGTCCCTCTCTATGCCCTTAGGTAAAAACAGACTTAAGAGATTTAAAATGTGGAACTTTGGGTCAGCTGGGCAATTAAATAAGCAGACGAAAGGATCTAGAGGGAATTTGATGGCGGATATTTGAGGCTCAGCTGTCAAGAGGGTCTGGAAACTTTACCACGGGGCCAGCGTTAGGAGGGTTTACAGTGAACGTTCCTGATGACCCAAAGGATTGTTTTCACTTATCCATAAAAAGTAAATATAATTTAAGAATTAGGCCTATTTCCCTCTTCACTTTATTTTTATTCAAATACATATCTTGGAAAATGAAAAACAGGTACTAATGTTGAAATGCCCTCTTACGGAATACTTTTTACTTCTTTGGCTAAAATATTAATTTCACAATGATCAAGGCATAGAGGTCAAGGGAAATATCTAGCATATAGTAGAAAAAGCAGACACATGAACTTCATGAGTATTCTAACCTTTTGGGTATTCTTTTAAGGTAGACGACACTTTCAAGTAGTGACGTCTACAACTTAAGCTCTCCTCACCGTGTCACTAAATATTTTTATGCCCCTAGAAAGACAGAGATGCTTGAGAACAGCAACTGGTAATTGTTAAACATAAGGTCTGGAGTGGCCACTTGATTGCATCACTGTTCAGCTGTGTGAATTCTGGGCCTCACTTTCCCCATCTGTGAAAGGGAAATACCAATAGTATCCTGCTCCTAAGGTTCTTGAGAGGACGGAAATAGCCAGTTCATGGAAAGCACTTAGAATAGTGCATGGCAAACAGCAGGTGCTCAGTAAGCACCTGTTGACTGAAGTTTTAACATGTACATGTCTATTTCTGTTCTGATCCTTCTTTGCTGCAAATTTTATGTTGATCATGTTACTCCCTTTAGTTGTTGCTTCTTTAAAACGCTTTCAATTTTCCCCAAGTGTTTAGTATTAATCCTAACTACATCAATGAAAACAATAGCTCCATTTATTGGGCTCTTTTCCCTCTTATCCTTTGCATCCATCATCTCATTTATTGTTTGGCTAGAATAGGGTCCAGAATTCTTAACATACCCTAGTGGCGCCTTCATGATTTTCTCCCTTCTCACCTCTCGTTTATGTCAGACTCACGTTGTTGGCAGAATCCAGGTGATTTCCAGTCGCATACAGTTTGCTCTGACAGGAATGCAGAAACTGCCACTGTCCACTAACAAACACGTACTTGTACTTTACGATTCAGATAGATTATCTTTTATTTCAAAGTCCTGTACTCTATCCACTAGCAGGGTGGTTTTTCTTTTTTTGTTGCAGTTATTTTGGTGCTGTGCAAAATCAAGCACCAACATAATCACCTTAGCGTTTTATTGTGCTCTCACACTTTCCTCTTTTACGACTCTCTAGCTCTTCTTCTGTAAACTTATCATAATTATGGTACAAACTGCTTTACACTTGCTGTGCCATTCTTCTCATAAATACGTCCTCCCAGGCAGCACTACCTTGAGGTGATGAAGACACTGGTCTCTGGAGTCAGGACGTCTGGTTACGAGTCCCACTCCAGCGTTGTGTAACCTTGGGCAACTTGCTTTCTCTCTCCAGGCCTTAGTTTTCTCATCTTAAAAAGGGGATGATAATACAAACTATTTTATAGCATTTTTAAAAATTTTTTTATTAAGGTTATGAAAGTTAACATCCTTGTGAAATTACAGTTGTACATCATTATTAGTCATGTTGTAGGTACACCACTTCACCCCTAGTGCCCTCCCCCCACCCCCCTTTCCCCTGGCAACCACCGATCAGTTCTCTTTGTCCATGTGTTAACTACCACCTATGAGTGGAGTCATACAGAATTCATCTTTCTCTGTCTGCCTTATTTCATTCAACATAATACCCTCAAGTTCTATCCATGTTGTTGTGAATGGGACGACTTTGTCCTTTTTTATGGCTGAGTAGTATTCCATTGTTTATATATACCACATCTTCTTTATCCAATCATCAGTTGCTGGGCACTTAGGTTGGTTCCATGACTTGGCTATTGTGAATAATGCTGCAATGAACATAGGGGTGCATGGAACTTTTGGACTTGCTGATTTCAGGTTCTTAGGATAGATACCCAGTAGTGGGATGGCTGGGTCATAAGGTATTTCTATTCTTAACTTTTTGAGGAATCTCCATACTGTTTTCCATAGTGGCTGTACCAGTTTGCATTCCCACCAACAGTGTATAAGGGTTCCCTTTTCTCCACAGCCTCTCCAACATTTATCTCTCTTGGTTTTGGATATTTTTGCCATTCTAACAGGTGTAAGGTGATATCTTAGTGTAGTTTTGATTTGCATTTCCCTGATGATTAGTGATGATGAACATCTTTTCATGTGTCTATTGGCCATCTGTATATCTTCTTTGGAGAAATGTCTGTTCATGTCCCCTGCCCATTTTGTAATTGGGTTGTTTGATTTTTTCTCGTTGAGTTGTGTGAGTTCTTTGTATATTATGGAGATTAACCCTTTGTTTGATAAATAACTTGTGAATATTTTTTCCCAATTAGTGGGCTGTTTTTTTGTTTCAATCCTGTTTTCCCTTGCCTTGAAGAAGCTCTTTAGTCTGATGAAGTCCCATTTGTTTATTCTTTCTATTGTTTCCCTCATGTGAGGGGTTATGGTGTCCAAAAAGATTCTTTTGAAGCTGATGTCAAAGAGTGTGCTGCCGATATTCTCTTCTAGAAGACTTATTGTTTCCGGCCTAATCTTTAGGTCTTTGATCCATTTTGAGTTTATTTTATTAAATGGTGAAAAAGAATGGTTGATTTTCATTCTTTTACATGTGGCTGTCCAGTTTTCCCAGCACCATTTGTTGAAGAGACTTTCTTTCCTCCATTGTAGGCCCTCAGCTCCTTTGTCAAAGATTAGCTGTCCACAGATGTGTGGTTTTATTTCTGGGCTTTCAATTCTGTTTGATTGATCTGTGCATCTGTTTTTGTACCAGTACCATGCTGTTTTGATTACTGTAGCTTTGTAGTATGTTTTGAAGTCAGGGATTGTGATGCCTCCAGCTTTGTTCTTCTTTCTCAGGATTGCTTTAGCAATTCGGGGTCTTTTGTTGCCCCATATGAATATTAGGATTCTTTGTTCAATTTCTGTAAAGAATGACATTGGAATTCTGATTGGGATGGCATTGAATCTGTAGATTGCTTTAGGGTAGTATGGACATTTTAAATATGTTTATTCTTCCAATCCATGTGCATGGAATGTCTTTCCATCTCCTTATGTCTTCGTCGATTTCTTTCAAGAAGGTCTTGTAGTTTTCGTTGTATAGATCTTTCACTTCCTTGGTTAAGTTTATCCCAAGGTATTTTATTCTTTTTGTTGCGATTGTGAATGGGATTGAGTTCTTGAGATCTTTTTCTGTTAGTTCCTTGTTAGCATATAGAAATGCTACTGATTTATGTATGTTGATTTTATACCCTGCAACTTTGCTGTAGTTGTTGATTGTTTCCAATAGTTTTTCTATGGATTCTTTGGTGTTTTCTATATGTAAGACCATGTCGTCTGCAAACAGTGAGAGTTTTACTTCTTCGTTGCCTATTTGGATTCCTTTTATTTCTTTTTCCTGCTGAATTGCTCTGGCCAAAACCTCCAGTACTATGTTGAATAAGAGTGGTGAAAGTGGGCACCCTTGTCTTGTTCCTGTTCTGAGATGGATGGGTTTCAGTTTTTGTCCATTGAGTATGATGTTGGCTGTGGGTTTGTCATATATGGCCTTTATTATGTTGAGGTACTTTCCTTCTATTCCTATTTTATTAAGGGTTTTTATCATAAATGGATGTTGGATCTTGTCAAATGCTTTCTCTGCATCTATTGAGAAGATCATGTGGTTTTTGTTTCTCATTTTGTTAATGTAGTGTGTCACGTTGATTGTCTTGTGGATGTTGAACCATCCCTGTGTCCCTGGTATAAATCCCACTTCATCATGGTGTATAATCTTTTTGATGTATTGCTATATTCGGTTTGCCAAAATTTTGTTGAGGATTTTTGCATCTGTGTTCATCAGTGATATTGGCCTGTAGTTTTCCTTCTTTGTGTTGTCCTTGTCAGGTTTGGGGATCAGGGTGATGTCGGCTTCATAGAATATATTAGGGTGTGCTCCATCTTCCTCTACTTTCTGGAATAGTTTGAGAAGGATAGGTATTAAATCTTCTTTGAATGCTTGGTAGAATTCTCCAGAGAAGCCGTCTGGTCCTGGACTCTTATTTTTGGGGAGGTTTTTGACTACTGTTTCTATTTCTTTACTTGTGATTGGTCTATTCAGATTCTCTATATCTGCTTGATTCAGTTTGGGTAGGTTGTATGAGTCTAGGAATTTATCCATTTCTTCTAGGTTGTTCAATTTGTTGGCATATAGTTTTTCATAGTATTCTCCTATGATTCTTTGTATTTCTTCGGTATCTGTTGTGATTTCTCCTCTCTCGTTTCTAATTTTATTTATTTGAGACTTCTCTCTTTTTTTTTAGTGAGTCTGGCTAAGGGTTTGTCAATTTTGATAATTTTTTTGAAGAACCAACTCTTTGTTTCATTGATCCTTTCTACTGTCTTTTTTGTTTCAATATCATTTATTTCTGCTCTAATTTTTATTATTTCCCTCCTTCTACTGACTTTGGGCTTTGTTTGTTCTTTTTCTAATTCCGTTAGGTGTTGTTTGAGGTTGTTTATGTAAGATTTTTCTTGCTTATTGAGGTGAGCCTGTATTGCAATGAATTTCCCTCTTAGGACTGCCTTTGCTGTGTCCCAAATCATTTGGTACGGTGTGTTTTCATTTTCATTTGTCTCCAGATAATATTTGATTTCTTCAATAATCCATTGTTTGCTCAGTAGCATGTTGTTTAGTCTCCACATTTTTGGCCCTTTCCCAGCTTCATTCTTGTAGTTGATTTCTAGTTTCATAGCATTGTGATCAGAAAAGTTGCTTGATATTATTTCAACACTCTTGAACTTATTGATGCTTGCTTTGTTTCCCAAGATATGGTCTATCCTTGAGAATGTTCCATGCGCTTGAGAAGAATGTGTAACCTGCTGTTTTTGGATGAAGTGTCCTATATATATCTATTAGGTCCATCTGATCTAATTTTTCATTTAATTCTATAATTTCCTTGTTGATTTTCTGTCTGGATGATCTGTCCGTTGGTGTTAATGGGGTGTTGAGGTCCCCTACTATTATTGTATTGCTGATGATGTCTCCTTTTAGTTTTGTTAATAGTTTCTTTATGAATTTTGGTGCTCCTGTGTTAGGTGCGTATATATTTATAAGTATTATGTCATCTTGGTGGAGCGTCCCTTTTATCATTATATACTGCCCCTCTTTGTCTTTCTTTATCTGTTTTGCTTTGAAGTCTACTTTGTCTGATATAAGTATGGCAACACCTGCTTTCTTTTGTTCATTATTAGCTTGGAGTATTGTCTTCCATCCCTTCACTTTGAGTCTGTGTTTGTCTTTGGGGCTGAGGTGTGTTTCCTGGAGGCAGCATATTGTTGGATCTTGTTCTTTGATCCATCCTGCCACTCTGTGACTTTTGATTGGAGAGTTCAATCCATTCAAGTTTAGAGTGATTATTGAAACGTGGGGGCCTACTCTTGCCATTTTATCACTTGTTTTCCGGTTCGTTTGCATTTTGTCCTGATGGAGAGCTGTTACTTTGTGTTATTGTCCTTCTGCTTATCTCCTTTGTTCTGGATTTTGTAACCCCTTTCCTTTTTTTGATTTTTCAGGAATGAGGTTCTTCCTGAGCATTTCTTGAAGAGGAGGTTTTGTGGCAATGAACTCCCTTAATTTTTGTTTATCTGGGAAAGTTTTCATTTCTCCATCATATTTGAAGGATATTTTCGCTGGGTAGAGTATTCTTGGCTGCAGGTTTTTCTCCTTCAGAGTTTTGAATATTTCATTCCAATCTCTTCTAGCCTGTAAGGTCTCTCCTGAGAAATGTGCTGATGGGCTTATGGGGTTTCCTTTGTAAGTTATTTTCTTCTGCCTGGCTGCCCTTAGTATTTTCTCTTTGTCATTGACTTTTGCTAGTTTCACTACTATATGCCTTGGGGTTGGTCTTCTTGCGTTAATTTTAAGTTTGGGGCTCTATTGGCTTCTGTCACATGAAGTTCCATCTCTCTTCCCAAGTTTGGAAAGTTCTCAGCTATTATTTCTTTGAACAGGCCTTCTGCCCCTTTCTCCTTCTCTTCTCCCTCTGGTATACCTATAATCCTTATGTTGCATCTCCTAATTGAGTCGGATAATTCTCAGAGAGTTTCTTCATTTCTTTTTAGTCTTAGTTCTCTCTCCTCCTCTGTCTGCAGCATTTCTATATTCCTATCCTCCAAATTGCTAATTCTGTCCTCCATATTATCGAGCCTACTGTTCAGGGAGTCCAGATTTTTCTTAATCTCCTCCATTGTGTTCTTCATCTCCAGTATTTCTAATTGGTTCCTCTTTAGAGTGTCAAGCTCTTTTGTGACAAAGCTCCTGAACTCATTGAGTTGTCTATCTGAATTCTCTTTTAACTTGTTGAGTTTTTTAATAATGGCAGTTTTGAAATTATCATCATTTAGGTTATAGATTTCATTGTCTTTGGGATTGCTTTCTGGGTGCTTATCATTTTCCTTCTGTTCTGGAGATTTAATATATTTTTTCATACTGCTTGATGGCATGGATTTGTGCCTCCGCATAGAGATAGAGTTTAGTCATTGCTTCCACTTGTTGTGACTGATGTTGGGTGGGGGCAGCTGTTTAGATTGTACCAACCAGGAACCCTGTCAGCTGTTACTGACTGGACCTGGACCCCTCCTCGTACTCACAGTGGTCCTGTGGGGTCCCTCGTCAGTTGTGGGGGCAATTGCAAGGGGGCCTCAGGCTGATGGTGCCTACTGTTGCAGCCCACTTAGACGTGCTCCCTCCTTGTGGTCGGCAGCAGTGTTGTGGGCTTTCCCAGCAGCCAGGAGCAGAATCACCTATAATTGCCGCTTTGTCCCTAACAGAGCCCACAACAGAACACTTGTCCACTATAGGTCCCAGCAGAGCTATGGGTATCTTCTGCAGTCTGTTGTTAGCTCACCTAGCTGTGCTACCTTTGCCCCAGGGCCTTCCCGCCTTGCGATTTCCAGTCAGGACCTCTCCACTAGTGCTGTGCAGAGGCTTTTGCTGAGGCTGCTGTAGGAACCTGGAGTTCCCCCCCGGGCTATGTAGCCATTTCACCGGAGCTCCTCTCTGCCCCACTCCACTCTCACGGGATCTCTGGGAGCCCCTTGCCTCGTCTGGGACACGGGCAGAGTCTGTGGGCCTGGCGGCATCTTGTAAGCTGCTGCCTTGTGGGGAATTCTGCTCTAGGGAGCTTCCTGGTGTTCCGAATTCTGGGTGGGGCCTCCCTGCCGATGGCGAGCAGAGGTCCTCCCTGCTGGGGGGGTGCAGGACCCTAGAGCATCCCCCTGGGCTGCAGAGCCAGGTGTTGGATCTCCACCCAGTCCCCAAGCACGTCCACAGGAAGTCTGGGCACCCCCTGTGCCAGAGACCATGGGCCCAGCAGCAGCTGGAGGTCTGGTGCAGTGCCAGGGAATCCACCCGCCAGGAGCTTCCCTTTGTTCTGGATTCTGAGCGGGACCTCCCAGCTAATGGTGAGCAGAGGCTTTCCCTGCTGGGGGGGTGCAGAACCCTGGAGCCTCTCCCCAAGCCGCAGAGCTGGGCGCTGGATCTCCAACCCTTTCCCCAAGCACGTCTACGGGAAGTCCGGGTGCCCCCTGCACCGACCTGTGCACCAGAGACTGTGGGCCCAGAAGCAGCTTGCAGTCTGGTGCCCTGCCAGGAAGTCTGCCTGCTGGGAGCTTCCCTTTGTTCTGGATTCCGGGAGAAGCCTCACTGCTAATGGTGAACAGAGGCTTTCCCTGCCGGGGGCGTGTGGGACCCCAGAGCCTCCCCCGGGCCACAGAGCTGGGCGCTGGACCTCCAACCATATCCCCAAGCACGTCCATGGGAAGTCTGAGCGCCCCCTGCACCGAGCCGTGTGCTGGAGACCATGGGCCCAGCAGCAGCTTGCGGTCTGGTGCCATGCTGGGGAATCGGTCTGCTGGGAGCTTCCCTTTGTTCTGTATTCTGGGCGGAGCCTCCCTGCTAATGGCGAATGGAGTCCTTCCCTGCCGGTGGGTGCAGGACCCTGGGGATTCCCCCTGGGCTTAGGTGTAATCGCGGGGGGCTTGAGTAGGGCTGTTGTCACCTGTTTCCACCGTCGCTCTGCTGGTGAGTGCACACTCCCGCCCTTGGTGTGTGGTGATGCTATGGGGGAGTCTGCTGGAAGAGAGCGTCCTGCAGGAACTAGGCTGTCCGGGCATCGGGGGTCGGTGGTTGGGGGTCGGAGAGTTTTCACCTATTCCCACCTCCTCCTGGGGGGAAGTCCATCTGCCTTCCAATGTATAGTAGCACAAGACTCTTAGGCGTCTTGAGATGCTATCTCGATATCCTTTGTTAATCGGTGAATGTCCAATTAGTTGTAGATTCGACAGGGGAGAGACAAAGAAGACCACTCACTCTGCCATCGTGGTCCTGCCTATTAGCACACTCTTATTGCAATTGTCCTCCTAATTGGGTTGGTACCCAGTGCAGCTGGTTGCTAGGCTCAGGGGTGTACAGTTGTGATAGGCCTGAGGCCAACAAGGCTGATGTCAGTTCTCTTAGGAGTGCGGCTGAGTAGGGCTAGCCCTTGGCTTGGAGGCACTCAGTTGTTTCAGGCTTTGGAAGGTGGGGCTGATCCTTTTTATGGCTATTTGTGAAACACAAGTCTTCTGCCTCTGATAAGCCTCACCCCTCTCTGGACAACATACACTGTCAGCACAGTCCTGGTCCGTGCACACTTCTCAACCCCCTGGAGCGTACCCCACCGCCACACTGCAGAGGCCCCCACCTGTGCCCCAATGCCCCCCACAGTTCACCTGGTCCTCACACAAGCCCTGCCCCAACAGAGGCAGACACCTTTGCCTGCCTGTAGAGGATCAAGGCACTGAGTCAATGCAGGCTGAAAAGTAGCCTGAGGGCTTGCTGTTAGGTGGGGCCAGTCCCTAGGGTGGGTTGCCTGCCCTGGCTGAACTGGATTAAATCTGTGCTCTAGTGGGTGTGGCAGACCCCTGGGCTAACAGCCCAAGGGACGCACCTCAATGGCACCCACCGGTGTCTGTATCAGCATGCCTGGACCAGCTCAGAACAACGGCCCCCACCAATGTCTCAGTACCTGGAGAGGATCCTTCTCTCACCAAAATGCCCCCAGAGCCCACCAGGTGAGTCTTGTTTCACCAAAGGACAGTCAGCCTTCTCTCTGGTGATTTTAGTTTTCTGCAATGAGTGAGTTTGTGCGTGGGCCCTTTAAGACACGAATCTTTTTGCCTTTCGGCCGATAGCTTTTCTGGGGCATCCTCGCTGCAGTTAATAGCCAGCAAAGCCAGACAGTAAGACCCCCATCTCAGTTGGGCTGAGTCCGAAGGATGGTTATAGCAGTATTGCCCCCGCTCCGGACCTCACTCCTCCAGGGAGGGCTCGTACCTTATGCTGGCTCCCGCCTGGCCAGCTGAGAAGCTCCACTGCTCCCAAAGCTGGCTTTTTTCCTCTCTGGCCGGAGTTACTGCCTCTTCTGCTTTCGTCAGGACTGTCCCTTGTTGTGGGGGTTCTTTTTATCCAGTTTTCAGTTTTCAATCCAGGGTGATTCTTCCTAAAATTGTTGTAACCTGGTTGGGTTTGTGGGAGGAGGTGAGTTCAACGTCTGCTCACAGCGCCATCTTGATGAGAACTTTTTATAGCATTTTTTGGAGGATTAAATGAGACTTTTTTTTGCTGAGGAAGATTTGCCCTGAGCTAACTTCCATGCCAATCTTCCTCTATTTTGTATGTGGGTCGCTGTCTCAGCGTGGCTGATAAGTGGTATAGGTCTGCGTCCAGGATCTGAACCTGTGAACGTGGGCCACCAAAGTGGAGCACGCTGAAGTTAACTGCTACACCATAGGGCCAGCCCCCCTGAAACAGTTTTTTTAAATGCTTACTATGATGCCTGACTTCCTATGTATGCTCCATTCTCTATAAATGTTATCTATAGTTAATTTTGAAATAAAATGAGCCAAACTCTTTTCTCTCTATGCATGTGCCCACATGCACATTGAAGTCATAACTGTCAAAAAGATTACCCCTTACACTATCTAAATGCATATATTACAGGCATTTAATAAATGTTTGTTGAAGGAATAGCTCTTGCATGCACAATATATTTGAAAAACACAAAAGCAGGCTTCTCAAACATGACATGCCTAAATAAAGGGATTATTTCCACAAATCCCCCATTAATGAAACAGAGAAACATGAAAATACAAAGAAAACCGCAATTCCCTGGGAATCCCTAACATCTTTCTGCTCTGTTCCTTCATTCATTAAACAATTATTGAATGCCAATTGCACAACTAGCAACAAATCCTTTACTAGATAAGCTCTACAACAGCCTTTGGCTAAAAGCAATAGGATTCTAACCAATCAATTCAATTGTCTGTGTGTAGTTGAAGTTTACCTTTTTTTCCTACTGTAATCCTTACCTTTGGTGTAGCTGCCATGGTCAGTATACTAAACTCAATTAGGTAGAAGCAAATGGTTTGGCAGACTATTTTTTAAAACATGCATAACCCAGATCCTAGAGAATGGGGAGATCTGAATATTTCCTGGGCCACTCCTTACTAATTCATGGCTTCATGAAGGCAAGTACATGCATGCTTAGCAAGAAACCTGTGGCTTAAATTGACATCTCTTTTCCCCCAAATGCTTAAAAAGGAACAGACTCTAAATTTTTCAGTGTTAAGGTAAGCAAAATACCAGTTCATTCTATCTATATGTGTTAATAAGTAAATTGCTAATATCTTGAGAAAATTATTTTAGTTAGTTTTCCTTTCCCTTCATTGTTTTCATAGTAGACTATTTTCTCTGAAGGATAAATTTGCGCACTATTATAGCCAGAGGGGCATTTAAGATACTTCTCTGCACCTGGGAAACCCGTTTAATTACTCGAGCTGTCAAAATGTTTTATCGTAAGCAGCTTTTCTGATGGATCATGTTTCCCTCCCATGAACTATCTTCCCCGGAAGGCAGTCCTCTCCTCACAGGAGCTTCAAGTGCAGGTGTCATCATTTAGAGGAGTGAAGGTTTTATGTCTGAAAAGACACCATCCTTCTTCTCATGTCTGATTAAGAAATATTGTATGTTCATTTTTTTCTAGTTTATGTGCATCATAAAACTATCATATTAAGAAGATTTTAAAAATTAAATAGAACAAACTGTCTAAACTATGGGTAAAAGTAACGTTTTATCTGAGATTAAAAAAATAAGTATTTGAAGTTGTATATATCTAATCAATCTATTTAGAATGCAATCTAACAACATAAAAAAAGAAGCCTATATATTACTAAATTTTGTACTTCACTTAAATAAACAGAAGATCGCATAAATGAACTCAGGAACAAAAACAAGTTTCTGTGATGCACAAATGTCTTTTCACACAACGCAGCTGAGGTTAAGGAGTTATGTCTTACAGGGACTTGACTGGGCCTAACGTTCCAAATCTGTTAAATCCCCTCTCCTCTTTTGGAAAACTTCCTCTAATTCCGGGATCCACCCTGGCTTGGAGTACCAAGAGCATTAACAATTGAGAATTTTTTCTCCTTGCAGAGAGGCAGAGTTCCAATTTATGCCCCATTAATTCTCAGTTCTGTAGTTTTCTCATACAAGTATAAGGGCGCTTGGTTAGGTGGAAAAAAACAGTGAGGACCGTATTATGGATTTTTAAAGATTAGCAGCAGCTAATGGCCATAATTAGGAAAGAATTATTAGCACATTCATTTCAATTAGGCTCATATCTACAGTCCTATTGTGAAGGGTAATCTTCTTATAGCTTATGCATTGTTGACTGTCATGTGAAAATATGGACTGAACCTAATAATTCCTGTGAAATACGTGTAAAATTCAAACAAATGACCTTTTATTATTGGATAGGATAATTGATAAACTAAGGAGACCTCAACTTGCAGCTAGTTCCAAAAAGCACTCCAAAGCCAATCTTAAAGAATGGAGTTGTTAATAGTCCTTCTCTATTAAATACTCAGATGTTCATATATACTTTAAGTGAATATGGGCATTGAAGTGTTTGTGCTGTTCATACAGTTCAAAGTGTGCCATCACGTTGCTCAAAGATGCTGTATGGTAACACTGTCTGTTGAACAGTACACTAGCTTGGGCCCTGCTCTAGAGCCTACACACAACATGAGCACACACACACGCACACACACACACTTTTCTGCTGTTTTGGGAATTAGAATTTATCTCAACCCAATAATTCAGGTTCTGAGTGTTCAAAGAGTCAAAAAGTGATGTAGGAAGGTATGAAGACATGTTAAACTACAGACAACCAGAACAGACACTTGGAAGGAACTGAGTAATGGTGAAATGTGTGTGGACTAGCAGTTCTCAACTCTGGCTGCACAATAGAATTACCTGAGAGCTTTTTAAAAAATGCTCTTTTCTGCACTCCACTGCTAAAACTGCTGATTTAATTTGTGTGGGGTGGGCCCCGGGCACAAGTTTTATTTGAAAGTGTCTCGAGTGAATCTCATGTGCAGTCAGGGTGAGAATCACAGAGTAGACTATGGAGTGGCCAGATGATGGAATACCTGGTTAAATTTGAATTTCTTACAAACAGTGAATAATGTTTAGTGTAAGTATATCCCAAATATTGCATGGGACATACTTACAACTAAAAAATGGCTGGTCATTTTTCTGAAGTTAGAATTTAACCGTGAGTCCTTTCTTTGTATGTGCAGAGGTGTAGGGAGAGATTTATCTTTGAATTCCAGTAGATGGGAGGAAATGGCCCTGGCATTTTTCCTAATGGAAGGAAATAGCTGAGCATCTTTCCTAAATAAAAATGCTATTATTTTTCTAATAGCACTGGGCTTCAGCAGATGAGTGATGGAATTAGGTGAGTGATGGAATCATATTAAGAGTGAAACTTTCTGAGTGGAGCAAATGATAATTTTTATTTTAATTCTTCCTGTGCTAGAATCTCAGGAAAAAAAGACTGTTTCCCAACTCTACAGAATCCAAGCAAAGAGAATAAGGGAATGTCAAAATGCAATGCCAATAGGTATCCTAATACCCAAATCTTGGTCTTGATCAACCACCCATCACTGCAAGGCCTCTGACTAAAACAAATAATTAGACAATAAGACAAAGCAAAGGAACTAATATTAGTTGAGAAATGGCCCCCAAACTGAACTGCAATGTGTAATGTGTGCTCTGGTCAGAACCCACGTGCTGGTCTGAACCATATGGATGTGTATGTGTGTGCTTGTGTACGTGGAGAGAATAGAGGAGGACTTTTGCTCAAGTGTGGTCCTTGCAAATGACCCAGAAGCCAAACAGGACTGCTTTACATATTCCCATTCCAAAGTCCTGTCTGAGTTCTGACCATTTTGATGCAAAAAGAGCAAGGCCAGGGATCGTTGGTCATGAAGAAGAGCAAGGGCAAGATTATTGGAGCTCTATCAATATGCCTTAGGAAGAGAAAGAATGCCATCTCTGGGCCAGGGGAAAGTCACCTGGGGTTGACCTAGAGAGTTCCATGGGAAAAGAGATTGTGTTGTCTATGCTCCCTTACTGTTTTCTCCAATGTGTCCCTACTTCTTTCATCCAGCTCAGGTCTTAAAACTTGGCCTGCTTCTAGGGTTGGTTTCTTTCCTACCATATGAAGGGTTAAAACTGCTACTTAGTCTTTTTGCTCACTTTTCTTCCTTTTCCCCAGAGTTCCTACTCTAACTAAAAGATCAAAAACTGAATTTTAAGCTGATTTCATTCCTCACTGAGTTTCTGAGATTTTTCTTTCAAAGCCCCAACAATAGGTGTCGATTCATATGACAGATTCAGAGGGCTTTTCACCCTTCACTGGGATACTCCGTCTGCTGCTGAGCAAACCTAGTTCTCGGAGCCAAATCATTCCAGACATGGATCTTTTTATTTCCTACTAAATCTTTGAGTACGAGGTAATTCCATTGAGTTCTACTTCTATTTCTATCCAGGTTTATGACTCATACTCAGTATAATAAGGGCCCTATCCCTCTTTATTTGTTCAATATTTAACTCTGCCACACTCTACTTTCTGAAATCCACAAATACAATAAAGGATTTAGCTAATGGTCTCTGAGGGCCCTGATCAGGAAAGAGAGCTACAGAAGACCCTGGCTGTTTTGTGAATGTGTCTATGTGTGTATATGTGTTTCATCTTTTGTTTTGGTTTCACTTCAACTCTCCGAAACACAATCTTCTGAAGACCATGATTTATATAATGAATAAATTGAGAGCACATGGTTGGAGTGATTCAGATTGGCTGAAGAAAAGCCACAAGAGTCCCCTGAGATGAATCTGGCGTGGCTGCCTCTGACCGGAGATGGTAAAACAGTCCAGAGCAAGGTAAAGAATGACAGAATCTAGGGCAGTCAACCAGGTAGTGACTTCCAGTGCCTGACGGTAGAATTCCAAAAGCAAAACAGAACAAAACAGAAAATAAACTTGCATAATCCAGCTGTGCTTGTTTCGTGGCGAGACTCATCTGGTTAATGGGGAACTTCACATTTCGTGTATTTTGCCTAGAGTATCAGTTTCAGATGTGCTGGCAATTGGAGGCTTACTCTAAACCAGTGGTTCTAACTGTATAGTCTGCAGACCAGCGGCATCACCTGGAAGCTTGTTAGAAACAAATTCTTGGGTCCATCTGGACCCACTAAATCAGAAGCTTTGGGGACGAAGCCCAGCAAACTGTTTTAACAAGCCCTGCAGTTGATCTTCGTGTATGAGAACCACTGCCCTAAACAATAATGATCCTCTCAAGCCTGAGTCCTCTGAGCCTAGATTATGATGGCGTTAGGCCCTAATTCTGCCATTCCCTTCTATTGTATCTCTTCTGATCCCAGAGAGGGAAATGTTGGCCCTGAGGACAATGCAGGGCAAAATGACACAGCAGCATTATGAGCTAGACTTTGGCTGCAAACCCCAGGGTCTCTTTCCACTGTCCCCTCCTGGGAGGAGTCACAAGTAAGTTGGAAGGCTATCCAAGATCTCCTCAGAGGCAGCAGCCTGGGCCCACTTGCTGCTCTCATCAGGGGAAAAATTTAAAAAAATATTTACCCCCTCTAGCTTACAACACTGCAGAGAACTCCATCATCCTGCCCAGCAAGATGTCCTGGGATTTGACTAACACTAGGGCAGCATCTCTAGCCCTTGAGTGACCCGAAAGAGAGCCAAGAGCATGATTCCCCTCAGAGGAATGATTTCCGTTGCATAGGGAACCAGGCGGTCACGTCAAACACAGATATTCAGGTCTGAGAGGTTCTGATGCAGATGGTATAAGTGTAGAGCCCAGGAGTCAACATTTTAATAAGAATCCTCAGGTGATCCGGTAGTTGTTTCCACAAGAAATTTAAATAACTACTGCCTCACATAACAATAGATACAACACTTTTAGCCTGTACATTATATCCATTCCCAAACTTCTTAGGTGGAGATTTCAAAGCATTCTCTCAGTTAAAAATAGGAACAGATAGCTTTGTAATGATAATGTTCCCGTATGCTCATGTGGCACTTTATACACTTCTAAAATTTGTTCTTTCACATGCACCATCTCAAAATAGTGAGGGCACAAAATGGTATTGCTTTGAGGATGTTGCTTCCTTGGTGCAAGCAGTTACTTAGAGAGAAGTTTAAGAATATATATTTGTGGCCGTATACAATGAGTACGAATTAATGCTATGGATGAAATCGGGCACTTTGGAGAACAAGCTTCCAAGGGAAATCAAAAGAGGATAGCTGTTTTTCTTAGTAAGAATTAAATTAAGGTGATTTTTAGAGTAACTACACTAGAGTCTCAGCTGTTTTCAAGGCTGTGGTCTAAAATATTGGATTATGTGGTTTTTCCATACTTGCAAAACTTGCAGTGCAACTTCCATAGCATACTGCCAAGTAAATACTAAGTGTGTCTGTGTTTATTCATTTGGAACAGAGACATAAAAATCAGCCAAGAATTCTCTTTACTTAGGAGCAGAGGGAACCCCTTAAGGACACATTTTGATTTTGTAATAATAAAGGACTGGGACATCTCGCAGGAGCTTCCTATTGGGCTCTAGCAGCACCAGTTACTTTTGTCAGAGAAGAGCGCCACTGCAGCCAGGGTTGCAAGTCTGATTCCCACATGAAAGAAAACCTATTCTCTGGTCACAGACTGCACCCTGACCTCCAGCCAGCTGCCTTGCAAATGTGTGCCATTGATTAGGAAAGATTTCAAGAAAAATTGAGGCGATATTAATACGCCCATACAAGAAATCAAAGCTCCTTTCATACTGGTGCATGCAGCTGGGGCTTCATGTCTGTTATATCTGTCATTTAATTGGATTTTATATTATCTACTGCTTTGAGAACATCACCTTCTTTTTGTAGCAACAGTTTTAGCCATGCGACACGTTAGGGGAAGCCAAGACAGAATCTCTCAAATATTAAGTGGGTCACACTATGCAGAACAATACTCATAATTAATTCTGACATTTTCGTCTGATTACTTCTATTTTATAGACACATTACTTATTTGTAATTTTCTTACCAACGTTTTGTTTTAAAAATTGTCACACTGGTACATGATTTGACATTGCTATAACTTCATTTGGTTTTGCTTAAGTTTTTTTCTCTTAGATATGGGTTATAGGTAAATATGCACCAATTCTAACTTGGAAAGTTCATTCCAACTAAAATGACTGCTGGAGGATGACAGTGTCACACCGTAGGGAATGTAGAGTGAGTGTGTGAAACATGCATACATTAAACATACAACAGCACATCTATGTCAGATTTCTCCAAAGAGAAAAAGACAAAACCACAAACCTAAGGAAGGGTCTACTTGACTACGCTTTTCTCAGATCTTACTTATTTTCTGTTCTGACTTTTCTTCTTCCAAACAATAATAAGGAGGGCAAAAAGGTGAAAATCTTTGTTCCAAGAAGAACTCTGTTAAAGTAAGCTTTAAGGACTGGAGTCAAAGGCCTTTTCCCATGGGCTTCTAGAGCAAAACAAAAATGGAAACACAAGTCCGCAGATAGCAAGCTGTGACTGTCCCTGGGGCCAAGCTTCTCAGACTGAAGCTGAGTTATGGTCTACCAGTACTGGGCACTGTTAATGCTTCTGGCCCAGGTTTAAGGAACAGTTAGAGGTCCAGCAGGGCTGCAGTCCGAACGCTACCTGTCCTGTGGGCATCGCTAAATGAGTTTAAACCACAAAACTCACCAAATGGGTTTTCACTGGAACAGAAACTCTCAGGGAATGTTCGCTATAACTATGTTATTGTACAGTTGGACGGGACCTTAGGAATTACCGGTGAGATCCAGATGCCTCAGTTTCCAGATAAAGAAATGACCAGTTAAGGTAAAAAGACTCGTCGAAGGACACATAACTGATTAGACACATTATCCTCAGCTATTAAAGAAAATGACCACATTTTGGATACCAGGGACATTTGACTGCCTTAAAAATACTTAAAAAGGGGCCAGCCCAGTGGCCTAGTAGTTAAGTTTAGTGTACTCCACTTTGGCTGCCCCAGTTTGTGGGTTCAGATCCTGGGTGTGGCTCTACACCACTCACCAGCCATCCTGTGGCAGAATCCCACGTGTAAAGTAGAGGAAGACTGGCATAGAGCTTAGCTCAGGGCTAATCTTCCTCAGCCAAAAAAAAAAAAAAAAAAAAACCCAAAAAGGTGAAGCATGTAATGCCTGCTATAGTGTGCCTGATTCTCACCCAATCTCTTCTCCTTATTTCTCTCTGAATGTCACATCTTCCTCTTTCTCCATGAGCTTCTCTTCCTCCTTCAATTTTACCTCATTTTTCTAAACTATTCCTGACCCTCCTCCTTGCAATATATCTCCTAGCCGCTCCCTACTCCTGAGCTACTTGATACTGCAGAATCAGGAATAAGGAAGAGAATCAAGAATATCTATTGCTTATATCACCTGGAAGTTTTTGTTAAAGGTTTTACATTTTGACAGGACATTTCAAGTAGTCTCTAGTAAAAGTATCTGCATCAAAATGTCCACCTTTGCAATAAAGTTGAGCCATTAAACATCCTGCAATACTAGATGAGAAATTGTACCTTTTAACTTCTGACTGTACCATTACCTGTAGATGTATCACACATCCATTATATATCTTTCCCATTCTTTCAGTCAAACTGTCTCTTGTTCTAGACACCACTGCAGGGCCCAGATCTGAGTGGGCTCCAGCCAACCTCATGCAGGTGCAATCTGTTAACAGCATCATGCGGCATACCCTAATATCCTCTCTCTCTCTATTGTCATGGATGGGGGTACCCCAAAGAACCATGCTTGGTAGCCACACATGCACAACTCAGAAGTAGGAAGTGGAAGTTAGTGGAAAATTATTCATTTGCCTCCCTCCCCAACCCCCAGGGAAGGTCCTGAGATATAGGTTATATGGCTTTTTAGGGACAAGGTCTCCTGGATCAAATCACTTGGCCAACTTGTTTAGATATCCTCCTGCTGGTTCTCTCTCCTTCCTACTTGGCCGCGTTTGTATCTCCCTTCCATTCTCTGGATTTGCACACTCTAATAAAGTAACGCCACTTAGGCCTGCCCTCTAGGTAACCCAGGTATGCTTTGGTACATAAACTTTATGATCCACTTGAATCTCAAAAGGACATTGGCCAATATTTTACAATAGAAGATTTAGCATTTATCAATTGTGTGACTACGTCTAGTGTACACAAAATTTTTAACCCCAAATTAACCAAGAATTTGACTGTTAATGACTTCCCCAGACTCTTTCTTAAAAGAAGTTCTGCTCTATACTTAAACTTCACTTGTTTAAGCATGTGTGTGGATTAGAGTAGGGAAGAGGAAAACATAGCATTGAAATGCATTAGACATTTATGTTCACTATTTGTGATAAAAACAAGATATTGATAGGTGTTAAATTTAAACATAAGTGGGATTTTATCAAATAGCTTTGGGAAATTTTTTTTTCCAAAGATTGTCACCTGAGCTAACATCTGTTGCCAATCTTGTTTTTCTTCTTCTTCTCCCCAAAGCCCCCCAGTACACAGTTGTATATTGTAGTTGTGCTCTGTGGGACGCCGCCTCAGCATGGCTTGATGAGCGGTGCTAGGTCTGCGCCAGGATGTGAACTGGCAAAACCCTGGGCCACTGAAGCAGAGTGCACTAACGTAATCACTTGGCCACAGGGCCAGGCCCTAGCTTTGGGAAATTTTGAGTTAAAAAATTTTTTTTCTTTACTGTACAGCTCCTTAGCACCTTTGATATGGACAACAATTACAAGAGTATTTATTGATATGTGTCAACATATCAACATATTCCATGCTGGGGATCAAATGGCGGGCAAAAATAGGAAAATATCCTTGCCCTCATGTAGCTTTCAGCCCATTCAAGGGAGACCAACATCTATCTAATGATCATGTTAAATGAATTTAAACTTGCAGACATGAGGAATGCCACAGAATTAGCATTAGGGGAATTATAAGGTGCATGAGAGTTTGTAATAAAATTCTGATGAGAATTGTGAATATCTAGAGAGGCTAAATAGTAAATACATACTATTTACAAACATAATTTGATCACTGATCATTTTTTCAGGGGAACATTTTTTTTGTTGCAGGGGAATGGAATGCTAGATAAGAAATGAGTTTAAGTTTGTAGCTGAGATTTAAAAACTGTTCAAAAGTTTGTCCTTGAAGAAGATTCTTAACCTCTCTGTCTCCTCATCTGAAAATGAAAGTTTGAACTCATTGATATTCAGAGACTTTTCTACCTTTATATTGTAAGATTGAATAATCTTAACTAAACTATTTGGAAGCTTGAGTGTATTGTTTGTGATTTCTCCAGGACTCACTTCTGTCCTTTCTTTCTTTGCTGCTAATCAAATTGCTAATTACCCCCTCCATCTGAGTGACGCTATGAGAAATGGAAGCCATGAAATCTACATTAGGAAATTTAGCTACTTATTGATAGCTCTTGCCAGGAGGGAGATTAAAGCTATTGTATTCTTCAGCCTAAAGATATGGCATAATCCAACAAAAGGCATCTTTTTTGGCTCAAAGAATAAGATTCAACATCAAAAAAATTTGAGATAGAGAATTAGTTCACATTTTCTTTGGTGAGCACAGCATGCAATAATTGTGTTGAGTTTTATGTAGAAAAACTTCTATAATGTACTTGGAGTTCAAATAACCTAAAAGTATTAAAATAATTTTTTAAGATAGCAATTAAAACTAACAGAGATTTCTGTTTTAAATGCCATTTTCCAGTTAATCTCTACAAAAAACTAGACTTCTGTTTCCCATTTGTTTCCCCCTTAAAAAAAAGCTTTCCTGTGTGCCATGTATGGCTAATCTGTCTTGGGTAATATGGATCTAATAAGACATATTTTTCCTCGTGTGTAGTACTTGGAAAGGCTTTGCCACAATTTGCTGTTTTAGGTCACACACATTTGGTGCTATTTTGACCTGGCAATTACATATAGTTCCTTCCTTAATTTCTTGGGAAAAAATAATAATGTGACAAATTGGGACTATGTTCAAATTGGCTTTTAAGTTTCTCGCAGTTGGGTGAACTGAGCAAGGGTTTCTATAGGCCTTTCCTCCTTAGAGCTACATAAAACTTTCTCATCCATTTTTCATTGTCAAGAAATGTCCTTTTAAATGTCCAAAAGTCAAACTTAATGGTAGTATTCTAACACTAGTTCAACAAGCCACTCTACAAATTGAGGCTAGCTATATCTCTCCCTGAATATTATGTGTCAGAAGACCTATGATTTAGCTCTGGCTCTACCACATACAAATTTTGGAACTTTTGTCAATTCCTCTGATCACTATTCACTTCTCTGTGTATTTTTTTACACGGAAATTAAATTATTTGGTCTGCATACAACACAAGGTTGCTTTAAGAATCAGAGAACACGATATATGTAAAAATGTTTTCAAATATAAAAAGAATTTTACAAAATATGAGATACTGTTCTTGGTGACCTTGAAAGATTCTTTTTATTAAACTAAATGTCTAGAAATCAACAGGACCTTTTTACGTACTATAGAAGATCTAAAACTTGTATAATGCAGTATTTCTCGATTATAAGAGATGACCTTAAAACACTTAAACCAGTTAAGAATATACTACAAGTTAAACACTATGTACTATAAGTCAGAAATATAATAGCTATTTGCAGAAGAAAATAATCCGTGTAAACTGGAATAATCAGAAGCAGCTTCATGGGTTTATGCTAGGCAATGCAAAATCAGTATATTTCAGTAATCAGAGAGGATTTGAATAAGTGGGGAATAAAAAAGCAGGACAGAGAGAAAATTCAGCAGGACCAACATCAGGCACAAAAGGCTGAAATGTCAGAATGAATGAACCCCTTCTCAGGTGACATGGCCAGATCCTTTTCCTAAAAACACAAAACTATCTCATTCTGGTCTTTTGTACAAATTTGAATCCCTGAATTCTTCTATCCAAAAGGAATATGTGGAAGAATTCAAGTCCAACAAATCACTAAGAACACTTTGTTCTCAAACACCTAACACCTCCTGTCTCTCGTGGCTATTCTGCCACCAAAAGCAGTGTAGACCATTTTTGGCAGCCTTCAACATACAACCTGTCACCGCGCTAATTAATGTGTCTATGGCTAGAAAAGTAATGATAAAAATGACAATCTAATATTCCAGATTTAATCTCTGACAGTCACTTTCCCAAATACAACTTGTAGAATTTATAAATAAAGAGGAAAATCTGTTCGTGCTTTCAAATCAAGGACAATCTGGTGACTCTGCTTTACCTGATTCATATGGCACTAGAATGAATGGCCACAGCAACTCTGGCCTGCGAGTCAGGGAAGCAAGGCCCCAGGGAGAAGAGAAACATTAAGTGTATGTTTTGTCACAGTGATATTTGGGATTATCATATGGTATTATATTTTGTCCAGAAAATTTGTCATGCTTATCTCAGAAACCTAGAAAGAATATGCATGTGGCACGCTGGAGTCCCTTTATAACATGCTCATGGGCACAAGTCTTCCCCAGTGGAGGAAAGCTCACACGTGCCGCTCTCCCTCACCCCAGGGAGTTCAGTGTTTCTTATGAGGTAGTTTCATTACTGCAGGACAAATCACAAAGTAGTTTTGTGATGCCGTTGAACCACTTTTGTACTGCCTCTCTCTGTTTCCCTACTGGTTTCAAGCTACAACTGAGTTACTTATGAAGCAAAACCTTCATCTTGAACAAATATCATCTTCAGAACCCCTCCATCCTGGCACCCATTTCGTTCATTTAACAAAAAGTTATTTTAATACCATGATCTTAAGGGTGCTTTCTGGGGACTGATGATCCAAAGACATATCATGACTAGTCTGGAAAATAATTTATTGAGCTCACTGTGCACTGGCAATGTTATTTAATTTCTCACTATGACAAGGCACCTTGTTTTATTGTTTGCCACCTTCTTAACTTCTGAAAGTGCTAAATTTTGTTTAGATGCTTTATTTCACTGATAGCACAGTCAGGAAGATCTACCAAGTCCCTCTCCATGGACCTCTTTTGGCATAAAATGGATGGGGGTGGATGTGGAGATGGAGGATGCAGAACCTAGTAGCTGCTCCCTACCATGCTGCCTTCCTCACTCTCACCTCACTGTTGGCACAACTGAAGGGGAACAGGTGAGGACTGGTGTCAAGCCTTCTGGTGACCCATAACAACAATACTTGACTCATGGATTAGCGTCAGCACTGGTTCCCTCATCAGAGGCAAACAGGAGGCTTCAATGAATGAGTAGAATAGTTCCTCACCACCAAGATATTTTGCCTTTGAATGCAGTGGAGACAGATTTCCAAGCCATGACATTAAAATATTAAATCTTCACCAAATCCAATTTACTCTTTTAATAAATAACGGCTCCATGGAAGATCACTGCTATAAGAAGGAAATGCTGTTCCAACTTAACAAGGTGTTGGCCTGAGCTGGAAAAGAATGGTTGGCTCTTAGTCAAGCCATGAGCACTACAGCAATTTCACTCTTTCATGCCTTTGCACATGCTGTTTTCTTTGCCTGGAAATACCACTTCTCTCTGCTTGGAGAACCCAGCTTAAATGTTACCTTCTGGATGAAGTTTCTCCTGATTTCTCTAAGGTAGAGAATAATGCTCCCTCTTCTGTGCTTTCATTACATATCCTCATTGAACACACTTCCACTTGAACACTGATTATTTGTTTTGATGTTCATCGCAACTCAGCTCTAAACTCCTTGAGAACAAAGACATCTTATATTTGTTTCCTTAGTGCCAGGCTAATAGCAGAGACTCAGTACTTGTTTGTGAAATAAGCATTGTCATGGTCACATGAAGTAAGTGGCTAACATTAAATGGACAAGGGGCAAGAACCCATAACCATTTGTCCACGTCCCCGATGACTGCCCCAGCTGTGAAAAGGTGGGAGTAACTATCACTGTTTATACCATAAATGTTGATAATATCAATTCTGGAGAAAATGGATGTCAAGGGCAGCCTTAAAATGAAAAGGTATCCTTTCCTTCAGAGAGGTGTTCAGTAAACATTTACTGATTAATCACTATGTGCCATAGAAGGCAAGATAAATGACACAGTCCCTTCTCTTAAGAAGACAAGAAAATAAATCTTCACAATACAGGGTATTAAGTGTTGAACATTGGGATAAGAGAGGCACCTAAACCACACTGGGTGAGTCAGGGAAGGATTCTCTGAGGAGATTATGCCGAATGACCTTGCAAGACCAATGGGACTTAAATGTGAAGAAAGTATAGAAAGCATTCTAAGTAAATGGAAAAGCCACGTGAATGTTCAGTATTGGGAAAGAAGCTAGCGTGGCTGTGGACCGGAAAGTAGTTTCCTATAGCTGGATCTGTGGCCTGAGGGGTAAAGACAGAATAAGGACAAGGGGAGTTCTACCTGGTTATAAGCTAGTAGGGGAAGGCGTGAATGCATGCAAGTGAGTATCAGGTCTTTGAAGGTACAGTTTAGTGAATTCCAACTGCAGACTCCAGTCAAGTTCCTATAGGGCAGGGTTACCCAAATCACAGAGTCAAGGATGCTAGGTCAAATTTGACATACCTGGGGAATTTCTCTTTTTTTAAGATTTAGGACAATTATACTAATCCTATTTATTAACATTTTAAAAAGTTGATTATGTTAAAAACCCACAAGGCAGATTACTGAACTTTTTTTTACATAGATCTTCAAAAATAACATTTTAAAACTTTCTTTTAGGTCTAGAGGAAAGATAAATGACCAACTGATTCTAACATGTCAGCATGGTTAGTTTGGAGAGAAACATATTTTGGTAAAATGGAGTATATATTGTAGTTTTTGAGCTTTTTATTTTGACCAGATGTGGCTATAATACAATAGAGTTTTATTCTCATGGGTAAGTGACTGATTCGGAACAAAATTAAAGTGTTCATAAGATTCTTCAATAGCAATTTCCTGGGACGGAACTTAATCCAAAGTCAACTGTGTATAAGAAATGCTACATTTCAGCTAGCTCTAATTCCAATTTTTGTCTTTGAATTCCTAAATCAGCGTTACCTCCCTCTAGCCTTGTACAGCTGTCATTTTATTAAATCCATGTACACAAGATATGTTTGTTTCTCTGAGAAAATCATGGGACACAGAAATAGTCTTATTTCCAAGACAATACCCCAGGAGCAGAATATAGAAATTCCAAGGGATATTATAATTGTTTAAAAGGCAAAAATGAGCCATAAATCAGTTCCAGTGGTAGAACAATCATCCGCGTCCTACGTACACAAACAGACTCATTCATCATCTGTGCTAGGATTTTCAAAAGTCTCAAAACCATATTTGAAAAATTGTAATGGATCATCAAAGAAAGCAAAGTAAATTGTGTGCATTTATTTAAATGAAGTGAATTCAAACATTTTAAGTATCTCCTAGTGCAAAACTCTATGCTAGGTCTCAAGTAGTATACAGAGATGACCCAAGCATGGTTCCAGTCCCCAAGGACGCTTCAGTGTGTAAAAGCTGATGGATCTCTCCCTTCCTGCATACTCCTCATTGTAAATGTAAAGTACTTATCCACTGAATAAGCACTCCCCCACCTCATGTCGACTTGTAAATATTTTAAGGCCTTTTGGAAAGACAGCAAGTAACTGTGGTGAACTCGGATTAAGATACGCTGACCAGTTGCTTCTGAAGTTCATTAGAATGTCTTTCAGGAATTTGCTTGACAGGCCAAACAAAACACAAAAGTTAACAGATCTATCAGCACATAAAGGTTGTTGGAAATAAAAGGGAAAATAGTTTCTTTGTAAATCAAAAACATGAGGAAGCAATGCAGGAGACGAAGAGGGAAGTACAAAAAATGGAGACTTTTTTAAATTTAAAGATTTCTGACTGAATGTCCTAGATTGATAAATATATGAAAAAATATTTTGCGAAGAAAAATGTTGTGTATGCCTAGATTTCAAGATATTCCTAAAATACTATTTCTCACCATACATCTGAGATCAGTGGGCATCATTTCTACTACTTGTTAAGAAAGGTGCCAAGTTGCCTAGGGCTATGTAGCTTGTCACAGTGTGAACCAGAACTAAAATAGGATTCCTGGCTCTCTGGGTTTCTGATATCCAATTCAGCAGACTTCAACTTTCCACTAGATACTCTGCAAGTTAAGCAGTTCTCATATCAGCTTGTGCCAACTGCTTAAATGCCCTGTCAACTGTTCAAGTGTGATAGGTGTCAAGTGCCTAGGGACTTAGTCTATCCTCAAGGACTAGTACCTACTTTGCTGTGTTGTTTGAGTTTAGGTAATAGTAAGAGTTCAAGAAGCCATCATTTCCATAAGCATTGCATATTAAAGTACTAACGTTAATATCTTATTGAAAGAAGACTTAACTGGATAAAGGCTGAGGAGCCCCAATTATTTCCTTAGATAGGAAACCAAGTTCGCAATGTTGATAAAGTGAATCAATGATTACACAATATCAACAGGTTCTGTTAAAAGAGAAAAAAAAATCAAATAATTGGAATGGAGTAGGCATGTATGTAGATGTGTGCTTATGTTGGAGCAGAATTTTTCTACATGTGCCACGTAACCAGTTTACTTTCCATAAATTGACTGGTTGTTTGACATTGAATACACACAATACATAGAAATGCCTCATATTTATTTTTTGGTATTCAGTAAAAAGCTCATACTCAGAAGCATGTTTCTTGTTGGCATGACTGAAAAATCTGGAATTTAATAGAAGATTCAAAATTGAACACAATGAAAACAATGTAAGGAATGTAGAGTGATGGGAGGAAGAAAGTGAAATAATGAGAAAGATGTGGTTAATGTGTGTTAAAAATAAAGTACTGTTTACTCAACAACTATTTATTGAGAAATTACTATTCCTAGATGCTGAAGAAAATATCATACAGCTGAAATTTTAGTGAGTGGAGAAAGAAAATAAATAGACATCAAACATATAGTGTGCCAGGAGGGGATAAAAGTTATGGCTATATTGACATTTTAAATAGAATTGGCTTACAATTTAAACTTTATTAGATTAAAATCAAAAATAGTTTTTAGGGCAGCTTAATATAAGAATTGTTCACCCACAGTCACATATCTATAAAATAGTACATAGTTCACAGTAGAAAGGATTTCCACTAGGTGTTCTTTCAAGCGTTACGCCCTTACATCCCAAGAAACAACCTGAAACAATGCTTCATTTATAATGATACTGCTACCAAGATAACCCACTGACTTTATGGGGAGCCCTTTCTCTGTATAATCTTTGAAGGAGTAACTGTGGCCATCCCCTCTCATCTCCAAATCTCCATTTTCAAAGCCTTGGTGCTTTGAGTCTTAACAGCAGTGTTAAGAAGAGGTCCACCTGCATAGGATCAGACTCCAGAATTAGTTTGATAGCTTTATATTCACTCCAGAGAGTCCTGGAGCTCTGTGACAATTGATTAAAGAGTGAACAGGTACAGGTAATGAAATGACACCACAAAGGAGACCTCACCAGGGGAAGATGACATACAACTTAGCAGACCATTAAATTACCTCTCTTGATTTGTTCCAATAAGATACATACCGTCTTAGTTCACGTGTTTTGTACTACTAACGTGTATCTGAAGCTCATTCATGGTTATTTTATTCATTTTCTTTTTTAATCTCCAGCTTTGCTTAAGCCTCTCTTCAAGCGAAATTATGTGCATAGCAGAGTCTTTTGCACCATCACACCTTTTCATACTTTAAATCAAAACTTCTTCCAAATTTACATAGCATTTTGAATCCCCAATATTTGGATTGGCAGATGGAACTGCTACGAAGTCATTCATTTGTTCGTTCAATCATTCATTCAGTCATGTAACGATATGTATTGAGACTTTATAGTAATATCAAAGCACTGTGCTAACATATAGAGAGGGATATAGAGCTAAAAAAAAACCATTCTTTCTAATCTTGTAGGAAGATATGCAAGTTTGAAGACAATTTCAACATAATATAATAATTAATTGCTATATAGAAATATGCATAGAGTGAAGAGAGGCTGGCCCCTAACTCATCCTTGATAAAGGATACAGGGCAAGAATTTCTAGAGGAGATGACACTTGTCTTGAGTCTTGAAGATTAAGTCTTATGTAAACAGCAAGGAGGTATGGAGAGGAAAGAGCATCCTGAGCAGCCTTCCTGGTTCCCAAAGGAACTAAAGATGTTGGGCAGGAACTAGGCCTGAGGTTATTTCCGAGTCATAAATTCTGCCTTTCTTCTTCTATGTCTAGAATTACCTGTTAATGGATGTATTTACATGGAATCAGAAGCACAGAAGTGGCAATTGGGGTATAGTTAGTGCATAGTTAGTGTAGGGAGTAAAAATGAGTTTTCCAGAAGAGGGCTGGGTTTTCGGCTTCTAGTCAGGGAGCCAGGCCCGCACTTGTCATTGACAATACCAGCCTTTTGATATATTCCCATTGTGCAAATTGATGAGGTGTGGGTATCATGGGCTACAAGGCCTTCTACCTAGCATTGCTCGGTGAGCTAAGATGAGGTAAAAAGCTGGATTTGTCAGACCAGCTCCTAGTTCTTCAAAGCCGTCTGAGACCCCAGCGTGCACTACTACCTCCATGTAGGGTGAGAAACCCATGACCTGTCTTTCTATTAGAATGAAGGACACCCTCCCACCCTTACTCCTTTCATGTTGAAAGTCTAGAGTATTGGTATGAGTGCCAGGTGGGATGGATACCCACTCTGCTGAGGAGCCAACTAATTCTTTTAGGTGGAGGCTGTCCCCGAGTTCCGGTACTGATGTGGGGTCGGCGAGCCGAAGAGTCGAAAGAAAGATTTCTTGGACTCTCAAGGTCTGAAAGTAGTGCCCTTTTATTTAGAGAACAGTATGGAATAGCATGGGGACAGGAACCATGGGCAGTAAAGAGCTGCTGCTGCTGCATGGGGACAGGACCAATGGGCAGTCAGAGCTGCTGCTGCAAACATGAGTTGAGAGTAGGGCTAAATTTAAGGCATAGGTATGTGAGTTATCTCTTTATAAGACAAAGGAAAGAATACGTAAAAAAGTTGTTAAAATGGTATCAGTGCAGGTGGGGTCTGGTTATTGGGTGGTCCTATAACTTTTAGATAAGAATCAAACCAGATTAAGTAAATGGCAGAAGTCACCACCTTAAATATTATCTTCAGTTAAAGACAAAGGAGGATGTTGGTGGTGGGGGCAGTCAGCTACATGAGGTTACCAGATAAGCACAATAAACAAGACTTAAGTCCTTGCCATCCCCATTAAGAGTTTCTAGAGATAAGGTCATCCCCCCTTCCTCCTGGTGCAGAGAGGGACACACCCCCACAGATGGAGACTTCCTTGACAAACGCAAATGTCTCTCATCAAAGAGCAAGCAAATTCCACTCCTCAGAGCCTCCTTTTCATCTGTAGTTTTTAACAGTAACCAGCCTAAAATAATCCTCATCAGTACTGGTGGACAAAGTGGATTACCAACTCTCAGGGAGCATGGGGTGGTCCTGGGCAATATTCTCCAGTGTGCAAAGTCCCTGTGCAATCCACTGAACTTCTCAGGATCTTTGCAGCCCATTAATTGAACATTTCTGAATTCCTTGTATACCACACACACCATGCAGAGCCAAAAGTGCTGACGCGGGCTCACTGTCTACTCAACTCTCACTGTCATTGTTGCATTGTTTTCCTGCATCATAGTGTAAGTGGCCACTTGTAGAGTTTCTCTGGTAACACAAGGAAGTATGCCACTAGCCAGGCCGCCTTCCTCTAAGGTGGTGTGGAGAGGAACAAAGGAGGGAGTGGATTTTTTTTTTACCTCTTTGTACCACATGTATAGATGGTTCCATTCAAAGAGAGGGGGAAAGCAATGGTCCTTGCTGCTGCTATCTTTGACCATGTTGCCTCCCTTCAACCTGCCATTCAAGAAAAGGAAGGAGGCTTTCCGCTTCCTCTTCTTAGATGGCTGGACCCTTGCTTAGATAAAATTCAATGACTGATTCCTCCAGGTCCAGTACTTGTATTATAGAAGGAAGAGCATTGAAATTTAGAAATCCCTTTTAGAAATCTCTACAAAGCTTGGCTTTTTTCAAGACCATTGTCTTGCTACAGTCAGTAACTTCTTTGTTCTGTGGGTACTTGGTGGTGCCCTCCCTGAGGAAATGCACATGAGGATTCATCACCGATGGTAGAAGGGAACAAGGGAGCATGATATACAGAAGAAATGAAAAACAGATTAGTTTAATATTTGCAAAATATTATCCCTGTATCATTGGGAAAGAACGAGGCCCAAAGAATTCAAATATATGATAATCCAACAGGTAAGTGAAAAGAAACACAGACATGCAGGTTTATAGATTTAGAGCTGCTGTATCCCTAGGCTTCATTGGTCAGGTGGTCTTTGATGGGGTCAGGAGCAAGGATGTTCCAGGACTGTGGAGAAGAACCAAGTATCACAAAGCTTTGGGAATTAATTATCCATAGGTAAGGAAAGGGCATTCTGCAAGATGTGTGTAATTAATTACCCTGTTGTTGCAGGCGTGGAAGTTAGGCATTGTCCTGGCAGGAGAGGACATGCATTACAAGGTGTGTAAATGCAGCTGGGTGCAGAGAAAGCATTATTCTAACCTCAAAAAGAGAAGCAGCTTGGTATATCACACGCTTTCTGAAGGAAAAAGGTGAGCCTTCTTGGATGTAAATAAGGGAGTTATCTAAAATAAACGAGGGAAACTGCATGTATTAGACTGCACTAAAATATCTGAATAATTTTCACTCCTTCATAATTTAGAGTTTCTTTCAAGTACTTAATGGTTTCTTTCTATATCTCAAATAATCTAGGAATATTTGAGTTTGATTAGAAGTCAAGGAGTCAAGCGCACACCATTTTTAGTCAGACGCATGTTGGAACACTTGGAGGTCACGGGAAAATTGAGTGTAATAAAGAAAAGGGAATGTTGCCATCCTGAAAAATAATGATTTGTTGCTATAGGAAAAAGGGCTTTTGAAATCTAAGGTGCTGAATAATCACAATGCCTCATGGCTTGAGGAGCTCGGACCATGCATTGATAGTGTTCATGATGATTTTATTTTGTGTTATATAACAATTAAAGAAAAGGAAGTACTTTGAATTATGAAAGCTGTGATTGGTCTAATCTTTGCTCATACCCTCAGTATAGGACAGATGTAAACAAAGTATAAGCATACAGAGGATTCTCACAAACGCTACTATTATTATTGTTCCTAGTATTATTATGTTTGTTCTAGAAGACTTTCACATATATTTCCTTGGAGTGAACCTGAAGGGGTCTTGTCTCTACCTTCAAATTTCTTCAGACTTGGAGGAACTCTGCCCCTTGGTCCTCCCTCCTCCCTTTTACATGGATTTTTTTTTTTTTGAGGGGGAGGAGTTTCCCCTTGCTTTGCTGCTACTTCTGACCACGACATTTTTTTCCTTATTCTGAAACCCTTTCCTTCCTCTGGGCTTAGCCTGGGGAACTCCCTGGATGTCTGACTTCTGCTGACCACAGCCCGCCCTGTAGGCAACTGACTCAGGGCCACACAGCTGCTTAAGCGGGGGGAAGGGAAACGGGAAGATGAGAGGGACTGCTATAGACTGAATGTTTGTGTCTCCCCCAAATTTAAATGTTGAAATCCTTACGCCCAATGTGATGGTATTTGGAGGTGGGACTTTGGGAGGTCATCAGGTCATGAGGGTGGAGCCCTTAGGAATGGGATTATTGTGCCTGTAAAAGAGACCCCAGAGAAGTCTGTTCTTTCAATCACGTGAGGACACAGTGAGAAGATGGCCATCTATGAACCAGGAAGCAGACCCTTAGCAGATACCGAGTCTGCCAGTGCCTTGATCTTCGACTTCCCAACCTCCAGAACTGTGAGAAGGATCAACCATAGGTAATAATATTTCAACACATTATTCCATCATGCTATGGTATGTGCAGCATTTATAGAGATGATGGGGAGGAAAAGGCCTTTAAAAAAGGATACCACATAAGAGACCAAAGAGGGGGAGAGTAAAATGATAACACAGACAACGATAATTGCAAATTATCAAATGTCTCCAGCCCCTCTCCCTTTTTGCTATGCCCTGCCTGCTGTATCTCCTGTGAGTTGTGTAATTGGGGCTGACATCACTCGTCCTTTGTAACATTGCACTCTCCAGCACACATGCATTAAACAGAATGTCAGATTAAGTCTGCATACATTGCCAAGAAAAATGAGAAAAGAAACGCTTTAGAAAACACAGTGATATGTGTCATGGTGTTTTTGTGCTCTTTTTTTGGTCAGTTGAGTCGGTTGGATCTGTCCATGCTTTGGCATGAAAGCTTATTTTTGTGCCACATGAGTCAGTCAAGATGAACATAACAATTTGCGCAGACATGAGAATGCATTGCTTTGGAAGCAGGGTGCTGTCCAGGTACTAAAGCACACCATTATAATGAAACAACATAAACATTTATGGACCACAGAAAGAATTTATATGTTTGAATTGCTGAATTGAGATGGAAACTCTTTCAGGTGTCTGCCACAAATAGCATGAGAAAAAGAGAAAATGAATAAATATAAAGAAGGACCTAACGGTCCTATTGTGGAGAGTGTGTGATGAGAACGAAGGATGGTGATCAACGTCAGCATCAGCACCAGTAGTTGAGCATCAGTGCAAGCTGCAGCTTTAGTCGCCGAGCAGCTGAGTTCCCTGTCAGCAGCCGGAGTTGATAGAGTAATGTGGGATAAAAGATCTAGAAAGGCTGCAGGCCAAGAAGAAGGAGACAGAGGCCTGAGATTTTTAAAAGACACGGAGAGATACTGAGAATCTCAAAACTTGCTGAGAAAGATCATAAATTTGAATAGAAAAATCTCATGAAAGGATCTACATTAAAGTGATAACTTACCTCATCATAAAGCTTAGAAGGAGGCGATAGATAGAGATTTCTGTAATTTAATAAGAAAAACAGTTCTTTAAAAAGAAAAAATTCTTTACCTCTGGAAGGCAGAGAAACAGGTTTTAGTTTTGATATTTTGTTTAATCTTCCTTTTCTCCAGCCCTGTGCATATTTTTCTCTGCCAGCATCTGGCCTTAGATAAAACAGCAGATCACATGAGACTTCTGGATTGTAAATCTATTTCCTGAGGACCCTGCAGCTGGCTGCTCAGAACTAGGTGACATGGTACTAAGCTGGTACCAGGAAGGATCACCATAAACAAACAAACAAAATAACACCCTGCTGTGGCAGTCACACAGCTGCCCTAATTACCTGGAGATGCCCTTCCACAGGTTTTCTGAGTGGTTTTCTGAATATTCACTAAGTACCTTCCCCCAGTTTGGTTTAATACTGGGAGGTAGGTGGAAAGACTGGACTTTGGGAGTTGGCATGTCTTGATCTTCAGATTTTCAGGCATTCAGTGTCCCTGTTTTATTTTCCAGGGAAAGTCACAGTTATAACTTAACAGTTCCAGCCTGACCATGCTGGATGAGGCCAGCCACCCACTCCTCTGCACATGCTAAGGATTTAAAACTCAAGCACACATATAACCCCAGATGTTCTTCAAAATTCTCTTTGTGCTTGTCTCCATAGCTCCTCCTTCCAGTCCTTGCCCCCTGCCCCCTCTCTCTTCTTGGAGTTTTTTTTTTTTTGGTGAGGAGGATTGGCCCTGAGCTAACATCCATTGCCAATCCTCCTCTTTTTGCTTGAGGAAGATTGTCACTAAACTAACATCTGTGCCAATCTTCCTCTATTTTGTATGTGGGACACCACCACAGCATGGCTTGATGAGCGGTGTATAGGTCCATGCCCAGGATCTGAATCCACAAACCCTGGGCCACTAGAGTGAAGCACACGAGCTTAACTGCTAAGCCATCAGCTCCTGTTCTTGGATTTTTATCCTAGATTTTAATTTTTTTCCTGGAATCTCGGTTTGAGACATATGATCATATTACCACATTCTTGAGCTTCCTGTTCAAATCTTGCTGCTACACATTCCTGATTTTGGAGTTGCAGCAACTTTGGGTTAAAGACACTTCCATCACTGGTCAAGCCAGGCAGAACCTGAAGCTTTGACAGGGATGAAGGATTGAGAAAGCTTTAAACCAAAGCAGTACCAATTTCCATAAACACATGCACTTTTGATAGGAGCGCCTGTGCGGCTAATGGAAAACATTAGTTAAACAAAATACATTTTACCCCAAAATAAAGAGAATTTTATTTTCTTTATTGCTGAAATACTTTTTATAATGCCCTGCTGGTAATTAAATTCGTATTCTTTTCTCCTCTCCAGCAAGAGAGACACTTTAGAATAAATGCAAGTAGCTGTCATGTCCTTCCTTAGAAGGGCAGGTCTAGATATCCTCAAATTTATCAGGGACTTTGGCTAAGAAAGCAAGTCATCTTAGATCCTTGGAAATACTCTTTCAGAGGGTTGATGGGAGGGCTCCCAGAATTATTGAAGATCACTTACTTTAGGAGGAATTGAAAGGGGTGTCATTAGAGCCTGAGTGTTTTGAGGGTTTAAAAGGATATTTGTCCTAAGTGAATTCCTAGGGAAGATAGAAACATGATAGTTTTAGGTCCACAAGATGGGAGATACTAGAATTCCCTACTTAGTGCTCCTGAAGCCACTTGGTGCCCATAAGAGTGACTGTGTATGAGAACCAAAAGAAATGCAAGCTAAAGGTTGCAAATTTAGAAATCAGAGCATTGGCACGAGGAGATGAGTTGGTTCCTGGTAAGAGAGGCCAGTGGAGGTACTCGTACCATCAAGACCTCGCTAAAGCAGTCCAGCAGCAGAACCAGATTTTGTGGCAAGACCATGTGATACTGAGCAGCAGTGGTACATGACTCAGACTCCTTTTTGTAGCTCCACTTGGCCATGGAAGCAAGATTGCTCCTTCACCCTTTGGACTATAAAGCTTCCACTCTAAAGGGTGTGAAAGTTTCTTTCTTAATTTTTTAAGTAGAATATTTCAAATATGTAGAGAAGAATATAATGAACATCTTTTTACCCACTCTTGAGCTTTATTGAACTGTAACATTTGCAACACTTTGATTCAATATTCTTTAAACACCCTTTCTGATATATTTCAAGCCCCCTTCATAACCACCCCATTCCATCCTCTTTTCCCCATGTTTGTCATTCCCACACGTATTTTCACATTCTTACTGTGCAAATATGTTTTCATAAATAATATGTACTATTGTTTTTAAAATATGTATATTTTGCTGGAAATACCACAGTTATCTATGTATATGTCATTCCTCAAACAATTTTGTTTGCCCACTCTTGTGTTTGAGATTTATTCATGTTAATACATGTATAGTTCCAGAAATTTTTAATATTCCATTTGTAATAAAGAGTCTGACTTCATTTTTGATGTTTCACTGCTGGCAATTTTTAAGCCCCACTACTCTCCCTTACGCTTCTGCCCCACATCTGGGCAAGCTGACAAAAGCCCAGTGTTCACTCCTTTAGCGTCAGTGAGAGGGTCAAACTACGCAACCCCCCCGACCTGCTGTGCTCAACTTGTGACCACTGACCTGCTGTGCCAGCAAAGCATCTGTGGCTGTAGTAAAAGAGATATTCCTGTCACATGTGATGCTTGTTCCCTATTTCAAGACAGAATATAACCACTCTGTGCACCCTGCTTCTTCAGAGGGCTTCCTTCCTTGGGGGAGGTTCTCTCCCGGGCTATGTGGTGCTCGCGATTGGCTCATAATAAACTCAACTCAATTTGAAAAAAAAAAAAACACTACACAACCCCCTGCCTTAGAGCATGCATGGAAACACTACCCCCTCCAGTGTGGGTTAAGAGTTAATCCATGTGGTTAGGAGTTAATCACCAGAGAAACCCCAAGCTAGTCTCCTTTCCCTATTATCTCAAGCCATTTTTTGACCAGCTTGGGATTCTTCCCTGCTCTCCCTAGAAAGCCTCATTATATGAATAATAAACCTTTTCGTACCCTCTTAATGCATGTGGTATCATAAATCTAGACATTCCATCCACATTTTGAATGGAGGAATCCATCTTACCGCTGCAAGATGACCACAACACTATCATATGAATATATCACAATTTTTGTGTCCACTTTCTATTTGATGAACAATGAATTTTCCCCAAAGTTTACTTTTACAAACTACAATGCAACAACAAACATTCTTGCACATTTCACCTTATTGTATAGTGCTAGATTTTCTCCAGGGTTTATCCTAAAAGGGATATCACATCTTCAAATTTAGTAGATTCTAATTTTCCTGGATAGTGCCAAATTATCCTCAAAGTGGTTGTGCCAATTTAAACTCTCCCCATCCATTATGAGAATTCCTGTAGCTTCACGTCTTTGTCATACTTTCTAATTTTTGTCAGATCTAATAGGTGTGAAAGGTATCTTAATTATGATTTTAATTCATATTTCCCTGATTACTTATAATATTGAGCACCTTTTCATTAGTTGCAGGGCTTAAGTTTTCTCCTTCTGTTAAATGCCTGTTTGTATCCCTTATCCATTTTGCTATTGACTTGTTTGGAGCCTGATTCAAACTAAAAACTATAAAAAAATGTATTCATGAAGGAATCAAGAAAATTCAAACTCTGTATATTTGATATTATTAAAGAATTATTAACTGGTTATGAGTGATAAAGGTATTGGGTGTCACGCTTTTAATAAGATTCCTTAGCTTTTAAACACACATATTGAAATATTTATAGATGAAATAATGTGATTCTCAATTTGGGGATGGGAGTATTACAGGGTATAGATAACACAGGATCAGAAACAGATTGTTAATTGTTGAAGACAGGTGGTAGGTACACGGGAATTCATTATACTATTTATATGTTCAAAACTTTTTGTAATAAAAAGTTAAAATAGGGGCCAGACTGGTGGCACAGTGGTTAGGTTTGCACATGCTGCTTTGGCAGCCCGGAGTTCGCCAGTTCAGATCCTGGGTGTGGACCTATGCACCGCTTGTCAAGCCATGCTGTGGCAGGTGTCCCACATTTAAAGTAGAAGAAGATGGGCATGGATGTTAGCTCAGGGCCAGTCTTCCTGAGCCAAAAAAAGAGGAGGATTGGTGGCAGATGTTAACTTAGGGCTAATTTTCCTCAGAAAAAGAAAAAAGTTAAAATAAGATTGAACAATGAAAAAGAGAAAAAGCAAAAATAAACAAAATTATGAATAATAAGGGGAGGTAAAACTAGAGATTAAAATAGTATAAATGAATATTATGATGGCTACTCTAACCCAATAAATTGGAAAGTTTAGATGAAAACAATAATTTTATCCAAACATATATATTTCTAAAATTGACTTAGAAGAAATAAAAAAAACTCTATAAAATAATCATAAGAGCATAAATAAGAAATCAAAAGATTTCCTGTCCCTTACGAAGAGGAAGCCTGACCCAGATAGAAGGGTTAATGCTAATTTTACCAAATATACAAAACACTAATAATCCTTATCTTATATAAAATATTTTAGTGAATACACAAACAGGAAAGGCTTTCAGATTCATTTTACAAAGCTTCTATAATCTTCATACCATGCCCATAGTAGTACAAGTAAAGAAAATTGTAAGCCAATCTCACTTCCATACCAAATTCAATAGCTTAAAAAATACGTATCACAAGTGAGTAGGGCTTATCTATGGGGTGCAAGTAAGTTTTACTATTTGGAAATCTATTGATACAATATACTCATTCATGAAGTAGAGAAATCACTCATATATTTTTTTCAATTTATTTAGGAAAGAATTAAACATGCACTCATGATTTACAAAAATAGCTAATTAAGGGCCAGCCCCAGCAGCCTAGTGGTTAAGTTTGGCATGCTCTGCTTCAGTGGCCCGGGTTCGTTTCCTGGGGCACAGACTTAATTAAGTTGTTTCCAGGTTTATCGACATTATAAACAACACTGTGTTGAATATCCATACATAGCAACTTTTTTGGATTTGTCAGAAATCTCTTTAGAATAAATTTCTGGACTCATCATGAACTATTTACTCGTTCTGGACACAATAATGGCCATATAAGTTTAGATTTTTCAAGTTAATCACTCTAAGCCCTACCACTTTATTAGAAGAAATCTAGTATCTCTATTTTGAGACCTTGCTCTCCCCTTTTTACATGTATGAGAACCTGGAGATTTGCTCAGTTCTAGTTTATAAATGCTAGATTGAGAGAGAACTGGAAAATCTGATAAGGCCACTAGCATTATTAACTGCCTCTGGACATTTAAGACTGGCCTTGCCCATCTCTAACTATGCTCGTCTTTCTCTGTGCACCCAGTCACTGGCCTTCTTTCTGTTCTTAGAACAAACTATGAGCTCTCCTGCCACAGAGCATTTGCTGTTCCCTTGGCTTAGGTTGTTCTTTTCTATCCCACCCAGCTCTTTGCATGGTCACCTCCCGTTAACCTTCATATGTCAGTTTTAAATATACCCTCTAAGGGAAGAATTCCCACTCATTTTCCAGCCTTACTACCCTAGACCCATACAAGAAGGGCCCTTGCTGTGGCCTCATACTTAAGAGAGCCCTTTACATTCACCGCACACACGCACACACATGCACACGTACACAAATATTTATTAAACTACCAGGCCCCTCAGTCACTCAAGAACTTGTCCTGCACTCAGCATTATTATAGCATTAGTATTACCTAGAAACATACCTGTCATGTCTGATTAACCGACACCATTCAGGACCCAGGAAATGCTCCTCCACATATCTTGCCCTGAAACCAAGGGTTTCCTTCAGACCATGGAGATTTGTGGGTTGTGTTGCTCCTTACATTGGAGATGGAAATGGGTAGAAAACGTGAGAAGAATTTGAGACATGGAAGTGCTTAGGTAAGAGGAAAGTCAAATTAATTAACTTGTCAAACCCTTCTTCTCAGATAGTATGAACGCAATACATTCTTGCGTAATGAAGTATCATTTCCCACTGGTGCACAGCATGCATTTTTTTGTTTCTCTTTGTGTGCTAATTTATGGTTTAGAGGTACTCATAAATTAGCATTGTATTTGCAGAAGTAGCAAATGGTGGCTGAGGAGCATTTGGCAATGTTAAACAATTCATATTATTCTTCTTCATTTGCATAGATGTCGATCTAGAGATACAGAAAGTGCAATACAGATTTATGTTGGTAATCAGATGGACATTGAATATTGCAATTGCAAGTTTTTCATTTTTATAAATTATTTAATATGACTTTAATTTAAAATGAAAATATTTCAGCTTTAAATATTTCATTTAAATATTTGATATTTAATCATTTAAGAATACAGTTTAATAATTGACAGGACTTGATATTGGATTGGAAAGGAAGATAGCAACATTGTATAAATAGATAGATGGTGGTGCCATTCTCTAAGCTAGGAAGCACTGATTTGGGAGAAAATATCATCAGTTCCATTTGAGATTTGTTGAATATGAGGTAATTTCGACGATCCAAGAGGAGATGCCACATAGACAGTTGGATATATGGTTTCAGATTTCAGAGAAGAGAGTATTGTGAGAGTGAAAAGACAGCTAGGACTGAAATCTGAGAAACTTCATAATTTAATGATCTGCTAAAATAGGATAAACCAGAGAAGAAATGGCCAGCAGAATAGAAGGAAAACCAGCTGACTGCTGTTTCAAGGAAACAAAGGCTAGAAAGAGCTTCAAGTAGGAGCGAATGGTCCAGAGCGTTCATGCTGGGACATGTCCAAGACTGTAAGCTCCACACAGGGGCGGCTCTGATGTCCCAAGTGTTTAGCATGTTCTGAGAACATAGTAGGTGCTCAATAAATAATTACCACATGTTGAATAAAGCAAGATGAAGAAAAAGTGACCTTTGTATTAAATTCTGTAGAGGTTATCAGTGAATTTAGAGATGACTCTTTTGATGGAACGACAAGGGAAGCAAATTGGAGTGGTTGAGGAAGGCGTGGCGTATGAGGAAACAGAGAAGTGATGTGAGTGTAGACAGCTCTTCTAGGAAGGTTGGCTGTGATGCGGAAAAAGAAAATGGAGTGTGCAGGGAAGGTTCTGGTTTGGCTTAGTTTTGTTTTTTGACAGGAGAAGGTCCAACAGCTTGAAGGCAAGGATCAAGCTGGGAGTGAGGGTTGAACATTCCATAGAGAGAAGGGAAAACCAATAGCGTGGATTCTTGAAAAAGCAAGAGTGGTAGAGATTTAAGCACAGAGAGAGGCATTGGCCTTAGGTAGCTGAAGAGAGATGTCCTCAACTGCAACCAGAGGAGAGGAAATAGAATAGGTGCTGATACAGGTAGACTGTTTGTTTGAAAATGAGGGAATGCCTCAATACTCAGCAGCTCAATACTCAATACTCGTTAAATGAGTGGTGAGATTATTTGCTAAGACAATAAAAAAGGATGAGGCAGAGAAGGGCGTGGGATGTTCGAGGAAAGGGCAATCAGTTTAAATAGTTGGCACAAAAAGGGAAAAAAGTTGACCACAGAGATTAGACTAATTAAATAGTACTGAGGGCCCATTTGAGACTGATCATAATTAATTTATAGAAAAGTATATCTGCTCTGTTTTCTGAGGGTAAGGATGGCACTATCTTAAAAATGTTTGCTTCACAGCTACAGAAGAAAAATGAATTAGAAAATGCCAGCTCTGCCATCTCTGTTGGGCACAAACAGGATAGACTTGTTTACCTACATTTTTCTAGAAACTTAGTACATTTCCCTAGGCAAAAATGGTAACGCTGAATTTAAAAATGAATTTTAAAGGTTCAAAATCCTTTTAAAGAAGTTATTTATAGTACATTGATATAAATATATGTTTATTATCATTGTGATATCTGGTAAATTATGTTTTTATTTGACCATATATTTATATGAATTTAAATTTGCTGATGCTAACAACATATATGAATTTGGAGCAACAAAATGTTTTTGTTCTTGTCAATATGACCGCTCTTTAAATGCATGTACTCCAATATGTTGGGGTTAATTTGATTTGGAAATCTGACTTGTTAAAGATTAAATTACTACTAAACCCATCTCTAGATATTTAACAAAATTTATAGCTCTAGTGAACAGAAAATCACAGAGTAGAGCAAATTAAGAGAAACTAAACAGTATCGTGCAAATGAGTTAGGGTGCTATAAAATTGATATTCATTATTCATTTTAGGATAATAAACATGATAATCAGCTAAATTGGCATGTCACCTTTTACTTTTAAACCTGGTAATTTGAGTATATCCAACTTCATCTACAAAATAAGGTTAGGATAATGTAACATTTGGTCAATTCAGATTTTTATGATGTTCTTTGTGCACTGTGTTCTTCACAGAAAACATATGCAGGAGTGCATGTGCTATTTTGATTATGCATCAAAATGAACGATTGAAAAATATAGCCATATTATAACCAATTTTCTTTCATATAGTTGATTTTTGCATTTTAAAATTAGCTAATTTGAACTCTTTACAGATATAATATTAAGAAATTGATTATGGGGGCCGACTGCATAGCGTAGTGGTTAAGTCTGGCATGCTCCACTTCGGCAGCCCAGGTTCACGGATTTGGATACCAGGTGTGGACCTATCCCACTCAGCAAGACATGTTGTGGTGGTAACCCACAAACAAAATAGAGGAAGATTGGCACAGTGTTTAGCTCAGAGAGAATCTTCCTCAAGCAAAAAAAAAGAGGAAGATTGGTAACAGATGTTAGCTCAGAGTGAATCTTCCTCACCAAAAAATAAGAAGAAATTGATTATGTTTGTTTTTCCAGAAAAGAGAAATTGCATATAAACTATATTTATTATTTTAGGTAGTTAATTAATAATTTTAATTGAGTTAACATTGGTTTATAACATTATATAAATTTCAGGTGTACAACATTATATTTTGATTTCTGTGTAGGTTACATCATGTTCACCACCCAAAGACTGATTACCATCCATCACCCCTTTTGCTCTCCTCCCTCCCCTCTTGCCCTCTGGTAACCACCAATCTAATCTCTGTGTCTACGTGTTTGTTTGTTCTTGTTGTAGTTTTTATCTTTTATGAGTGAAATCATACTGTATTTGACTTTCTCTGTCTGTCTTATTTTGCTTAGCTTAATACCCACAAGATCCATCCATGTTGTCTCAAATGTCAAGATTTCAACTTTTTTATGGCTGAGTAGTATTCCATTGTGTGTATATACCACATCTTCTTTATCCATTCATCCATTGATGGGCAGCTGTGTTGTTTCCAAGTCTTGGCTATTGTGGATAATGATGAGATGAACATAGGAGTGCATGTATCTTTATGTGTTCATGTTTTCCATGTTCCTTGGATAAACACCCAAACGTGGAATAGCTGGATCATATTGTAGTTCTATCCTTAATTTTTTGAGGAATCTCCATACTGTTTTCCATAGTAGCTGCACCAGTTTACATTCCCAGCAGCAGTGTGTGAGAGCTCCCTTTTCTCCATGTCATCTCCAATACTTGTTATTTCTTTTCTTGTTAATTATAGCCATTCTGACAGATATCACAGTGAGGCGATATCTCACTGTAGTTTTTTTTTTAAGATTGACCCTGAGCTAACATCTGTTTCGTCTGTTGCCAATCTATTTTTTTCTTCTTCTTCTCCCCAAAGCTCCCCAGTACATGGTTGTATATTCCAGTTGCAGATCCTTCTAGTTTTGCTACATGGGATGCTGGCTCAGCACGGCTTGATGAGGGGTGCTAGGTCCATGCCCAGGATCTGAACCAGCAAAACCCTGGGTTGCTGAAGTGGAGCTCATGAACTTAACCACTCAGCCACGGGCACAGCCCCCTTACTGTAGTTTTGATTTGCATTTCCCTAGTAACTAGTGATGTTGAACATCTTTTCATGTACCTTTTGGCCATTTGTACATCTTCTTTGGAAAGATGTCTGTTCAGATCTTTTGCCCATTTTTACATCCGGTTGTTTCTTTCTTGTTGAGATGTTTGAGTTCTTTATACCTTTTGGATATTAACCCTTTATCAGACATATGGTTTGCAAATATCTTTTCCGAATTGTTAGGTTGTCTTTTCATTTTGTTGATGGTTTCCCTTGCTCTGCAGAAGCTTTTCAGTTTGATGTACTCCTCTTTGTTTATTTTTTTATTTTGCTTCCCTTGCCTGGTGAGACATGGTATTTGTAAACATACTGCTAAGACCAATTTTGCAGAGCATAACTGCCTAGGTTTTCTTCTGGAAGTTTTATGGTTTCAGGTCTTACATTCAAATCTTTTATCCATTTTGAGCTAATTTTTGTGTATGATGTAAGATAATGGTCTACTTTCATTCTTTTGCATGTGGCTATCCAGTTTTCCTAACACCATTTATTGAAGAGACTCTCCTTTCTCCATTGTATCTTCTTGGTTCTTTTGTAGAAAATTTTTGTTGAAAATTATTTCTGATAGTTTTTGGTGGATTCTTTAGGGGTTTCTATATCCATAGGATCATGTCATCTGCAAACAGTGAGAGTTGGACTTCCTCCTTTCCAATTTGCATCCCCTTTATTTCTTTTTCTTGCCTGATTGCTCTGACTAGACTTTCAATACTATGTTAAATAAGAGTGTTGAAAGTGAGCATCCTTGTCTGGTTCCTGTTCTTAAAGGGATAGTTTTCAGTTTCTCTCCATTGAGAGTGATACTAGCTGTGAGTTTGTCATATATGGCTTTATTATATTGAGGTACTTTCCTTCTATACCTATTTTATGCAGAGTTTTTATGAAAAATGGACATTGCTTCTTGTCAAAAGCTTTCTCTGTGTCAATTGAGATGATCATGTGATTTTTATTCTTCATTTTGTTGATGTGGTATATCACGTTGATTAATTTGCAGATCTTGAACCATCTCTGCATCCCTGGAATAAATTACTTATCATGGTGTATGATCTGTATAATGTATTATAGTATTTGATTTGCTAGTATTTTGTTGAAGACTTTTGCACCTATGTTAATCAGTGATATTGCCCTTAATTTTCTTCTTTCATCTTGTCCTTGTCTGGTTTTGGTATCAGGGTAATGTTGGCCTGTAGAATGAATTAGGAAGCTTCTCCTCCCCTTTAATTTTTTGGAAGACTTTGAGAAGGATAGGTATTAAATCTTCTTTGAGTATTTGGGAGAATTCACTGGGGATGCTGTCTAGTCCTGGACTTTTGCTTTTTGGGAGTTTTTGGATTAATGTTTTGATCTCCTTTCTGTTGATTAGTCTATTAAAATTTTCTTTTTCTTTTTGATTCAGTTCTGGAAGGCTGTATGATTCTAAGAATTTATGCGTTTCTTCTAGATTATCCAATTTATTGGTGTATAATGTTTTGGTAATATTCTCTTACAACCCTTGTATTTCTGACATGTGCACTGTAATTTCTCCTCTTTCATTTCTGATTTTCTCTTTTTTCTATTAGGAAAGAGAGAGCCTTCTCTCTTTTTTTCTTGGTGAGTCTAGCTAAATTTTTGTCAATTTTGTTTATCTTTTAAAAGAACCAGCTCTTAGTTTCAGTGATTTTTTCTTTTTTTTTTTTAGTCTCTATTTCATTTATTTCTATTTTGATTTTTATTATTTCCTCCCCTCTACTTTTGGCTTTGTTTGTTCTTCTTTTTCCACTTCCTTTGAGTTCACTGTTAGATTGTTTATTTAAGATTTTTCTTGTTTCTTGAAGTAGGCCGTATTGCTATAAACTTCCCTCTTAGTACTGCTTTTGCTGTATCCCATAAATTTTGGCATGTCCTATTTTCATTTTCATTTGTCTCCAGTTATTTTTTTATTTCTCCTTTTATTTCTTCAATGACCCAACAGTTGTTCAGTAGCATTTTGTTTGGCCTTCATATATTTGTGGTTTTTCCAGTCTTCTTCTTGTAGCTGATTTCTAGTTTCATACCATTGTGGTCAGAAAAGATGCTTGATATTATTTCAGTCTTCTTAAATTTATTGAGACTTATTTTGTGGTCTAATACGTGATCTATCCTGGAGAATGTTCCATGTGCATTCAGAAAGAGTCCGTATCCTGTGGTTTTTGGATGGAATCTTCTATATATATCTACTAAGTCCATCTGGTCTAATGTGTCATTTAAGGGCAATGTTTCCTTATTGATCTTCTGTTTGGATGATCTATCCGTTGATGTAAAGTGACATCAGCATCACGGTGGAGTTAGTTGTTCCCTTTGTCTCTCCCCTCTAAGTTACATCTAAAAGGACATCCATTAACCAACAGAAGATTTCCTACACAACACAACAGGATGCCTGAGGGATCCACACAGCTATACATCTGAAGGTGGTGTGCTGGACCCCTGGGAAGCAGTAGAACTAAGGGAGTGGACACCTTCCCATCCCCAATGGCAGCAATCCAGGACACAGATCCTCACACAGTGTCCAGTGCAACTGTGAGTGGATGCAGGGACAGCCTGGGCTGCACACAAACACTTTTGGAGTGGTAGCCTGGCTTATGGGAGCTCCCATCATGCCACAGTAGTTACATCTGTGTAACTCTCTCCACTGAGCATTGGCAGCTCAGCACCTGTGGTGGCACCCTGACTGTGGAGCATGTCATTGGCCCATGCAAAGGTGCCCCACCTGCCAAGTGCAGCAGGCTTGCTCACACGAGTGTGACCCACCAGCCAGCCTGCATGAGCACAGAGCAGCCTGACTGGCACAACTAGGAGCAGATGGGGCATAAACAGAAAACACAGCCCCTGCCTCCCCCCACCAGCAGTGGCAGGTGGAATCTGAAAACTCATACTACCACAAATGTGCTGGAAGAGAAGCAATTCATGAAACACCAGGAAGAACTACAAACACTGCAGAACAGAAGGAAAATGGTAAATCTCCAGGAACCAAACCTGAAGTCACAGAAGACTGCAATCTAAATGACAGAGAATTCAAAATAATTGCCATTAAGAAACTCAATGAGTTACAAGCAAACACAGAAAGACAGTCTAACGGCTCAGGAATAAAATTAATGAACAGAAGGAATTCTTCACCAAAGAGATTTAATCCCTTAACAAAACTTACAGAAAGTCTGGATATGAAGAACACAATTATTGAAATAGAAAATAGTGTAGTAACCATAAAAAATAGAGCAGATGTTACAGAACAGAGAAAAAATGGCCTAGAAGATAGAAATCTAGAACTGCTTCAGACGGAGGAGGAAAAAAAACTATTTTTTTAAAAATGAAGACATTCTTTGAGAAGTATCTGACTTAATTAGGAAAAATAACATAAGGATTATAGGTATCCCAGAGGGAGAAGAGGAGAAGAAATGAAAAGAGAGCTTGTTCAAATAAATAATAGCTGAGAACTTCCCAAACCTGGAGAAGTAACTGGATATACATGTACATGAAGCCAATAGAACTCCTAGTTACATCAATGCAAAAAGATCTCCCTCAAAGCATATAATATCAAAACTATGAAAAGTCAATGACAATGAAAAATATATTAAAGGCAACAAGGCAGAAGAAAACAGCCTACAAAGGAACCCCATCAGACTTTCAGTAGATTCTCAGCAGAAACCTTACAAGCTAGAAGAGAATGGAATGATAAATTCAAAATACTTAAAGACAAAAACTTTCAGTCAAGAATACTCTATCCAGCAAAATTATCCTTTAGATATGATGGAGAAATAAAAGCCTTCCCAGATAAACAAAGGCTGAGAGAATTCATTGCTACTTGACCTGCCTTACAAGAAATGATGAAGGGAGCCCTCCTACCTGAAACAAACAGGCAAAGGTGTACAAAGCTTTGAACAAGGAGATAAATAGACAAAATCAGAAAACTGAAGCTCTCTATCAGAATAGGTTAGCAAACAATTATAACATACATGGTAAAGGGATAGAAAGCAGCAAAAATAACTATAAACAATTCAATCTAGTCACAAACTCACAACATTAAAAAGAATAACTTGGGACAATGACACAGAAGGGGGAGAAGAAAGGGATGGAACATGCTTAGGCTTATAGACATAAGAGGCTATCAGAAAATGGATTATCTCATCTGTGAGAGCTTTTACCCAATGATGTAATTGGAGTGTTAAACTCCCCTACTATTATTGTGTTACTGTCTATTTCTCCTTTTATGTCTAATTGCTTTATGTACTTGGGTGCTCCTTTGTTAGGTGCATAGCTATTTACAATTGTGTCCTCTTGTTGGATTGTTCCCTTTATTGTTATGTAGTACCCTTCTTTGTCTCTTGTTACAGTTTTTGTTTTAAAGTCTATTTTGTCTGATGTAAATATTGTTATCCCAGCTTTCTTTTCATTGCCATTTTCTTGAAGTTTCTTTTTCCATCCCTTCACTTTCAGTCTGTGAGTAACTTTAGGTCTGAAGTGTGTCTCTTGTATGCAGCATATATATGGGTCTTGATTTTTTGCCTATTCAGCCACCCTTATCTTTTGATTGGAGCATGTAGTCCATTGACATTTAAAGTACCTATTGATAAGTATATACTTATTGCCACTTTGTTACTTTTTTCTGGGTGTTTTAGCATTTCTTCTCTGTTCCTTTCTTCTCCTCTTGCTCTCTTCCCTTGTGGTTTGATGGCTTTCTTTAGTGTTATGTTTGGGTTCCTTTCTCTTAATTTTTTGTATATTTATTACAGGTTTCTGGTTTGTGATTGCCATGAGATTCATATATAATAACCTATGTAGATAGCAATCTATATTAAATTGATAGTCTCTTTAGTTTGACTGATTGCTAAAACCTCTGTTCTTTTACTCCTCTCTCCCAACATTTTACTTTTTTTTTTTAAAATGAATTGCCCTTTCTGGGCTCATTTTGTTATTGTTTCTTAGCTCTAACTTATTTTTTTTTTTAAAGATTGGCACCTGGGCTAACAGCTGTTGCCAATCTTTTTTTTTTTTCTCTGCTTTATCTCCCCAACCCCGCCCTGTACACAGTTGTATATCTTAATTGCAGGTCCTTCTAGTTGTGGGATGTGGGATTTGGGACGCCGCCTCAATGTAGGCTGACGAGCGGTGCCATGTCCGCGCCCAGGATCCGAACCCTGGGCCGCCGCAGTGGAGCGCGCAAACTTAACCACTCAGCCACAGAGCCTGCCCCTACATTTTTAATATCATTTTTAATCTCTTTGTCTTGTGTGTGTGTATCACTTAACCTCTTATCATGGAAATGGATAATTTTAGTACTTTTGTCTTTTGACCTTCATATTAGTTTTATAGGTGGTTGATCTGCTACCCTTACTGAATATTTGCCTTTATCAGTGATTTTTTTTTCTTTGATAATTTTTTTTATTCCTGTTTGTGGTCTTTTCTTTTCCACTTAAGTAAGTTCCTTTAACATTTCTTGTAAGGCCCATTTATTGGTAATAAACTCCTTTAGTTTTTGCTTGTCTGGAAAACTCACTCTCTCTTTCCATTCTGAATGATAACCTTGGCAGGCATTCTTGACCGTAGGTTTTTTCCTTTAGCACTTTGAATATATTGTGTCACTCCCTTCTAGCCTGTAAGGTTTCTGCTGAGAAGTCAGCTGATAGACTTTTGGGGTTTCCTTTGTGTGTAACTTGTTGCTTGTCTCTTGCAGTTTTTAGGATTCTCTCTTTATCTTTAATTCTTGACATTTTGATTATAATGTGTCTTGGTATGTGCATCTTTGGGTTCATCTTCTTTGGTGCTCTCTGTGCTTCCTGTTCCTGGATATCTGTTTCCTTCCTTAGATTAGGAAAGTTTTCAGCTATTATTTCTTCAAATAAATTCTCTACTCCTTTATCTCTCTCTTCTCCTTCTGGGAAACCTGCAATACAGGTGTTAGTATGCTTGATGTTGTTCCAGAAGTTCCTTAGAGTGTCCTTGTTATTCTTAATTCTTTTTTCTGCTTGACTTGTGTAATTTCCTCTAGTCTTTTATCTAGCTTGCTGATCTGTTCTTCTGTGTCATCTATTCTGCTCTTAATTCCCTCTAGTGAACTTTTCATTTCCATTATTGTATCCTTCACTTATGATTGGTTCTTTTTTGTATTTTCCAATTCTTTGTTGAAGTTCTCACTGTGTTCATCTATTCTTCTCCCAAGATCAGAGAGCATCCTTATGACTATTAGTTTGTACTCTTTATCAGGTAGATTGTTTATCTCTGTTTTGTTTAGTTCTTTTTCTGAGGATTTGTCCTGTTCCCTTATTTGGAATATATTCCTTTGTTTCCTCATTTTGCCTACTTCTCTGTGCTTATGTCTATGTATTAGGTAGGTCAGGTATGTCTTCCAATCTTGGAGATGTGGTCTTATGTAAGAGATAACTTATGGGGTCCAGCAATGTGCTTCCCTCTCATCACCAGTTCCAAATGCTCCAGGAGTGTCCCCATGTGGGCTATGTGTGCCCTTCTGTTGTAGTGGGGTTGCTCTTATTGCAGGTGACTGAGTAGGCTAGGCTGGCCTCCAGGCCAGCTTGTTGTAAAGCTCAGCTGTGTGTGGCTGCTACAGTCACTTTAGTCACTTTACTGGATGGAATGAGTCCCAGCACAGTTGGCTGCAATGTCTAATAGCATGCATCTCTGCTGTTTCACTGTTAGGTGACACAGGCTCCCAGAGTGGCTGGTTACTAGGCTCAGGGGCTCACAATTGCCTTAGGCCTCCAGCCTACAAGGCTGTTGTCAGCTCTCTAAGCAGAGAATCTGGGTGGCACCAGCCCCAGATGTGGCAGCATACAATCATTTCAGGTGTTGGGAATCCCTATGTGGCTTAAGATTGCTCTCAGCAGTGAAGCACTGTGACTACAATGTAGTTTTTTTCCTCAGCAGAAATGTATTTCTACCTCTTCCACCTCTGTCAGTGTTGTCCCTTGTTGTGGCAGTTCTTTTTATCCAGTTTCCAGATCTCTCTCAGAGGTAATTGTTCCATAGGTAGTTGTAAATTTGTTGTGTTCATGGGAGGAGGTGAGTTCAGAGTCCTCCTACAACACGATCTACCCAGCAATCCTATATTTATTATTCTTGAAGGAAATATGTCTTATAGGGGATTTATTTTCTAGTGATAATTGAATTGAAGATAATTAAACATTTGTTGACTAAATCAATTTTAGGGCTTTACATTTTCATCAATAATTTAGGTCATTATTAGACTTTTATGATGATCTTTTAATTCCTGTTTCTGTATGTGATAATTTTTGGGATTATTAATATCACAGAACATAGAATGTAAACTTTAGGAAATATTCTAGATAATTTAATCCAACAAAAAAGTGGGAAACACCATAATTTAGCTATGTTTATGGAGGCCTTGCATAATTTTTAATCTATTGTTAGGTGCTTATGATTAGATCTCACAAAATAATTGTTTGGAAGTCAATCATGATGAAATTTAACATTATAAGACATTTTGCCAACAGAGACTGGTAGAAGGAGGAGGTAAGAGTTTAATAGACTTCACTGGATAGTAATCAATGACCCAATCTGCTTTTTGGAGGTCCACTTATCAGATAGGATGAGTCATTTTGAAACAAAATGAAGAAAAAGTTTCTATGACTGCCATTTCTCTTGTTTTTCTAATGCAGCTTGTTGTGTTTATATAGACACATTTCAAGTAAACACTCTAGTAATTGCTGTGATTATTTGAAAGAATTACCTACTTTGCCAGGGATGTAGATTCTGGGTATATGGTAAGTGGCATAGCATTTGAGACCTCATTTATGAAAACAGAGCTGGAGCTGAAGGTTTAAAGAGAGAAGAAATGGGTCTGTATGTGAGGAAAAACATATGTAACATTAGAAGTAACAACTTAATGAACCTGGAGTTATATCAGCAATTAATTCTCATAAGTTTAAGGCCTTCATAAGTCTACTCATCACAGGAATATTCTAAGCTAACACCCAGACCCTACCTCCTCACTATTAGTAATGCTGCACAGTGCAGAATACCCATATTCCTACACCCAGAATTTGCAAGTTTGCTTTGTTTCTTAATGGAGGGTATTTTTGAATCTATGCATGTTTTTCTTAATTTCCCTCTAAAACATCTCAAAACACTTGATATGTTACAAGTTATTCCCTCTGTCTGAAATGTCTTTATTCACTTTTATACATCCTTGCCTTGCCCCAGACTCCTTCAAACATCATGTCTGCCTAGTTTCCTCTTCCTCTACATTTGGGAGGTTGCTGATATGTTTTCTTTTCTGTGCAACATCATCCCTCACTTTTTGCTTTCTTCTCCACATCACATCTCACTGACTCCCATTCAGATTAGGCCCTCCCACATCTATGTACCCATAAAAATCTGTTCACAACTTCTCTATAATAATTCACTTTGTCTTGTAACATTTGTTGATTCAAACATTCCAGCATTGGATTATGGGCTTCTGGATGCCAATAACTTTGTTTTATTTTTCTTTGTATTCCCAGTGCTTAACATATTACTTCTCTGAATATTAATACCTTGTCTACATAAGCTATGTCTGCGATAGAGAACTGAAAGTCTCCTTATTCACTCATTGGAATTCTTTGTTGCAAATATTTTTTCTTGACTTTGCATTTTTCTTTTAACTTTGTTTGATGTGTTTTTTGCTGTATAGAAAATTTTAATATTCATGATGTCAAATCTGTCAATATTTTCCATAATTGCTTGTGTTTCATTTCTCATTTAGGAAGATGGTCCCTATATGAACATTTGGACATGTTCTTCTATATTTTCTTTCAATACTTTTAACACTTTTGTTTTTCTGTCTTAAGAACCGTACAGTCAATGGACATTTCAATTAAGTTAACATCAGAGAATTTTATAAACATTACTGTTTGGAGAAATAAAGCTGGAAACTCTGACTGTTACAGAAACAACTTCAGTTTTCTGTAACTCAGAACTCCTGGAAGAATGAAAGTCTAGTGAATTGATGGAGATAAGTTACATAGGACTGCTCCTGGCATTATGAAATGTCCCAAAAAAGCAAGATTGAAGGGAGTATTTTTGGCTAATGGGATAGAGTTCACACATAGGAAAGAATGGTTTAAATATTTTTATTCTTAGGTTTTAATGATTTTTGGTGTTATTGAAGTGTTATTCTTTTAAAATTTATAATTTTTATTCATTGCTGTTCAACACACATAGGATGTGTCACTTTGCTAGGGCTGCCAGAGTAAAGTTGCACAGACTAGGACAATACAAATTTATTTTCTCACAGTTCTGGAGGCTAGAAGCCTGAGCTCAAGGTTTCATAGGGTCAGTTTCTTCTGAAGCCTCTGCCCTTGGCTTGTAAGTGATCGGCTTCTCACTGTGTCTTCACATGGTCTTTCATTTGTGTGTCTGTGTGTCCTAATCTCCTCTTCTTATAAGGACACTAGTCATATTGGATTAGGACTCACCCTAATAACCTCATTTTAGCTTAATAACCTCTTTAAAGACTCTATCTCCAAACACAGTCACATTCTGTGGTACTAGGGGTTAGGACTTCAGCATATGAGTGGGGGGGTGGCACAATTCAGACTATAACACAGGAATTCATTGATGAACTTTGTATCCACAGAGTTTGCTCATTTTATTAATTATTTCTAACCCCATAACCCCATTCCGCTTTTCAGTGGTTTTCTGCTGAGCTTCTTAGCCCCTTCTCTGAGAAGCTTAAGAATAGGGCAAATGTCTAGAGGAAAAGCCACTGAAAATTGGAGTTGTTGCTCAGTGCCTTCCATCTCCCCTGGATCTCAGCCTGTCTAGTCACAGGGCCCTGATCTCCCCACATTTGTCTCTCTAGTCTTGTGAGATGATGCTCTGCTGGTGTCTCTACCTCTTCACCACGGCCTTCTGCCTGGATTCAGAGTCTCTGATTCAGAGCCAAGAGATACAGATGTTTATGGGGAAGAAGTGACTTACAGAATGTTGGTTCACCTTTCTGTGGTTCTCTTTCCTCTGGGATCTTAGTTTTCAAGTCTTGGTTGCCTCAGCAGCCCTGTAATGCCTCAAATATATATATTTATAGATAGATAAATCTGGATGTTGTGGTGATTTTGGGTAGAAATATTGTCAGCCCTAAGCTAGTCTATTCTAGCTTGAAGCAGAATTTTTCCATGAATGAGTCCATTTGACTCTGGAAATTTGCCACCATTTAAAATATCAACTCTCAGTTAACCTAAAATATCAACTTCCCAATGTCAATTGGACATGAAACTAAGATAATTTCCTTAATTGCCAAGTTAAATGTCAGTTCAATTATATTATTCTTAAGAGATTTAGTTGATAGTACTATTATGAAACATATGAACATTTTATTCTATTTAAAAGGAAATCAAAAGTTCCTGGTTTTTTTTCAACCAATTAAGTAATTTCATTTTTAGTATATACACTCAGAAAAAAAGGAAGTAAAAAATAAAAATTTTTTTCGTCAAATAGGAAAATGTCTAAAATGCGATTAAACAATTTCTCTTGAATAATGTTCATGGCTATAAATACCATAAAGTTTTTATAGCAGGATATTTACTGTATCTAGCACATAGTTATAAACACCAGCCCTTTTATCATTATATATTGGGGCTAATCAGATGAAAACCTATGCATATTATGACTAAAATAGTTTTTGCAATTTAATGTTTAACACAATCTTTGTTCAGTAATAGGAAATACCAATTTTGTTTACTTATTAATAGAAGTCACCAATTTTATTTAACTTGCCACTGTTGACGTTGATTAATGACCATTATTAACACAATTGGATTTGTATGTGAAACGAATTTTCCATGGATCATTTAGGACCTTGACCAGTCATCTTACATGACATTGAGATTAACCAGTTACATTTATATTAGTAAATTACCCAACGTGAACAGTATTGTTTTTCTCATAAGAATGGCCTATTCTACTTTAAAAATAAAAGTTCTTTTTCCTTGTTTTCTTTTACAAAAATGTTTTCATTCTATTCAAGTTGCTTCAGTTTGCTGTTGTTTTAAAGATGTGTTACGAGTCAGAAAGTAGAATATTATTATAAAGATTTAACAATAATAGTTCATAAGCTATCAAAGCTGACTGCTCATAGTAGGGTTGATTAAGCATGCAGGTTCTGGAATTAGAATGCCCGTGTTTGAATCCTAGTTCCACAATTGATTTTAGATGTCTGACTTGTGCAAGTTATTTAACTTTTCCATCTCAGTTACCTGATCTATGAAACGGAGATATAAATACTTCCCAATATTACTCAAGGGGCTGCTTGAGTAAATGCATTCATGAAACTTAGAACAATTCCTGGTACACACTAAGCACTAAATAAATGTTAGCTACTATCATTTTTATACAGGTGAAGTTAAATTAAAATAAATTGAGACAGTCTAGAAAGGTAGATCAATTCTCAAAATGGTAGATTAGAATTTAGGAGTTGGATATAGAAATGAGTCCCACTAATTTTGATTTGGTGATAATTTGACCAAATATTTGGATTCCATAGTCAGTTTGCTGAGCTTCTATATTTTCAGTAACGTTTTCTGTGTTCTCTTCTGTTTCTCTCCTTGCCTCTGTTGTACTTCTCCGTTAAACATTCTTGCTTTCTGTCATCTTCTATCCCTACTCCTCCACTTACCTTTTCTTACATGCTAACAATCTTAATTATATATTTTCATCTTAAAATTAAACCAAACAAAAAAGACATTCCTAGTATCATCTTAGACACTCTTCTCAATTCTTTTTTTCACCACCAAACTTTTCGAAGGTGTTGCCTACATTGGCTGATTTCTCTCACTCACATACATACACACACACACATTGCAAAACAGGTTAAAAATTTTAATCTGGAGGGGCCAGCCTGGTGGCGCAGCGGTTAAGTTCGCACGTTTCGCTTCTCCATGGCCCGGGGTTCTCTGGTTCGGATCCCTGGTGCGGACATGGCACCACTTGGGACACCATGCTGTGGTAGGCATCCCACATATAAAGTAGAGGAAGATGGGCATGGACGTTAGCTCAGGGCCAGGCTTGCTCAGCAGAAAAAGAGAAGGACTGGCAGTAGTTAGCTCAGGGCTAATCTTCCTCAAAAAAAAAAAAAAAAAAAATTTAAGCTGGAAAGGCAGAAAATATGCAAAACGACAGAAGAGATAAGGTGCCTATTTCTGGAGCACCAATTATGCTCAGTTGCATATATTAAAACCTTGATAATACTCTATTAAAACAAGTGCATATATTACGGAGTAGAAGGTACTAATTATGGGAAAATTTTAAGATAAATAAGAGAGTTTAAAAAATCGAATTTAAGATGCTGGCTTAAGTTTTCTCTCTAGGCCTCCAGACATAGAATATCTGGGTGAGATCTGGTCCTCCCAGACTTGGTAGATGCTGTGATGGAAACTTGGATCCAGGGATGACACCTTGATCTCTCTATTGTAAAATCCAGTATTAAACCTTCTCCAAATGGTTTCATGCAATGATGATTTTAGCCCAAATAGTTTATTTCTTGAGGAATCACAAAATGGTGATTCAATTATTTGCTCTGCATTTATTAGTCATAATTGTTCAAAGAATAACATCTCTACCTTGATTTTTATCGTATAACAATGTGTCCAGGGGATCTTCCTTATTCCTTTTCTATTGCTGCATAATTTTTCATCGTGAGAATAGTTTATTGAATGACTTCTCTGTTGAAGAACAATCAAATCACATCCATTTAATTGCTATTGTAAATAATGTCAGAGTAAATAATCTTGAGCATAAGTCATTTAAAAATTTTGCAATATATTTTTGAGACCGATTCCTAGAAATGATATTGCAGGGTCAAAGAATAAATGCATATTTTAGAGGACAAGAATTTGGCCTTCTTACACCTTACATTCTCTTGACCATTATCCCAATATTTATAATATTATGACAATATCAATAATATAGACTGCTAAGCAAAATAACATGATTACATATCCTTTGTTATACTTGGTTTTGCTTTTCTGAAATTAATAATGCCTCTTTACTATTTCACTTATATTTTTTTCTACAAGGCCAAAGGAGTTAGGTGATCAATCAGTTCTGTTTTATTGTTGGGTCCTTCGGTCCTTGTACTCGAATCTGCGTCCACCTCTTGTCCTGAGGTTTTCCCTTGCCATTTCCTGGAAAATCCCTTCGGATCATTTCTGTGTAGGGTCCCTGTTACCTAGACCCTAAAACTTGTTCTTTCTTGCTGCAGTATAACCTCCAGCTTCCTAAGCAAGGGTTCACACAAGGTAAAATTTTTGAGCATTTATATGTCTGAAAATGTCTTTATTCTACCTCACACTTTATTGCCTGTCACACTGGTTATAAAGTCTATGTCAGAAATCAATCTCCCTTAGAATTTTGAAGGTCTTGCTTCAATTCCTTTTTCTTTGCAACATTGTTTTGGAGATGTCTCATGCTATTCTAGTCCCTCTGCCTTCATTTGTTTGGAAGGCCATGGCCAGACTAGATGTTGGCTTAATGAGACATGAGAAACAGAACTCAGAAGTGTGGGATTGTGGCATAGCAAGACTTCCATCGTGTATTACTGGTCACTATTTATGAACACTTGGGTGCTAATGTGGCCCTACCCTGACCCAATGTTGCAATAGCAATGAGCCTGTACTTCTGAGCTCCTCTCACCTGGTTACTCCTTACTCCTCGTGGGCTGTCTTGACTATATAACGTCCAGTGTACTTCCAGTGTACCTCTATGAAAAGCCAAGGGATTCATATTTGTTTACTTGTGTCCTTGTCTTGGATATATCTTTGCACCACTTGTTTATTGGTCAGTTCACCAAATAAAGTGAGGGTAACCTTGAATTATGAGTCATCATTCTTGCCAATCTCTGAAGCTGGACCAATTCTTTGTGATCAGACTGTTATGAAGCTCTCTTACCCCCAGCATTCTGAAATTACAAAATATTTTATCTTAAAGCTTCCTCCACATCTTACCCCCTACAAAATTTGGTGGGCTATTTCAAGTTGGAAGCTCATGTTCCTTAATTCTGAAACATAGTTTTGTATTCTTGTATTATTTCTTTGATGATTTCTGCCCTTGTAACTTTTCTGTTCTCTCTTTCTGAAACTCCTCTTAGCCAAATGTTAGTCTTCCTGGATTAATTCTCTACTTTAACCTTTTCTCATGTCCATAGGTTTGTTTTTTCATTCTAAGGTGTGGGAGATTTCTTGGACTTTATTTTCCAAATTTCTATTGGATAGCATGTTTTTCAGTTTGGATAGCATGTTTTTCATTACCCAAAGCATCGTTGTTCCCAAATTCTTCCTTGAATTCTCTTCTGGTTTTTTTGTATGCAGCATCATACCCTACCTTTGAAGTAACTAATTAGAGGACTGTCTAAAACATTTTCTTCTGTTGCCTGCTTTGTTTCTATTTCCTATGAATGCCTTTATTTGTTCTTTGTCTTTCATGTTATAGACATTCTTTAATTATTTTGTTATTCTTGATTATCCACCAAATTTAAGAGTAAGGTATCAAAAAGCTGATTAGAAGCTATGTATATATGGATTTGATCTGTTGGCTGGTGAGCTTTCAGCAGTGTGATTGTGTAGAAACAAAGTTCTTTTATTCAGGAATCCAAAAATGTCAGTCTCTGCAGGGTATTTATTTAGAACTGATTAGTTTCTCTAAAATAGAATACTCTCATCTTTTGTCTGGTAAGTATTCTCTTCTATCCGCTTCTGTCTGCGCTCTGAGAGCTGAATATAACAAAGAGGAGCAGGGTTCTCAAAATTCCATGTGTAGATTCTTACTTACTCCTCCAATTATCAGTGCAATACCTTGTCCCAGATCTCTGCTGTGTCTGGTGTTTCTGAGCCTAGAGACTTCCTGGTTCAATTTCTCTAGGTAATACCTCTCTGGTTTCATCTGAAGGTAGAAAGAGGTTTCATCATCTGGTCATTCAATGTTCATGGGGTAGAGAAGCAGTATCTGGGTTGTCCAACCACTTTTTACAAAGACTTTCAAACAATCCCACTGGTTTTGGCCCCTCACCTCACCCTGCTCCCATGATACTTGTGGCTGCAATTCCCGAGACTTTTTGGACTTCTGTAGGTGCAAATTAGCCCATCTTTCTTCAGTACTCCTTTCAAAGATCTTTTAGGTGATAGTAATCCCTGCTCCACTAAGATAGATTCCACTCATTCAGTTCACTTTCAATCCACAATTCATTGGGTTAACTCTTTAGTCTACTATTGATTCATGTCCTGTTTTCTTTGTTCCTATGTGTCTATACATTTCCAACGAGAAGTTGGGAGTTGAGAGAGATAAATTCATGTGCTTTTCACCACGTTATATTATAAATCCATTTTCATATTATTTAACTTTATTTCTCACCATTGAATTGTATGTGAGTAGGTAAAAAAGATCACAAAGGAAAAATACTGGTGGTGACGGACCATTTTCTTAATGGAATGGTATTTGATTTGAGATCTGATGAATAAGTAGATGTTAAATCAACTGAAAGTAAGGCCGTGAACATGGTAGCAAGCACTCCAGGCCAGGGAGAAGCGTATGTGCAGAATCCACAAAGCAGAGAGAGAATGGCACATTTGAGAACCTGAATGAATGCTTTATCCAAGGCAGCTGGGAGGGTCCATTTTGAGATCTATTGGGGGAGCTATACAGGAGGCAGATCATGAAAGATTTCAGACGCTTGTTTAGAAAGGTGATCTTAATTCTGAGGGCCTTTGGAAGGTTTAAGCAAGGAAGTTACATGATAAGATTCAGTTTAAAAAAATCAGTCAGTTGCAGTATGGGGAATGCATTGGAAGGAGACAAAAGTGAATGCAGGGAAATAACGTATTACAATGGTCCATATGGAAGAAGATGGCAACTAGGGTCAGTGTATTGTGAGACAATGTGAAGAAAATTGGATAAATTTAAGAGTTTATTTTTATGGTATGCTTTTTGGTGAGGAAGATTGGCCCTGAGCTAACATCCGTTGCCAATCTTCCTCTTTTTTTTTTCTCCCTGAATCTCCAATACATAGTTGTATATCCTAGTTGTAAGTCCTTCCAGTTCTTCTCTGTGGGATGCCACCACAGCATGGTTTGATGAGCCATGTGTAGGTCCATGCCCAGGGTCTGAACTGGTGAACCCCCAGCCACCAAAGCAGAGTGCACAAACATAACCACTATATCACCCGGCCAGCCCCTAAATTTAAGAGATTTTTAACAGTAAAGTTGGATTATTGGAATTTATTGGTAAATTTATTATGGCATGTAATGAGAGGCAGGGAGTCAAGATGATTCCTACATTTCAGATTTGCATAACTACATGGACATTGGTGCCATCTATTGAGACAGGAAATACTGTGGAAAGGCCAGGTTTGGGGGAAAGATTGCAAATTCTGTTTTAGATAGTTTTAGTTTGGTGTTTAAGATATCAAGCAGGCAGCTGAAATATGGTCTGGAACTTTGAAGCGAGTTCTAGGTTGGAGAAACAAATTTACAAACTATATGCATGATAATGAAAGTCACTGGTATGGGTTGCATCACTTCAGAAGAGAGGAGAGAGTGAAGAGAGAAAATGCATATACTCTATGGGGAAGAAAGACTCATCAGTACAAAACTTGTAATTCAATAAAGGTTCTCTCTCTGTAAGGATAAAACCGTCCACAAACTTCCAGCCTCTAATATAGAGCCTGGCACATAATAAAAACATATGTGACTGAATTGAACGACAACAAAAAAGACAACAATTAGGGGGCCTGCCCTGTGGCCAGGTGGTTAAAGTTCCACGTGTTCCACTTCAACAACCCAGGTTCACCGGTTTGGATCCCAGGTGTGGACCTACTCTGCTCATCAACCATGCTGTGGAGGCATCCCACATACAAAGTAAAGGAAGATTGGCATGGATATTAGCTCAGGCAATCTTCCACAAGCCAAAAAAAAAAGAGCAGGATTGGCAAGTGACGTTAGCTCAGGGCGAATCTTCCTCACACACACAAAAAGACAACAATTAATTGCAAAGTTCTTTAAATTTTTCATTTTTACTTGATCTTCAAAGAATTACCTTCATCAGTCTTCTTTTCCTATTCAAATCTTATCCACTATTCGTGATCATCAAGTAGCATAGTCATTATAAAATCTCCTCCCATGTCATTTCCAAGAAAGGTTACTTCTTCCTTGAAACCATAGCATTTTGTTGGTATCTCTGTCATTATACTTTTGTTTTCTTTTTATTTCAGCAACTTATGAACAGGTCTTCTTTTTCCTTTTATTCCATAACTTCCTTGAGGTCAAGAGCTAAGTCTTTTTCAACTTTGCATTCTACACATCTATCTAGCACAATGGCTGATGTAGAAGATGGCCAAAAAACGTTTATTTAATAAATGCATGAATGTGTCTTTATGCTCAGAAACCAGTCACTGTAACAACTCAGTTGCAAAATCCCAGGCCCCAGGATAATAGCCTTGTCACATCCTAGGAGCAGCAAAGCACAAAGTTTTGAAAAATCTCATTCTTTTGGATTTCTGTCGTTACGTGATCTATAGCCTATCACATTTCTTACCTAAAAGAAGGTAAGCTCATGCACTTGTATTTCAACATGAATTTATCCCTAAATAAATACACCGTAAGCCAAAATTAGATTTTTATTTTCTTTAAATTATCAATCAACACTAGAAGGGAAAGAGACATGGAGAGCTACTATTAATGTTTGGGGTCTCCAGATATTCCAGATTGATTTAAAAAAAAAAATGTATATATATATATATATATATACACACACATACTGTTTTGTTTTTTTTAAAGATTGGCCCCAGAGCTAACAACTGTTGCCAATCTTCCGGTTTTTTTTCTGCTTTATCTTCCCAACCCCCCCGTACATAGTTGTTTATCTTAGTTGCAGATGTGGGACGCCGCCTCAATGTGGCCTGACGAGCGGTGCCATGTCCGTGCCCAGGATCCGAACCCCGGGCCGCCGCAGCGGAGAGCGTGAACTTAACCACTCCGCCACAGAGCCAGCCCCTACACATACTGTTTTTAAAGCTAACCAGAGATAAAAGTTTTATAGCTTTCTGCAGGAGATTATGTAACATTAACCACCTTTATGATTAGTAAGTTCCTTATGTTAAACTAACGTTTGTAATGTAATTTTGCTTAAATCCATAGTGAATATTCAAAACTGCTTGTCAGCAGTTTCCTTACTTCCTCATTTCCACTTTTCAATTATTTGAAGACAGTTATTAATTTGTCCCTAGTTAACTCACATGGAGATTACATAGCTTCAAAGTTCTCATTATATGCACCTTATTTTCCATCTTATTGTTTAATAAATCCACTGTTGACCATTTCCAGTTTTTACATAGCCTTCTTAGTTTGTTTTAGGAATATTTTATTACAGTGCATTAAATAATTATCCAGCACCAGTATTATAATTTCCTTTCAAGTTTTCTAAGAATATTTAATAATTAATATAATTAATTTTAAAGGCAAAGTTTTGTTTGGTAAACTGGTTTTAGATTTGTTTTTATTTCTCTATTCCTAAACCAAAACATTAGATGGAAGAGGACCATGGTATTTATGTTGTAAAAAATATTTTGAATAAAAAAATACCCTCAAACAGCAATCTATAATGGAGGTTAATTAAAACTGTATTATTTTTCCCTTAGCTATCAACAACTAGTTTTGGCATAGATTATTGGATTTATAATTAGATGTAATTTGACTTAATTAGTTGGCTATAGCTCTTAATTATGGCATACCTTTTCCCATTATGGCCACTGTAACAGTAGCTTAGGATAAACATTGATGATCCCTCTCGCCAGTGGGACTGCCTCTATCCCTTGGGTTATTTGTGTGATAATGAGAATGAGATTTCAGGAGTGTGACAGACGGTCTGGGCATGAAATACCGTTTTGGCACAGCTCCTTCACTGCCTTTCAAAAATGGCAGCTTATTCCACTAAAAAAAGAGGTTTTATGTGAATTATTATTGTTTTGGTGTGGTTTTCAATCAGAAGGGGTCAAAGGAGGACTTAGGCTAACATTAGAAACATTGAGAAAGCCAAGTTTTTGTGAGAAACTTCCTGAGATGTAAAATATTAATATAACTTACCTAAATTTGCTTTGCTGAATAAAATAAGTCACCTGTATACTTTGAATCCCTTCGTTTGGGAATTCCATGATGCTGTTTCAGCCTCACCCCCCAAATCTATTCTTAAAAGGGTTACTATAAAAGAAGGTAGTAATCCATACTGAAGCTAAAAGAAAGCAACTTTGTATAATGTTCCCTCTGAATAAAGTCAGAATGATACCAATTTTCAAAGAAAACATTTTCAAAGAAGTTAGAGAAGAATGATCCTTAGCTGTTGAATACTCACACATGCAGATATGGAGGCACAAATTATATATGGCACAAAAATAGTTTGGTGTTGAAAATAAAAAATATCCACGCAAATTACATGGTAATTTGGTACTACTTCTCTTGTTTGCAGACCAAATCATTCTTAGTCCATTTCATAATAGCCAATTACAGGTTACTCAAGGGACATGGATCATGCAAATCAGCTCATATTTCACCGAGTGACTGTTTCTTATGTGTTTTAAGCTATTATCTACATTACAGTGCTGCACATGAATCCAGCTCATCTGTACTGTAATTGCCATAAATCAAGTATTCGTTTGCCATTATTTATTGCCTACTATAAAGGGTTTTAATAATATTTAGAGGGCACTGCAATAAAAGCAATCATTTATTGTGTCTGCTTGCAGGGTCACTCAAGGTTTTCAACAAAAGCCAATGTCATTTCCTAATCTTTTAATATTCATAAGGTAACATCACTTACAAATGGTACATTATGATTTATAAACATTTCCGGGCTAGGAACATAAAAGCATCATTATAATTCCTTCCCAGGAAAAGCAGTCAGATTCTGTGGGGCAAATAGCAACATGGGGTACCAGAGCCCTGTGTTCTTAACCGAATCTTGCTCCTCATTGTCCATTGCTCTTGATCATGCCACTTAAACCATTCCCAACTATAAATTACAGGGGGCTTTCAGAGTCCTTCTGCAAGGGAGGATCTGCATTAGAATTTAAAAAGAAGGTTGAGTTTTTCTTCTCTCATCTCAGTAATAACAGAAGTGGCACGGTGTGGTAGACAACTCTGGAGAAGCAGGCAACAAAGACCTGGGTTCAAGTGCTATTTACATCAATTGCTACATGTGCAAACTTTGACAAATGGATCAATCTCTATGAGCATCTGTCTTCATTCATGTAAAATGAGAATAATAACACTTGGTCTACCTATTCAAAGGATCTCTGCAAGGATTATATGACAACCACTCATAAGATATAAAGCAATCCAACTATTAGTTGAAAACACAACCTCCTTGTGAGAAAGGTGGAGATAATTTTCCTCCAGAACACCTTTTGTAAAATAAGTGACTGAAGAAATATATTACTTTGTACTTATCTAGAAAAACCACAGAATCTCAATTCTCAGGCACTTATGTCAACCACACATATTGCTGTTAAATTTTAAAACATATATATATATATATATATATAGTGTGTGTGTGCGTGTGTGAGGAAGATTGGCCCTGAACTAACATCTGTTGCCCATCTTCCTCTTTTTGCTTGAGGAAGATTGTCCCTGAACTAACATCTTTGCCAATCTTCCTCCATTTTATATGTGAGATCCCACCACAGCATGGTCTGATGAGCAGTGTGTAGGTCCACGCCTGGGATCTGAACTTGCAAACCCCAGGCCGCTGAAGTGGAGTGCACGAACTTAACCGCTATGCAACTGGGCTGGTCCCTAAGACATATTTTTAGACCATATCCCCAGACTATGCTTGGGCACCTCCAATGATGGGCAACTTATTGCTCCCAACAGTAGCACACTGAATCTCATGGGTCTCTCTAATTCAGTGCTGAAATTGATTTTACTTCAGGAAGACAAAACAAGTCCAATATCTTCTTTTTTATTCGTTTCTATGATATTTGAAGACAAGTGCATGTCCTGCTCAAGTCTTGTCTTTTTCATATTAAATATTTCCAATCTTTCAACAATTTTTTTATGAAACATGATTTCAATTTACTGGTATATCTGGGTCAATGTATTCTGAAGAATTCTGTTTGATTAAACTTAATTTAACTCTCTTAAAAAATCTTGCATATCTACTACATGTCAGAGATGTACTAAGTGTCAGAGATACAAGCTGAATAAGGTGCCATAAGTGTCCTCAAGGGGCTCCCACTGTAGCCAAGCCGACCTTCGTATTCATAACTATCTACAGTACAATAAGGTCAACTGAAATGAACTGAACACACACTCTATGCCAAGCTCTTTGCCATGACTGGGAATTGAGCAATGAGCCAGGCAGGAATGGTTTCCACCTTCAGTGAGCTTTCATTTTTGTGAGAAATAAAGACAGGTAAAGAGTCATTTGAAAACAAGTTATTAGGTGAGGAAGGAAGGAAGGAGTGTGTAGAAACAAGGAAGAGTGTTGTGTCCCTGAAGGCAGAGACCATTTCTGTCTTGTTCCCTTGTGAATCCCCATTACCTAGCAAGTGCTTAGCACATAGCACGTTTCTGGTAAATACCCTGAATAATGAAAGGAACAGCACAGGTAAGACTTCTTAGAGCTGTGGCATAAGAAGGAAGTGACGCTAGGGAGGAAAGAAGGGACCTTCAGTAGATACCACGAGAGCTGCCCAGATCCCTTCAGTAGCCCCTTAGGTCTGTCTCGGGCAAATAGTTCTGAAGGCACTTTGCCTGCCCTTGAAGCAGACCAGAAGTGCTGGGAAATTAACCCTCCCCTCCCCGACCATTGCACCCCTTAAAGACTGGAGAGAGTTGGGATATGAATACCTCACTTCCCTTGCCCCTCTTGTGGGACAATTCTGTGGCACATGTTCTACAGCGGCCCCCAGATTTTTCCTCAGTGGACTAGGCTTCAGTTCCTTCAGTGGTAACTGCCTTGATAAGACACCCCTTATTGGCTGACTTCTCTTTTGAATCTCATCCTCCACTTCTCTCCCAGTGCTTCCTTCAATGACCAAATGAACTGCTCAAATCCTTAGTTCAGTGTCTAATACTGGAGAAGCCACTCTGAGACAGGGCCACATGATGAAAATGCTTATAAGCCATATTAAAGAGTCTAAAGACTACCAAATTACAATTTTTAAGTGCTAATTAGCAGTATAATTAAAGTATCAGAAGGACTTTTTCATAGCATTTTCAGGACTCTTATTTAGCCTTGCCTGGGCTCTTGGTGGAGCCTCACTCCCTGCCCCCATATTAGAAACAGCAAAGGGGGCCGACTTTTGGTATCCTCCCCTGACAACAGTGCACTCCCAACTGGAGAAATCAGTTCTACAAATAAACCTATGAGGAGGGTCGGGGTAAAACAAAGACTTGGATATCATCTTGACTTCCTGGAGAGTTCTCCTAACTTGATGGCTAGAACATACTGAGCACCCTAGAGACACTTGGAGCTAGTTCTGGACTTCTGAACCATGTATGTGAACAGAGATTGACACACTGGCCATGAGGGCATACAGTCTACTCCGGACACTGATGGCTCAGAAGGAGGACAGGTCTGGACACTAACACAGTGTCTACTCTAGACACACTGACAGACCTGACCTGTCTGCCCTGGAGCTTCCTAACAGGCCAGTTACAATCACAACTCTCAACATACCAACTCTCTCAGAGAGATACAAGATTCCAGAGCCTTTGCCCTGGATGGCAAATAGACCACAGTGAACTTTGGATCACTCTCTCCCACTGATCAGTCCCAGTACTCCAGGTATCCTAGGGAGGTGAGGATGAGATCATTTGCAGGGCCTAATGTGCTATCTTCTATCTAGCTATATGATGTGCTTCTATCTTATAAACATGGGTTCTCCAAGGATCAACAGGATGTTATTTCCAAGTTATAATTCCAGGCAATGAATGCACCAGCATCCAACAATTATACAGCCATCACCCACTCTTAATTTATAATTAATGACAATGACCCAAGTCCTTTTGGTTGTGACTACTAATGGGAATGTTATGTGTTTCTTAGTATTTCTTTCTTTATTCTTTCTAGAATTAATCTAAGCATGAAAACAAGGTGTAACATTAAAAAAAAATTTTTTTTTTTGAGGAAGATTGGCCCTGAGCTAACATCTGTTGCCAATCCTCCTCTTTTTGCTTGAGGAAGATTTCACTGAGCTAACATACGTGCCTATCTTCTTCTATTTTATGTGGGATGCCACCACAGCATGGATTGACAAGCGGTGTTAGGTCCATGCCTGGGATCCGAATCTGCAAACCCCGGGCCACCAAAGAAGAGCACACAGACTTAACCACTACATGACCAGGCTGGCCCAAAATTTCTCTATTTTTAACTTAATATCACACACAAGTATACATACAATCTAATTCATTCTTAGAGTCACAAAGAGAGACTTCTTAACAAGAAGAATTTTTACCATGTGACATCTGTATTTTGTTGCTGTCAGTTATAAGTCCTTCTCTCAAGAATATGATTATTGGATTTCTTAAGTGTTATGTATAAGAAGAACATTTTTCATTGGGTTAAAATAAAATATTTAAATATATGTGAACAAATACTTAAATGAGCTAGATGCTAGGAAAAAGTTACATAACATTGGGTACAGACATGAGATATAATTTTCACCGAAAAATTTGACAAATACTTACAATTTGATAACATATAGCCCTACCCAGGGTTTGAGTGAAACACTATTTTTACAGCTATATACTAATCCAGCAATCCCACATTTGTAAACTTGTACTAAAAATTATAAAGAGATATGCAATGATTTGGCTATAAGAACGTTTATAACATTCTTGCTTATAGTGTCAAAAATTGTGAAAAGTCTAAATATTTAATTACATAGATTAACAAAATTAATTTTGGAGATCTCTACCAACATTCTCTTGAGTCATTAAGAATAGTATTATAGATGAATATTTATTGATATTATAAAACAACTTATTGTTCATTTCTTAAAAACAGGTTACAAGAAGGTATAAAGTGAGTTTAAATTTTTATAAAATAAAATACGTGTAGCTATACACACAATTTATAGTTGTAAGGATAGACATCAAAAGAGTAACATGGGGGTGGCCTGGGGTGTAGAGGTTAAGTTCCTGCACTCCACTTCAGCGGCCCGGGGTTCGCCGGTTCGGATCCTGGGCACAGACCTAGCACAGCTTATCAAGCCATGCTGTGGCAGATGTCCCACTTATAAGGTAGAGGAAGATGGGCACAGAGGATAGCTCAGGGCCAATCTTCCTCAGCAAAAAGAGGAGGATTGGCGACAGATGTTAGCTTAAGTTTAATCTTCCTCAAAAGAAAACAGGGCTTATCTTTGTTTGGTAGATACTATGAATGAGTTTTAAAGATTTTTTCTTCACTCTTCTTATATTTATTTTTCAATTTTTTTAAATAAGGAGGATCACACAAAAAATAGCTAAAGTATACATTAAAAAGAGTCTTTAATGGGGGCTGGCCCCGTGGCCGAGCGGTTAAGTTCGCGCGCTCTGCTGCAGGCAGCCCAGTGTTTCGTTGGTTCGAATCCTGGGCGCGGACATGGCACTGCTCATCAAACCACGCTGAGGCAGCATCCCACATGCCACAACTAGAAGAACCCACAACGAAGAATATACAACTATGTACTGGGGGCTTTGGGGAGAAAAAGGAAAAAATAAAATCTTTAAAAAAAAAAAAAGAGTCTTTAATGGCATATGAAAGAGTTAAAATTTTCTCCTGGAGGTAACGGGAAAATAGCCCATGTTTTTAAAAGCAGGGAAGCAGAATGGTCAGATGAATAGCTGAGAAGATATCTTAACAGTTGGCACCAAAGTTTCTCTAAGAAACGGGTTTTTTTTTGTACAAATAAAGATTGAGATAAGCTATTTGAAGGTGGCAAATGAGATCTTGAAGATACAGGAAAAAAAATGATAACTAAGCAAAGTAGAGGCAAAACCATTCTGCATAAGAAATTATCAAGAATGTAAAGGTGAGGGAGATGGTAGAAGAGAGGAGGGATGGTAAGGATAGAGAGAGAGAAAGAGAGAGAGAAAGAATATTGCAGAAGGCCAGGATTGTATCAAATCATGCCTGGTGAGAAGTTTCCAATGGTGAGGAGGCTGAAGTAATTTTAAGTATATATCTAATATTTAACAAATACCTAATGTTGCATTCTTAATTGGTTGCAATGCTGTGATATAAACCTGCTCCATCACCTCATACCTTCAGTAGAGTTTGACATTCCAGCTCAGTGTGGACGTGTTTAAGGAATAAAGTGTTGGAGCCATAAAGAGAGGTGGGTCTAATGCAGATAGACATGAATCATTGACGCATTTGTCAATTTCCATGGGACCTTGGGCAAATTTCTTAACGAGCTGCAGTTTACTGAGTTAACGTTTAATCATTGCTTTAAAGAAACTGCTAGTAATTATTATTTATTAACTGCCAACCACATGGCAGGCAGTATTCTAAGGGATTTTACAGGTATTTATTCATTTAATCCTCAGGATAACCCTATGAGGGTATAAACTATTTTATTTATAAGCTCAGTGTGCCTCAGGTGAGAAAACTAAGGCACATTGAAGTTAAATAACCTATTTGAGGTCACACAGCTTGAAAGTGAAGGAGCTGGAATTTAAATCAGGTAATGTAGTTCCAGAGCATGTATTTTCATCCACCCATGTTACACTGCTCCTCAGAGGTTGGTTACAAGCTTTGGAGAACCAAACAAGACAATGTTTGTTAACACCAAGCATTGTGACTGATACATAGAGAAGAGCTCGGCAGATTTTTGTTATATTTCTTCTTTTTTGTTGAATTCCCTCTGTATTTATAAAACTTGTTTACAAAGAGGTCAAAAGATATTCTGTGGAATGTCTTTAAGCTTAGATACAATATTACTTTTTATATTTTCCTGACCAAGAAATAAAAGAATTACCTGAAACAAGGAAAAGAGATTAGATGCGTCTTATTCTTCCAAGCAATCCCTATCTTCTTTTCTATTCTAGTCTAGGATTTATTTAAGATGGAGGCCAAGCCCATTTGTCTGCAGCCTGTTGAGTTTAAATTCATACATTTATCAAAGCAGAGCCACATACCTTATTTCACTTGTTCCCCACAGCAAGATCCACAAAAGACATTCTTCATTTCTGTGAATGAGGAAACAGAGACTTAGAGAAGTAAATGCCTTGATCAAGCCCATGTGTGTAACAAGCCAAGGAATTGTATTAAAAGTTGGGATGCTTGGGGGGCCAGCCGGGTGGTGTAGTGGCTAAGTTCTCATGCTCCACTTTAGCAGCCCAGGGTTCACAGGTTCGGATCCCAGTGCAGACCTAGCACCGCTCCTCAAGCCACGCTGTGGCTGCATCCCCCTTAAAATAGAGGAAGACGGGCACAGATGTTAGCTCAGCGACAATCTTCCTCAAGCAAAAGGAGGATGATGGCAACAGATGTTAGTTGAGGGCCAATCCTCCTCCCAAAAACCAACAAAGAAAGTTGGATACCTACTTCCAGTCAAGGGCTTAACTGTCAGGATCAACACGGTTTTTTACAAATTTCATGGTCACCTAATTATATATGTATACAGAGAGAGAAGTGGAGACAAAATATAACATGCAACTGAGTATTTTTGCTATAGATAAGCAGAATATGTGTAAAAAGAATCAGGCAAATTTTCTAAATATGATGTATAATATATATCAAAATAGAATATTTTTGGGTTATTTTTATCGAGTTATATTGATGTCACTGCTTCCATTCATTAGGGTAAATAATTAGGAAAACTCGCATTTAGAATTTTCCACATGTAATAATTTCTACAGATAAAAGAACTGAATCTTAAAGCGGAAGGAAAACCCAAACTGTAGAAATAAAAAATCAAAGGCCCAGACAACCCATTAAATTTATTGACAGTAAATTTTTCTCCTAATCCCTAAGACTTCTGCTGAGCTGAAATCTGAAAATATTTAAAATTCTTGCTTAAATATAGTTAAAACCATGAACAAATCTCTGTAGCAAATAGACTTTCCATGTCTGCAGTCACTTAATAGCTGACAAATAGTTTCTATTAGGCCCTATCTTAATTGGTACTTGAACTTTTTGCCTTAAGCTGATTTAGCCTCCGTAATCCTCCCCGTCTTATCAACTACAATGGCCAGCTCCCCTGAAGCTTACCACACTGTGCACATACTGCACATGTTTATGGTCCAGCTCTTTGGGCATTTTCCCCTTGTTCATGACTGAGACATCGTGTGGTCTGTCACAAGTGAATTAACTTTGAAATGTCCATATACCAAGATGTGTAGTTTCTTTAATCTTAAAGTCCATTTAATTTCATGAAACCCAGCCCACATATTCCACAATCTGACAACCAACCAACCAAACAAACTAGTTATGGTACTTATGTATAAAATCATTTTATTATCGCAGATGCTGGTAGTTAGAGAATAGTCTTCTATCAGCTCTCAAAATTAAACATTCATTTTACCCAGATTGCATAAAAGTATGGTGACTTTTATCCCTTTGCCTTCCCAACCATGTCTGGCTGATAAATGGCTTAGATTTATGTACCAGGATGCTATAGAGCAGCCAGCCATTAACTACCTCCAGGATTGTTACACGCCCTCTCCTTGCTTCAGCTGGACCACCTCTGCCTTCCTTGCTCAGTGAAGCCAGTCCTGCTTTCCATTCCTTTCTTTGGTCAAGCTGAATGACAGCCTCTGATTTTCCTTGCTGGGAGGCATCCATCAGTGCATCCACAATCTCTTTCAACATATTTACACACTGTGTGTGCTCACATGATTGAGACTGTGCCAACAGTTCACAAGACACTTGGCCCCCAACCTATAATTGAGTATTGTGCTGAAATATCAGGCTAACTAAGTGAGAAGCACATGCTAGAACTGTTAAAAAAGACAGTAACACTGTACAAACAACACTAAGCTTGATGTCAGGGAAACAGTAGACTCCTGAGTTGTGACTTTATGAACCACCAGCTCCCTCAGAATTGGTCAATTCAGCCAATTCACTTCAGCCTCGATGGAAAGCAATGGTCTATTGATTTTTTTTTCTTTTAAACTGTATGGAAGGAAAACATTTATCTGATTGGGTGAATCTATTTGGTTAAAAACACATTTAATTTAGTGAAATAGCCTTATGTCTTAAGTCATTAAAAAATTCATTACTCTGGGCCTGGCCCTGTGGTTAAGTTTGGCAATGCTTCACTTTGGCAGCCTGAGTTCACAGGTTTGGATTCCAGGCACTGACCTATACCACTCATCAGCCATGCTGTGGCAGTGACCCACATATAAAATGGAGGAAGATGGGTATAGATGTTAGCTCAGGTCTAATCTTCCTCAAGCCATACAAGAGGAAGTTGGGCAACAGATGTTAGCTCAGGGTTAATCTTCCTCAGCAAAAAAAAATAATAAAATTCATTACTGGAAAATAGGTGTAGTTACATATGTAGATATATACATTTACACACAATCATACATATATTTATATATACATATATATTTCTATATATTATATACTTATATATAATTTATGAGAATCCTTCAGTTTTCAAAATAGTTTAATTTTTCTGTTTATGGGAATTTTAATGTTCAAAAATCAAATTAAAGTTATAAAAATCTAGGCATTCTTTCTCTAACTTCAACAACAAAATATAACATTTTAAAAATGTTCAAAATAATAGCAACATTTCTCATTTGATACTGAAGTAGAATAGGTGACCTTTCCAAAATAGACCCTGTAATACTTCATTTTATGTATTTGCATACATTTTTCAATTGGTAAATTTAAAATAATAAAAATAACTAAAATGAGTTACCAAATAATTCTAGCCCATCGAGTGGAAACATATTTGAATGAGTTAAATAATCCAGTGAAACCTGTGGGGAGTCCTGTGTGTGAAGTGTATTTATTTTTCTCAAGTCCATTTTATTCTGTACTCACTAACATTTGTAATATATGACTTCCCCATGCAACAATAATTTAATGATACTTTATTCCTTGCTTGAAAAGCAAAAGAAATATTATCAGGCAGCATTACAATAAGCTAAACCAATTACCTTCTAAAATGATTTTAATGCAGGCAAAATACGAGTTACCATTTTAGCCTAGTGAGATTTATTAAGACTTCAATTCAAAGCAGTAAACTAGGCTTCTTATGTTACATCACTTGCTATTGAGTTTTGATTAATATTTTGAAACTTTGTACTTTATACTACAAAATTTTTAAATGTCATATCCTTGCAGATTTTGTGTAAAGAAACTAACAATATCTTCCAGGCCATTTGGTTGGACCTGTCATATATACACATTCAAATTCAAGGCATACACTGTAAAAGCTAATGCTAAGAGTGACAGACCCACCAAATAGTTTAAAAATTGCTCCCATGTCCGTAATTCAAAAGAGGTGAGGAAAAAATTAAAGAAAAACTAATATGAACCCTTGACCTCTTGAAAAATCCTGACTCTCGAGTTATTAATATGCTATGCAAAGGCTTGCCAACATTACGCTAGACATTCTTCTAAGGAGACAAGTAGATATTGTAAATCAGATACTTTTTTTCTTTCGCCTCAAGGATAAGAATCAGTCCTGTCCTTAAATTCTGCCCGCACAGATCCCCTGCAATAAAATGATTATTTTCTCTTGTCATTGCCTGGCTCATATATTAGCATTAGGTGCACTATTTTATCTGAGGACTGAAAGAGAGTTAAAGCATATATTTCTTCTTCAACCACTTTTATCTCTTCTTCTTCAGTGGTGTTAGCATCTTTTTGTTTCTTACAGTTATCCTGAGATTAAGTGCCTATTTTTCAGGGAAAACTCAAAGAACTAGAAAAAGATTTTGTTTAAATAGAGAAACCAAAACAATATCTTTTAAAAATGACCTTTCTTTCCTACCCGTGTGCTTATTTAACTGTGCACTCAGGGGCTACAGGCAACATGCAACAGAATGTGCGACCGCGCAGAATAAAGTACAATATTAATGACCACTCAATAGCAAGATACTAAGAGATGCCTATGATTTAACACTTAAGGGAGATTCATTTTTGATTATAAAATTATAAGGCCTTTAGTTTTCTTTTTGGCCCGTTGCATATTCTCAGTCAGTGCAGGAGTGCTATTTTCTGTATTTTCATAACGGTTAATAGATAACTTCAGACTGGCTAAAAATCACTGCTCTCAGGAAAAATAATGTTGTAGCCCAAACACAGAGGGCAGATGCCATAATATCACTCCCAGATGGAGATCCCATTGTGATCTGGAAAGAGATGATGTGAGTTACACACCTCAGGATTACTCTCCCCATCATCACAAAGGTTCATTTTTTTTATTATGTGTATTTTATGTGCATTGTCTCATTTAATCCCCATAAAAATTTCATAAAATAAATACTACTATTAATCTATTTTATATGAGGAGCCTGAAAAATTCATTTGTGACTTGTATAAAGTCGTGTATCTATAATTACAAAGGCAGTGCTCTGAATTTTATTTTGCCCCTTTCTCCTCCTCACTGTATATGGTAAGCAAATTGGGACACATACTGTAGTATCTACAAGGGGCAATATATACAGAAATTAAGATCAGAGGCTCTGGAGCCAGGCTGCCTGGGTTCGTATTTTAGCTCTGTTACTTAAGTATTTGGCCAGTAAGTAAGTACTTACCCTTGCCTTCCCTTAGGCAAAGGAATAGTCCTTATCTCATAGGGTTGTGGCAAAGAGCACAAGAGGTAGCATGTGTAAAGTGCTCAAAACACTGCCTGGCACACAGGATGTCCTCCACAAACTAGGAGATTGCGCATACATTCATTCCCCAACCATTTATCAACATTTCACTGTGTGCAAGGTACTTGCAGGTTGGGAAAATGAGTGACAGTCTATGTTCTCAAAGATATTAAAATCTAATAGGGAGACTTGCACATCACTAAATAAATGTCAATAATGGCTATAAATCTATTGCTCAAGGAGTTTAAAGAAACATTTGAGTGTAGACGAGAGGATGCTTGATGGATGAGGTGCATTTAGACATAACCAGGAAGAATGGACAGATTTTGGAGAGGCAGAGGAAAGGTGGTGGGAAGTAATTTATTGGCCTGGGTAGATGAAACAGTGGGACAATCTTAAAATCTCTTTCAAAAACTCTTGGGTTTTCACTCTTCTAGATGAAGTGGACAGCCCATTCTCCAGACTAACACACCAAGTGTCTTTCTAGTCATAGAAGAAAACTCTCTCTTCTTAAATAAGAAAATTCAGGTCAGGCATTTCAATGTCCTGATCTTTCAAACATAGCAGTTTGTACATTTAATTTTTTATGAAGCAATAAAACTGATTTCATTTTTTTTTAATAAGAGAAGTCTTTTGGTGTTCAGAGACCAATTCCAATGTGTATATTGGTCATACTTCCCCACACACCACCAAGCAATTCTCAGGCATTAGCAGGTGGTCCAAGAATTCAACTCAATTCTGTCACTATATAGCCAGAGATACCATCAGATTCCACAGGTTAAAGATGCAGTCCTATACTATTGCATGCCCCCAACCACTTCAGATGCCAGTCAAAAGTCCAGATCGTTATCTGTACTTCTGATTGGCTGGCTATAAGTCAGAGGTTCCCATGATCCCCTCCTAGGGTTTGATTAATTTACCAGAGTGGCTCACAGTACTCAGAGAAACATTTTACTTACTAGATTACTAGTTTACTATAAAAGGATATAACTCAGGAACAATCAGGTAGAAGAGATGCATAAAGCAGGGTATGGGGAGGGGTTCGGACCTTCCATGCCCAATCCAGGTGCCCCTCTCTCCCTAAATCTCCATGTGTTCACCAACCTGGAAGCTCTTTAACTCTATCCTTTTGGGTTTTTAGGAAGCTTCATCACATAAGCATGATTGATTAAATAATGGACCATCGGCGATAGAACTCCATCTCCAGCCCCTCTCCCTTCCCTGGAAGTCGGGTGGGGTGTGTGGGAGACTGAGAGTTCCAACCTTCTAATCACATGGTTGGCCCCACTGGCAGCCAGTCCCATCCTTAGGTGCTTTCCAAAAATCACCTCATTAACATAACAAAAGACACCTTTATCACTCTCAGCACTTAGGACATTCTAAGGGTTTTTGGAGCTCTAAACCAGAAATGGGACAAAAACCAAATATGTATTTCTTATTATAAATCACACTGTCACAGGAAGCAAGAAAACCAATAGCTGCAATCTGAAATTGTCCCGTATGCAGTTCGTTAGAGCAGGCCTGGTCTTATGTAGAGAGGAAGAGTTTGGAAGTCATGGATCTTTACATCTTGTCTTTAGAATGTCATGTCTCCTCCTCTCCTCCTGGTCCCTCCTCACTTAAGCTTGGCTTTTAGTTCAGCAATCTAGAAAGGATAATGGACAGATTGCCAGATTTACTCTGTCCAAAACACATCATCCTCCCCACAAACCAGCTGTTCATCACCCTCCTCTTCCTCACACGGGCCAGATTAGAAATTTAAGTGTCATCATCAACATTTTCCACTTGCTTGTCTCAAAGATCTGGGCCTTGAGATTAAAATTCGAAAATGTCAGGGCTGGCCCCATAGCATACCTGTTAAGTTCCCATGCTCTGCTTTAGCAGCCCAGGGTTTGCTGGTTCGAATCCCAGGCATGGACATACGCAACACTTATCAAGCCATGCTGTGGCAGCCATCCCACATATAAAATGCAGGAAGATGGGCACAGAGGTTAGCTCTGTTAGGGGCACAGATGTTAGGGCCAATCTTCCTCCAAAAAAGAGGAGGATTTGTGGCAGTTGTCAGCTCAGGGCTCATCTTCCTCAAAAAAAAAAAAAAAATCCAAAATGTCACTAAGACTGGTGGCTTCAACCCCTGTTACTTTGCCACAGACTGTTACAATTGCTTTGCAATTGGTCTCCCTATTTCCTGCCCATTTCCCTTACTCTTCATCCTACATGTTTTGCCAGAAAAAAAAAAAGTCTAAAGAATAACGGTTTCTCTACTGAAGAAATTCCCAAGTCTTCCTATTTTCCACAGAATAAGTTTATACTCAACCTACCGCTCAAGGTTTTCTAGAACCAGACCCCAGCCTGCCTGGTCTCCCATTCTTGCCCTCTTACTGCCTTTTTTTTTGGAGATTTCAACTTAAAGACAGAATAAAGGGATCACTCCTTCAAAGGAGTTCTCTCTCATTCAAATGCCTACCCCCTCAAAGATCTTCCTACTGGAATTCCACAGAGTTTTGAAAAGCAACCTCAATAATTCCATCTTTGAATCCCACCAGCAGTTCCTCCTTTCTCTAAATTCCCATTGCACTTTGTATATACCTTTTGGGACATTCAACAGGTTCTAAATTGTGTTATAATCACATATGTAGCATTTTCAATGAGGAGCCACTTATATTAGAAAAAAATGCATTCCACAGCACTTGGTGTAGTGTCTTAAACAACAAGCTCAAAAGATGTGTATCAAATGAATGAACAAATGAATGAATGAGCCATCGAGAGTGCAAGGATAAGGAAAGAAACAGATACTTTTCAATTTGCAAAAAAGAGATCTCCAGAGTTTCACTTAGTGCAGATCAGAATTCAGTCTTCTGATAATTACATACAAAGACTTCTGCTGTGTATAAAAGGAGTGGAACAAGTAGGCGGGCTTTGTTAAAGCAGAGAAATCCAGGAATCAGCATTTTCAGAGAAGAAAATAGGTCTTTGGGTATTGATATGTAATTCAACATCATTAAAGTTATAGCAAGATAACAACATATCTGTGTTGAAGTATTTCCAAATTTATAATGTATGATTACTTGGTAGTAGGCAATGAAGGACAGCAAGTTTCAACAAGACAGTTGTAAAGATCTTTCTAAATTTATACAGCTTATAAAGAATGCTTCTTGCCTATCTATGGAGAGGTACCCATAATTGCGTCTAGCAATTACTTGCGGCTTATTGTCAGAGTTAAAAGATTCTGTGGACGCTAGTGCTTCCAGATTCTTCAGCTTATAACATTTCAAGCCGCCCTTGAACGTGAATGTGCTGTATAAATTTGAAAAAAAAAATAATACAGGAATCATGCCATTCCTTTACTGACAAGCGCTCACACTTTCTATGACCCAGTGCCACATATCTACTGGATTCTAAGTTTAGTGAGAGGAAGAGATGAAGATTTCGAACCAGATAATTTCATTCCATTTTAACTGTTGTTCCAGCTAAAAGCATCACTTGGAATTTAAATCAAAGCCAGCTTTAATGAACTAAACCAGCCCTATATGAAAATGCTTCATTTCACACCAAATCTCAAAGCTGATTATGCATGTATGCTATTTGCAAGGGGGAAATTCGATTGGCTCACACACTGAAAGAAGTTAGTATTGCAGCCACTTATATCTCAGATGACATGAAGCATTAGTTTGCTCTGATAAAGTAAACAAGCCACGATGAAAAGATCACTAACACAAACAAATTTTTGCTAACAAGATTTGAGGGTGCCTTAGAGACTCAGCACACACTCCTTGGATTCGGGACTCAGAGTTTGAAAGATAAGGGAAATGTGCTTTAAAGGAACAGGGCAGAGAAATCCCTGCTTTTTCTCAGGTGAGTCTCCTAGATCACGACCTATGAGATCCTGTATGATCTGGCCCCCTGTTTCCTGGACAAACCTCCTCTTTTCTGTTCTCCCTGTCCCTCACTCTGCTCCAGGCCCTGTGGAGTTCAAAGCCTTTTATTCACTCCGAGCCTTTGCACTGAGCTCTTCTCATGGGCTCATGCCTATTCTGCAGGTTGGCTCTGTCCAGTACGGCAGCCAGCAGCCACCTGTGCTGTCAAGAGCTTAAACTGTGGCTGGTGGGAAGGAAGCTGTACTGTCGGATTTTGAAAATTTAGTAGATAAAAAAATTGACGTCGTTAATAATTTTTCGTATTGGCTACACGTTGAAGTGATAATATTTTGGATATATGGGTTAAATAAAACATATCATTAAATTAATTTTACCTATTTCTTTTCATAATGTGGCTACTGGAAAATTTAAAATTACACATGTGGTTTGCATTGATGGCTCGCATTGTATTTCAAATGGACCACACTTCTCTCTATAGTAACCCACATGTCACTGCAGAGAGTTAGATTTGTCAGAAGGCATTTGTTTGCTAATTTTCTCTGTTTTATACATTGCTGTATCCAAACCACTTAGACCCATGTGAGGCATGAAATAAATATCTGTGAAATGAACTAATGTATTATACATGCGGTGATTAAGAGTTTGGGCTCAGGAATCCAGCTGCCTGGCTTTCAGTCCCAGTTTAGCTATTTATTAACTCCATGAGCTGAAACAAGGGACTTATTCTCTCACAGGGTGGTAACTGTTAACATGAAGTGGATTCTTCCATTTAAAGTGCTTATATCAGCGTCTGATAGGTAGTAAGTGCCCGATAAATACTAGCTATGCGTAAGTATTATTATCCCATTCTGTAGACAGGAATGTAAGACACAATAATGCTAAGGCTTTTGTTACTCAGATGGTAAACAGTAGGATCATGACTTAACTATTGGACCATATGACTCCAAGGCTCATTTTCTGCCTATTACATGAGTGGAAATCAATAATTGATGTAAATAAATCTGGAGTCAATTTTAAAAGTTACTTCAATAATGTTAAAGGTAGATATAGGATGATTCATATCTGGCCATCCTGAATGATATCAGCCTTTGGACTCTAAACTGAGCATTATCTGTTAAAAATGTGACATGTGATAACATTTATTGTGTTAGTTAATATTTACTTACTTTTGTTAGCAGCAGACGCTCTCTTACATATTACAGGAATTAATGTATTCAATTGTTACGCCAACTCTGGAAGTGGACACTATTCATCAACATCCCTATTTTCCAGATGAGAAAATTGAGGCACAGAGAGGTCAGGTACCTTGCCAGAGTCACACAGTTAGGACATGAAGGAGTTGGAATTGCACGTCAGCTGTTGTGGCCCCCAGAGCCTGTGCTCTCCCATCTCTGCTGCACGGCATTCTCCTCTCACATCTCATGCCTGCGGGACAGTAGAAGACGGGTGGGTGAGCATTCAGCCTTGCAGTTGCTGTGATTAACTGAAAGATAGGAACTGACTTGTGGTATTTATCAGTAACAGTACATTTTCTAAGAAAAAATGTTTTTCTGACTCAAACTGTGGAATGGACCATCTAAAAGTAAATTTTCCTTCCAAAAGACATCTTTATAATCCATATAGACCTAGGCCATCAAAACCTCTGCTGTCCTGAGGATTATTTCCCCTTAATTGGACTTAAAACAAGAATAAATTATCCTGTATGGCGTACTATATCAGGCCCAATCAAGCTCAGCAAGCGACTATACGCTTCTCTCTTCAGAAGCCCAGCGCAATAGATCCTATGCGGATGACACTTACACTATTTAAATAAAACCCGACTAAGTTTATGATTGAAGAAGCCATCATCTTTCATTAGAATGAGAAAATAAATTTTCAGTAGCAGGCTACTAACATGTTTGAATGGCTCAATTCATTTTCTAGCAGGTCACGGCCAATATCCACCACGGAGCAGTCTTGTTGCAAACAATCCTCTTAAAGAATCTACTTTGTCTTGATGACTAAGAGATGTGTTCTTCCCCTGACAAGAAATGAAAAAAAAAAAAAAAAACCTAAACCCTCTGAAGGTTTTCACATTTCAGTGATTTGGTTCCGTGCTCTTCCATCCTGTGTGAGGGGAAAAGGAAGCAAGGGATCAGGCTCTTAAAGGGACAGATCATGCACGATCAGTGAGCACTCGCAGCCATATGGCAGAAGCAATTGAAACCTGGAGAAATCAGCAGCCAGAGGCAGCCTGGAATAGAAAGAGGCACCACAGGAGAGTGAGAGAGGCCAGGTTCTGCTTCAGCCTTGTGACTCTCTGCCTCTGTGTATTTGAGCATCTCACAGTCCTTTTCCTGCTAATTATTTATAAAATGACAGCGTTCAATTAGATCACAAGATCATTTCCAGTCTGTACAAGATCTTTCTTAATTTGTACATGTGTCAGAGAATTCCAATGTCGAGAATCTCGTCAGCACGTGGGAGTCACAGGGAGGTGGTCCCCTCAATAGAACCTGGAGGGGAGGGACATGATGCCCTCTGGTAGATAAAGTAGCCAAATCCACACACAACAGCGGTGGCCAGTCATCAGGGAGAGTTAACTGGGAAAATGCATATGACTCTGAGATTGAAGGGCTTGGGAACACTCGTAACTCAGGAGCACAGAAATGGAATGCAACGATGTCTATTGGGTTGAAATCTAGACATGTGTATCATCCTTTTTCTGGAGAAGGATGATGTGAACAAAGGAAGCATAGTCACCCTGGAAATATAAAAAGGAAGACCAAGTCGATTTGTATTGTTTACTCACCTATCCAGTTCTGAGTCTGGGAGGGTAGGGAGAGGCATTTCCCTCTGATGAGATGGGTAGATCAGACCCCTAGAGCTTGATGCACTTGAGTGTTCAGATCAGATAATGCTCACTCACCTTGTTCTGATTCTGCTCTTAGCAAGCATCCTTTGGTCAACAGGGAGGGAATGCATTGGGAAGACTAACATCAATGTTCAATTTGTCTGTGGTTATGTATGCATATTTTTTTATTGGAAATAAGTAAATCTGCATTCAGATGCTATTCCTACAAGAAATGAGCCTCAGGGAGTATATGCACCAACTGGCTGACTCAAGTATTCTAGTCTATCTAATAATTGTATTTCTCATTCTAATTTTGTTAATTGACATTGTAGTTGAAACGTACCCACCTCAGTGAGCTTTACTAATGGGAGTCTGTTCCTGGGAAACAGATCTCTTCTAAGGATTCTGGAAGATGAGGTTTAAAACCACACATCCCTAAGTGTTCTGGACTTTGGGTTCACTCTTCCTTTCAAAATGCAAATAACAGTAGTCCCAGTCTCTTTCTTGCTTGATTAGTAGGAAATCCTGTCTTTTCCCCACTTTGAGTGTTTTTTTTTTTTAAGATTGTTACCTGAGCTAACAACTGTTGCCTATCTTTTCTTTTTTTTTTTTCTGCTTTTTCTCCCCAAATCTCCCTGGTACATAGGAGTATATATCTTAGTTGCAGGTCCTTCTAGTTGTGGCATGTGGGACACCGCCTCAACTTGGTCTGACGAGCAGTGCCATGTCCGCGCCCAGGATCTGAACCGGCGAAACCCTGGGCCGCCGCAGCGAAGCGCGCGAACTTAACCACTCGGCCACCGGGCCAGCCACCCCTACCTCCGCACCCGGAGTATTTCTTGATTTCTAAGAATATCCACAAGTCCTAAAACCTGTCTTGGTTGTCACTCATCATCTCTGTCAGCCGTCTTCCTTCCTACCAGCAGGTTTCTGTGGAGCTCCTCCTACGCAGTGTCACCACAGGCCTGGCACAGGCTTGAGAACGCACCCGGTTTACTTCACTAAAGACGTGGGCTTATAAAAAAGAATAACAACCAAAAAAAGGACAAGAAAAAATTCTTAAAGCTGGACAAAGATTTTGTTATGAGTTGTTAAAGACCTAGCCCCCAGTACCTTAGAATGTGACCATATTTGGAAATAGAGTTTTTGCAGAGGTAATTAGTTACAATGAGGTCGTACTGCAGTAGAGCAGGCCCCTACTCCAATATGACTGGCATCCTTACAAAAAGGGGAACTGTGGACACAGACACAGGCACACAGGGAGAACGCCACGGGAGGATTGAAGCTCCACCGCCACAAGCCAAGAAACCATAGAAAGCTAGGAGAAAGGCCTGGGACAGATTCTCTGCTAGCACCTTCAGAGGGAGCATGGCCCCACTGACACCTTGATATTGGACTTGAAGCCTCCAGAACTATGAGACAATAAATTTCTCCTGTTTAAACCACTTAGTTTGTGGTACTTTGTTACAGCGGCCCTAGCAAACTAGTACAGGTATTATGGCTCCTTCAAACTTCAGACTTGGCCCCTCCATAGGCCCCTAGAGCTTGATGCATCTTTGGCCCCAACCTGCTGCCACACTGCAGGGACCGGATCACCTACAGATAAACCTGCAAGTCTCTGTAGCAGGGGCGCTGGCTCTCCTTACCTACTGTCTAGGCCCCACAACCAACTTTACGGTGTCCCATATGACAGATTAAAAATAAGAAAATATTCTTTCTCTACAGCTAGTGTCAGATCTCTTTCACAGTCAAGATCAAAATGAGTTCTGCTGAGATGCAATTCTGATCATAACGAGAAAAGTTGTCTCCAACTTCATTGCAGGATAATGTTGGGCCTTACCTTGGTGCAACCATAGAGGCCCATGAAACATTCATCCAAAAGTAAAGTGTTCTCCTCAAGATTGAATTCTGCTTGTCACTGCAGAAGACAGTCGTAAAATAGTAGTTGGGCTTCTCTCTAGTCATTTGGGTTTCAGGGTGTAAGGAGCCCTGTACCCTCGTTTAACCCCGTACCTAGCTAATCTCATAGGAGCTATGAGATTGATGAACTCACTGGGGATACAGTGTGAATTCTTAGATCACTGTCACCTCCTGAGGTCCCCTGGCTAGGATTTCCCAAGGCCAGTGAATGGAGACCATGCCCCACCCATGGCTATCTCTGCCCTCAGCAGTCACTGTTCCCATACATGCTAACGGCTTTTCACACAAGCTCTGCCTGAGGGTTTCCTCTGGCCTCAGTGTGTGTGGCCCACTCCCAAGGCAGGCTGGATGCCAGAGTTAACAGCCCTGGGAGCAGCCCTCAATCAATGCACAACGGGAGATGGAGTATAAGTGCCTGTGATGGTCAGTGTGACAGGTTGAATTGTGTCCCTCAAAAAGATATGTCAAAGCCCTGACCCCTGGTACCTGTGAACATGACCTTATTTGGAAATAGGGTCTTTACAGATGTAATCAGGTTAAGATGAAGTCCTATTGTATTAGGGTTGGATCTAATCCAACATGACTGCTGTCCTTGTAAGAAAAGGAAAGTGCAGACACAGACACAGAGGGAAAACGGCCGTGTGAAGACAGAGGCAGAGATTGGAGTAACACTACCATAAACTAGAGAATGCCTGGGGCCACCAGAAGCTGGAAGAGGCAAAAACCTCTCCTAGAGGATTTGGAGGGAATGTGGCCTTGCCAACACCTTGATTTCAGCCTTCTAGCCCCCAGAACTGTGAGAGAATAAATCTCAGCTGTTTTAAGCCATCCTGTTTGTGGTACTTTATTCCAGCAACACTAGGAAACTACTGCAGGCAGTATGGCTGGGCTAGAGCACCAGTTATGCAATCAAACACGAATCTAGGTGTGGCTGTGAAGGTGTTTTGTAGATGCGCTTAACTTCAAGTAACGGAGATTTCCTTTGATAATATTGGTGAATCTCATCCAAACAGTGGAAGGCCTTAAGAGCAAAATCTGAAGTTTTCCAGAGAAGAAGAAATTCTGCCTCAAAACTGTAGCATCAACTCCTGCCTCAGTTGCCAGTTTGTCACCTACCCTGTCCTGCAAATTTCTGACTTGCCAGCACCAAGAAAGGCATGAGCCAATTCTTTAAAATGTCTTTTTTATTTATATATATAAGGTATTCTTGTCCTTGTGTGATCTTGTCCCCTTGATTTTAGGCAGAATCTGACACTTACTTGTAACTAATAGAGGTGACAGGACATACGTCATTACATATACATAATTACATACGATTGCAGTACCTGCCTTGCTGAGAGAATCTCTCTCTCACTGGCTTTAAGGAAGCAAATGGCCATGATGAGAAGGCCCACCTGCCAAGAAGCTGAGGGCAGCCTCTGACTGACAGCAGACAAGAAACTGAGGACCTCAGTCTGCCAATCCCCAAGGAACTGAGTTCTGTCAACAACCACGTGAGCTTGGAAGTGGAGACTTCCCCAGTCGGGACTCATGTGAGACTGCAACCCAAGACAACACTGATTGCAGCCTTTGAGACCCAGAAGCATACGGGTTAGAAAATTTGAAGAATTATGGTGACATACCGAATGGAAAAAAAGGCACTAGAACTTGGGTCATTAGAGTCCTAGTTCAAGGAGCTTTTTGTTCTGCCCTCTGGCACTCAAGACACAAACGCTCATACAAAGTTCTGGTGCAAGAAAAGGCTCTAACTATCCTTCATACAAGAGTGAGCACACAAGTGTGGGTGTGTGCATGTTTGTCTTTTGTGCTTTGTAAGAATTTGATTTCTACATCAGCACTTCCATTCATCAGCACATAACCCTCTTTCCAATTCAGAGCAACTTGGCAGTAATAAGCATCAAAGGTAATCATTTCATGAGGAAAATTCGCCCTCTGGGCCTCCTGCTTCCTGCCTGACACTGACTCAACTGGAAAACTGCAGAGATGTGGCTCTTTCCCTTCCATTTAAAAATTAGAATTAGTGAGAGAATGTCTTATTGTCATACCTATTGTTAGTTTTCACAATTACCACGAACTTCAGGGAAGGAGTAAAGAGGAAACCCCATACTGACCTTTGGCAGGCCAGATTATGTTAGCAATCAACCACTGAGCTCATAGGACACCACTTCCAGTAAGTTTTTCTCATTTATTTCTCCATAAAATTACAGTCTTATTTATTACTTTGACACTGATCTATAACCATGGTGTTGAGGAAAATGTATAAGATCTGAAGTTAGAAAACTCCTAAGAAGTATTTACAGTAGCATATACCCATCAACTTGCCCTGAATTGGAAAAGCAGCCTAAAAGCCAGGACAAGCTTCCCTCCCAGGAGAAACTTCAGCATCACTAGATACGGTAAACTATAGCACTCAATTTTAACCAAATTCCAGGGGAAGAAATGGATGAATCCACCCTCTGCAACCGCCATGGTTACATGTCCATGTGGAACTTTGAGAAGCTTAGAAGTTCTTCATGTCCTCACAATATGCTATTTAACAATTTCCTAAATTTTTGTAACCCTGACTTCAAGCAATTTTACCTAGCTGAGTCTGTGTCTTTCTGTTAAACTTATCACCACGATGTTGCTACATGGTGTAGCGGCCATGGAGTTGGGGTTGGGTGTGGGCATGTGCAAGCGAATAGATTAACATGTTAATACTGTTTGTGTCTTGTGTCCAACTGATGAGATTACAGGTGATCTAAATCTTCTTTTGGCTTATTTTTATTTCATGAATTTTCTAAAATTAATACGTATTATTTGAGTAATTTTGAAGTTATTTAAAGGCAGCTTTAAAAGAATGTGGGTAGAAGGACCCCAAGTTTGATTTGGTATCTACATGTGCCATGTAGAAACCAAATTAGTTGTGGTTAATGTCTTTGGTTGGTGAGATTATGAGTTTTTGCTTCTATGTGTTTTAAAATTTATAATCAGAATAATGCCAATAATTACATTTTTAAGAATGTCCTCATATTTGGAAATATTAGGAATCATGGTCTAAGCTCTGCTCACTCAAAGTGTAGAGCACAGACTAGCAGCACTGACATCACCTGGGAAGTGCAGAAACTCAGGCTCCACTCTAGATCCACTCATTCAATGTGTACCTTTGCACAATCTCAGGTAATCTGTATGAATGCTAAAGTTCACATGTACTTCTGTGGGTGACAATTCACTACCCAGAGATTTTTTTTTTAATCCATGTTATCGAGGCTCTTTAGTTCCTCGTTAAATATTCTGATTGGCAGTAAATGCTGCTGTGATTGGAAGTGATTGAAGTTCTGTGATGGACACTTGGTCACTCCAGGGAGCTTTGTACAGGCTTTATTCTCTGTGATATTTTGATTAAAAATAGACATATTTTAGAAGACTATAAATGGCATATTTGGAGGATGGAGTAGACAGAGGAAAGGCAGGGACAGGTGTGAGGAGGAAGAAACTTTGGCTATAATTAACGGTCACTGGAGGTGGAGATAGGAGGTGCTCAGAGATATAAAAGTCACAATGGGGCTTAAGACATAGATATGTTTTTCTTAATCGAATCACTTTTGTTCACCACTAGTTTTCTGATTATTAAAGGACTTATTAATAACTTATACCTACATGTGGCTTTATATTTTAGAAAGAATTTTATAAATATCGTCAATTTTTATCTTTACCACTACTCAGCAGGACAGGCATTTTAAATAAGAGCACTGTGATTCAGAGACATTAACACTGGGCTAAAGATTGGAGAGCTAATCAGTGAGAAGACTATGGGTCAAAGCTTACTTCTGCACCAACAGCCAAGATTAGGCCAGGAAGAACCGCTCCCAGGACCACCCCCACCTCGCAGGGCCTCCGTCTCTGCCTCCAACCCCATTCATTCACCCGCATGTCCTTCTCACCTACTGACGCCCGGGACTGTGCTGGGTTCCAGGCAGAAAGCAAAGCAACATGACAGATGTCCCTACTGACATGAAGCTCACAATCTGGAGGCAGCCTGTCCCTTCCATACTTTAAATCTATTTAATTCAATATGTCAAGCACTCATGTCATCACCCTTGGGAAGATGACATACCCCATACTGAGTGAGGGCTCATTCTGGGAATCACTTTTCCTTGACCTCTAGATCAAAAACTTATTTTCTAACCAGCCTAGGGACTTGCTCTATATATAAACCAGCGTGCTTATATTAAAATAAGTGAGTCCATTTTCATCAGAACACGTTTTCCCTTTTCATTGTGATATCAACACTTATCCAGAGAAAGAAGGAACAGTATTTTCCCAACTAACAGTCCCTGACTGTTTCCAATGGAAATCCCTCCTGATACGTGGCTTGTCTCCGTTCTGAAGGGCTGCAGCCCAGATTGCACAGGATGGTGTGAGTCTGCCAGTGCTGCTGTTCCCAGTGAGAAGTGGCTGCTGAGGCTCGCCACCAAACAGGCTGGTTTTCCTGCTCTGCCTACTTGGTTGCTGGACTCATTCAGACCACTGAATGATTTTAGTTTAAAAAAGAAAAGTGCCTTCCATAATAAATGCTTTAAGGAAAATAGCTTTGGTTTTCATAAATGCTAACTAGAAAATGTTTTTAAAATTTGCCTCAGAACTGAGCACTGTGCGCCCATAGACCTTTTTCCAACCTCATCTGCACGCGCTTACTCGTCCTGATTGGCAGGCCCAGATATGAACCTCACAGGCAGCAGTGTGGTTAGAGCGTGGGGTCTGGACCTGTATTTCCTGGGTCTGAATTGAGATTCTCCCACGTATTAGCTGTGTGCCAGGTAAGTTACGCCACGTCACTGTGATTCAGCTCACTCATCTGTAAAACGAGAATAATAATAGGATAATAATCGTGTTGCCATGAAGACTAAATGAAACCATATATCCATGGTGTTTCCGACAGTGCCTACCATATAGTTGACACCACTCATGCATTAGCCATTGTTAAATCGTGCCTTTCTGGAAGTGAAGTCCAAGCATATTCCCTCAGGAGGAGTGAAATACTTCACATCCAGCTGTTTGTGAGTGCAGGTCTGTATTCCTGCAGAAAAGGATGACGCAGCAGAAACAGTACTGAACAAGGAAGTAGGAGAAAAGTGTTGGTTCTGATTCTCTTAATTAGTTTGGGGGTCTTGGGAAAATTTCTTAGCCTTTCTAAGATATAGTTCCTCCTTTGGAAAAGAGGAGATTAGAGTAGCTAATTTCAAATTTTCCTTTCAGTTCTAAGTTTCAATGATTTTGAGTTTTTGTTTAGGATTCTATTTCATATGAGAGGGGGAGGCTGGCATGACTCACAGTATGCAATAATTGCATGTACAATATAAGAATTTATATTTGAAGCTATGAGAAAAACCATTTTAAACTGACTTAGCTAACAGCTAAGAGCTATTCTATACCAAAATCTATTCCAATCATTTGGTGCTTATGTCATTGAACCCAGAGTCTACGGGATTAGAGCTAACTGAATCTCTTATAAAACTCACTCCAGGGAATGGATATGCATGTGCTGAACCACACTTCCAGGAAACTACATAAAATAACTCTAGGAATCTGACCCCGAAATGGCAGGCCAGCATTGGAACAATTTCATGGCCCTGGGATGCGGTGGAAGGCCAGAGCAGTCTAGCCATGGGATGCTGAATCACAGCCAATAACTCATTACCTGCTGGACGAAGGGGGTCTGAACTGAGATAACTTGCTGCTCAAGAGTCTTTGAAGACCCAGCATGCCCTCACATGGCGTATTCAGCAGATGCTTTAGTTGGTATGTCAACAGGTTGTGTATGGGAACCTACTAAAATCACTCCTGACTTTTATCAGGGCAGAAAGTCTTAAAAACCTGCCATCCATGACTTTCAATAATAATGGAGGGTGAAAAGTCATACCCAAGCTAAAAATGAAATGTAAGAGGTTGTGTTTGTGGTGTTGATTTGGTTCCTGGCCTTCCTGGTGTATTTATCCTGGGATACCTGTCCATCTGGAACTCCTTTAGCCTGTGATATTTGCATGGGAGATAGCCCATTCACACTGAGGGAAGACTATCATGGTTTATAATTCTCACATGGCGACCCTCCCTCTAGCCCCATATAACCCCATATAAAATGGAGTGGGAAAATAAGAAATCCCTGTTGAGATGTGATGCTAAGTGATCAGCACTGCAAAACTACAAATTAGATTTTTGGATGTCCTTGAAGGAGGCAAAACTGTGAATGCTAAATGTCCATCATTTATTTAACAGAGAAAATTTTGCTAATGGTAAGAAAAACATTATGAGAATAGTTGGGCAAAGATCTATAGATCAGCACTGTCTAATAGAACTTTCTGCAAAGATGGAAAGATTCTAGATCTGTGTGCTGTCCAGTGTGGTAGCCACTAACCATATATGGCTATTTGAACACTTGAGATGTGGCAAGGGTGATTAAGAAACTGAATTTTGAATTTTATTTAATTTTAGTTTAAATAATGTGGCTAGTGGTTAGCATTTTGGACAGTGCAGCTATAGATCCTACAAGTCAGGAAACTTGAGTTGTTAGCATTTAGTAAATAACTCTAACCCAAGCCTTCTGCCATTGTTTCCCCTGGCTTTTCTCAAAACATCTTGAGAAAGAAATTTACATTCTAATTTCCGAACTTTGTATTGAGCAGTCTCATGCAAATCTATCTCCAAGGAAAATTATAGGGTAGACAATATCTGTGTTTGTCCCCTGTGGCTTTTCTTACCATGGATCTTCTCCTTTGATATTTCTTACCTTTTGCTAGCCATTGAGCACCGTCCCAAGTCACACTACCTACCCTATTTTGCTCTACTGCTTATAAACTAAAGTTATTAGTTTATAATGTACCCTAGGGGAATTTTTATCGTGATATGTGACTACTGAAGACCAAACAATGTCTTTGAATCCCAAAGTCAATGCTTTTCAAAGCATCATCTGCGAAGTCCTGGCATTTCAGCCATTTGGGGCCTGGGGAATGTATATGTTGAAAATTTGGATTCCTGGCCCTACCCCAGACACACTAATTCCAAAGTCTCTGGGAAAGGGAACAAGGAATCCTCTTAGGGATCAGCAAAGTGGGTAAGAGCACAGACTCTGGAACCAGGCTGTCTCAGTTTGAATTCTAGTTCCAGACTTTACTAAGTGTCAAACCTTGGGCAGCTGACAAAATCTCTTTGTATTTCCACTTTCTTTCCTGTGAAATGGGATAATGATAACACTTAACTCAGCGTCGTTGTGAGGAAAAAATCAGTTGTTAAATGTGAAGTGCTTAAAAGAGTGCCCGGTGCATATTAAGCTCTATGTTAACTGTCGTTCCTTTACTTCTGGGAAGAACTTGAATGAGTCTTATACACGCTTAGGTTTGAGAACTCTAGTCCAAGGAAAATAGTGAAAACAGTAGAAGGATAGGGACCCAGATTGTATAGCCATAGCTCCTATCTTGTGTCTCTGTATTTTCACCTCTAAAATAAGGTGGTGATATTTGCTCAGAGTTAAATGGGTATAGAAAACAAATGTGAAAGCCTTTTACAGTTTATGTAAAGCTGTACTATGGTTTATACATGAGAATACCAGATTGGGGTTTTTGAGTGGAATGAGATGCTTAGGGGCTATCAAATAGATAGAGTGTCACGTTGGGGAACTGCAAGAGGAAAGAATCAAACCCGTGCACACAGGAGGGAGTGGTATCCCCATGTGAGTGCAATTTGCAAATAGTTGTGCTTATAACACAGAAAGACTTTCAGCAGAACCATCGTGCGTGCCTGGTTAGAAAGCCTTCCATTTCACAAATCACGTACACCTGCCAATTGGGACAGGGGCTTTTCCCCTGTCAGCAAGCTGGCCTGAAAGCTTTGCTGATCAGCATCCTGCCAGCTAGAAAATGGATCTCACCATCAATTTATTCTGGAAGTGAGAAGCTCCTTGCCTCTGGGAGAGATTATAAGATGGAGTCATTTCACTCCTGACACCTTCAGAGTCAGTTACTCCTTGTGGGACAACTTAAGATCCACGCTCTGTGCCTTTGGCAAGAAAACATTTTCTACAAGCTACTGGCTAACACCTCACAGAAGAGTTTTATTTAAAGTCCGTGTGGGACCAGAAACCCAAACCCAATAAATTGGCATTTTCTAGAGAATACAAAATATCTCCAAAGACTGAAACTGGCAGGCTTTTTTTCTCCTGTCTTTCAGTATTACAAATCACTATTGTTTTAAATGGATGATTGAATTCTGAAAATAGCATATGGCAAGTTCTGACATTTTCTACCCTCTCAATTTCTGAAATACATATGTAAACTAGCTCATCTCCCATTTTACTTAGATAGCATACTGTACTCTATTTCTATCAAAAAAATCATGCGTGCTGCCCTCCTTTGGTATGAATACATTTTTGAGTCCTACATGTCTGTCATATAAGTATTTTTCTATGAAATATGAAACATTTGTGCTTTAGAGTTTACTTCAGAAGGACAAAGGTCAATCTAATTGCCCAGTATACTTATCCGTTTCCAGAGGTCAGTTCAGTTCGGACTTCCCTTGAGCACGGATCATCTAGCTGCTCTGAAAAGGGGTTTGGGAAAATTGAAGTGGAGGAACCCCTGCTACAAAGCAGCCCTGAGAGCTCTGCTCAGCTCCGAAGCTGAGCCAAGTTGAGCCTCTGACATCTTGGAGAGATTGTTATCTAAGCCTCATCGTAGAGTATTCCATTAACCAGAAAGAATTGTCAGAAGTTTTTTCAACAGGTCTCATCCTCTTAAGACCCAATGAATGGAAAATCCACCAAATTCTGCCTAAAAGGAATAGGGTGAGTTGGGCACTCAAGAAGGTCAAATCGACTGCTCCTGGGTCTGGTAGATGACTATAAAAGCTTGCGGGTATGGAGAGCTAGCCACTGAATGTATTTGTCTATTCTTCTTCATAACAGGTTGATGTTGAGTCTTAGTTCTTTTTTTCTCAATTTACAGTTAGCTTCCATTGTATGAGCATTGAAATAAATGAACACAATTGTACAAGTTTATTGAGAGAATCCTTTAACCCCCCTTTCTCTGCCTCCATAGTATTTTCAAAGTAACTTATTTTTCACTGCTCTAGGAAAAGAACCAGCAGCACCAAAAGCAAAGAGAAATAAAATATATTAATTTTTGGCTTTTGAGCCTCTAAGGGCCCAGCCTAGGCAATATGAGGGTCATTTAAGAAAGTTTCAGAGGTAAATCACTCTAAACTACTTTTTGCATTTACTGACTGACTTTAGCACCAAAGCCCCCATGTAAGTTTTTTTGGTTTTTTTTTTTGAGGAAGATCAGCCCTGAGCTAACTACTTCCAACCCTCCTCTTCTTGCTGAGGAAGACTGGCCCTGAGCTAACATCCATGTGCATCTTCCTCCACTTTATACGTGGGATGCCTACCACAGCATGGCTTTTGCCAAGTGCTGCCATATCAGCACCCGGGATCCGAACTGGTGAACCCCGGGCCACTGAGAAGCAGAATGTGGGCACTTAACCGCTGCGCCACCGGGCCGGACCCCCATGGAAGTTTTGACTTCACTGAAAGTGCCTCTTCACCGTGTAGGAACTCAGGGACACCTCTGAGAATCGAATGAAAGCAATGGACTCAACCCCCATATCTTGCACATACAAACTCAAAATTTTGGACACATTTTTAGGGGGTTCTTGGATATTATGAAGTCCATGTGCCCAGAACAAACCTAATTTAAACCAGAACACTAAATTACAACATAATCTAAGAGAAATAGATTTTGGAATCTGACAGCCTAAATTTGCACCGTGGCTCTGTTACCGGCTGTGTGAAGTACCTTGTCTAGACTTCAATTCTCTCACCTGTAGAACAAAGATGATAAAAGCACAAATTTCCTTTGTGAGGATTAGATGATATAATGCTTGTAAAAACACTTAGCAGAGGCCTAGCACACAGAGAGCATTCGGCTGAAGTTGGTACTATTTTGATATCCATCATTTGAAAACAAATATAGATGGGACTCAACAAAATTGAGAATTAGTTCAGGTATTGGCATTCTCCTTTCACTGCATCCCAGAAATTGTCCCAGAGGTAAAACAAAGTGAATTTGAAGGGAAAAAACGTAGACAAAGATTGAGAGAAATGCTTGAAAATGGAGCAGATGTGACTAGGAACAAGGTACCACGGTGGGGGAATAACAAGAGCAGGGCTTTTAAGCTGTATCTTTTTTCATCGTTGTGGTCACTTGACAACTCAAGCGATAGAAAAACAGTACTGCCTACCCAGTGCCACCAAGTTAGCGGATAATACTCAGGCTGCACGAGAGTATGACAAGGGTTAGGAAAAGTAAGGATTGGGCCCAGTGATGATGGCAAACCCCATAGCACTGCCAAATCCATCTCCAGCATTAACCAACCACAACCAAGGGGTAAGGATCATCTGGTGAGGAGAGAGCAAAGAGGGAGGGTCAAGTCCAAACTGCGGTGTGGTGGGCTCTCTGTCCAGGATCATCATCCCACATATCTTTAGCCCTCAGTAGCAGCACAAGCTAGAACCTGGGCCACCCTAAGCCCACATGTTCAAAGGCAAAAATAACTAGACATCTGAGGAGCAAAACTGCTGCATAGCAAAGGCAATAAACCCAGCTGCACATACCAGGTGGAACCAGCTCTTGCTTATTTACTTATTTATTTATTATCTTATTTATTACTCAAAATAAAACTAATGAAAATTCTCAAAGAATTAAGAGAGAGTAGTCAGAACATGAAGCAGAAACAAGCATTTATAAATAAGAACCGAGTAGGCATAGTAGGTGTGAAAATGTCACTTTAAATAAATTATTAATGCATTTGATAAGTAATTAACAGATGCAGCCAGAGAATGAGATAGGGTACTAGAAAGTAGGCTATGATATTCTCCCAAAAAGCCCTTGGAAAGAGAACAAGGAAACAGGAAAAAGTCAGGAGATATAGAGTCAGCAATAGAAATATTAAAATATATATAAAAGTCCCATTTGGAGAAAAAAAAAAGTAGGTAGACACAAAAAAGAAAGTATTTCAAGAAATGACATCTATGTATTTCTTCAACTGAAAGAGCATGAAAAACTTTAGATTGAAAGGGTTCCAGAGTGAAAAAGCCTAGAGAATGAGAAATTAAAACCTAGAAACATTACAATAAAATGTATGAATATTGAAGACAAAGAGAAAAATCTGAAATTTTCTAGCGAGAATAGCAGACCACTCACCCGCAAGGGAAAACAAGCCACAGTGGCATCAGGCTTCACAAAAGCAAACGTGAGTGTAGACGTAGAACGGAAGAACATTTGCAAAGGTTTCAGGAAATAGCTTCCTGATTTTAAATCAAAATCTAACACTATATTGCCATATATGTCATCAAGAGATATTTAAGAGCAGAGTTTTCTGGAGTAACTTGGAAAACTCATTCTAAAATTTATACAGAAGAATAAAAGTCCATAAATAGCTAAGTCAGCTTTGAAAAAAAAAAATATGCATGAAGTGGTAGGAGGGGAGAGACCCTCCCCAACAACTATGAAGACAGACCCAAAGTCGTAGTTATAAAAATCAGCATAGTATTAACTCAGGAACACAGAAGGACACCAATGGACAGGAATACAGGAATAGAGTTGATAGGTAAAATTTAGCACCACAAAGCAATGGGGGAAAAGGTTATTAATAAATGGTATTTGGAAAACAGGCTCATTATATGAAGAAAAGTATAAACTTGTACATTATCACTGCATAGATGGCAGGCAGATTAAAAACAATTGCATTAAAAATAAAGATTAAAAAATTTAGAAAAAGTTTTTGTGACCTAGGCATAGATAAAACTTTTTAAATGAAACTCAAAACTTACAAACTCTTGGGCAAAAACAAAAACAAACAAACAAAAAAAATCACAAAGCATTTTATTACATCAGAATTAAAGATTTCTATCTAATGAAGAACAATATAGACAAAGTCAACAGATAGATGAAATTTATAGATCAATAGGAAAAAGATGGGAATTTTAATAGAAAAATGGGCAAATAGATAACAAGCTTAAAGAAAGAGAAGACATATGGCTAACAAGAACATATGCAAAAGCGTGCTCAATCCTACAATTAAGTGAATAAAGGCAAAATTAAACAATAAGTAGATATCACTTTTTACCATTCAGGATGGCAAAAAATAAGGAAAGCATTTAATAATGAGTGTTGGTAAAGATGAGAAGAAAGAGAAACTCATCTACTATGGTTAGGAATATAAATTGGTATAGATATTTCTGAAAGCAAACTGGTATTGTATTTACTGCAATTAATTATCCATTTGCCTTACAACCTATGGATTCTAATCTTGGATATATATACAGAGACGTTCTCACACAGTTTCCTAAAGGAACATGTAAAACAATGATCATTGAGTATTGTTAGTGACGGCAGGAAGTTGGAAAAAACCTGGATTGTTGCTGACTAAAGATATGTAAAATACGAACTATGCAGATAATGGAAAAACCATCCATAAGGGAAAAAAAAGAAAGTGAGTGCACATACCACAGAGTAGAGAGATTTCAGATGTGTTAGGTATGAAGAGCAGACCACAGACAAACTGGACAGCAAAATATTCTATGGTTAAATTGAAAAAATACCCTCCCAGAAAACAATACTACAAGGATATGTGCATTCTTAAGACTCATATCACAAATAGACTGGTACCCATGACTATGAGGGGAATGGGAGAGGGTATCAGGAAGAAGGAGAAAAATACAATAGTCAACTTTGAAGCCTTGATTTGACCAATGATGGCAATATGCAAAGAGCTGAAGAGTATAATTAATTCCGCACTTGGGATCAGCTTCAAAACACAAACTCATATATCCTTAAGGCTTAAAGAAAATTAGGAAATAAGAGCAGGAGGATGAAATAGAAAATATTAAAGAAATGACAGTGAAACTTTAAATTTGGATAGATTTAAATATCTTTGCATGGAAGAAAATATTAAGAAATAATTTTTTTAAATCTCTCTTAATACAATATATTGTTCTGTTTTAGGAATATTTTCCTCGAATATATCTTACTTATTCTTCCTTATTTTCAAAGGACCACATATCTGATGTGGTATAAAAATTGTAAGTCAAAAGGTAATGGAACCAGACATACCTAAAAAGATAAAACTGCAGAAAGTAAGTCACCTAATATTTAGTAGTGTTGATATAAATAATAATATCACTGATGTCTTGAATGAATATATCCTCTTATTTTCTAGGTGCTCAAAGAACTGTGACTATAGCTCACAAAATATTTGACACAAATATTATACTGTCATCATTTTTCATGGGTTATTACATCAGTTCGATGCAATGAGACCTGGTGGTGCCTGATCTTCATCGTCAACACTGGAAGGATGTGTGGTCACGTTCTTATAAGGAAGAGGAAGGCAGGGCTGTTAGAACTAGCCTAAGGCAGTTATTCTGATAAAGGAGATGAGTCATGCAAACAGAGGTGAAGACTGAGAAGAAATAACGAAAAAAATCAGGGTGGAAATAGTTTCAGAAACTGGGCAAGGTATGACTGGAGTCCTTAGATTCACATTTCAGTGATGGTTGATTTTGTCGCCTCCACATGCTTCCTATACATTGTTACCACCACAGTATCTATTTCCATGATACAAACTCCTTGTCCTTTTCAAAAGCCAAGCTTAGTCATTTTGTAAACTCAGTTTTACTCTCTATTTCACCATGACTAGTGTGAACTAACATTATGAAATATTGATAGTTTACTGATCGCTTCCAGATGCCCTCTTTCTCCCATTAATACTCCATTCTATACATAAAAACATTTTTTATCTGTGAATTTACACATTTCTCTGTATTCCTTCCTTCAGAGTCAGAAATAGACTTGACAAAAACAGCTACTCAGTGATGGGGTTTTGTTGTTGTTGTTTTTTTTTTTTTTTTGGTGAGGAAGAGTGTCCCTGAGCTAACATCTGTTGCCAATATTCCTCTTTTGTTTGAGGAAGATTGCCCCTGAGCTAACATCTGTGCCAATCTTCCTCCATTTTGTATGTGGGATGCTGCCACGGCATGGCTTGATGAGTGGCGTGTAGGTCAACACCAGGGATCCGAACCTGTGAACCCCAGGCTGCTGAAGCAGAGTGCGAGAAGTTAACTATTATTCCACCAGGCCGGCCCCAACAGTGACACTCTTTTTATTAACATACTCTTTCATCTTTCCTTAAAGGATACTGACCACATGCCTTAGTTGCTGAATATGGAACTTTTTTAGTCGTGTTTGAACAAATTCTTATTCTCCTACTGGTCAAAATTACTCCTATGTTGTGATTTCAGTGCCTTGAGTACATCAACCACTGTCACATTCCTTGTAGACAACCAAAAACCAAACACTTACATAACTTGCTGAATTAGATTGATCTCTTATAAGCAATCATCAAAATTTTATGGGTGCAATGATTCACAAAGATTTCTTTTCTTCTACAAGGAAATGTCCCCTGGAGCCAGCCCCATGACATAGTGGTTAAGTTTGTGCACTCTGCTTCAGGCACCCGGGGTTCACGGGTTACAATCCTGGGTATGGACCTACACACCACTCATCAAGCCACGCTGTAGGAGCATCCCACATACAAAATAGAGGAAAATTGGCATAAATGTTAGCTCAGTGACAATCTTCCTCAAGCAAAAAGAGGAAGATTGGCAATAGATGTTAGCTCAGGGACAATCTTCCCCACTAAAAAAAAAAAAAAAAAATAGTAAAAGGAAAAGTCTCCTGGACAAACTTGAAATAGTTTGGGCATTGTAACCAAGCATATTACCACCGTTATCCAGAATTCTCTGTGTCTACTCATGTCAGCTGAGAATTAAGAGAGGAAATTTCAGTAGTTCAATGACAGAGCTGCAAATTACACTTGGTTCACATGCTCAGGCCCAGGAGGAAAAAGCCTCAGAGTTTATACAATAGTTTATACTGTTGAGTGAATGTTATTTTTCCATCTTATAAAAACATACAAGATCTTTGAACCAGTGAATGAAGAGAGGGAATCCTTTACACTCAGTAGAATATTGAAAAATCTTTCTCTGAGGGAAAATAACAAAATAATCTTATGATGTTATTATTAACAAACGTAATCTTTCTATTCTCAGGCAGTTTATCTAGTTCTGGCAAATACATGCCGTCATTAGTGTATTCTCTGCTGCCTCATGATTTTTGCTTAATAATAAAGTATATGGTGCTCTCATAAACCACAGATGTTTATGTAGAGGTTTATTACTTTCCTTCATATAAAGCTTCAGTGTGTTTGCTAAATTTCTTTCCTTCCCTCTATCATTTTCCTAATTAACAATTTTCAGCATCCCCAGGCTGGGTTAAATTTGCTTTGTAGCTGAAAGATCAAACACTTAATTTCAACTGAATAGATCAGGAAGGAAATAGAGTAGCAAAGAAAGTGCTCTACGCCCTCTTGCAACTTCTTGGCAGAAATGTTTACTTTGCAACAGAAGTATCTCTCACGAGTGGGGAGGGGAGCGGAAGTAGGAGGCGCTGATGTCATTGGGTCTTTACTCTTCCCAGATATTTCATCTCACAATTTACTAATCATCATTTTGTTGATATGACTAGTCCTGACAATCACTATCCCTTCTCTTTATTTTACAACTTTGGTTTTATTAGAGCCACTCTTTTTTTTAGAAGCCTCTGGGTTGCAAAAGTGCCATATACCAGGAAACAGAAATCAAGGATGTGGCTCACTTCAAGAGCTGGTGCATGAAATATCCAAAATTATAAAGAAGATGACATTTTTATTGAGATATAATTCACATGCATAATATTCACCCTTCTAAAATGTAAAGTTCAGTGATTCTTAGTCTATCCACAAAATTGTGCAACTGTCACCTCTATGTGATTCCAGAATATTTTCACCACTCCAGAAAGAAACTTTACCCACTAGGAGTCACTCCCCATTCCTCCCTCCTACCAGGCCCTGGAAACCACTAACCTACTGTATGTCTCCACGGATTTGCCTATTCTGGTTATTTCATATAAATGGAGTCACATAATGTTTGTCATTTTGTGTCTGGCTTCTTTCACCTAGTATAATGATTAAAAAATTTATCCATGTTGTAGCATCAATCAATATTTCAATCTTTTTATGGTTGAATAATATTCCATTGTGTAAATATAGCGTATTTTGCTTATGCTTACATCATTTGTGCATTTGGGTTGTTTGCAATTTTTGACTACTATGAACGCGTTTTGACTGCTGTGAACATTCACGCACAAGTTCCCCTTGGACATATGTTTTCAATTCTCTTGGGCGGATACCGAGGGGTAGAGTTCCTGCGTCATATGGGAACTCTACATTTACCTTTTTGAAGAAACTGCCAAACTGTTTTCCAAAGCAGCTGTACCATTTTACATTCCTAAGGGTTCCAATTTCTCCACATCCTCACCAACACTTGTTTATTGTTGGTCTTATAGCCATCCTAATGCATGTGAAGTGGTAAAGTGGACGAGTTTTAAAGAAATTCACATTAAAATAAATCTTTCACCACAGAATTCCTTTAAATGATGAATTCTCTCTCTCTCTCTCTTTTTTTTTTTTTTGAGGAGATTAGCCCTGAGCTAACATCTGCTGCCAATCCTCCTCTTTTTGCTGAGGAAGATTGGCCTTGAGCTAACATTGATGCCCATTTTCCTCTGCTTTATATGTGGGACGCCTGCCACAGCATGGCTTGATAAGCAGTGCGCAGGTCCACGCCTGGGATCCAAACCGGTGAACCCCCAGGCCGCTGAAGGGGAAGGTGCGAACTTAACCACTGCAGCACCGGGCCGGCCCAAATGATGAGTTCCCTTGTTCATTTATGTCAATTTATTACAAAAATCAATTTTGGCAAAACTGTAAAGGTTTCTTAACTAAAAGAAAGTCATTCCCTGAATACACCTCTTAATTGAAACCTTATGGTCACTAAGAAAAGTCAAGTATACGAGGGGAGAGAGAAAATGCTGGAAGACCGATATTGTTATAGTAGCAACTTATTTATCTGGCATCATTGGGGAATGAGATGGCCTCTTCAGTCAAATTGTTGGGCATATCACTTTTTAAATTTCTAGTACTAAGCCATTTTTGGTGGAATCCTTTCTAAAGTGACTTCTTAGATAAACATTCCAAAGATAATTTAGCCATTCTTGATAACTCAGAGAATGTGCTGTGAATGTCTATCATAATACTCTATTTGAATCCAATTAAACAATCATGAGCTTCTCATGTAAGATAAGCAGACCATTTGCCACTGCAATAAATTGCCGTGCATTTTGAGATTTGTGATTATTTCATAGATTTTTCCTTCTCTTTTTACTCTTCCTTTGCTAATAGGCTACATTTCTTGATACTGTCGGTGAGAATGCTTTTGAATACTTTCTATCAATTCTAATCTTCTCGATTGTGATCTATAAGTAAGAATGAAACACCAATTTGTTTCAGAGCATCTCTGAATCTCCTGAACATGTACACAGAATTTTATGTTTATGTACATATATGCATTTCCTGGAGAGATTCTTTTTTAAAAATACATCAGAAATCAAGAAAGGAATCCATGTTGCCAAAAGATAACAATCTCTGTTCTACATAAAAAACAGTATCACTGCTTGTTAACATTGATCACTGGTAAATTCTGGATAAATATGATACTAATGTAATTATTTACTCCTTGTCAACATTGTTGACCCATCCATCTTAATTTGCAGTCTATGGGCAGGCTGGATGTTTGGTAGCTCCTTTCTCTCCAAATCACCCCAATTTTGACATAATTCAATTTGACTATAACAGCAGGCCCTGCTGTCTTAGACACTAATCCTAGTTAAAGATCTGTGGGTCTTTCGTTGGCTATGCTTCGGAAATGTACCCACCCAGCTCCCGCTTATCACTTTACCTCTTTATTAAACTAACTCTTCCAAAACTTGTTTTCAGACCAGTTATTTCATATGCCAGAAAAATTCCTTAACTCTATACATACACTTACCATGCATAAAGTAGACAAACTTTATTTTATTTAGAGAGTCCTCAGTTAGCAACTGGTGATCTAGGTATGGCCCATTCCTAAATCTTCCTTCCCTAATTCAACTAGAAAACGTATTCTCTCACAATTGCCATAAGACTTCTATCAATAAGTCAAACTGAGATCCTATTCTCTGATTTCAGGAGAATCAAATGTCCACTGCTAGGATATTAGTTACATAAATTATGTTCCATTCGTGTGATGGGATATTATGCTGCCATTAAAAATATAAATCATAAAGCATTTTAATGACATCAGGGAATTCTCATAATATGCTGCTAAATTAAAAAGTGAGATACAAAAGTATATCTATAAGTGATATACTTTATGCACAAAGTATTAAGAAAGATTAGAAGGAAACATAATTATTAAACACATCTGTCCCTGGATTTTGAGATTATGTGTGAGAATGAAAAAAATTAATAATTTGAAGCATGGAGATACACCATTTGATTTACAATTAAAAAAACACTTTGGTTGACATATAATTATTTTTATTTATTTATTTTTAAACCCAGTTGCGACTCCCTTGCTGGCCACCCATTTGGCTCCCATTGAACTCAGTTAAATCCATTTTTTTGTTTTTTGGTCTTTCTGCTGGGAAAGATTCACCCTGAGCTAACATGTGCTGCTAATCTTCTTCTCCTTTTTTCATTTCCCTCCCCAAAGCCACAGAACATAGTTGTCTATTCTAGTTGTAAGTCTGTCTGGTTCTTCTGTGTGAGCTGCCACCCCAGCATGGCTACTGACAGATGAGTGGTATGTTTCCACACCTGGGGACTGAACCTGGGCCACCAAAGCAGAGCATGCCAAACTTTAACCTCTAGGCCATCAGGGCTGGCTTGGCTGACATATAATTATTAAGGGGTAAGAAAGTCATTGGGGGTCCACTGCTATGATGCAGATATAAGCTTTTAGAGACTCAAACCAGAATGATGGTAGTGGGGTGATGAGAAGTGATGGTACTTATAACATAATTTAAAGCTAAATATGACAGGACCTAGGTTTTTGAACAACACCTGGGTAGATAATAGTACTATTTACTGAGAGGAAAAATATTTGGAGATGAATAAATTTGGGGCAGAGCAGGGAGTTGTGAATATTACTTTATTTTTGCCATATTAAATTTGATATAGCTATCATATAACTAAGTCAAAGCTTAAGTATTTGGAGCTTGGTGGAAAGACCAAGGCTGGAATGAGACACTTGGTAGTTATCAGGATATACACTGTTTAAAGCCAAGATATTGGGTGAGATTGCCAAGGAAGAACATATTGATAGAGAAGAGAAATTGACAGGCCTAAGCTTAAAACATTTTAACATATAAAAGAAGAGCTGGCTACTAAGAAGTGGCAAAAATTGTGAAAGTTCTGAGATTTGCCCTTCTTGCAAGCTAACAAGTTAGCTTGCTAAAGTTTTGTGAATCCTAGCAAAAGACATTAGGCTCTTGGGTCAGAGACAAAGGACTTTATTACTCACAGCATCGCAGGTGGCATGGGCACCGGCCAATTTGCATCAGATCCCCTGGCACCCAAGTTCCATGGTGGGTGACACAGAGGGGTCCAGGTGGGTGCCATGCATGCAGCGGGTTTGTGCCATAACTGAAGAACTGTGAACATAGGAAACTCAAGTCTTTCTAATTGATGGTAAGCATTTGTCACTTTTGCCCCAGAGGGAGACATTATTTTATTATGTTAGGCAGTAAACAAACCTAGCCTTTGCACTGGGGAGAGACACTATCTTTATCTTCCAAGGCTATTTGCTACACAAAAAATCCTTGAAAAGATAGTATGGAACAAAGACAACCAGTGCCTCTGCTTACAGGATGTGCAGAATAGCTAGAGACCCACAGAGAATGTTTCCCAACAGCAAATGAATAATAGAAGTAAATTAGAAGAACTGAGTATTATTGAGTGTAGTGGAAGAAAATCCTATAAAATAGTCTGAAGAGAAAAGGAGAAGTCAACCATGTTAACTGCTGCTTTGATAACCTTTATCAGATTTACTTCAGTGGTGGGTTCAAAAGCTTAATTAAAGGGAGTTGAAGAGAAAATTGAAAATGAGCAAGTGGCAATAGTGAGTACAGACAGTGAGAATAGAGCATAGGTGGAGGCAGCTCTTTCTGGTGTCTACGGGAAGTTTTTAAGTCATCTTTGCATACTCCTGGGGGCCATCTAGGTGAGAGTGAGAAATTGATGCAGGAGGTAATGGGGAAAACTGCAACAACAAAAATTTGGAGAAAAAATAAAGATTGTCGACGTTTATAAAATACTTGCTATGCCCAGCTCAGAGCTAGTTACTTTGAACTTACTAACTCATCACTCCCAACTCACTTTGAGTGAAGTACTATTATCATTCCAAGGTTATGGATGAGAAAACTAGGGCACACAGGTTAAATAACTTATCTTCATTGTTAGTGACTACACGGTTCTACCTGAGAGAACTGAAATGAGGTTAATCCAGAACACAAACCAAGGGTTAACATTAGAAAGGAAGAGAGACATTTCTTCTACTTCAATGGAAGTGTGGGTATAGATGTAGTGTTGTTGGTGAATTTGGTTGTGGAAAGAGGAAGTAGTTTGCATCTGATGGCATCAATTTTCTCTCTGAATACGAGACGGTAATTGGCTGAGATGGGGATGTGGACAAGTGTTAGAAACTCAAAGAGATAAGGAGAAAGTTTGAAGTACTCCTTTCAGAGACCTGGGAAGGCAACTTATTGGAGAGGTACGGTATAACTACGTGGCAGTGTATGAGTAGTCACTAAGATTCATGGATATAGGTAAAGAGTAAGAGAATTTCTGGATTTATACAGAGGCAAAGATGTTGAGTGAAAGAATGTGTTTATTTTGATAGACCCAGAATCTAAGCTGATTAAGGAAGGACATGGGGACGTGGAGATGACTGAGAGTGAAAAATAGTGGAGCGAATGGATTGGAGGTCCTGATGTGGTCAAAGAACTGTTGGAAAGCAAGTACAGGGTAACAGAATTGAGAAGATTGGAGCTCAGAGAGGACGATGTTTGAAACTGAGATCTTTTCAAGGTAGTGCAGTTAAGGAGAAAAAAATCCTTTGAGGGGGCATGCCAAGGAACTGAGTTGCCAGGTGTTGAATGGGTCATTGTTGTGGACGATAAATCACTAGAATGAAGAAGATCAGAGAGAGCCACATACTAAAGTAACTAACAACTATGGGATCCAAGGGGGGAGGGCTGTTGTCAGGAGTCGGTAGATGATAGCAAAAAGGAAGAAGGCTGATAAAACGCATTTCAAAGAAGCAGGCATTGCTGAAGGAGAAACGATTTAGAAGCAGAAATGAGGAAAGAAAGGATACCTACTCTATGGAACTAAAATCATTTTTCTTCCTATAAATAGGAGTTAAGTTTACTGAAATCCATGCATTTATATCAACCAAAGTAAAGCATAGACCTATAGAAACCAAAAGCATGTTTTTAAAAACTGACAGTATATCAATTTAGACAGCTTTGATAGAGCTAAAAGAGAAATGATTGTCTAAATATAATATGGCTATCAAGTACAACAAAATATCAAGTATTTTACTTATAATTCTTAGGAATGACTATTCCTCTAAGGAATAAATGATGATATGAGACAATTAATTCAATTGACCAATGTGCTTTTGCATGGGAACACATCTAATGTGAAAATTGGCAAAATAACATAAAATGAAATGAGTGTGTTCAATTTTATGTAACTAATAATTTATTCTAAGCTTTTTTGTTTTTAAGTTTATATTTACACTGAAAATAAATATAATGAACAGTCACATAGGTTGGGTAGCATTTAAATAGTAAATCATCTAATTAACTAGTCACTTGAAAGCAAAAAGGGAAATTTGAATCTGTTGTTTAATTGCCACATTTCAAGAACGCATTTTAGCTGGCTGCATCTAAAAAGAAATCATAATATGAGATCATGACAGCATTTCATAGTAATGAGCAGGCTCTGGTTTCTATTTAATGCATATACAAAGGATACTGACAATAGTTTTGGAAAAATGAGTAAAGCTCTCAAAATAGCTAGCACAGAGATATGAAACACTGGTGTGAGACAGATCAATTCTAATACTATCTCCTAGGGGGAGGACAGACTTTCTTAAAGCTGTAATGGAAGGAATATGTGCCTCAGAATTATGTGGTTTTAAACAGTCACCTTTGGAGTAAATTCCAGTTCTAGTCATACACATTTATAGGAGGGCAAACACATTGGCTAACTAAAGGACTCGTCTGTCATATCACCATTATTCTGCTCATGTTCTAGCAGCCCGTCAGACAGGGTCTTCCTTGCACACAATGGGAGAAAGTTCCTATGTCTAAAATTCTTTCTTGGTGATTTCCCTTCGTGTTAAACATTGCCCCTCCACGTCCAAAATAAAATCATGTCAGCAAAAGAATTAAAAATTAAGCCCCTAATACTCCTCTAGGCACCTATATGTGGCAATGGGAAAGAATAAATAGAAATAAATTGTGAGAAAAAAGAGGGATTCCAAAGATAGCATCCATCTGGTTTGTATATTACTCTGGTTTCTTTTTTTCATAGAAGGTTGGTTATGCTCTATTGGTCAGGCTAACAACACTTAGGGAATTATTTTCTCTCTATCGTGCCATATACCCAATGTTGAAGAGGAGAAAATGTTACGGAAAACGCTTCTGATATGATGATAAGTGGAAAAAAAGAAGCAACAAGAATACAAGATAATTATTCAAGGCAAGAGCTGAAGGCCTTCCAGTAGCTTACTAAGCCCTACCCTGACCTCTGCCCCCATCAACTTTCTCACTTCAGCGCCTACCATTCTCCCCATTGCTGCCTGCACTCCAGCCACACTGGCCTCCAGTCATGTTCCTGTCTAGAAGCCTCAGCCTGGCTTGTCTGGAATTCTCTTTCCCTTGATAGCCACACAGCTAACTGCATCACCTCCTTTAAGTCTTTGTTCCAGTGTCACCTTCTCAAGGAGACCTACTCTGTTTATATAATTTACTATTGCGATGCCCCTCCCCCGCTCTGGCACTGCTGATTCCCCCTGCCCATACTTTATTTTTTATCCAAAGTACTTATTCCCTTCTACCAGTAATACACAACTTACTGACTTTTTTTTATCATCTGACTTCAATCCCCAGAATTTAATCTTCAAGAAATCAGAGATGTTTTGGTCTGATATTTCCTGAGCTCCTAAAACAATGTTGGTGCTTAATAAATATTTGGTGACTGAATGAATAGATAAATAAATGATGTTGTTACTATGTTTACTACTATGTTAAAAATTTTATATACATATTGTCAAGGCTTCAAAGGATAACGGAAAATTTAAAAGTTTGATTTTTTGAGGTGACAGGATTGTGAAGAAATGCTGTCATTTCATTTGGTGCTTAATTATAATTTCTAAAATATTTGTATAAGAAGAAATAAAAATAAATAAAAGTTCATAGAAAGAGTTTGTCTTCCCTTTCCTGCAAAGCAGTTATATTATAAACAGATATGATGGTCAAATCAGTTGCTTACTATGAAACGGAGAGATGGCCCGGCCCACACCAGTCAATATTAAATGTATTTACTTGCTTTTAGCAGATTTCAGCCTTCACCAACCAAAACATATGGCATAGGGAGCCTCAAGCATGAGAACATATATATTCTCTTAGAAATGCATTTTAACTCTAGATTTGTTACTCCAAATATTTGTCGAGAAAGAAATTCTATATAGAGTTTTTCTTTATTTCCAAAAATGCTCCTGCATCTATTTCAATGTGCAGTATTACCTGAGATATCTTTTTTCAATTAACCTGGATGACAAGGCAACTCATTAAAATTATGCCGAGTATTACAGCACTAGCACTTACAGGCTACAGTAACATTTCTCACTTCTTTCTAATTCATGGTAATGAGTTTTATAGTATATTGAGTGTGGGTTATTGTGTGAGATAAGTGATTTATCAATGCATTACATAAAAAAAAAGTAATTCCAAGGCCCTGTATCGTTTCTGATACTCTTTAACTCCTACCTCTGTTTCCATATGATGGCATACTAATTGCCAAAAATATTGTATACAAAAAGTGTCCTCTGGTCCTCTACTCTAATTTTAGAATTATGGTTAGAATTCCTTACCACGTAATAAAACAAGAACAAAAACATCATTTACTTCATTGTGAATTTCTGAAATAGTTTTTGGAATAAACAAAATGGCATTGTTTGTGTTCATGATTTTACGTGCTTGCTTACAAATTTCTCATGAAAAGAAAGGGAATCCAGAATAAAAGAAAAAGAAAAAACTTTCTTAAATAAAGCGATACTTTAATTGGGCCTTTAATGTAGTATTTTATGTCAATGAAAAAGTTTATCCGAAAAAATTAGTATGTTACATACAACTCACACTATATTTAAAAGAGGAACATGTATCTAGATAGTAGCCCTCAAATACCGCTACTTACATAGCAAACATTCAATCAATATTTGGGGAAATAAATAAACATGTTCTTTACTTATTTCACTTGTGTGTAGAGTGACAATTTTGTTTAAGGTCAGATTCAGTGAGGTATAATTTATATGCAGCAATATTCACCTCGTTTAGTGTATACATCTGAGTTTTGACAAATGTATATAGTCGTGTAACTGTCACAGCCATCAAGATATGTAACAGTCTCTCATTTCCACCAAAGAGTCTATCCGGCTCCTTTGTAGTCACTTCCTCCACCAAGTCCCAGCCCAGCCCCTGACTACCACCAATTGGTTTTCCATCGATATTGCTTTGCCTTTTGATTCATTTTGAAATGTTGAACCAGCCTTGAATTCCTGGGACAAATCTCATTTAGTCCTGGTATACTACTCTTTTTACATATTTCTGGATTTGATGTGTCAATACTTTGTTGAGGAGTTTTGTATGTATGTTCATGAAGGTTATTTTTCTGTAATTTTCTCTTTTCGTACTCTACCTGATTTTGATATCAGTGTAATACTGACCTCATAAAATAAGATAGGAGTGTTCTTTTAGCTTCTATTTCCTAAAAAAATTTTGGGAAATTTTCATAGTTTCTTCCTCAAATTTATGATAAAATTTGCAAATGAAAGCATCTGGGTATGGAATCTTTTTCTATTGAAAGGGTCCTAACTACAAACAATTTCTTTAATAGATATCAGACTATTTAGATTACCTGTTTCTTCTTCAGGGTGCTTTGGTAGTTTGCAACTTTCAAGGAATTTGTTAGTTTCTTCTAAGTTGTCAAATTTAAGGGCATAAAACTGAAAGCCTATTATACCTAGTACTTGATAATCTATGGCTTCTATAGAAATGTTCCTTTTTCATCCCAAATATTGGTCATTTATGTCTTTTTTTTTAATCATTTTTATTGATCTGTTAAAAAAACAGTTTTTGGCTTCATCCTATTGTTTTTGTGCTTTTGATTAAACATAATTTCTTCCCGTTTCCTTTGGGCTTAATTTGCTCTTTTTGTGGTTTCTTAAGGTAGAAACCTAGATAATATACTTGAGACCTTTCTTCTTTCCTAATTAAGCATTTGTAAACGTAAGTTTGTTCTCGAAACACTACTTAAGCAACACCCCACAAAGTTTGATATGATATGTTTTGATTTTCATTCAACTCAAAATATTTTGTAATTTCTCTTGTGAGTTCTTTGCCTCATGGATTGTTTAAAATGTGTTATCTAATTTCCAGATATTAGGATATTTTGCAAATATACATCACTCTTTACATTACTTATTTCTAGTTTTCTTCTATATGTTATATGATTCAGATTCTTTCAAAATTGTTAACATTTGCTTTATGTATCAGAATATGGTCTAGACTGCTAAATCTTTCATGAGTACTTGGAAATATGTGTATTCTGCTATTGTTAGGTAGATCATTCTAGAGCATTCTATAAACATCAATTAGATGGAAGTTGGTTGACAGTGTTTTTCAAGTCTTCTATATCCTTACTGATTTTTTGTCTACTTGTTCTATTGATTATTGAGAAAGGAGCATTGAATTCTCCAAAATAAATTGTGGATTTGTCTATTTCTCATTTTAGCTTTATCAGATTTTGCTCATGTAATTTGAAGTTTGTTACTAAATATACACACATTTAGGAAAGCTATGTCTTATTGTTTAACAGTACTCTTTACCATCATGTAATATTCCTCTTTTTCTGGTGGTATTTTCCTGAAGTCTATTTTGTCTGGTATTGATACAGTCATTCTACCTTTCTTTTAGTTAGTGTTGGCATAGAATTTCTTTTTGCATTCTTTTACTTTTAATCTACATTTTTCTTTATAATTAACTGGATTCATCTAGACAGAGTAAAGTTGGGTCTTGCTTTTTATCTACTATGGACTCAATGTTTGTGTTCCCCCTCCCTCGATTTGTACATTAAAATCATAATCCTCACTGTGATGGTATCAGGAGGTGGGACCTTTGGGAAGTGATTAGGTCTGAGGGTAGAGTCCTCCTGAACAGGATTAGTGCCCTTGTAAAAGGGACCTTAGAGAACTCCCTTGCCCCTTCCACCATGTGAGGACACAGTGAGAAGCCGGCTGTCTATAACCCAGGAAGCTGGCTATCATCAGACACCAAATCTTCCAGTGCCTTGATCTTGAACTCCCAGTATCCAGAAGTGTGAGAAATAAATTTCTGTTGTTTATAAGCCACCCAGTCTATAGTATTTTGTTATAGCAGCCTGAACAGACTAAGGCATTATCCAATCTGATGGTCTCTGTCTTTTAATTAGTGTATTTAAACCATTTTTATAAAGTTTAAATATTGATATAGTTTAATTAAAATCTACCATCTTGCTATTTATTTTCCATTTGTTCCATCTGTTCTTTGTTCTTTCTTGTCTCTTATTTTTTGGCTTAATTTTGATTGAGTAATTTACATGATTCTATTTTATCTCCATGATTAACTTATTATATATACCATTTTTAAAAATGTAATGGTTGCTCCAGGGTTTTCAATGTACATCATTAATTAATAACAGTATACTTTCAAATAATATTATGCTGCTTCATTTAGACTACAATTCTTAAAACAGCATACTGTCAATTCCTCCCTCCAATTTTTGGTGCTATTGATGTCATCAATTTTATACTTACATATGCTATAAACCCCTAATGCATTGTTAGCCGTTTCTTCTTTAGATATTCAATTATTTTCTGGAGCAATTAAAAGTAAGGAAAATGTCGTTTATACTGTATTCCTTGAGTTATTCATCTGCACGTATTTGTGTAGATCTGCGTTTCTGTCTAGTATCAAATTCTTTTTGCCTAAAGACCTGTTTTTTTATCCCCCATGAAGAAGATTCACCCTAAGCTAACATCTGTTGCCAATCTTTCTCCTATTTTGCTTGAGGAAGACTAACTTTGAGCTAACATCTGTGCTTTCTTCCTCTATTTTGTATCTGGGTCACTGCCACAGCATGGCTGATGAATGGCATAGGTCTATGCCCTGGACCCAAACTCATGAACCTGGGCCCCCAGAGCAGAGCATGTGAACATAACCACTACACCTGGGGCTGGCCCCTGCTTTTTGTCTTTTTTAAAGTCCGGTGGTGCAAGTCTGTTAATATTCTATTTATTCATTTATCCATTCTTTGTCTCAAAAACTCTATTTCTAAAAGATATTTCTAGCATTTATATTTGAGTCTTTCTTATAGATTTCATCTGTTTATTAAATTTCTATCTATTCAGACCTGTTGACTACATTTCCTACTAGAAATTATCATTTATTACTTATTAATGGTAGGTATTTAAAATTTCCTGTCTGAATATTTCCAATATTTGGGTCATTTCTGAGTCTGGTTCTGTTACTTGCTATATCTCTTGAGAATGGATTATTTTTCCTTCGTTGTGTCTCATATTTTTTTTTTTATTGAATTCCAGTCATCATGTGTAGCACAAGTAGGGACTGAGGCAAATAATATTTATGCCTGGAAATGGATGTGCCTCTTCTGTTGGTCTACTCAGACCAAGAGAGTAGGAGGTTGAGTTGATATACTCAGTCTCTGAGCTGGTTTGAGTTTTGTTGTTGCTATTATTCTTTCAGGGTTATCTTGTGTTAATCTTGGGGGCTTTGCTGCCACAGGGTTTTTCCTCAATGTTCTTGCTCCATCCTTAGCTTTCAGCCTTCCTTTTGCGCCTGCACCTCATAGTGGGTGTCTCAATTCTCTTACCTCCTTCTTGGGGACAGACAATTATTGCTCGTTATTTGGTACTTCCTAATCTTATGGGAGCAGTGGTAGGAGGTTTCTCTTGTCCTCTCCAGCCTCATTCTTAGGCAGGCCTTGTGTCCCTTGCCCTTGGAATTGGAGCTTTGTCAGTGATCCTGCTCTTCTTAATGTTTTCTTTTCTTATTTCATGAAATAAATTTTATATCTTAGGGTCTATAAAAAAACTCATCAGAATAATTCCTCGTTTTTCTGGACAACTGAGTCTTTTCATAGGTCTGATAATTTTCTCATATTTTAAAAGGAGCTCTTTTATACTATTTGCAATGTTATTTTCTCTTGATATTCTAAGAGTACTATTTTCTAAGTTCTCCTTGTATCACAAGGCTAGTTGTCTATAAACTACATATCCCAGACTCGCTTGCCTACTGGGAATTGTAGGCTGGAGTTTAGAACAGGCCCACAGCCTTTGTGTATATATAATGTTGGCCTATAACTCATTTTTAGCTACCGCGGCAGAAGTGAGTATCAGCAACAGAGACCATATGGCCCACAAAGCCTAAATATTTACTATCTGGCCCTTTATAGAAAAAGTTTGCTGACCCTGGTCTTGAATTTGTAAAGTATAGAAATTGTATGAATTGTAGGTCCCGAGGTCTAGAAAGGTAAAGAGTGGGTCTGAAGTGGCAACTACGAGGTACCCAGCCCAGAGGGCAACACAGAGTAAGTCTGCTCCACATTCTTCTTAGATTTATTTTCTTCAAATGAACTTTTCCCATTCATTCAGTCATTTGTTTCATGGCATAGCTCCCACCACCTCAATCACAACTACCTGGGGGTTCTTTCATAGCATTCTTAAAATGTGTTTTTGAATTTAGTAGTTCCAGTTATACACTTAATTATAATGTATGTAATAGTTTAAAAACCCTGCCAATCCCTTGCTTATATATCTACTGTTCTAAAATGTAGAGGCCTGGGTGTAGTCTGATCAAAATTTCCAGTTTGGAAATAATGTCACCAATTTTTCCCTTTACATGTTGGAGGGTAGCAGGCAAGCAGAGTTTCTTATTCATGATTAAACCTCTCATGCCAATTTATTTCAATTTGCTCTTCAGACAACTGGCATGAATGGCTTCCCTATGAATTTTCTTTTAATGAATCAATGTCCAACAAAAACATCAACAGATTTAGGTTACAAATAATGATCTCCTTTAACAGGAAGAAGTTAACACTATTTTTTTTAACTGGATAGGAAATATTTACTGTAATTCCATTTTTCTTTCATCAATTAAAAAGAATGCAGGGTTTTAACCAAAGCAGGTTTTCAAGTGTAACATATTTACTTTCCTCTTAGTTCCACCCTTCGAGCAATAGCATGTAAAAAACTGCTGTAAGTAATAGCTTCTCTCAGCTGAAGACTTGTTTCTTCCTTGATAACTTATACACACATAGCATATATATCTATATGCACATATGTATAAATATTGATGTATATATCTATATTTTATATGCATTTATACTTTTTCTATCACTTTAAATTATAGATGGTTTAAAAAATCATAACTTAATGTTTTAAATGTAGACCAAACCAATTGAAAAATTTAAGAACTTTCCTGTAATTTATACTTAGTTTATATTTTATATATGAATTTGTGTTTACCCTCTCCACATTCTAAAGTTTGGCTCTCCTGAATTTCCTTCATTTATCTATATTTATCACTCCCGTCTCTCTTCTTTCACAAAACTCATCTAAGGGTGGAATAGTGGATGTAATGGTAAGCATTTTAACTACATCTCTATCTCTAGCTTTTACATAGGAGTGTAATATTACAAATACTTTCTCATAGAGCTGTCCTACTCTCATTCCAACTCAGAAGAAGATACTGAAATCAGTGTCAGTTTTCAAAAGCCAACAATAGGAATTTACAAGAGTCAGATTATAAAATCAAGAACTGGAACATTGAAGATCAGAGTCAAAAGACATATGAGGAAAACATGTAATCATGAAATCTTAGATATAAACTTTTACAATTATTTAATTTAAGAATAGATTTGATGCTTACACTGTTTTATTACCATATGTGATAGGCAGAAAATTCCCCTCCCCTCCAAAGATGTCCATGCTCTAATTCCTGGAGCCTGTGAATATGTTAGCTTACAAGGCAAAAGGGACTTTGTCCATGTAATTAAGTTAAGGAGTTTGAGATGGAAGATTTTCCTAGATTGTTCTTATGTGCCCAGACTAATCACAAGGGTCCTTAAAAAGAGGCAGGCAGAAGAAGAGAGGCAGAGGGAGATGCAACTATGGAAGAATGGTCAAAGAAATGTAACATGGCTAGTTTTGAAGATGTAGCAAGGGGACCATGAGCAAAAGAATGCAGTCAATTTCTAGAAGCTGGAAAAGGCAAGGAAACAGATTCTCCCCTGAATCCTCCTGAAAGGAATGCAGGTCTGTTGACACGTGTTTATTAGCCCAGAGAGACGGGTGTCAGACTTCTGACCTCCAGAACTGTAAGAAAATCAACTTATACTGTTTAAGTCACTAAGTTTGTGGTGATTTGTTACTACAATAGAAAATCAACGCATCATAGTTATCACAATTATTTATGTTCCATTGGTATTGTTGTTCACTGATAATTTTCTAATTACCATCATTTTCCTATTCTTATGTTTTCTACTTTGATTAAAATCTTAGTCTAAAAGACTACTTATTTGTGAAACCTTTTTTTTTTCAGGAAAGTCACACGTGTGGGTTTTTCTAGATCCTTCCATATATGAGAATAACTTTCACTTACCCTCTCTCATAAACAGCAACTTGACAGTATAGAATTCTTGGGCCACAATCTTTTGTTCCCTTCACTCTCTAGATTTTTATTAATGATCTTTCCTCCAGCTCCTCTCCCTCACTCAGTCTTTCTCTCTCTCTGCCAGACTATACTTTTTTTTTTTGTAGGAAATCTTGTTTCCTATCTATAACTTTTCTTTTATATCTGTGCAGATCTCTTTGTATTTCTCCTCTCCATTTCTTTTTTTATATTTCTTTTATTGCGTTAATGATAGGTTACAATCTTGTGAAATTTCAGTTGTACATTAATGTTTGTCATTCGTGTTGCAGGTGCACCACTTCACCCTTTGTGCCCACCCCCCACCCCACGTTTCCCCTGGTATCCACTAAACTGTTCTTAGTCCACATTTTTAAATTCCTTATATGAGTGGAGTCATACACAGATTATCCTTCTCTAGCTGGCTTATTTCACTTAACATAATTCCCTCAAGGTCCATCCACGTTATTGCAAATGGAATGATTTTATTCTGTTTTGCAGCTGAGTCATATTGCATTGTATATATATATATACCACATCTTCTCTATCCATTCGTCTGTTGATGGGCACTTAGGTTGCTTCCATGTCTTGGCTGCTGTAAATAATGCTGCAATGAACATTGGGGTACATAGGACTTTTGGGATTGCTGACTTCAAGCTCTTTGGATAAATACCCAGTAGTGGGATGGCTGGATCGTATGGTAGTTCTATTTTTAATTTTTTGAGGACTCTCCATACTATTTTCCATAGTGGCTGCACCAGTTTGAATTCCCACCAGCAGTGTATGAGGGTTCCTTTTTCTCCACAACCTCTCCAACATTTGCTACTATTAGTTTTAGATATTTTTGTCATTCTAATGGGTGTAAGGTGATATCTTAGTGTAGTTTTGATTTGCATTTCCCTGATGATCAGTGATGATGAGCATCTTTTCATGTGCCTATTGGCCATCCGTATACCTTCTTTGGAGAAATGTCTGTTCATGTCTCCAGCCCATTTTTTGATCGGGTTGTTTGATTTTTTGTTGTTGAGTTGTGAGAGTTCTTTATATATTATGGATACTAAGCCTTTGTCAGATATATGACTTGCAAATATTTTTTCCCAGTTAGTGGGTTGTTTTTTTGTTTCAATCCCATTTTCATTTGCCTTGAATAAGCTCTTTAGTCTGATGAAGTCCCATTTGTTTATTCTTTCTATTATTTCCCTTCTCTGAGAAGGCATGGTGTCTGAAAAGATCCTTTTAATACTGATGTCACAGAGTGCACTGCCTACATTTTCTTCTAGAAGCCTTATGGTTTCAGGTCTCACCTTTAGGTCTTTGATCCATTTTGAGTTTATTTTGGTGAATGGTGAAAAAGAATGGTCAATTTTCATTCTTTTACACGTGACTTTCCGGTTTTCCCAGCACCAGTTGTTGAAAAGACTTTCTTTTCTCCATTGTATGCCCTCAGCTCCTTTGTCGAAGATAAACTGTCCATAGATGTGTGATTTTATTTCTGGGCTTTCAATTCTGTTCCATTGATCTGTGCACCTGTTTTTGTACCAGTACCATGCTGTTTTGATTACTGTAGCTTTGTAGTATGTTTTGAAGTCAGGGATTGTGATGCCTTCCATTTTGTTCTTTTTCCTCAGGATTGCTTTAGATATTCGGGGTCTTTTGTTGCCCCATATGAATTTTAGGATTCTTTGTTCTAATTCTGTAAAGAATGTTATTGGGATTCTGATTGGGATGGTGTTGAATCTGTAGATTGCTTTAGGTAGAACGGACATTTTAACTATGTTTATTCTTCTAATCCATGTACATGGAATGTCTTTCCATCGCCTTATGTTGTAATCCAATTCTCTCAGAAAGGCCTTGTAATTTTCATTATATAGGTCCTTCACTTCCTTAGTTAAATTTACCCCAAGGTATTTTATTCTTTTTGTTGCGATTGTGAATGGTATTGTGTTCTTGAGTTCTTTTTCTGTTAGTTCGTTATTAGAGTATAGAAATGATACTGATTTATGCAAATTGATTTTGTACCCTGCAACTTTGCTGTAGTTGTTGATTACTTCTAAGAGTTTTCCAATGGATTCTTTGGGGTTTTCTATATATAAGATCATGTTGTCTGCAAACAGCAAGAGTTTCACTTCTTCCCTCCCTATTTGGATTCCTTTTATTCCTTTTTCTTGCCTGATTGCTCTGGCCAGGACCTCCAGTACTATGTTAAATAAGAGTGGTGATAGAGGGCATCCTTGTCTCATTCCTGTTTTCAGGGGGATGGCGTCCAGTTTTTGCCCATTGAGTATGATGTTGGCTATGGGTTTGTCATATATGGCCTTTATTATGTTGAGGTAGTTTCCTTCTATGCTCATTTTGTTCAGAGTTTTTATCATAAATGGCTGTTGGATCTTGTCAAATGCCTTCTCGGCATCTATTGAGATGATCATGTGGTTTTTATTCCTCAGTTTGTTGATGTGGTGTATCACGTTGATTGATTTGCAGATGTTGAACCATCCCTGTGTCCCTGGTATAAATCCCACCTGATCATGATGTATGATCCTTTTGATGAATTGCTGAATTCTGGTTGCCAAAATTTTGTTTAGAATTTTTGCATCTATGTTCATCAGTGATATTGGCCTGTAGTTGTCTTTTTTCGTGGTTTCCTTTTCGGGTTTTTGTATCAGCGTGATCTTGGCCTCATAGAATGTGTTAGGAAGTGTTCCATCTTCCCTAATTTTTTGGAATAGCTTGAAAAGGATAGGTATTAAATCCTCTCTGAAAGTTTGGTAGAATTCCCCAGGAAAGCCATCTGGTCCTGGGGTTTATTCTTTGGGATGTTTTTGATTGCTGTTTCAATCTCTTTCCTTGTGATTGGTCTGTTCAAATTGTCTGCTTCTTCTTGAGTGAGCATTGGGAGATTGTAGGAGTCCAAGAATTTATCCGTTTCCTCTAGGTTATCCATTCTGTTGGCACATAGTTTTTTGTAGTATTCTCTTATAATCCATTGCATTTCTGCAGAGTCTGTTGTTATTTCTCCTCTTTCATTTCTGATTTTGTTTATTTGAGCTTTCTCATTTTTTTTCTTTGTAAGTCTGGCTAGGGGTTTGTCAATTTTATTTATCTTCTCAAAAAACCAGCTCTTTGTTTCATTGATCCTTTCTACTGCCTTTTTCATTTCAATAGTATTTATTTCTGCTCTGATTTTTATTATTTCTCTCCTTCTGCTGACTTTGGGCTTTATTTGTTCTTTTTTCTCTAGTCCAGTTAGGTGTAGTTTAAGATTGCTTATTTGGGATTTTTCTTGTTTGTTAAGATGTGCCTGTGTTGTGATGAATTTCCCTCTTAATACAGCTTTTGCTGTATCCCATATGAGTTGGTACGGCATGCTATCATTTTCATTTGTTTCCAGCTATTTTTTGATTTCTTCTTTAATTTCTTCAATGATCCATTGCTTGTTCAGTAGTGTGTTGTTTAGTCTCCACATCTTTGTGCCTTTCTCAGCTTTTTTCTTGTAATTAAATTCTAGCCTTATAGCATTATGATCAGAGAAGATGCTTGTTATTATTTCAATTTTTTAAATTTGTAGAGGCTTGCCTTGTTTCTCAACATATGGTCTATCCTTGAGAATATTCCATGTGCACTTGAGAAGAATGTGTATTCAGCTCTTTTAGGGTGAAGTGATCTATGTATGTCTATTAAGTCCAATTGCTTTAGTCTTTCATTTAGCTCCACTATTTCCTTGTTGATTTTCTGTCTGGATGATCTGTCCATTGATGTGAGTGGGGTGTTGAGGTCCCCTACTATTATTGTGTTGTTTTTAACATCTTCCTTTAGGTCTGTTAATAGTTGCTTTATGAATCTTGGTGCTCCTGTGTTGGGTGCATAGATATTTAGAAGCGTTATTTCTTCTTGATGAAGTGTCCCTTTGATCATTATATGTTGTCCCTCTGTGTCTCTCTTTACCTGTCTTATTTTGAAATCCACTTTGTCTGATATAAGAATTGCAACACCTGCCTTTTGTTGCTTGCTATTAGCTTGAAGTATTGTCCTCCACCCCTTCACTCTGAGCCTGTGTTTGTCCTTGGGCCTGAGCTGTGTTTCCTGGAGGCAACAAATTGTTGGATCTTGTTCTTTAATCCATTTTGCCAGTTTGTGTCTTTTTATTGGAGAGTTCAATCCGTTTACATTGAGAGTGATTATTGATGCATGTGGACTTAATGCTGTCAATCTGTCGCTCATTATCTTGTTTTCCTGCGTATCTTTTCCTGTGTGCTTTAGCCTACCCACTTAATACCGCAATTTCTTATGCTGGGTTTCTCAGATTTTTCCTTATTTATGATTTGTGACTCTGTTCTGTATTTTATTTTAGTGTCTACCCTGAAGTTTGTATTTAGAATCTCGTGTATAATATAGTCTATTCTCTGGTGGTCTCTTACTTACTTGGCCAATACTGATTTAGACCCTTTGCTCTTCCCCTCCTAAATAATTATTTTCATTTCTTATTCCAACTCGTGTTATGAATTTGTAGTTAGAGTGCTAAGATTGTCCTTGCTTTGGTAGTTTCCTTACCTTTACCCTAATGCTATGGTTGAATATTTGCTATCCTGTTCTGTTTCTATCCATCGGTCTCCCTAGTCTGTGGATTGTGACCCCTTTCTCCCTTTTTTCTTTTTTCAGGTATGAGAGGCTTCTTGAGGATTTCTTGTAGTGGAGGGCTTTTAGTTACAAATTCCCTTAACTTTTGTTTGTCTGGAAAAGATTTAATTTCTCCCTCATATCTGAAGGATATTCTTGCTGGATAGAGTATTCTTGGCTGAAGATTTTTATCTTTTAAAGCTTTGAATATGTCACTCCATTCTCTCCTAGCTTGTAAGGTTTCTGTAGAGAAATGCACTGAAAGTCTGATAGGAGCTCCTTTGTAGGTTATTCTCTTCTTTTTTCTTACTTCCCTGAGTATTCTTTCCTTACCTTTCCTTCTTGCCAATGTTACTACTATGTGCCTTGCAGTAGGTGTTTTTACATGGACAAATCCAGGAGATCTGAAAGCTTCCTCTACACACATTTCTCCGTCAATCCCTAGATTTGAGAAGTTCTCTTCAATAATTTCGTTAAGCACACTTTCTGCTCCATTTTCCTTTTCCACGTTCTCAGGAATTCCTATGATCCTTAAGTTCTTACTCCTCATTGAATCCACTATCTCTCGGAGATTTTCCTCATTTTTTTAAATTCTTAGTTCTCTTTCTTCCTCTGTCTGGAGCCATTCAGCCTGTCTATCTTCAATTATGTTAATTTGCTCTTCTATGGTGTCTACACGGGCATTCAGGGAATCTGTATGTTGTTTTATCCGGTCCATTGTGTTTTTCATCTCTAGTAATTCTGTTTGACTCTTCTTTATAATTTCAATCTCTTTTGTGAAGTAACTCCAGAACTCATTGGCTTGTTTCTCTATCTTTCTCTCTACCTCATTGAGTTTTTTGATTATAGCTGCTCTGAACTCATTATCACTTAGTTTACCTAATTCCAAGTCCTCAGGACTTAATTCTATGTTTTTATTGTTTTCCTTCTGTTCTGGGGCTTTTATAAATTTCTGGATGGTAGAGGCGCGGTTTTTTCGCATGGTGGTCAAATTCGGTTGCAGTTACAGCCTGTCGCCACTAGATGGGGGTTGAGAGCCACGTGTTCTGAGCTCTCCACCTTTGGGCAAGACCCCGGCGCCCAGTGCGCTTTTCCGTGAGGGAGGGGCTGCTATTCTCGCATGGCGATCTGCATTCAGATCAGTTCTGTTCTCTGGTCTCCCGAGGCCCTGGGTTTTCGGGGTCCCCGTGCACAGAAGCTTTCCCCCGTCAGCGTGTTTCCACTGAACCAGCGGCAGGAGTCCTGGATGATCCCCCAGTTGCGCGGCCCCTTCCCGGCTCCTTCCCGGACCCATGCAGCAGGGATTGCAGACTCTAGGGGAGGGAGCAACGTTCTCTCCTAACCCGTTCCTGCTCCTCCAAGGCCATCAGCAAGGTTTATGTTCTCCGCCTTCTTGGTATTGTAGGTCTCTAACGTTTTGGCATTAGATTTAGTCTCTGAAATTCAGTTTTTCCAATCCTTTGTTGTATTTTGGAGGGGAGAGAATCCCAGGTCAGCTCACCCTGCCATCTTGCTCCACCCCTTCTCCTCTCCTCTCCATTTCTAGTTCTTCTGCCCTGAAGACACAAATCTCTTTTTCAGGACATTTTTCTTCTTGTGATTTATTTTTGTTTTCTCTATCTGCTCAGTCCTTTATTCCTTGACTTCCTATTATTTGTATGTTGCATCTCCTACATCTGTTCTTCATGTCTGTTATCTTTTCTTTCTGTGTTTTACTTCTTTTCCTAAATTTTGAGAGTATTCTTAAGCTTATTTTCTAATTTAATTTTATTTAATCTATTGTGTACTGCCTCCACTGTACTTTTTAATTTAGCAATCTTTTTATTTCTTTTAAACTATATCCAGGCCTTTCAGACCTGGGATTATTCTCATTTCATGTTTATTCCTCTAACTTTATAAACATAGTATCTTTAAAGAATGTGGGCTAAAGATTTTCCAAACTTTAGTTTTCTTCATTCTTTCACTTGCTCTGATTCCTTAGAGCAGACAGTACTTCTTGAATTCAGTGATATTTCTGTTTTCTCATCCTAAATTCAAATCCTAACTGTGCCTCTCCCTAGATACGTGAGCTTGGACAAATGAGTAATTCTCTCTAAGCTCAAATTCTTCATTTATAAAATAGTCCTGATAATGGCACCTACCTTATAAGAACTCTGCTATGATTATGATTATTAAAAATAAATGATTATCGGGGTCGGTCTCATGACCTAGTTGTTAAGTTCATCATGCTCTAGTTCAGTGGCCCAGGTTCTCAGGTTTGGATCCTGGGCGTGGACCTATACCACTCATCAGCCATGCTCTGGTGGCGACCCACATTTGAAGTGGAGGAAGATTGGCACAGATGTTAATTTAGGGTTAATCTTCCTCAAGTGAAAAAAGAAGAAGATTGGCAACAGATGTTAGCTCAGGGCTAACCTTCCTCAGCAAAATAAATAAATAGATAAATAATTATTATTATTATTAAACTAAGTTATGATGAGCTGAAATAATACAAGAAAATGTTTAGCACAGTGTCAGGACATGGTAACCGCTCAATAAATGGTAGTTGCCATTATAATCATTGTTCTCATCGCCATCATCATCATCGTCATTTCCATCACTATAGAGGAAGGTCTATTATTATCTGGGCAAGAACAGAGGTTGGTTTTGTAAGAGTGTTTGGATTCCTACACTAATCTAACAGATCTAGATAAAAGGAAAAAAATAAAATTTAGAATTACCATGGTGTTACTTTGGTGTTTCAGAATCTCACTTCTCTGCGACCAGTCTGGATGGCACCTGAAGCTGAGGCAGCTGCGGCAGAAAACTTTATTTCTGGTTGAGGGTGTCTTTTCCTTCTTTGATATGGAAGACAGAAATGTACCAGTGTATTCTGCTTCAACCTTCATTTCTCTCCTGTGCTTATCATTGCCCATTTCCTGTTGATGGAAGGCGACCCTAGCCATATGCCAGCTCTTTGCCTGGCTTGGTAGTTCACATCAAGGGTGTTTGATAGAGGGTGGTGAAGTGAGCATCACCAAGGGTTCCCCGGTTAATGCAGACACAGTCACATGAGTGCTTTCCTCCAGCCTTTGCCCCTAAGAGTTAGCTGTAATTGTCTGGCAGTGGTATGGGGTGGAGTGGGAGGATGTTGGGATCTCCTGCAAGCTATGACTTCACAGGTGGGGATTCACAAATTGTCCTTCTCTCTAGCTATATTCCTGTCTGTACTACCTTGAAGAAATTTCTCAAATTTTGGGGCATGAATATCTCACTCTCCTAATTTCCACTTGATGTAGCTTTCCCCATTTTTATATTCTATTTTCCATTTCACTAGTTAACTGGGAGGGAGGGAGTTAGACATGAATGCTTTTATTAATGTTACAGAAAGTCAACTATTACTCTTGAAATACGTTTTCTTTGTCAAGCTCATCTTATACTCAATAAAGGGTTTATTGTTTAAAAATCATAATAAGTCAAAATTTCTTCCAATGCTTGCTTTCACATTATGACAAAGCCACAAATATGAATCTTTTCCTATTTTTTTAAAGTTCTCAAATCTTATTTCTTCAGCTGTAGAATCTATTTAAGGTCCAGTAATTTCTAAAAATACTTTGCTCTATTAACCTAAAATGATCCAGCAGTACTCTATTACAATAGCAATGAAAACTAAGCCAGGTTTTTATACCTGTTGAATTTCTTGTATTTTCAACTATAGTCCAATCCCCCTGTAAAGCTATTCAGCACGTTAAATAGGTAGTTATATATAGTGGAAATGGAGTCCCTGGATAATATGAAGCAATCTAAAAGGCATAAAAATACTTTCAAGGAGATCTCCTTTCAATTTAGGTTAAACAGATGTTGAATATGTTTTCTGTTTTAAACACTGTCAGTGTGGTTGGTTCGACTTCTCCCCACCTAGCTAAGAATGAAATAATCAGACTTTTAAATTTTCTCTCTAAATCACCGGAGGTAATTGTTTTGTGATGTGGAATTTTTATTTTAGATCATACCTTGGTTTTATAAGATTTGATCAATTTTTTACATCTCTACTTCTTTTTTTATGAATTTCCACTTAAACCTAAAAGACTCTGAAATGAGCTTTATTGCCAATTCATTGTTAAAATCAATTATGCTTAGAATATCTAGAATAACATTAGAAAACCATTCCCAATTGCAAATACAAAGGCAACAAAAGCTTATAGAAGGGCTGATTGGATCCCATTTGAGGCTTTAACAATAGTTGGGAAAAATCTCTAAGATTTACTTTAAAAAGTTAGGAAAAGTTAGGCTCTGAGTTGTCCAGGCAAGACAGAATTTATGTATAGAAACAGAGCCGGTATTCACCCAAGGATTGGGATTTAAGGCTACTTGAGAGGAATTATCTCACTCATACTACAAAAATACCTTGTCTCCTGACCTGCTGATGAATATCAAAATTCTAACATTACTTATTTACTTATCTGTGCTGTGGGCAGATCTCTCCCTCCCCCACCCCTCACCTTTGCTGCCTTCCTTCCCTTTGTTTTCCTGTATATGGATGTAATCTAGAAAAGCAAACAGCATTTAGCAAGGCATTAAACATACTGAATAAACACACACTGAACTAGGTTATTTTCCTTTGTATTCCTCTCTTGCAATAGTCCTGGGAGAGTGGAGACGTTAAGTCTCTATCATAGTGGTTACCAAAATTTCCCTGGGCATAAAAATCATCTTGGATGCTTATGAAAATGTAGATATCCAGGTCCCACCCCTTTGAGATTTTGATGCAGGTAATGCTTAGTCCACGTTGTCTGAAACCACTCTGCAACATCTTACTATGAACTTGGTTTATTACTTTCCTCTAGGAAAAGTTGAAAGTTCCTGGACGGAACCAAGAAAGAACAGCTTAGGTGAGAATGTGAGTTTAACCATTGCCTTTTCCTCCCAGTCTCATTTTTCAGGGATTTGGCTAAGACAGTGAATTTTAGAGTGCATATTAAAGCAGCTTCCTTTTGCTTGTTATTAAGCCCAGGGTAACCAACCACATAGCTTTAGTCAGGTGGCCTTCTTCACTCCATACCCTCACATCCAAATAGCAAGTTCTCTGAGCTCCCTGACTCAGTGATTCTATAGACTTTTCCCTATCTCCATGCCACTGACCCTCTTTTGCGGTTGGTCTTTGCATTGCTCCTAGACTATTGCAATGGTCTTGCTCTTCTCTCCACCCTCAAACCTCTCCCAAACTGCTGATTAGTCAGATTTCAAGAAAGTAGATCTGATCAACTCATTCTGCTGCGGTGATTCTTTCTAAGACTCTTCACTAATTTCAGGTTAAAATTCAAACATCTGAGCTACCCTGATGTAACACTTGCCTATTGATCCACTCTATAATGACCTCCAGCCATGTTGAACTGTGTCCAAATCCCGGGACAAAACTCACTCCTCGACATCCACAGACCTTGGCTTCTTGCCTTTCTCTTTGCCTGGAGCATTGAACATTCACCAAAGGCAGCTGACTAATGGCTACTCATTTCCTAGAGTTGTAATTTGGCCTCTGGATTAATAATACTTAGACATCAAGGAAATTTCTGCATGAATTACAATCTATGCACTTAAGCAACTCTCAAACCATATGATTTCTGTAATCAGAACAAGAAATATTGCTACCTTTAGAAAATTTTTAATGGTTATACAAAATGTTAACTGTGTACACTGAATCCTGGGATTACAAATTAGTATTGCTCCTTCATGCTTTTCTGTATGTTCTAAATTTTATGGCCTAAGCATTTACTGATTTTATAATAGAAAGAATAATTTTTGTAATTTTTCAATGAATGACTAATAGCACAAGAACCTGTCATTTCCATATCATTTCTTTCAAGAAGTTGCAAGTTCTTCACATGTATTCACCCATTTGTAGTTTGGCATGTTTTTCAGCTAGGTTGGAAACCGACATTCTCACTTCATAGGCACAAAGAGTAACTTGCAAATAATATCTCAGGAAGCCAATGGCAGAGCAGTCTCAGGAATATTTACCCATAATCCTCTCAGCCGAAACCATTGGCAATGTTTCTAGAAAATCCATCAACTATCAAGTTGCTACCATTTATGAAGCAGCTAAGTGGTACAGGTCTCCATCCAGGGGTAAAGAGGCCTTTTCAAACAGCAGGCACAGTTCCTGCCCATCTGCCCTTATCCCTCCACATCGTTTAGCAGAAATGCCACACCACCATACTTAAAATGACAGAATACATTTAAAGTGGCCAGCCAGACAAAGCTCTTGATTACAAACAACAGAAACAACACTGACTAAATTGAGCAGAAAAGGAATACACTAGAAAGCTCTTGTATAGCTCACAGAACTCATAGAAAGTCTGAAGAACCAAGCTCTGAAAAGAGAACACAGCAGATTCACTATAGGCACGATCCACTTGGCACTCCAACTGTCAATCCTACCGTCACTGCCTCACTGCCCTCTGCCTGCACCCCATCATAGTGGGAGAACCAAACTCCCTCAGTGTCTGAACTCCTTCAGGAGTCTAAATGCCCTGAAGTTGTGGCCAGTTGGTGGCGAGCCGAGTTCTTACGCTCACCACCTCAATGACAATGGAGCAGGGGATTCTCCTGAAACAGGAAATGTGTTCCAGTGCTAGGTAAAACTAAAAGAGAGCAATGCTCACCATACACATCACCACGCTGAACCAATAGATGCAGATGTAGAAGCTGACAAATTGTGGCCCCGGGCCCTGAGGCAAAGGCTGGCTTGTGATAGGATCAGAGTCTTCCTCTGGGGTTGATCCTCTGGCTAGAGAAGAGACGATGGGGTGTTTGTGAAACTGTCCTGAAGGGGTGTGAAGAAATAAAGCAAAAGAAGAGGAGGAAGGAGAGAAGGAACCTTGAGATCAGAAGAGAAACATGGAAATGGAGAGTGAGCAATGGCCAAGGATGGAATACAAAGAGAACTGAGACGTAAGACGGAAAGGAGGATGTTAGAGGAAGGCATGTGAAGACAAATGGTCAAACAAAACAAAAGACCAAAAACAGCAGAGATCCTTGCTCTCTCCAGTCTTATTACTAAGTTTATTAATAAAGATTCTAAGATTAGAGAATTGGTACTTCCCAGGACATATTAGGTAAGCACTCCATAATGCTTGCTAGTATGGGGTAATTCATCAATATTAGTTATGTAAACATTTTACCCATTAAATAACAACAAAGCCTGTTAGAGGCCATAGCAGCATAGGCACAAAGTGAGGAATTTTGAGACAGATAAAAGGAAAATATCGTACTATTGGCTTCTATCCCTGTCTCTACATTTTTCAGAATATATGGTTTTATAAATAACCTACTGTTGTTATAGTAATGACTATAAGTTGCTTCATGAAATATTCTATGTATGTATTCAAGTGCGGAAGATCTGTTTTTCTCTACGTCAGTAGCTTTCCTCACTTTTTTCTTTCTCACCTGGCTACCTATAATCTGTTTCCCTTGTGAATAATACTTGATTTTCTTGCTTATGTTTGTTCATCTTAAACTAAGTACATATTCTCCTAAGCATCTAACAAGATGCTTATTTAACTCTACAATTTAAACTAATTTGTTATTGTTAGCCTAGAAAGTCGTAGGGCCAATCCAAGTGAAATTCAGTGTAACAAGTCACATTTATTATTAATAAATGGACAACAAGTATTTATTTAATCCTCATTATTTCATCAGAGTTTTGATATGCATATAATTCAAGGTTAATCTTTAAAGTCACAATAGGCAAACTATGCATTCCTCTAAATTGCAATCAGTGCTACAGAAGGCAAGCATGTGATATAGGCATTAGGAGATTGAATCAGACAGGGTTCTATGAGAGAAAGGAAAAGTGGGGTTATATGGAGAGATTTGTTGCAAGGAATCGGTTTACATAATTGTGGGGGCTGGCTGGGTAAGTCCACAATCCAAAGGCCAGTGGGACAGAAACTGTTGGGTAGGAGCTGGCATGCAGCCCACAGGAGGAATTTCTTCTTCCTCAGGGAAACCTGTGTTTTACTCTTCACGCTTTTCAACACATTGGATGAGGCCCACCCAGATTACGGAGGATAATCTCCTTTACTTAAAGTCAACTGACTGTAGCTGTTAATCACCTCTACAGAAATACCCTCGCAGAAGAGTTAGACTAGTATTTGATTGAAAAACTAGCTAAGTTGACACGTAAAACTCACCATCACAGATGTTCAATGAATTAAAAAAAAAAAGGCTTAACAGAGCTGGAATAACAAACCAGCAAGATGTACACTAAGGTTTCTTCAGAGTGGCAACAAAGACCCCAGGGCCAGCGGAGATTTTTCTAGACATCCAATGTAATTTTGAGAAAGGCAGATCTACCTTGGGATTTACTCTAAAAGAGAGAGAGAGAGTTGCGTTTGAGAACCTCATAAATCATGTCTCTGGTGAGGGATTAACAACAACAAAGCAGCTACCATTGACTAGCTTCTCACTATTCCACGCCCCGGGCTAAGCAAACCTCATTTCAGCACAACACCCTGATGGGGTAATATAATTAATGCTTCCTTTACAACTGAGGAAACTGAAGTTGAGAGGGGTCAAGTCTTGTCTAGTAAACTAACATTTGTTGAATACCTATGACGTGGGAGACAAGTTGCTCGGGCTTGACATGGCTTAATCTGCGTCGTATACTTTTACGTTCGGAATTACATCCCCTCTTTACACCTGAGAATATAGAGGGCAAAGAGTTTAAACAGAGTACTCCGCATGTAGTATCCAGTAGGAAGTGGATTCAAATACAGATTTTTCCGCTCAAAGCCCATATTTGTTCCACGGCTTGGGAGAATGCCAACAATCACTTTTCACTCAGAAGACTCCTGACAGAAAAGGGGAAGAATTAAACCAAAGTGATGATGGGAGGAGAAGGGAATTGTTTATTTGTAACTGGCTAGACAAGAGACAGGGTAGGTCACTGTGCCAGCTTTCAGGTCACCAAAAACAAGCAGAGAACTAAGGAATGTGTGGTGTGTCCCCTGAGGAGGTGTGTAATGAGGGTAAATCTTATAAATCTGTCTGTGTGTATATATATGTACCCTCGAGGAATTATTGCTTAAGTGAACAATAAGGCATCCACTCATACTATTGCGTTACTAGATGGAATTGAAGTAGCTAAAAATGACAAAGATGTAATAATAACCATAACAACACAGGAAGAGTTTCTTAACCATAGTGTCACAGTGTCTAGGTTTTTTATACTCTTTCACAAAATGTACCTTAAGTATTGTTATTAACAGTAAAGTGCTGAAACTTGTGAATAATTTATTTTTCTTCCTAAGTCAGAGCAGATACAAGGTTATACCTACAATGTCGCTCTCTCTGGCTTTGGTCAGTCTGAGTTTGGTGAGGAAAACAGCCCCTGCAATTCTAGGAATAAGGGATTCACTATACAAGTTAAGATTTGCACAAATGTCGCAGGAGGTAGATGGCCGTGGGCACTGGACTGAAGAAACGGTCACTAGTGATTTCAGTTCAAGGCCCTGGAATGGCTGGGAAAGTTGAGCTGTGGTCAATCTAAGGACATGTTTTGTCTGGCCACTTGGCCTGAAAAGGGGGAGCTGGTGGACAAGCCTCTGATGCTGCTGCATCTGGTGGCCTCCCAGAATAATGGCTTTCTTTTTCCTTTGCCTTCCAAATCTTCCCCAAGTGCCTCTCTTTGGCAAACCAGCCTGAAACCAGACAGGAAAGGGGATTCTGGGAAATAAGTCTCCAGCATCAGAAGGGAGTGGAGGTGGTGCTGACTTTACAGCCCACTTGGGTTATGATATACTTTCTTAAGAGAGAAAGTGTGACGTTAATGCTAAGACACCAAGAACTACATACAGGGGTGTGTCACCTGTATGAATGTGTCCTCGTCAAAGAGAATAAAATAAGAAAAAGAATTTGAGATGTGTGATAAAATGCATGCCTGAGTGGCGTATGACTACTGAAGGCTGACAAAGAGCCATTTGAAATATACCACCATATCTATTTCAATACAATGACATCACTCTTTTAGTTTTTACTTTTCTTGCTGGATACCATGGAGGGAGGAAAGGAAGGAGATCAGGTCAATCTGTACCTCTTCCAACAGCAGGCCTCGGCCTCAGGAGAGAAAGAAGAAGCGGTGGCACCATCACCTGTAGTCGGGAACAGGCCGCTGGGCCGAGAGCCCCACGTGTAGAATTCCCCTTGCTACACTGACCGCTGAACAGCCAAGCTGGCTTTCCACCACTGCTCTGCTGGGACCCTGAGAACCCGGGCAGTTTAGCTTACTTACAACACTAGCACCATAAAGCAAATCATTTAAAAACAACGCTATAAATTCAGAGTACAGTCCCTTAAATAGATGGAAAATTAACACCTTTTAAAATGAGGCAATATTTACTTTTTGAAGTGAGGCAGTATGTGCATTATTATTATTTATTATTTAGTGGAGGCCACCAGTGTGCTAAGTGTTGTATATCACCCTACACAAACAGTTGTGTGTATATGTAGGAGCCTGGAATCCTATAATTAAAGGGTCCTGTGGCAGATGGGAGAAGGGACCAGGCCCCAGAAAGATCAGACGAACCACATTAATCATAACTGTGTTATAGACTTCATTTCCACCAACTGAGCTTTCTTCTTCCTTGATACATTAACATTTATATTACACTTCACTGCTTATGTGGGACTTATTGAAAATTATGACTCCTTGGAAAAGGGTTAAGCTCTCTTTGTCCAATCATAAATTGCCCTTAAACAGAACTTTATTTTTTTTTGATATGCGAAATGCTCTGTCTCTACTGGGCTTGAGAGTTGTTGGTGCTGAGCAATCTATTTTAAAGAGGGACAGTAGCTGCATTAGACACAATATTTGTCAAAAGGAGAAAAAATATGTCAAGTCGAGAAACTTAATTTTAAGCTGAAAAAAAATCTCTAAAAGTAGAGAAACTAATAAAGCAAGTCCCCAAAACTGCCAGGCACCTTCTTAGATGATCTGCCTATCCTGGATAGTTTGTTCTACCTTAGAAAGACCACGTTAAAGATAATGGTTATAGTGTTGCATATTGTAAATCAGCTATCGCAGGGAAAAATGGATTAAAAAATGATGTACAGATGCACCAAAAATCTCTTTGCAAATGAAAAAGAGTTCCCTTCAAAAGCCGTTCGTGTGCCATTCCATGGGAAAATTAGTGTCATGGGAGACAAATAGTAATGAAATCTCAGTTCATTCGCTCTGATGCCTACCTTCTGAAAGTTCTTAGAAATCAAGATACTCTGCAATAAGGATGGTTGAAGTTCTATAATTTAAGGCAAAGATGAGATAAACACGCTCGAGCTCAGGTGCTCGCCCATTTTTTATAGTACGACAGTTTCCCTGTACTAATTGATTCACAAGACAGGTCTATTACTTCCACAGCTGGGGCTAGGCACAATCAGGAGGAACTACTGTGGCAGCCAGAAATAAACAGTGAGGGGAACGTTTGCTGAGCCACAAAGAGAGTATTTTCAATATTTGGCTAAGGGTTCAATTTCACACTTGAGAACTTTCTAGTCTGTCCTCTTTTCTGCTGGTCTGTACCACCAACACTTCAAGGAGGCACGGAAAAAACTGAGCCAAGCTGACAGGAGCAATGCCTTTCACACAAGAAACGCAGCTGCCAAAGAAGGCAAATGAGGACTTTATACAAGTGTAAAGCCAGCACGGTGTCAGGGGACATCACATTTCACTGCTCTTTTCTATTTACTATAAGATATAAAAACAGTCATTGGCCACTGGGGGGATATTTCATGAATGGAATGTTATAATTCCATAATCAGATACTATGGATTTGGGGGACTAAATGAACTTTTCAGGAAGCTGTTTTTTCACGCTGTGATCCTGGAACAGGTTCTAGCAGTCTCTCAGTAGGTAAAATGTTAATTGTTTAAGCAGGTCTGGTTGGTCCTTTCTGGCCTGAACAAAGAACTTTAGGAGTTACCTTCCCTTTGCCAGACAAATTTCATTTAAAGTTCAATGATAGCAAACTATTTTAAAAGTAACAATTCCATTGGTTTTCTTCTCTTTCTCTCTCTCTCTCTTCCTGCCTCTCTTTCTCTTGCAAAACAGGTATTTTTCCCAGTCCTTTCATAACTTCCCCACATGAATTCTTTATTTTGGTTCTTCTTTCAATTGTCTGGAATACAAGACACAGACCTTTTAAGAAACATGCTTGAGTTGTACATTTCAGGAATTCTTGTATATTTAAGTATCTTTTTATTGTCTTGACTCATGAACATTATGCTATGAATGATAACTTGCCTGGGTAGAGAAGTTATTGAACCATACTTTTTTCTCCTTCCAAATAATGTACACACTGCTCCATTTATACTGGCATCTAATATTCCAGGATCATTATAACTTTTTCCCTTTTATAGATGACAAATTTATTTTTTACCGATGCTTGTAAGCTCCTTTTTCAGTAAAATCTTTAAACAGAAAAAGGTTATCAGATTATATATATATATTTTTTTAAAGATTTTATTTTTTTCCTTTTTCTCCCCAAAGCCCCCCAGTACATAGTTGCATATTCTTCGTTGTGGGTCCTTCTAGTTGTGGCATGTGGGATGCCGCCTCAGCGTGGTCTGACGAGCAGTGTCATGTCCGCGCCCAGGATTCGAACCAACGAAACACTGGGCCGCCTGCAACGGAGCGCGCAAACCCAACCACTTGGCCACAGGGTCAGCCCTATCAGATTATATCTTAATGTAGTTTTTGCTTTATAAAGAGAAATGAAACAGAAAACACTGTGACTTTTAAGACAGATGAAATGAATCAAATATTGATATGCAACACAAACCAAGCTTAAATTGTTCTATTATCAGTGTATTCACACTCATAGACTGCAAGAGAAGACCTCAGGCTGAACTAACAGTAGCAGGGCACAACTCATGTATTCTGAAGACAAGATGACTATACACAACACTCCGTCTGTGGGTTTTTTCTCTAAGGCCAAATGGAAACAACAGTCAGGACTGAAGTAGAAATGGGACAGCCAGTGGCATTGTCACTGATTTAGCTTCCTACAACCTAAGCACACGCTGAAAACAGAGCTTATAAAAGGAGAAAAAAAGAGATATGAAACAATATTCTGGATCCAGCTTTGTAATCATAGAAAACCACTGTCATCTAAAAGAAAAAGGCATTGGTTTACCAAACGAAAGTTCTGTAGGTTCTTGTTAATTTGCCTTGCTTGAGCCAAAGCATAAAAACAGGCCAAAACTCCAAAAGGGTCCCCCATTCCCATCACAGAATAGACCATACTGCTAGTTTAGAAGGACTAGCAGTTTAAAGAGATTTAGAGGAAAAGAAGACAGGACAAAGTTCCAAGACTAAGGGTTCTTATAGTCCCAGCTTCTACTTTATTCTCCTCAGGCATCCAAAGTCATAACAGAGAATACAGAAATTCAACAAACAAATTTTCAGCTTCAATTTTAAGGGGAAAATTTATAAAAGAGTGGATAAAGATGTGGCAGAGTCAAAAAGTTTCTGCTCACGCTCTTTTGGCACAAGTAGGAAACTCATGTTGAACTGAAACTGCTAAAAATAACCAAGAGAAGAAAGAAAAAGCAGTATGTTATCTATGGAAAAATTCCGTAACCACATAGTAAAAAGAAAATATGGCATGCAAAAGACAATCAATACACATGCTTGAAAAAATAATTTTCTCCAAGGCATTGAAGAATTGCAAATTCAATGCTTTAGAAAGAGAAAGAGAGGGGCTCAGCCCCGTGGCTGAGTGGTTAAGTTTGTGTGCTCCACTGCGGGCGGCCCAGTGTTTCGTCGGCCACAGCTAGAAGGACCCACAACTAAGAAGATACAACTATGGACAGGGGGACTTTGGGGAGAAAAAGGGAAAAAATAAAGTCTTTAAAAAAAAAAAAGAAAGAGAAAGAGCAGAATCTACACTGTAGAAAACCAAACATGGAGAGAAAACATGGTAAAATAATACTAATGATTAAAAAAAAGAACTGGACAAAGGATAAGAACAAGTAGTAAAAGGATGCCAGTTACGAAGATAATAATGGAGACTCAACTCAGAAGTATAATTGGTGTGCCTGATGGAGAAAACAGAAAAAAAAGAAACAAAATATTTAAGAATGTAATAGAACAGAAATTTTGTGAAATTAAGAAGGCATGGATCTTTAGATATAAAGGATGGTATGGTCTGAATGTTTATGTCTCCTCAAAATCTGTATGTTGAAATTCTAACCCCCAATGTGATGGTATTAGGAGGAGGTAATTAGGTTATGAGGGTGAAACCCTCATGAATGGGATTAGCGCCCTTATAATAAGAGGCCCCAGGAGCTCCCTAGCCCTTCCACCACGTAAAGACACAGTGAGAAGACAGCCTTCTATGAACCAGGAAATCGTTCTCTCCAGTCTCCGAATCTGCCAAGCACTTCGTTCTTGGATTTCCCAAGAACCAAGATAAACAGTTCTTCCAGAACTGTGATAAACCTTTGTTGTTCAACTCACCCAGTCTATGCTATTTTTGTTAAGGCAGCCTGAACTGACTAAGACAAAGGGTAAACTCTAACCAAAGATAATTTGTGTTGAAACAGAAACCATAAAGGAATATGTGTTGATCACACAAAGCGGGGTCTATTAAGTAGCTGAGCAAGGAGGGGCATCACCCTGACAGAGTCTCAGTAGTGTCTCAAATGTGGGTTAGCAAAAGGTACTTACAGGGTTTGGGGAGCCAGGGCAAGTCATAACATGATTTGGGGGCAGAAGATAGCAAACATGGTCTGGGCAGGGAACGATCAAAATTGTGAACTAGGCAAGTTCACTAAACTTTTTTCAACACTATCTTGTGTCCAGCAGGTATTCTTTAGGGTCGGTGGTTTGAAGTTGGAGCTCTCCATCTGTTTCAATCGAAATGAAGTTTTATTCTTATTTGGTTAATTTGGTCAATTTCAGAAAGTGAAATTGTGCAGACCTTTCCCAAAAGTCTTGTGGACTACTTTAACTATAGGATCATATGGTTGACAGTCCTCTTACTTATCGCCTACCACCAGGAAAACCTACCTTAAAGCATCAATTCTCAACTTTCATCCTCTCATTCCTTGTGCAGAGTCAGACATAAAAATATCGAGAGGGGAAGGGGACAACATGTCATAGTTGACATCAAGGGATTTATAGCAGGTCTTCCAGAAGACCATGAAGCCTTTGAAAAATATATGATCATGTATGCATGCTACACAATCTTAAAAATTTTCTGTTCCTTCTTACACCAAGAAAGAGATATAGATATAAACCTGTTTTTGTTTTGTTTTGTTTTACTGAGGAAGAATCACCCTGAGCCAATAATCCTCTATTTTTTAGTATGTGGGCCACCAGCACAGCACGGCTGCTAACAGGGCAGTGTAGGTCAGTGCCCAGGAACCAAATCTGAGCCTCCAAAGTGAAGCATGCTGAACTTAAACACTAAGCCACTGGGACTGGCCCCTTAAACTTCTTTTACTTAATTATATATAGTCATGTGCTGCATAATGTTTTGGTCAACAATGGACCACTGTAGTGGCACTAGCTGGTGTGCCCCCTTTAAAACCATTTGTCCTTGAGGCTCCTTGTCTGGGCTACATGCCAGCACTCATGATGATAACTGTCCTGGACTTGGCCAACCCAGCTGCTTTCTCATGGGAGAGTTAGCACCAAGACCCTCACAGTCTGAGGGAAAGTGGAGGCCCTGGGTGGGGCGGGGGCTCTGATCCTTGGAATGCAGGTCAAACAGGAACAGTCTCCCTTGGCAAGTATGCAGCCTTTGTTCCTCAGCCTACTTAAGCAAGCTTCTCTCGGGGGGAGTAGTGGTGTCCATTTCTGTTCAGCCGGCTGCCACTGGACTTTCCTTGTAAGTAACTCCCCAGTAAACCCTTATGTCTCGTTCACTGCCTCTGGGTCTTTTCTTTGGTCTCTTGACAAGCTATCCCACACTGCTCACCCAAACTGGGTGTGTGCCGGTACACTTGGTGAGCCATCCAGGAAACCAAAGAAAACTGCATGCACACCAAGACTATGGAGGATGGGAAGGGAAAATCTGTGGGAGTAATTTCAGGTTGGTTGGTGTCCTCCTTGTGGGAGCCGGTCACCACCATCCTTGATGGATGGGGCCCACTGTGTGAGTATGGAGACACCCTGAAAATGCCAAAGAGCCAAGGGGAAAGTCCTAGGGATGAAAGAAGCCCAGGCTGTTGCTACAGCCATGGAGCAGCCCTTCCCAACTGTAGGATGGCTTTCAATGAAGGCATGGAAGTCCTGGGCTTGATAAATGATGAGAGAAAGAAATAAGAGGCCCAGGCGGCAGCTGCTGCAGTGGGATGGCCCCCCTTGCCACTGTTAGCTTAGTAACAAAAGCCAAAATGGAAGCTAAGGTGAAGGTGAGGCAGCTACAAAAGAAATTAAAATCAGAAAGGGAAGTATGGCTGATTCAAGCCGAAACTACCGAGGTTCTGTCAACCTGCCTACGGGGGTCCGAGGACAGAGGTCTGACCAGCCCCGAGCCACAGGGTACATCCCGCGGACCTGTCTCCGCCTGTTTGGCAAACGCATTCCACAATGAGGGATTGTACTGCTGCTGAACTGCTGGAATTGGGGAGCAAGTAACTAAACAGATGTGAAAAGGGTGAAAATTTGGGGGGAGCTTTTTAACAATAATTATGTGTTATAGTCTATGTACTTAACACAACCCAAGATGATGGCTAACTGCTTTAATGTCACCTGAAGTTTTCGTGAGTAATCCAAACACAATTGTTGAGAACAAATGATTTAAATAAAAATGGGTAAAGTTTTCAGGTACAATAATTATGTTTTATGGCATAAACACTTGAAAAACAGCTTCAAAAATCTTTTTGGTAACTTGAAACTTTAGAGTTTTGCTAAATTAAGTTAAATGATAAAAATTCAGTGAGTATCTTGGTCATTTTCCAAACAAGATAAAATATTAGAAATTGATTACTTAACATAGATTTGTCTGTCTTTGGTTTCTTATTTCAAAGCAACTAAAAGATGCTTGAGTTTATTGATAAACACATTTTGTACATGCTGATAAATTTTCTATGAGAAAGTACATATTCCTAAAAAGTCTGTATACAAGAAAAATAAAATGTTTATTTTCAGTAAAACAAGTTATAAAGAATAGAGATATTTTTGTTTGTTTTTTTAAGAAAGATAAATTTTTCCTAACATACTTGGAAAGGAAAAAGGAAAAAAGTCATGGGATAAATTCTGAATGTAAAAAGTAAGTGACAGAAGGCTTATGGGAGTAAAACTCTGAGGAGTTTTGTGTATGGTCAAGTTGGCTGAAATTAAAGTACATGAGTTTCAGTACCAAAAGTAAGGCAGTCAGGCCTGATGGCACCGCAGTTAAGCACACATGTTCCACTTTGGCGGCCCAGGGTTTGCAGGTTCAGATCCCAGGTGCGGACATGGCACCACTTGGCAAAAGCCATGCTGTGGCAGGCATTCCACATATAAAGTAGAGGAAGATGGGCATGGATGTCAGCTCAGGGCCAGTCTTCCTCAGCAAAAAGAGGAGGATTGGCAGCAGATGTTAGCTCAGGGCTACTCTTCCTCAAAAAAAAAAAAAAAAAAGTAAGGCAGTCACAAGAAGAACCACTGCCTCTGACTCTGACTCTGGTGCATACGCAGGAGCAAGGGCAGACCAGGCGAGCATCAGCCGGGGGCAGAAAGTGCCTGTGGAGGCAGGGAGAACGTGGTGAATGCATGGTCCAGCCACTCAGCACCGGTGCAAGCGACAGGTGGCTGGGACTCCCTGCCCCTCCCTCCTTTCTGGTGGTGGCACGACCGAGGATGAGCAAAGCTCAGAGAGAGCAGTCTGCACGGTGACTGCCGCAGCCTCGGGGAGCAACAAGCACCCCTCGGGCAAAAAAGTGATAAACAACCGAACAGTGTTCTGGTGGCTTGAAAGTGCCCCCAGGGACAGCCTGGGAACACCCCAGCCCCCTCGACTAGGGGGACAGCCAAAGGACCTTAACCCATCTCTGCAGCGCTGTGCAGGTGGCTTGGGTACTGGGGGACTGGAGGCCACATGTGGAAATAACAATTTATTGGTCTACAGGAGCAAAAACTATTTTGCTGTCGGGGGTGGAAATAAACAAAATGACTTCCATCCCTTTTCACCCCACCCTGCGGCAATGCTTCTATAACACCGCCTGATGGACAAAACCCCCTGATGTTGCCTTGTGTCATTATACCGATGACGCCACGTTAACCTCTGAGTCTTTTTCAGACCTTCAAGAAGCCTCCCGCTCCCTTGTTGCCCACCTGCACCAGGGAGGATGGGTGGTGAATGACAGCAGAATATAAGGGTCTAGGTTGTCTGTCAAATATTTGGGTGTTGTCTGGTCGGGTAAGACAAAAGGGGTTCCTACTACTGTCATAGATAAGATACAGGCTGCCTGTTCTTTTTAAAAGTTGATGCAAAAGGGTCTTATCTGGGACTAGGGGACCACCAAGCAGGGGGTCTTCACCCAAGCCAAAATAACAGTGAAACAAATCCAGTCCTTGGCTGTTTTAGCACACGGACAACTGGAAATTGGATGTTTCCAGTTAGCCAGAGAGGTTCGGATGGGGTATCTGGCAGAGGCAAAGCAATAAATGAATGCCCCTTGGCTTCTGGTCCCAACTGTGGAAAGTGGCTCACCCTGTGGATGGCACAATGGGCACAACAAAAGTGGACTATTAATGGTCACCCCTTGTCGGGGAGAGAACTCTGGGATGATATCTGGCATTGGGTCCAGGGAATGGCAATGACAGTGTACCATGTGCCTGCATATCAGGCAATAACGCCACCATGGAGCCAATAAGCAGACGAGTTAGCTTGAATTCATCTCCTGGGAGAAGTGCCAACTGAAAGAGTGGCTACACAAGAAGACTGGACATAAAGGACAAAGGACTCTATGGGCTATTGCCAAGGCCTGGGGCCTCTCCCCGTGCTATGCTGTGCTATGCTGATATAGTGCGGGTCTGTCAGGTGTGCCCTTATTGCTCTTTGCAGAGACCCTGGGCCATTCCCCGGGACACAGGCCAAGTTGCCAGAAGCAATCAGCCCTCTCGAAGCTGGCAGATGGAGTACGTTAGGCCCTTGCCTCTTTCTGATAGCTGCCAGTATGCTCTCACTTGTGTGGACGCATATACAGGACTGCTGCAGGTGTACCCCAACAAGAGGACCACACAGAAGACCACCATAAAAGGCCTTGAACATCTCTGCTGCCCATTTTCCCATTCCTACTTCTCTCCACCTGGTGACATGTTTTCTTTGGTGTCCTTGTCTTTTTACTAATTCTTTTATTTCATGTTGTGCCCTTTATTACTGTTGTGGTCTCAGGCTGCAGTGCTCCTCTCTGTGTCTGGCTCGAGGGAAACTGTGGAAGACTGGCATGATGAAATTGTAAGGGCCATTTGGACACATGGAGAGGTGGAGCATAGGCGCACGAGCCAGTGTGCCCCTTTAAAACCACATGTCCTTGAGGCTCCTTGTCTGGGCTTCATGCCAGCACTCCTGATGATAACAGTTCTGGGCTTGGCCATCCCAGCTGTTCTCTCATGGGAGAATTAGCATCAAGACCCTCGCAGTCTGAGGGAACACGGAGGCCCTGGGGGACACTCTGATCCTTGAAATACAGGTTATACAGGAATATTTATTGTACACAGATAAGGGAAGGATTTAAAACAATTTTTTTTAAAGACTGGTGCCTGAGCTAACATCTGTTGCCAATCTTCTTTTTATTTTTTTTTCCTTCTTCTCCTCCCCAAACCCCTCCAGTACATAGTTGTATATTCCAGTCGTAGGTCCCTCCAGTCATGCTCTGTGGAACACCACCTCAGCATGGCCTGAAGAGTGGTGCCATGTCTGCGCCCAAGATCCGAACTGATGAAACCCTGGGCTGCCAAGGTGGAGTGCGTGAATTTAACCACTTGGCCACAGGGCCAGCCCGAGATTTGTTTATTTGAGCCCTGATTTTATTTTAAGGACTCAAGAGTCCCTGTTACACTCGAATACTTCTGTGGAGAACAAGTTATTTAGTGATTAACAGCTAACACCTCGATGGGATTAAATGATAACAGCATAGGAACTTGGTAATGTGGGGACAGGGCATAGTTTAGGTTTCAAGGAAGGACATCAGCAGGTGCTGGTTGGAAAAGAGGAGGTCCTCAAGCCTAAATTTTGTCTACTTCACAATTTTTCCCATCAGCTGCCATATTTTATGTCCTGTGTTCCGCAGGCAGAATTGTTAATAGGAGGAAAGTTATAATTGTACATTTCATAGTTTTTGGACAGAGGTCACAAAGGAATGTCAATGATACCCAGGGTTGGCTCAGTCACATTGACTAGAATTAGGGGCAATTTACTTGATCTGAATTAAAGAAAAACATACAAATAAGAAAAAGAAATTTATAACTTCCATTGAGAAATTTCCCCAAAATACATCTAAATTCAACAACCTATAAGGTGATTGGCCTAGAAATAACATATATGGAGGAAAAACTATCCATATTCATTGAATTTAAGATTTTCTTCCTCAACGAATAGCTTTCCCAAACATTTGACATTTAGAATATTAGTAATATAGAGAGTTCCAGAAAACCGCTGTTTGCTGTAATCTGTATTTAATAGTCAGAATCATATATGGCAAATGACCTTAGTTCTAAAGATCAGACATAAGCCCAATATATGGTATTCATGTTGCTTACTAGCACTATCGATAGTAATAATAATTAGTATTTATTTAATGCTAGTTGCGTATCTGGAAATATGTGAAGCTATTTAATTACATGATTGAAATCAATCATTAAACAACTCTGGGGTATTGTTATCTCCATTTTACAGATGAGGAGACTGACAGGAGTATCAGTTGACATTTCAGCAGAAATGAGTTGACAGGTGTAGAGAAACTTGCCTACAAGAGGTTCGGTAGCTGAGGAAGGCTGAGGACCAGGGAGACTGGAAAGCCACTAAAAGGTAGAACTGAGATTTGAACCTAAATCATTTTTATCTGACTTACTATCAACCACTTTGTAATATTGTCCTCAGTGTAACTTCTTTTGATAAGAAATCCTTATTAATGTGTCAACCGTAATTTAATAACTTCTAAGAATGCCTTTGAGATTGATCCGAAAAAGTAGTGAGAAAAAAGTCAATTACCACTACTTTTTCTATAATGTACTCTACATTTTTAGCATCAACATTAAAAGGAAACCTATTCAATGCAAACTTTCCCATTATTTGTAATACTAACAGTGTTTTTAGTTCTTAATAAAATATTTAAAAGACAATGAATTGTAACCACTTATTTGTTCAGGGAATATTATTGAGTGCCTACTATATGGCAGACGCTGTTCTAAATGCTGGGGATATACTGGTAAACAAACAGCCAAAATCTCTGCCTCATCGAGGTCCCTGTGAGCCACGAAAAGCTAAACCACACAAAGATAATATTAAATTCTTGGTAGTATTAAGAAAGGTAAATAGATCTGAAAGTCAAAAATATATATATATGTATAGATATGCTCTAGAGGTTAATTAGCCTCTAAAGCCTCAATTATTAGCCATCTCTGGTTTCAAAAAATTGTTTTTTAAAAAGTGACAGCTAAGCTCCCAGTGGCAAGCTTAGGGCCAAACATGGGAACTGGGAGAAAACAATGTCAAATGGCTTAGACCAAATATCCTGTCTAACATGGCAAAGATCTGAGGAGTTTCCCAGGAAATGTAAAGAAGTTCCCTGAAATTTCTATAGTGCTGTCACGGCTGTGTTATGATGCCCATATGAAGCCATATGCTATGCTGATATGTACGAATAGCCATGGGTCCTCTGGATTTCTCTCCCCCTCAAGTCTGTGCCTCATGTCATCCCCACTCACTATCCTCAATTGTTTCTGATTTCTCCACCTGCCAGAGGAAAAAAGGTACAAAAAAGATTTGGGAGCCCAGACCAGAAAATATAGTTTGTGATACCACAAAGTGAATATCATACAAATATTTAATATTCAGCCACAGGACAAATTTCCACATCGCTAAAATGTGGGAGATTTAAAATGCTTAACTAGCTTTTAGGGTTACTATGAAAATTCATTAATGGAGAGCCCTGAGGAAGAGTGTTTATAAAGTACTTTAAAGGGAGAATTACAATGAAAGACACATTTAGCAGGAACATAGAATGCGGTTTAGTTTCCTTTGGTTATAAAGCTCAACACTGTACATAAAAGCTCAGATTTTGCATGAATGGATAAGCCGGTTGGAAGAACTCTTGATAGTCAGTTTTGCAAGATATTATATTCAGTAATTAATTTTATAATAACTGGTTCACACATATAAAGTAGTCCATTTGCATAAAAAATTACTGCTTAAATGACAAATCAATTATTGCACACAAAGTCAATTATTACACACTTGTTTAAAACTGAATATCATAATTAAAATTTGAGTAATTTGCTGTTTTTTCTATTGTAACACAGTACAGTAATTAGTATTCTAGCTCTGTGAGATTAAGTATCTCCATAAAGTCATTAAAATAAAAATCCCTAAATCTAATGCATAGTAAATGCATGATAATTGTAATATTTCAAAGAAAGGTTTTTTTAAATAGAAATGATCTTTCAAGCCTCCTTCTTTCTAAACCTTATGGCAGAGTCCACATGGCTATTGGTTATCACTCTTTTTTTGACACAGACGTGGGGGTAAGAACTGAGAATGCGAAGCTGGAGGGCAAGCATCTTTCTGATAAAATGAAATTCACCCATATAAAATAATCGTAAATCTTTTAAAAAGCAGGAAAAAGGGATTTATTGATGTTTTCTAATTGGAACAAGTAACTCCCAGTGAACAGAAGATAAACATTTAGTTAGTTTGTTTTAATTCCACAAAAACACTCTGCAAGTGAAAAACATTCCAAATGGTAGCAGAATCACCATGGGTGGATAAGAGTATACAAGAAACTCTTCAATAAGCTTCACTCTGATGAGGCCCACAAGCCCACATGGTCATACCGATCAGGCAAGCTGCAGGCACTCACAAGTATGCTTCTCCCTAATCCTTTCCCTTGCGCAAAGCACACACTGAATATCAATTCTAGCTTCCAATTTTATCCAGAATCTGACCCTTTTTCACCTCCTCCACCCTACCACCTTGGTCCAAGTCACCCTCATCTCTCACTTGGATTACTGTAATAGCTTCCTAACTCCCACCCTACCCCTCCTTCTAGTAGTTCAACAAAACAGCCAACATAGTCCTTTTAAACCGTAACTCAGATGAAGTTATGAGCAGATAAGCTGAGCAGATAACTCTGTACAAAACCCTTTGATGGCTCTCATCTCCCTCAAGTGCATGTCAATGACTTTGCCACAGCCAACAAGGTCCCTCCTGAGCAGCCTGGTAGCTGTGAAGAAAAATGAAGCAGAGTAAGAAGTCACATAGTGTCCAAGGCTGCTATCTGAGAAGAGATGGTGAGGAGCGCTCTTTCTGAAGGCCGTTTGTAGAGTAAAGCCCTGAATGAAGCATGAGAGTGAGCTGAGAGGACACTTGGGAAGAACTGTCAGATGTTAAGTATGGGTACACCAAGTGGAGAGTGAGCTTGTCATTTTGGAGAAAAGGAGGCCAGGTGATGGGAGCAGAGGCCCAGAAAGGGTGAGGGGCAAGTGGTAGGCACTGAAGTTGGAGAAATACCCAGGGGCAGATTTGGAAGGCCATTGTAGTGATACTATTCTCAGTGCTCTGGGGAGCCACTGGAGACTTTTCACCACGGGAGTGACGGGTGATGCGCGGTTGGTGAGCCAAAGAGTCAAAAGAAAGATTTCTTGGACTCTCAAGGCCTGGCTGTAGTGCTCTTTTATTTAGAGAATAGTGTGGAATAGCATGGGGACAGGACCCATGGGCAGTCAGAGCTGCTGCGTGGGGACTGGACCCACGAGCAGGAGGAGCTGCTGTTGCCACCGCTGCTGCTGCTGCTGCAAACATGGGTGGAGAGTAAGGCTAAATTTAAGGCATAGGTATGTGAGTTATCTCTTTACAAGACAAAGGAAAGAATATGTAAAAAAGTTGTTAAAATGATATCAGCGTTGGTAGGTTCTGGTTATTGGGTGGTCCTATAACTTTTAGATAAGAATCAAACTGGATTGAATAAATGGCAGAAGCCACTGCTTAAATATTGTCTTCAGCTAAAGAGAAAGGAGGATGTTGGGGGCGGGGGTTCAGTTGCATGAGGTTGCCAGACAGTAAACAACTTAAGTCCTTGCCTTCCCCATTAAGAATTTCCAGATAAGGCCATCCCACCTTCCTCCTGGTGCAGAGAGGGAGACACCCCCCACAGATGGAGACTTCCTTCACAAATACAAATGTCTCTTATCAAAGGGCAAGCAAATTCTACTCCTCAGAGCCCCCTTCTCATCTGCAGTTTTAAAAGTAACCAGCTTAAAATCCTCATCAACAGGATCTAACTCATATGTTACAAAATAAGGATCACCCTGGCTGTTGAGTGGGAAACAGACTGAAGAGGAGCATTGTGGAAGCTGGGGGAGCAGAGAGCCTTACAAGGAGAATCATTCCTAGCAGTTGTGCGATATTACTAAGACCTCCTTGGTAATGTTTGAGAGATGGGAAAGAAGGCCCAGAATGGCCAATCACGTGGGTAAATATGGGAGCAGAACAACATGGGGCAACATCCTCTAAGCCCCACCATCACAGTCATTCAGAAAGTTTAAAACAGGACCTCAGTGTTCACTCCACCCAGGATTATCCCTCCTAATGCTGAAAAAGAAAAAGAAAAAGACTACAGCAAGAAATACTATATTTTCCAAACTTTCAACTGCAAAGAGAGAAACATAGGATCAAAAGAAATAAATATGCAATTAACCAGCCAGGCCCACCCATTCCCCTGGGAAATATGTGGTCAGATTGGCCCCATAAGTCATTTATGGTCACATAAATAAGACATTAATGGAGGAAGTCACTCTTGACCCCAGAGGAACAGTTAAATGAGTAACAACATTGGTCATTACAGAAATCTGCTTTTTCTTTCACTGTCCTAATGTGCAGTTTTCTTCTTTTTCTCTTCTATTCCATTTGTTAAATATAAGTGACTCAGAGTTTGTTTTACAATAAAAAATGTACTATGATACTCTGCATCAACTATACTAATTTCTTCCATTTTAGTTAAACATCTAGTAATTTAAATCTATGTCATCTACCTATGTGCAGCATAATCCTACTGACTGTGACCCAGAGAGGAACTGATGAGTTAATGAAATTCATAAATCCCTTGGACTCACTGGGTCATGACTACCAAAAAGGGTGGCATTTACATTTTTGCCCAAATTATGATTTCAAACCTCTACCAATCTGAAATTCCATATAGTGTCCCCTCTCCAAGTGTTCTTGGTAGTTTCTGGAAGGGCCTGTTATTCTCATATGACTGACTGGAGTGTTTATTTTGGTAATAGGCTCACTCTCTCCTGGGAAACCCATTCCCTGTGGATTGGAAAAAAAGTACAGCACAGCAATTACAAGCTCAGGCTCTGTGTTCAGACTGCCTGAACTGGAATTCTAACATTGCCACTTAGTAGCCACATGACATTGGGCAAGTTACTTCATCTCTGTATGCTTCAGTTTCCTGATTTGTAAAACAGTATGGATAGTACTACCTTCCCACCCACTGGTAATTCTCATTCATAGTGATGTTATGAGGAATAAATGAGATATCCATAAAACATTGAGAACAATGTCTGACATCTGATAAATGATAAATTCATGTTAGCCCTTATTATCATGTCTTGGGGAGAAGAGTTGTTTTTAGCCTCACCACTGGCCCCGTCGAGGGTGCCCATTTTGAGAATGCCAATGTCTGAGCCAAGCATCCTGTATCCAGGTGTCCCACAGCTGCCCTTCTTTAGTGCTGTATTCTAGATGGGGGAGGAAGACTAACTCTCTCTTATATATTCTTGATCAGGCCTTATCTCTTTGGCCCCAAGAAGAACCACCTGGGGCCATTATCTTGTCAAGCTTATGGACTGTGTTTGCTGTTAGTTTCAGGTCTTCTCTCCTCCATATTATAAATCCAGACCTGGCTCCAGATCAGACCTTGTGCCTAGACAGGAAGCAGACCTCATACCATCCTCTTCGTTCTCCTATTGGCTCCTGCCTCCAACAGAACTCCTCTCCCTTCCCTTAACTACCAAACGGATGCTCCCATACATATCGCCAGAATGTGCCAAAGGCATGGGGGAGAGGAGTATTTTCTACACCATTAGTGTCTGCTTCTAGTTCAGCCAGCCAAACATGCTCTGTTGTATATCTTGGAGTTTTATCTACCTGGTGGGGTCAGATTTAGATGGCCCATGGTTACCTTGTCTAAAAGGTATGCTGTATTACCTAGAGTAGGCTAAATGTGGATTTATAAACATAGAAGCCAAACATGTACGGCTCAAATGCAATAAAAATCTTATTTCTTACTCTTGTAACAGTCCAAGGTGGATGTCACTGCTGGGCAGCTCTCCGCCACTGGCAATTCAGAGAGTGACCTAGATTCCTTTCCTTTTGAGGCTCTGGACATTGTTATCATCTGTATCTAGCTCGCTAAAGAGAAATGGAGCATAAAGGAGACATGCCTGCTTTTAGAAAGCCTTAGTGCAGAAGAGCACGCATCTCTTCCACTCACAGCCCATTGTGAGTCAGTCACGTGGTCACACCCAGCTGCAGTCTCTCAGATGCGTTCCCAGGCCGAGAAGCCACTTCCCAGCTGCACTTGTGTACTATGGAAGGGAACAACATTTCCTGGCGAACAGCTAGGCTTCTCCACACATAGAGAAAATAATATAGCATTATCACAGTCCAATAATCAAAATACATAAACTTTTCATTCAACCTCAGAACTGGTTTACTCCAGACCAAAATTAAAGCTCATTAGTGAATTATTATCAGGTGAAACAATTTTAAACAAAGGTACAAGTTGAATCAGAATATTTATCCCTCCTGCCACATTCTGTGCAAGGAATTATGGTTTATGTAAGAGAAAATATTTACTGACAAAGCTTGTTAAATTAAGTCTTCTTTCTAGAAATCACTCCTAGTAAAACTTAACCTTGGTTGAAGAAATTTAACCTTGGTTAAAGAGGTAAAAAGTGGGACCTAAACACTACCACTGCCTTTTTTTATTTTTAGCTCTTCCACTAATTCAGCCAAGGACTCTCATTAAGTCTCTGGAAAGTACGCTAAAGGTAGCAAGTACTTCAGGTACTCATTAGCAATATTTTTAAAGACTATTTTTAACCTTAATAAGCTAATTCAATTCATGCTCAGGGAGCTGCTAAAATTACAGGATTTCAATGTGCTAAACAAATACCCCTGACTCAGGCGGCATCTTTTCCTACATTACCAATGCATTACACATAAGCTTTCCTAATATCGGTGCCACTGTGCAAACAGCACTGTCACTTAGAACCATGTTCACCTTTTGTAAACAAATGATTCAATTAATAAACCTCACGAGGGAATACTACTTTGGCCTTAAAGGTTGCCTTTCTAAGATTGCTTTCTAAAACAGTCTTCACTTTCCTGGAGCTTATGACCTACGTGCATTCCGGATTTGCTAATGAACTGCTCGACTGCTGAGTTGAGTAAACAGAAAAGGCCATTTCTCTTTGCTCTTTTCACACCTTTTAATTGGAAGAAGCGTGTTTTGGTCTGATTCATACTTTTACTTGTATGTGTTAGAAACTTACGTGGATAAGAATTTGGTTGAAATTCTGCAGGCAGTAGAGGTCATGTTTTTTAACGTGGGCAATAGGGTCGCTTTAATTCTACAGGACAAGGATTAATAGATCGTGAGTGACATGATGGATTGGTTTCAGAATTACATTCCAACCTGAGTGACTTTTAACTCTCGTAATGTGTCTGTCCACGTTTCTAAAGCGATTATTTTCCAAGGAGAATGCACAAGGTGGCCCAAGGGAGTTCAGAGAGATTGTATTAGTCAAGACTCTTTCCGGTTACAAGTGATAGAAACACTTCTCAAAACGGATTAAGCAAAAAATGGAATGCTCATGTTCGTGTATGTGAAATGGCTAGGGTTGAGCTGATTTCAGCCAAGGCTGGTGTACCACTGGGTTCCTCAACAGGAAACAGCTGGCACGTTTGTATTACAATAACGAGAATGGTTTATTTACACAAGGGCTATAATGAAGGCGTATGAGTAGTGAAGGAAAATGAGCTAGTACAGGAACCCAGGGTTAGCAAGAGAAGAGCTGCTGCTACTTCTAGTCCTGATGCTATGAGAGGAGGAAGTTACCAGAACCTGGAAGGAGCCTTCCCAGAACCAGACTGAGAATGTTCTAGAGAGAGATCCAGAGGATCAAACTGCCTCACCTCACTCTGCTGGGGCTCCCCAGTGTCCTACCTCATCTGGAAGCCAGAAGGCACTCTAACTAATCTCCACAGGTCAGACAGCTGGGGTAGGGAGACTGCGGAGAGTGGTTCCGAAAAGGCAAACAGAAACCATCGCACACAGCTAGATGTGATACCTCAGGACTGGGTCTCGAGCTCCAAAACCTTCCTCACTCTCTAATGCCCTTACCATTAGACATGCTTTCCCTTAGAGTGGCAAAAAGACCACCAGCAGCTCCTTGACTAACTCCTACCAGCCTAAACACCCATAAGAGGGTTTCTTTTTCCTGAGAGTTGAACCCAAGTCCCCAAACTGGCTCACAGATCCTTCCCTGAGCCAATCACTGTGGGTAGGAGACAGAATACACTGACAAGGCAACGTTAGATAATGTGCCAGACTCCGGAGCTGGGGTAGATTCAGCCATACCTGAACCAAATGAATTGAGTTAGAGATGACTGCATCCTCCAAAGGGAAAGGCAGGGTGTTATGATCAGAAGAAAGAGAAATTAATGCTGGACAGGTAGACAGACACAGAAGAGCTATCCACTTCAGGGACCAGTGTCAGAAGCAGTGCATGAGCAAACCCACTCACTGCACCCGTCAAGCACATTCCCAGTTATCTTTTGTTTCTTTGGCCAAGATCCATCCTGAGAAATATAGCTCTTTTTTTCTTGGAATATACCCACTAGAGAATCTGAGGAGCTAGTATTTCTTCATCTGTTCTGAGATTGTGATTCTATCAGTTCAATTCTTTGGTAATTGTTCTTTCTTTGAATGAAAAACAACCCTATTCTCCCCTGAGAGTCACATAAATGAGGAGGGGTGATATGCTCTTTTGCAATTTTTAACATGGGGTCTTTGGAATTCTAGGGAGTTTGGTTATGGATTTTATAATTCTTGTGAACACCTGTAATAACACATAAAGTACATTTTTCTCATTTTTCTAAGAGGGAGAGTCTATAGCTTTCCTTTGATTCTCATAGTGATGACCTGCAAATGGTTAACAGCCTCTGATGGCTCATCTCCCTTCACGAAAAAGTATCCTTCCTGATGGCGCATAGCTCATACAGAAAGCAGCTATAGGAAAACTTTATCAATATCTCAATTCAAGAGAATCTGGGCTGCTGTTTCTTCTGTTTTTATTTATTTATTTATTTATTTTGAGGAAGATCAGCCCTGAGCTAACATCTGCCAATCCTCCTCTTTTTGCTGAGGAAGACTGGCCCTGAGTTAACATTTGTGCCCATCTTCCTCTACTTTATATGTGGAATGCCTACCACAGCATGGCTTGCCAAGCGGTGCCATGTCTGCACCCAGGATCCGAACCGGCGAATCCCAGGCCGCCAAAGTGGAACCTGTGCAGTTAACCGTTGCGCCACCGGGCTGGCCTCTGTTTCTTCTGGTTTTTAAGTTGTAAGCAGACAGGCCTACTCTGTCAAGAGATAACCATGGTCTATGAATAGAGAATAAAATATTTTATTAAAAAATATCAAAATAAATAAGGCAGATGCTTAATAATGATTCCCCTAAAAGTGGTTGTTCTAATAATTAGCTATATAATGAAAAGAAGTTTTTATAATTGTCTAGGTTTAATGCTATTTTAAAAATTCAAGTTTTTAATCTTCCATATCAATTTTCTGTATCTATAAATACTGTATTAGAACATTGGAAGTGCTGAGAAGTCTTACAACCAAAAAGCATGTTTAATCTTGCTTGAACAAGACTTTTCAAACTTATTTGATCCTATAAACCAATTTTTTCACTAACTCCTTTTTCTCAACTTGTAGAGCTATGTGCCACAAATTTGGGAGAAACCATAAGGTAAACATTTACCACAACCTTTTCTAGATCCAAATTTGTGTTGCCTTCCAGGAGAGGAACAGAGAAGTTGGAAAGGAGAAATGGCAACTAAATAATTGAGTTTCTACTTCAATATTTTTAGTCACGGGTTCTGAGCCCAGCTCGGTGTTTCTTGGAGATAAACCATACACGGAAGACTCACAGCTTAGGTGAGGCCCTAGCTCTTACACGGGAGAATTTGCTAAAAATATTGGATTATTCATGGCTGGGTATCTAGGAGTGAAAGAGACAGAGTATCGGTCACCATGATGCTAAGCAAATACACAAATGACTCTAATGGAGCATGGAACAAGGTCTCATTAGAACAGTACAACACGAATTGTTTGGGGAGTGCAAAGCAAGGACAGCATACAACTAGGCCTCAACTTCACATGTATCTAATCTTTAGCATAACTCTCTGAAGGCAGTGTTGTTATCCCAGTTTCACATTTGATATTCTAAGTCTCCGCAGTAGTTAGCAATAGAGCTGGAATAGGAATCCAGATCTCTGTGCCCCTTCAGCCTATGTCCTCACCATCACACACGGACCTGAAAAGATCCCTAGGAGAGAGGGATGTCTTGGAGCATGGCTGAGAAATCTTTCAAGATGGATGAGGAAAGGGTGGGCTGGTCAAAAAGTGCTGTTCTAGGCACAGCATGCTCCATGACTTTTAGTTGTTATTGTTATTAGTGCTGTTATTTATGATAAACTCAAAAAACCCAAAAACTACAAGAATACCCTTCTCAGACTCAGGATTATCCTGAATGATAGAGCCAAAAACTATCACTGAACGCTGCAGACTGCAGGCAGATTTGTAGAGCTGTGCTAATCGACAAGAGGAAAAACCCAATAAATTAACTTTAAAAAATCATATCCCTTGGGACAGACCCAAATGTGGATCTGTGCGGTGGTTGTGTCTGATCTTCAAGATGCCTGCTATGTCTTTGACATACCCTTGATGCTGTAGCAGTTTCCCTAAATCTCGTTAATGTCACCAGCCAACCAAAATTAGCATAAAATGAGACAATCTGGGATTGCCAAAAAGATCCTGAAGCAGCCAGTCTGAAACAGCAGCCAATGTGGGCATATACCTCTGTCCCATGAGACACACACAATAAACACACCACAGCAGGAGTCCAAATGGCAACCGAAGAGCAGGTTGAACTGAGAAGCTTTCTAGAGACACTGCAGCCCAATTTCAAGTGGCATGGAAGAGCCGGGAACAAATTGGAAGCATCACTGGTAGACAGAACAATATGGCATGAAGTATCACAGATGGGGTGACTTTTGACTAAAGGTGTCAAACAGGCTGTGAGGAAATGAAACAGATTCTTAGACGGTGGCTGCAGATGAACACGAAAGGGCAATCTTTGTGTGTCTCCAGCGTGGAGAACACTGCTTCCCATTTTTCAGCATCAGTAACACCCATATGTCCAGATTGTGAGCACTGACAGGGTAGACTTTTTAAGTTTCTGAAAAATTTGACTCACTAGAAAAATCCTCAAAGAAAACTGAGCATTCTAACATTGTGATTTACTGTGGCATTTTACGCTCAGTGCGGTCCAACCTCCAATACATAGTTAGTTTATAGCATGCTATTGTATTCATCCTTTCTATCTCCAAACCACATGGGCTTTTTCTCCCAAGCAGAAGAATACAAATGGAGTAAGACGAGGGGAAGGACAGGAGTATCTCGAAATGTCATTATATATGATTTAAAGCGAAATAAACTAGAGGGGTTTAGCTAGAAGAAAAAATAAAGGCATTTGTTGAAGTAAATTGAACCAAAATGGGGACACAAGGGTCTTCAGATATTTAAAAGATGACCCTGCAAATGAGGGAGTAGATTGTTCTTGATTCAAAAGACTGGAACAAAAACCAATGGAAAGAAAGCACAAAGAAACAGATTTTAGTTCAGTGCAGTGAAGAACTTCCCAATTATATTTCGGTCTTACAGAAGAATAGGTTTCCCTGAGGCAGTCACTTAGCTGGCGGTGGTGAGTGACTGGAGAGCCATTTGGTTGGGGTGATACAGAAAAATCTCATTACTGAGTCACAGGTTAAAGTAAATGTACTTTTAATTTATTTTTTGTCTCTTATTCCACTCACTGGCTTGTAAACTCCTTGAAGACAGGAATAGGGTGTTCTAAATATTTCTCTTCTTCAGAGGACCTAACAGATAACCTTGAACAGAGCAGGCTCTCAAAACTTATGATTAAGTTAGTTTCACAGTTGATTTCATCTTGAGACTGCTGTGACAGAAAGAATTCAAAAGTATCCACACAACTCAATTCAGCTAATTCAGTCCAAAAGTAATCAGTTCAACAGATTTTGATTCAAACAACTAAATTTTCTAAGACAATGTGACTCTTTGTCACCAAAGTGCTTAAAAGCAGTTCACGTTATGTATAACAAGAGGGCCAATGCCAGTTGACTGACTATATTTTCCACCTTCCAACCTTACACTATCAGCAGGACATAACTATTTACATGAGGAAATAAATTTTATACTTTTAAGGGATTCACGACAGTCAAGTAAAAGTAAAATCAGACCATTGTCAATAATTTCTAAACTTTATCCATTCTTGCATAACTTATTTTTAAAAATTAAATCAAATTGTCAAGAGATTCCAGTTATATTCTTTTAAACCTAATATATGTTTGAATGACTCACTTCAAAATATCACGTTGACCTTTGGAACTTCTGCACTTGAGTCCATCTTTAAAAGTATGGCACTGACATTTTTGTCTTAATAGATGTTTCATGAAGGTCACTGCTACATTTGCTGTAATAAATAGAGGAGAATTAAGAGCTCATCAGCACTGTCATAGAACACATTGAATAGATTAAATTATGTGTTTAAGGAGATGAATTGATGATTATTGGCAAACCGCTAAGAAAACTGCTGCCTAGAAAAAGATCTCAGAGAAAACGTTTCCATGAATATTTTTCCCCTTTGGTATATTTTTATTTTGATAAAATACTCCCATAAATTAGGGTTATCTTTTAAAGATTCATACTGGGACTCTGTGATTTAACTACCCTCTAATGAGCTCGCAGGGACGCCTGTCATAGCTGCGATTTCTAAGTACGCTCTGAAAACCTGCCGTTGAGTGCTCATGGAAAATATGAGTTGTTCTCCTGACCCAAGAGAGTAATCAAATCACTGCTTAAAAAAAGAAACTGAAGAAATATTAAAATAATGAGGAAATATGCTATGTGTGTAGTATGGAGGTATACTCAGAGCTATTTAAAATATCCTTTGTGTAAAATGAAACATCAATCTGATTCCAAGTGTGGAGAGCGAGCATGGCAAATCCAATGTAGCTGCAAGGCAGTTTACATTGTATCTTACCAATGTTCAATTTAAGAAAAGATTGAAGAACATCAGGCCGCTGTAAAAACAATTTGCACAGAATAAATTTGGTGCTTGCCAACCGTTTCTCAGGGAAAGCAGCTTTCCAGCGAAGCCAGGATGTCATGCGGCATGGGTTACTGGTACTCAAGCAGAATGATTATTAGGCATAAAATTAGTTCAAAAAATAAATTTACAGAAGTATTAAATGTTTGAAATGAGAGCAATATCCACCATCTAAATTGTATTTAAATTTTGTTAGGTGAGAACAGGTAGTAAGAGAAGTGTGCTTCTTACTGAAACTCACGTTTTTTCCTTTCATATTTTTGCTACAGCTGTCTACCAAATAATGCATTAAGGAAAGACAGTCAGCATCTATGAACTAAGCTTATCTATGCTCTTTACAATGTGTTACATGCTATCCAGGGGCAGGTGGAGGGTTGGCAAGGAGAGGGAAGCCCGGGGTCAGGGTGGTGGTACAAAAAAAGTCAATGGCATTATCCCTAATGCTGGAACGTATTGTACAAATTAAAGGGTGTGCAAATTCAGAAAGAAATTGGTTATAGGGAATTAAAAGAATGGTTTTGTGGAGGATGCAGGATTTAAGGTAGGTCTTTGAAGAGTATAGAGATCAAGAAAAGCAGTGAAAATAAAGTGGACTTCATTGATACCAAAACTTCGTAGTTTTTACAGCAAAGTCTATGGTATCACAGCACCAGTTTCAGTCCTGCCACTTCTTTTTTTTTTTCTTTTTGAGGAAGATTAGCTCTGAGCTAACATCTGCCAATCCTCCTCTTTTTGCTGAGGAAGACTGGCCCTGAGCTAACATCCACGCCCATCTTGCTCTACTTTATACTTGGGATGCCTACCACAGCATGGCATGCCAAGCGGTGCCATGTCTACACATGTGATCCAAACTGGCAAACCCTGGGCCACCAAGAAGTGGAACATGTGAACTTAACCGCTGCACCACCAGGCTGGCCCCGAGTCCTGCCACTTCTTGAATCTATGTTCTTGCACAAGTCACTTAAGCTTTTGACGCCTCTGTTTTCTCATCTATAAAATGAGACTAATGAGAATATCTGCCTCTTTGGGTTGTTTGAAGGATTAAATGAGATAATACATGTCAAGCTTTTAGAACTGTGTCTGGCATGTAACAGATACTCAATAACGTTAGCTATTTTTATTACATACACCATCACATCATCATCATCTTCCCCATCAGAATCATATGGCTTAAAACTCCTATTATTAATTCTCCTTAACTTCATTTTTACCTCCAGATGTGTGACTTTAAGTATATCTCTTTTTTCTTTTTTTAAAGATTGGCACCTGGGCTAACAACTGCTGCCAATCTTTCTTTTTTTTTTGTTTTTTAGGATTGGCACCTGGGCTAAGAACTGTTGCCAATCTTTTTTTTTTTTTTCTGCTTTATCTCCCCAAACCCCCACTGTACACAGTTGTATATCTTAGTTGCAGGTCCTGCTAGTTGTGGGATGTTGGACGCCGCCTCAATGTGGCCTGACGAGCGGTGCCATGTCCACGCCCAGGATCCGAACCCTAGGCCGCCACAGTGGAGCGCGCGAACTTAACCACTCAGCCATGGAGCCGGCCCCTAAGTATATCTCTTTTCACAAAGAGTAAACCAAAGGATCTCAGTTTTTTGGGAAACAAACTTGGACTTAAAATAAATGCAGTTGCTTTTTTAAAAAAGCTACTATGTCAAATTCCCATTCTTCTGGACATATGAAAACAATCCAAAATTTCCTGCTCCTTTTAATTAGTAAAATGTTGAATCCAGTTTAAAAATCAAGTCTCACATAATTCAAAGCTCTTCTCTTGCTCTGACCATGGTTTACACTTTAGAGTGGAGGGAGTGGAGAATCAAGTGTGGTTGCTCTTAACACACCTCTCCTCCTCTGTCTTCTAGCTTCTTCAGTGTTGCAGGGTGGGATGGTGGTATGGAGAAGAGGACAACATCTCTTTCCCAAGTGAATGAGGCCACAGCCTTCTGCTTATAGGTTGTTGCTGCTTCTCTGGCCAATGCTGACTGACCATCAGGGCTTTCTGTGTGGCTGGTATCAAAATGTTGAATCTCTTATGAGGCACGTATTTGGGTTCTTTGGAGAGCCTTGCCACTGTATGATTCACTCTCATGGGAGATGCTGCTCTTGCTGAATCTCTTTCACCCCCACCCCTGGCTTAGTTCTTGCCATTCACGATCAATTCTAGAGCTTCTTGCTGTCCAGATGCCCAGGCCTAATAAACAGCCTTCCTGTGAAAGTTATCTGCTCTGGTGGCTTCTTGATGAAGGAGAAATTCACACAGTCAAACATGGGAGAGCAGGCTGTTTCTAATCTCTTTCTAAACCCTGTTATCTCATTCCAATTTTCTTCATGATTACACAGATAGATTGAGGAAACATTGTTTAAGGGTATAAACCCGCAACTAGTACGAAAGTAAGTCCTAGAGATCTAATCCACAGCATAGTGATTGCAGTCAAAAATAAAAATGCTATATAATAAAAAAGTATTATAAATTTCAGCACTGCTAAGAGACTAGATCTTCATTGTTCTTATTAGAAAAAAAAGAAATAATATTTATGTGAAGTGATAGAGATGTTAGTAACAGGACCGGGGTAATCTATTGCAATATACAAATGTATCAAATCAACATGTTACACACCTTAAACTTACACAACATTATGTGACAATTATATCTCAATAAAAAAATATTATACAGTCAGAGGAGCAGATCTGGAAATCTGCTAAGCCTACATTTAACACGGAGATAAGAAGCCAACAGCCCCTTCTTGCACACACCCCCAACTCAAAGAGTGATTCTCTTGGAAGCCATCCCCTTGCATATCTTAGACGGAGCATATCACTTATTCCTAGCCAACAACTCCCTTTAGCCTTGCAATCTTCTGCTTGTGTGTGGCCTGAAAAGGAAGAAAGATAGAGGAACAAAGTGATGGTGAAGATAGAGGTCTGGTCCTGCTGCCTCTTTGAAACTTTTGCAAGGAAGTATTTTATTGGTGAACTTCTTCAGAATGTGAAGTTCTTGATCTCACTTTGGGCCTCACCGCAATTCTGGGATAATATGAAAATTCTTCCTGAGCGTACTGTAACACATAGCTAGTACCCACTATCTGTGGTGAACTTAATAGAGACTTCATGTCTATGTGCTAAATTCACTTTTCAAATGGCAGCTGTTCAAAAATGCAACCCTGACTCTCTATAGTTGAAAAATACGATCTCTCTTATCTAAATTCTCCTGGCCCTTTATTCATAACACTATGGCACTCATTACATGTTCCTGTGTTTTATAATTATTATTTATTTTCATGTTTTTCATCAATTTTAGGTGATGAGGTTCATGGAAATAAAGTTTATACATTAATCATATTCAGATTTCCCATAGCACCACTAAAGCTCTTAGAATGAAAATATTCTTAATACGTGTAACTGAAGGAACTTTTTGTTAAGGGAACTAAACTCTATACTTAATACAAAGTCTCAGAGTGCATACATAGACATTGTTGGTTTTTTTTTTTTTTTTTGAGGAAGATTAGCCCTGAGCTAACTGCTGCCAATCCTCCTCTTCTTGCTGAAGAAGACTGGCCCTGAGCTAACATCTGTGCCCACCTTCCTCTACTTTATATGTGGGACGCCTACCACAGCATGGCCTGCCAAGTGGTGCCATGTTCGCACCCTGGATCCGAACCAGCAAACCCCAGGCCGCTGAAGCGGAACGTGAGCACTTAACCGCTGCGCCACCGGGCCGGCCCCAGATATTAACTTTTAACAAATGGTAGGGAAATTTTGCTACCAGGTTGAGTGATAGAATTCTTCACAAACATAGTAAATTCCTCTTCTAGAAATTTATCATAAGGAAATAATTCAAGCAGAATAGAAGCACATGAAGTTGCCTGCTCTTACATTTTATTAGTAAGAATCTGAAAATAATTTAAGGTCCAATGGGAGGGGGATGGCTTCAATTTTCACACATTAATCAAATCAAAACTGTGCAACTACTAAAAATATTCACTCCGAAAAATACAAAATTAAAGAGATATGGAAAGTATTTGTGAAATAATAATTGAAGAAAAAATACAAACTTGACTAAACATGATTGAAATTATTGAAAGGCATAATATATGAAATAAATGGAAGGAAAAAATAAATTTGGTGGAGAAGAACTGTTATTTCTAAGCCACTGTAATTTAACTTAAAACTTTACTATATATTTAAAACAGATATCTATGAGTGAAAGAATCCGATGCATAACATAAAGAAGAAAGAAGTTTCTTTCTGTGCGTTAATAATCAGACTGTGCCCACCTTTGTCAGTAGCTGAAAGGTCTCCATATCTTTTCTGAGTGATTATTGTACTCCCCAGCTCAGTAGCCTCTGTCATAAAGAGGTGTCACTTTTCTTTGGATCTTATTGTCATTTTTCCTTGGCTCTCTATTTACCTCTCCATCTAAAGCAGAAGTGTGAAGTGACCTTGACGAGTCATCAATGAGAGCTTGGCTAACAGAGATTGCTGTTTAATTCTGTCAATCCCTATTAGACACTAACGGCTGTCATGGTATCAATTTGAATCTTTTTTTCTTCCTTATGTTTTTTCACTGGTCTAAAATTGTGAGCTCCCTCAGAAGACTAGAGTTAATAAATTAAAGCAGCAAAAAATGTTAAAAACAAATTGTGAAGTGGCCAGCCACCTCACTGCTATCTAGTTTAGTAATTTCTTTTTTTTTTTTCCTTCCTAAAGCCCCAGTAGTTGTATATCCTAGTTGCAAGTCCTTTTAGTTCTTCTATGAGGGATGCCACCACAGCATGGCCTGAGGAGCAGAGTGTATGTCCATGACCAGGACCTGAACCGGCAAACCTCAGGCCACCAAATCAGAGTATGCAAACTTAACCACTACACCACCAGGCTGGCTCCCCAGTTTAATAATTTCTTAAACATACACTTTGGTTTCATTTTCTCTAAAATATTAAAGTTGCAACAGTGGAAATGGGGGTAAATATAGAAACCCTCCCTGCAGAGCTAATTGAGTTGAATGTTCTGACCCTTGGAAAACAAACTATTGCAGTATTTCCAAACCCTCAAACCCCCATGCTTTCAGTTGTTTCTATTGATAAGTTCTAGACCACTTTGTGATCATGGGCTCATGTCTCTGAGGACACTGATGTGGAGCATAATGACAGTTTGTTGTCATAAACCAGTGCCCAATTAAGATGTCTGCTTGGGAATCAAATCTACATCCTTGTCCTTAATTTAAACTAAAACAACTAGCCACAACCACCAAATTTCACTGTCTTTGTTATTAAAAATGTCATCAGGTGTATTACTGCTTTGGAAAATTACCTTCTCTTAGTAGAGAAGAACATTTCAATTGCATTCCTCTTACTGAATGGCTTCACACCACACTATATCCTCAAGTACTCATGTCACTGGTTCTTTTTCTTTTTTGGACAATTTATTATGCTAGTGAATTTACTTTTGTAAAATAAACCCCACACTGGGCTATTACATTATTATAATCCTATCTTCTATTAACCTTCTTTCCAGTGGCTAAATTAACACAAATTAGATAAGATGTCATTCCAAGCCATATAATCCTAGTGTTGGAACCAGTGGTCGTCTCATAAAAGCAGTGTCTCTGTTAGAAACAAAGGAAATCATTTTGAATGCATTACTGCACATAGATTGCTTTTATCTCCTCGTCCTTACTATACAGTGATATTCCTGGAAATCAGTAGCTATATTATGTCAGTTTATTCAGCCTCTTCCCCCTCATAAACTGAAATGTTCTAATATAGCCAAAACAGCATTAGGCCTTGCACTTTATGTTCATTAGTCATGCAGGGAGTTAATCATCTGACTATAAATGAAAGCTTGTACCAGTTTCAGTAAGGCAATATTTATTTTCTTTTTATCCTTAGAGATAGAAAGCCTAATTGGTAGCGAAAATTAAGATTGACAAGCCTTGAGACGTTCTGATTTCTAAACAAAATATTTTCCATTGTATTTCTCAGAGCAGAGATATCCCACAGTTTTATGAGGAGAAGGGAGTGAACGTGCCCCTCAGCTAAGACTTGGTGGATCAGGAGGAGGTGATGGTCCACGAGTGAGAAGTAGAGAAGCAAAATGTCGCACCTCACTTTCACACCTACTATCATAATCACAGTTCTTTCTCCATATTTCATTCTAATTTGAAGAGGTGTGGAGGGCGAGCTTGACAGTTGCCAGTTTTGATTACCTTCCTTTCCTAGAATCCCAAATTTAAAATTCTTCAACTCCCTGGGTAAAGAAGATTGACAACAACTCTTAGCTGAAAATGACTATTTGGTTTCCTTGTTGACCTACAGATGGAACCCATGGGAGAATATATGCGCTAAGTATTACTTGTTAGTCACTGAACAGCAAAAGGCTGACCAAGAATTCAGGCTCTATTGGCAATGAGTTGAAAACTATTAGATAATTCTATTTTTTTAAATTACCTTTAGTTTAGGAAGTCACTGGAATTTAAGATCATACTTTTCTAGTAGAAAAGGATATTAAACAGGATAAAAATAATTACTGACAATAGTAGTGAATAGACTATCTGGAAGCTTTTCTATTCCAAAATGGCTAAGCACAAACCTTTACCTTGCTTCTTTTGATACAGCCCATTAAAATGAAAGAATATACAAATAAGAATAAATCTATGATATCACAGAAATGCTACTGTCTATAGACCTGAAATTGAAGAATTTCTAGAAAGTAGAGAATAATTGGGAATAAATCAATCATGAAACTGAGAGAAGAAGATCGCTGAAAAAATAAATCAACCCAACAGAACCAAAGAATAACCCCATGATCAGGAATAGATCCAGATCAGAGTCTTGGAATAGCAGTCAGCTGTCTAGCAGTAGGCATGATAATTAATTTAAAGGCTGCGGAATATTTGTTCCAATGATTCCAATCGCAATTTCTGGTTATAACATTTGCTTCCAAGAAAAAACTATCGTTAGAGCTTGCTAAAGAAATTGATATTTGTGGAAGCAAACTCTCAGAATTAAGACGGGAGTAAGAAGAAAGTAGGGCAGCGCCTCCCGGCAGTCATCATGGTGGACAAGAGACCACCAAGAGGGCAAACTCTCTGGACACCAAAGGACAAGCACTTTCTGCACCCAAAAACTGGAGCTAGTACTTTCTGTGACCATTCCTTTCCAGGGGAAGAGAGGTTTTTATTTGTGTTAGGGAAACAGCATCCAGTTAATAGTATTATAAATATGAATAGACTCAAGATTGCCAAGTATCTGAGGAAAATCCGTACCGTTCTGGGGCCAGTCCGGTGGCTCAGCAGTTAAGTTCCCACGTTCCGCTTCAGCGGCCTGGGGTTCACCTGTTTGGATCCCCAGCTCCGACCTACACACCACTTGTCAAGCCATGCTGTGGCAGGCATCCCACATAAAGTAGAGGAAAATGGGCATGGACGTTAGCTCAGGGCCAGTCTTCCTCAGCAAAAAGAGGAAGATTGGCAGCAGACATTAGCTCAGGGCTAATCTTCCTCAAAAAAATCCATACCATTCTGAACTAATTCAAAATGAAAATGTTGATCCGAAAAGGTAGAAGAGAACTTTAAAATGAGTAATATTACTATCCTCAGAGAAATTCAAAGGGCTATCACATCCATTTAATAAAAACAGACTGCTATGAAAAAAGAAGTAATCAAGTCTTTGAAACGAAAATCACCATGGTTAAAATTTAAAAAAATCTAAAGAGCAAATAGCAGGACCGAATGACATGATGCTTCTCTGTTTTTCTATGTGATCTTTCATGTTGACTAAAGTTTCATCTTCAGGCTCCAAATGGTGGCCCCTCAACCAGCTCCAGGATCTCCCGTCTTTGCCAAAAGATAATTGCATCTACTATAGGTCTCAGATTTTTTTCAACAAACAATCCAGCATCAGACAGAGTTCTCTTCTAGTAGCTGCTTCATGACCCCAGGGTTCTGTCTCTCTCTCTCCTAGGCCTAAGCCACTTATGACCCATGATCTGCAGGTGACGACAGGAATAGGGTCAATTTCACCCAAACTACTTGAAGGAGAATGGGTGTGAGGTGACTTCCCCATGAAAAAATAATTGTTAAGAAAAAGTAAGAATGGATGCTGCAGAGCCAATCAACTACACAAATCAAATAAGTTAAACAGTAAGAATATAGAGGACCTGAGTAATTTATTTAACAAGGTTAATTTTAACAGTCATATGCTTGCATGTGTAATCCTTAATATATATTTTGAGTAATACATAATAACTCAATACATTTCAGTATGTAGAATTTATAGTGGCTTTTTTAAAATCACAAGTCAATAAAACACAATATTGACAACAAAATGATAGAAAAAGGATATAACCACTGAAAATGTAAAGGTATTCTTTTAAAAAATGTCTCAGGCTAAAAAGACATTTCAAAATGGAAATTATAGATTATTCAGACTATGTGTATAATGGTAATCTGGCTATGTGGTTACAACAACTGGGGTCTGGGTAACAGGGAAACCAGACTCTCATTTCCTCTCTTGCTAAAGGCTCTATGACTCTAAGCATGTTGCCTAATGCCTCTCAAAGTCACCCAATTCCCCCAACAGTCTCGTTTTCCTGTCTTCATTATTTTTTTTTATCTTGGGAAGAAAAAAATGTGTTTTAAAAAATATTCTAATAATTATCTATCGATCTACATACCTATTTATCTATATCATAAATATATAATACAATATATAAAGATATATATGTGTGTACATATATAGTAAGAGCATATGTGTGTGTGCTATTGTTATTTTCAAAATAATTTAATATTGTTGATCCTGAAGACACCACTTGTCATAACTCCTAAAGTTATATAGAACAGCAGTAACCAGGGCTGCATTTTTGTTGTGTTTCTATCTTAAGACAGTAATAGTTTATGTCACACATGCAAAACATATCCCATTATTTGGGATACTGTGGAAGACAGAGCACAAGGACTGAGTTAGTTGCTTTAAGGTTTTTTTTCCAAAAATGCAAACTGATCAACTTCGCAAATGTGTAGCAGTATATTCAGAAGACTGCTCACTTGTTTCAAAGTGGAGAGATTTTACCCCAAAATTCTCCAAAATAATTTTCTTGAGGTTATTTCTGGTTTTCCAAAAGCTTCACTGGAGAATCTGTTGGCAACAAGTAAACACTGGCAAGAATGATAACATTCCATCCCTCAGACCAGGTGGTTTAGCTTTTATGAAATTATGTTCACCATCCTGGTTTTTGAGAACTTTATCAACTTAAGAAATTAAAAATGCAATTTTGTTACTAATCTATAGTATCCAAAATTATCTTTGGTTATAAATATTTGCAGTATATTATGAAGAATAACGTTGGAGTCAGCCCTATGGGAACACAATATTTTCGTAACCTCACATCTATCAGCTAAATATGCTAATAGCCACTGAATTTTTTCATTTTTGAAGATTTGAAAATTTGTGTTATCCTTGCTATACTAAAATTGGGAAAACTGCAAACAGTACTGCTTGAAGATGGTCAAGTATAATTTCCTTTTGTAAGCAACAATCCTCAGTATGGATCTACAGGGCTCTATGACCAGCATTCATATCCATACAATGCAAGGAAAATGATCTGATATGTAACAGACAATTTTTGCTTTATGGAGTTCCTTAATAATGAGGTTAAGGACATTTCATAGATGGATGAACATAGTTTTGAAGGTCAATGATTGGAGATGAATAATTAAGTGCATCCCCCAAATCATAAAGTAGAGAGAGTTGCTGGACCAATATTACATTGCTGCTTCTACTCACTGCCCCGCCCGTCCCCTACTGCAGCTACATTTCAGCACACACACAACGGAGAATGTTCATCCAGCTTCGAGGATAATGAAGAGCTCCAAATGCTAAGAAAGCAGTATTTTTTTCCTTATGGTAGTTTTAGGCACAAATTGAGCAGAAGTAAAGGTTAAGCATAAATTTCCTCTATGACAGCCAATAGAGAATGAGAACAATAATTTGATCTTTGGGAAACTGGGAATTTAATATTCTTGCTTAAGTCATCTGTTCAGCTTTGACTATATATTTGGATAAGGAAATATTCTAAAATATCATTTCAGTTTCCTCTCCAAGTCATGTTTTGGCAAAGTTCTCAGAATGCAAGGTTTCACAAGAATTTCTCCAATGCTGTGATTTTTTTCCCCTAATGATTAAGAGGACTATATTAAACAAACTTTCACAGCCTTTAGAGATTACTGGTATGTTTTATTACCGTTTAATTTCATGTACTTTAGTGAATTGCACTTTCTGAAAAAAATCAGTAAAATAATTAAAAATACATTTTTATGATTTTTATTCAAATCAGAAAGGCCACATGTATCACTGCTCAGTGTTTATAAACATAAAACTTGTTGAGGAATTTTGACTCTATCTTTTGTAATATATATGAATCTGGATTTGAATTAATCATCATTTTTTTGGGCAAAGATCTTCAAAAAGCTGTCACTGTCTCACTTGCAGATCAATAAATCTGTGTGTTAACTGGTGGGTGTGAAATATTCTAGACACTGAGGTATATCTGAGACTCAATAACTGAAATTTAACTTCTTTATATAACTATATCTGCAGCCTGATACCTGACATCATTTTATGATACTCGAGGACAGCTTCCTTCCTTTGACAGTGCCTTCATTTCCATCATGCCGATACATGTCATCTCAAGTTACAGATGAAACATAAGATAGACAATAGTGTACCTTTTGAGACTCAATGTTAGTTATTAGAAAATCAAAGTTTACTTTTTTACATTAAAGTATAACTTAGAAACAGTGAAAAGAGGGGCTGGCCCCATGGCCGAGTGGTTAAGTTCGCACGCTCCGCTGCAGGCGGCCCAGTGTTTCATTGGTTCGAATCCTGGGCGCGGACATGGCACTGCTCTTCAGACCACGCTGAGGCAGCGTCCCACATGCCACAACTAGAAGAACCCACAACGAAGAATACACAACTATGTACCGGGGGGCTTTGGGGAGAAAAAGGAAAAAATAAAATCTTAAAAAAAAAAAGAAACAGTGAAAAGAACAGATTTAAAGTTTGGTCAGTTTTGATAAACACATATACCAGTGCAACCTAACCTCCTAGCAAAACATAAAATATTTCCATCATGTTAGAAAGCTGCCACATGTCATTTCTTAATCTATCTCACCATTCTCCTCCCCATTCTCCCACTGCCAGGAGCAACCATTGTTCTCTTCTCTATCACCGTAGATGAACTTTGCCTGTTTTAAAACTTCATGTGAATGTGTGAAGTCTTTTGTGTCTGGCTTCATTCACTGAGCATAACTTTGTTTGAGCTCCATCCATGTTTTCCCATGTGCCAATAGTTTGTTTCTTTTTATTGCTGAGTAGTACTCAAGTGTATGAACACACACAGTTTAACTACCCTAAAAATCATCTGTGCTCGCATATTCATCTCTCCACCAGTGCCATCTTTGTAAACACTGATCTTTTTCCTATCTCCATTGTTTTGTCATTTCCAGAATGTTATATAGTTGGAATATTATAGTATTTAGCCTTTTCAGCTTGGCTTCTTTCACTTAGTAATATGCATTTAAGCTTCCTCCGTGTGTTTTCATGGCTTGAAAGCTCAGCTTTTTTCAGGGCTGAATAATAATCCATTGTCTGGATGTACTACTGTTTATTCACTCGTCTACTGACAGACATCTTAGTTGCTTCCAAATTTTGGTAATTATAAATAAAAGCTGCATAAACATCCATGTGCAGGGTTTTGTGTGCATATAAGGTTTCAACTCCTTTGAGTAAATACCAAGGGCCACGATTGCTAGATCCTATAGTAAGAGTATGTTTAGTTTTGTAAGAAATTGCCAAACTATCTTCCAAAGTGGCTGTACCATTTTGCATATCCACCAGCAATGTGTCAAAGTTCTTGCTGCTCCATATCCTTGTCAGCATTTGGTGTTGTCAGTCTTCCAGATTTTGGCCGTTCTAATAGATGAGTAGATGTATCCTATTATTGCTTTAACTCACATTTCCCTGATGATAGATGATGTGGAGCATCTTTTCATATGCTTATTTGCTATCTGTATTTCTTCTTTGGTGAGGTGTCTGTAAAGGTCTTTGGTCGATTTTTTAATTGGGTTGTTTGTCTTCTTACTGTTGAGTTTTAAGAGTTCTTTTTATATTTTGGATACAATCCTTTATCAGATGTGCCTTTTGCAAATATTTTCTCCTAGTCTCTAGTTTGTGCTCTAATTCTTTGGATATTGTCTTTAGCAGAGCGGAAGTTTTAACTTTAATAAAGTCCAGCTTATCAGTCATTTCTTTCATGGATTATGTCTCTGATGTTGTATCTAAAAAGTCATCACCATACCCAGGGTCATTAAGGTTTTCTCCTATGTTATCTCCAGGAGTTTTATAGTTTTGTGTTTTCCATTTAGGTCAATGATCTATTTTTGAGTTAATATTTGTGAAGGTCTGTATCTAGATTCATTCTTTTGCATGTGGATATCCAGTTGTTCCAGCACCGTATGCTGAAAAGTCTATCTTTTCTCCATTGTTTTGCTTTTACTGCTTTTTCAAAGATCAGCAGACTATATTAAATGGATCTATTTCTGGGTGCTTTATTCTGTTCCATTGTTCTATTTCTCCCTCTCTTTTTCTCCCAAACCATGCTGGTCGATTTCTGTAGCTTTATGGTAAGTCTAGAGCTTGAGTAGTGTCAGTCCTCCAACATTATTCTTATTGAATATTGTGTTAGCTATTCTGGCTCTTTTGCCTCTCCATATATACTTCAGAATCAGTTTGTTGATATCCATAAAATAGCTTGCTGCAACTTTTATTGAGATTGCATTGAATCTATAGATCAAGTTGGGAAGAACTGAAATAATGACAAGATTGAGTCATCTTATCTGTGAACATGGAACGTCTCCCCATTTATTTAGTTCCTCTTTGATTTCATTCATCAAAGTTTTGTTGTTTTCCTCATATAGATCTTGTCCATATTATGTTAGGTTTATATCTAAGTATTTCATTTGAGGGCACTAATGTAAGCGGTATTGTGTTTTTAATTTCATTCTACTTTTTCATTGTTGGTACATAGGAAAACAATTGACTTGTACATTAACCTTGCATCCTGCAACCTTGCTGTAACCACTTCATTTTTTTGGTCCATTCTTTTGCATTTTCTACATATATGGTAGTGTCATCTGTGAACAAAGACAGTTTTGTGTCTTCCTTCCTAATCTGTATAGCTTTTATTTCCATTTTTTGACTTTTTGTACTAGTTTCTAGTCTAATTTTTGCAAGGCCTCTAGTCTCTCATCATTAAGTATGATGTTAGCTGTAGGTTTTTGGTAGGAAATCTTTATCAGGTTGAGAAAGTTCCCCTCTATTCCTAGTTTATACCATGAAGAGAGTTTTTACCATGAATGGCTGACGGATTTTGTCAAATGTTTTTTCTGTGTCTATTGATATGATCATGTGATTTATATGTTTTAGTATGTTGATGTGATTACATTAATTAATTTTCAAATGTTGAACCAGACTTGAATACTTGGGATAAATCCCCACTTGGTCATAGTGTATAATTCTGTTTACACTTTTTTTGGACTCAATTTGCTAATAATTTGTTGAGGATTTTTGCATCTATGTACCTGAGAGATATTGGTCTGCAGTTTTTTTTCTCATAATGTCTTTGTCTGGCTTTGGTATTAGGATAATGCTGGCCTTGTAGAATGAGTTATGAAATATTCTCTTTGCTTCTAGCCTCTCAAAGAGGTCATACAGAAGAGGTATAATTTCTTCCTTAAGTGTTTCATAGAATTCACCAGTGAACCCATCTGGGCCTGGTGCTTTCTGTTTTATTAATTATTGATTCAATTACTTTAATAGGCATAGGACTATTCTGATCATCTATTTCTTCTTGTGTAAGTTTTGGCAGATGGTGTTTTTCAATGAATTGGTCCATTGCATCTAGGTTATTAAATTTGTAGACAGAGAATTGTTCATAGAATTCCTTTCTAATCCCTTTAATTTTCATGGGATCTGTAGTAATGTCCCCTCTGTCATCTATGATGTTAGTAATTTGTGTTCCCTCATTTTTTTTCTTAGCTAGCCTGACTATAGGCTTAATCATTTTTGTTGATCTTTTCAAAGAACCAGCTTTTGGTTTTGATTTTCTCTATTAATTTCCTGTTTTCAATTTCATTGATTTCTACTCTAATTCTTTTTTTTTTTTTTAAAGATTTTTATTATTTCCTTTTTCTCCCCAAAGCCCCCCGGTACATAGTTGTGTATTCTTCACTGTGGGTCCTTCTAGTTGTGGCATGTGGGACGCTGCCTCAGCGTGGTCTGATGAGCAGTGCCATGTCCACACCCAGGATTCGAAGCAACGAAACACTGGGCCGCCTGCAGCGGAGCGCACGAACTTAACCGCTCGGCCACGGGGCCAGCCCCTCTACTCTAATTCTTATTATCACTTTTCTTCTGCTTACATTGGATTTAATTTGCTCTGCTTTTTCTAGTTTTCTGAGGTCGAAACTTAGACGATTGATTTTAGGTCTTTCTGCTTTTCTAGTATATATATTCAATGCTATACATTTCCTTCTAAGAACTGTTTTTGCTGCATGACATAAATTTTGATTGTTTTCATTTTCACTTAGTTCAAAATATTTTTTAAAATTTCTCTTTAGATTTTTTCTATGACCTATGTGTTATTTAGAACCATGTTGATTAATGTCTATGTATTTGGAGTTTGTCCAGTTATCTTTCTGTTATGGATTTCCAGTTTAATTCCACTGTGGTCTGAGAGCAGATATTGCACGATTTCTATTCTTTGAAATGTATTAAGGTGAGTTTTATGGCCCAGAATGTGTCTATCTTGTTGAGTTTTCCATATGAGTTTGAGAAAAATGTGTATTCTGCTACCATTAGATGAAGTAGTCTATAGATATGATGTCCATTATATCCAGTTGATTGATGGTATTGTTGAGTTCAATGAGGTCCTTACTGATTTTCTGCCTACTATATCTGTGTATTTCTGAGAGGGGGTTATTTAAGTCTCTAACCATGATAGTGGATTCATCTATCTCTCCTTGCACTTCTATTATTTTTTGCCTCATGTAGTTTGATGTTCTGTTGTTAGTGCATACATGTTGAGAATTATGTCTTCTTAGAAAATTGACTCCTTGTTATATAATGCCCTTGTTTACCCTGACAACTTTCCTGACTTTGAAGTCTGCTCTTTCTGATACAATATAGCTACTCCTGCTTTCTTTTGATTGTGTTAACATGGTATATTTTTTCTCCATCCATTTATTTTGAATCTGCATGTATCTTTATATTTAAAGTGAGTTTCTTGTAGGCAACATACATTTGGTTCATGTTTTGTGATCCACTCAGACAATCTCTGTCATTTAATTTGTGAATTTAGACCATTGATATTCAAAGTGATTATTAATATAGTTGGACTAATATCTATCATATTTGTTACTGTTTTCTATTTGTTGCCTTTGTTCTTTGTTCATATTTTTGTCTTCTACTCTTTTTTGGCCTTTCTTGGTTTTAATTGAGCATTTTAAAGGGTTATATTTTTTTCTCTTTTCTTAGCATATCAGTTATAATTCTTTTTTTACTTTTCAGAAGTTTTAATTGACTATCAGATGTAGTGGGCTAAAGAATAGTAGAGACTGAAGTAAATTATGTTTATGCCTGGAAAAGAGAGCATGTCTCCGTCTCTCTGTCCACAGGCATCAATCTAACCCTTAACATGTCCTGAGTCTAGGTTTTTGCTGTTGATTTACTTAGACTCAGTTCACCACAGGCTTCAAATGATTTGATAGCAGAAACAAGTCTTTCTTTTATCAGATCTTGGGGTCTGAGTGCCTGGAGCATTTGTCTCAGGTTTTCTGCCCTTTCTCAGCTTTTAGCAGGCCCTATGAACCTGCATCTCAGAAGGGGTTTTTCTTCTGTCTCCACCTTCAGCTGCAGATATCACTATCTGCTCTCAGTGTAACGCTTGCAGTGCCTATTGGGTTTCTCTCAATTCTCTGTCTGTCTTCAGCAAGCCTGGTGCCCCTACACCTCAGAATGGTTTTCTCTCAGTTTTTCTGCTCTGACTTCAGAGTTTCTTATGAGCAATTGGTGAAGGACCTTGGAAAAGAGGTGTGGGTAGGGTCAATTTTTCTCCAAGGCTCCTGGGTATCTAAATGATCGTGCCATCCCATACTCAGCCTTTACAAATTCATCACAAGGTCAACTCTTTTCTTCTTTCTCACACATCAGCAGCTTCCTCCCCCTCCCATTGCTCTGCCAAGGATGGATGGAGCCATTGGTCTCTTCTTTCCTAGGGGGTGTTCATTACTTTCTGAATTTCAGTTCACTAGTTAACTTTACAACCTCAGATTTCTGAGGAGCTTTTTAAAAATGTGACTTTCTATGTTATCCAGCTTGTTCTCACTTTAAAATTGGGATCGATGCTCTATTGAGACTTTCTACATCCTAAGCAGAATGGAAGTGGTCTCAAACTTTATTTTTAAATGAGATATATCCTTAACTTAAGCATAAATAATTTATTATGTTTATGGTATGCAAATGAAAAGCAGCTTAAATATGCCTTATCTGCTCCATGTGTATTATAAATATCTAATAAATGTGTGCCATACACTGATGCGTATGTGTTCTTAATTGATCTCCTGAAGATTTAACCTTGGCAGGAATATTTTAAGAAATGTTTCTTTCTCAATTCCATTATGCAAATAATGGAGATGCTTCATTTTCAAATAAAAATTATGTTATAACATTGACTATGATTTTTTAATTACATTACCTCCACTCCCTACTTACCTGAAGATTCTCAAGTGACCCACTGATTGAAAATCAGGGTTCCAACATGCTTTTGAAAGCTCTACTTAAAAATTTATGAGACACCCAACATAATATATCTCATTACTTATTGTCAGACTTTTCTTTCTCAAGTAAAATTGGAATGTTTGGCTTGTTCAATCCCCAATGTCAAAAACTTGGAACTAACATGACTTTCAGGTGTTTCTAAAAACTAAAGCATTTGCAACACATTGAAGACAAAGGCATTTCTAGATAAGAAATAGCAGGATTAGTCCCATGAATGTGATGTTTGAGCACTGCCTTACTGTAATGGGGCATTATAGAGTTTCAGTCCTTAGGTACCTTACTAAAATGCTGTTTTAAAAAGATTCAGCTATCTAGTAAAAGGGTTAGTCTCACTATTTATTGAAATCATTAAGGAGTACTCCACCAGAGAAATAAAATAACTTTGAAGACAGTTTCGAAATTTGAGTTTCAAAATTGAGCAACGGAAATCATTCTAGTTAAGTATTTTGACATGAGGATCCTGCATTAGATTAAGTGATTTAATAAAAAACATCAGTCACATTTCTTTATAGCTACAATTCAGCTACTTCTGTGATCTTTGTCAGTGAAAAGAGCTTAATGTTTTCCAAATAATATAATGCCATCAGGTCCCCATTACTTTATTTGCATTTCATCAATATGTCATTATACGGAAAATTAAATAAAAGAGAAGGTACAGCCGTGAGTTATTTATGGGATGTAGTTATATGCAATCTGTTACTCTACATTTACCTTTTAACAGGAAACCATTTATCTAAATTGAAAAATTCCTTTTGTAGTCTAAAAAGTAATCAGAACCCATGTCAACACACTTGTACAAGATGCAGTTTAAGTAAAACCAAATGACAAACAAGATAATCTCGAGGAATTGAAATCCCTTAATTTTTTAGATTCTTTTTCAGTTGACATATTTCATTGTATTATGCAATTTTTTTTAGAATTCACATACTATATTTTTTAGAATTCACACGTAAATAACTTATATTGTTTATTTGTTTATTTTTATAGTTTAACACATCATCTAATTTTGAAAATAATCTCTATAAAATACCAATATGAGAAAAAACAACCCTTAAAGATAGTAGTAATCATGACTAAAATTTGTCTATCTCCACCTTGAGAACTTACTCTGAAGTGTTGCAAACACATGTACATCAAGTCATATTTTTTCCACTCTAGTAACTTACGTGAGGAACACAATCAACTGAAAGTAGCAATTCACAACTCCATTTCTACTTACAAGTCATGAAATACACCATATTAAGCAGACTGTGTCAAATAGACTGAGTTAAAAGATAAAAACCCAGATGTTCATTACTGCTCTTTAGAAGTGTTCTCAGACGTAATTTTGATTAGAAGGGATTTTAGTCACATTTTATGTCCACTCATAGCAAATAGTGCTGAAATATACAAATTATACACACACACACACACATACACACATGCACAGCTAATTACATACACTTAATTTTTAAATGAATAATAATTACTGATGGACTCATAAAGATACACTTCTCTATTCCAGAGAGTATAAATCAGTTTTTCAGGAAGCAAGATAACCAAGGTACAGTGAGCTACAATTACTTTGTAGTGTGTTGGGAGGAAAGACTGTGACAGAAGCATCCTGACTGTCATATTATATGACCTTTGATCTTTACTATGCTACTGAATCATTTCATTAAAAAATGCTCCCATTTTGAAAAAATGAAATCCTTAAAATGTAAACCATTTTTAAGGGTTTTTTAAATAACTGTGCCAGAACAAAAAAAATCATGCACATCCTGAGTACAGATAATGAGACAATCGTGTCTTGACTGTCTCAACCCTACGCTGTGCCCAGTTTACATTACAAAAGACATATTGTTATAAAGTTGGATTCAAAATATTTTTCAATATTAACATAGCTGATACAGTACACACTCAAAACCGCAAAGCTTAACATTCAGATTTCAGTGTCATCCACAGTCCTAGCCATTTTCCCCTTTTAGCTTTCAAATTCATTGCTTTCTGAATAATATCATTACTTTTAAGATGGAAATATATAATATCCAAATATTTTTACATAGGAGGCATGTTCATCCCATGTGCCTCCATACATATAGATATATGTCGCTCATATCAAGCTGTAAATGGCATTTTCTTTGTATGGTCCCCCCCACCAACAGATTGAAAGTTCTAGAAAAAGACATCATAACTCTTTTAATCACTACTGATCACTATGGTAGCCACAGTGCTGGTATGTAACTAGTGATCAACATATTTTTTTTAAGTTTCTATTCATTCATTAAACACATACTTATTAAATGCCTTCTATGGGCACTGTAAGAGCAACAAAGATTCTGACATGAACATAATGAAGAAAATCATAGTCTAATAGGAGAAATAAATAAAATACAGTATTACAAGGGCAACAATAGAAAAGTACATCATTTATAAAAGCATCAAAGAAGAAGGAGGACTTCATTCTCTCTGTCCAATTCTGCAAAGCATGCTTGAAGGAGGTGACACCTGAGCTGGATTTTCACAGACAAATGAGCTTTTGTCAGACAGATCATGGGGGAGAGATGTGACAAAATTCTTAAAAAAAATGGTACACTATAGATTCAATGCAATCCCAATCAGAATCCCAATGACATTCTTCACAGAAATAGAACAAAGAATCTTAAAATTCATCTTGGGCAACAAAAGACCCCGAATAGCCAAAGCAAGACTGAAAAACAAGAACAAAGCTGGTGGCCCTGCAATCCCTGACTTCAAAATATATTACAAAGCTGTAGTAATCAAAACAGCATGGTACTGGTACAAGAACAGACATAGATCAATGGAACAGAACTGAAAGCCCAGAAATAAAACCACACGTCTATGGACAGCTAATCTTTGACAAAGGAGCCAAGAATATACACTGGAGTAAGGAAAGCCTCCTTAACAAGTGCTGCTGGGAAAAGTGGACAGCCATATGCAAAAGAATGAAAGTAGAACATTATCTTTCCCCATGCACAAAAATAGACTCAAAATGGACCAAATACTTAAAGGTAAGACCTGAAACCATAAAACTTCTGGAAGACGATATAGGCAGTCCACTTTTTCATACCAGACTTAAAAAGACCTTTTTCAATAGCATGTCTACTCAGACAAGGGAAACAAAAGGAAAGCTAAACAAGTGGGACTTCATCAGACTAAAGAGCTTCTGGAAGGCAAAGGAAACCAAGATCAAAATGAAAAAACAACCCACAAACTGAGAGAAAATATTTGCAAATTATATATCTTATAAGGGGTTAATCTCCATGATATATAGAGTTCACATAAATGAACACAAAAAAAACAAAGAACTCAATCAAAAAGTGGGCAGAAGATATGAACAGATATTTTCCCAAAGAAGATATACAGATGGCCAATAGGCACATGAAAAGATGCTCAACATCACTAATCATCAGGGAAATGCAAATCAAAACTACACTTACATACCATCTTACACTCATTAGAATGGCTATAATCACCAAGACAAAAAACAACAAATGTTGGAGAAGTTGTGGAGCAAATGGAACCCTCATCCACTGCTGGTGGGAATGCAAACTGGTGCAGCCACTATGGAAAACAGTGTGGATATTTCTCAAAAAATTAAAAATTAGGGGCCAGCCTGGTGGCGCAGCAGTTAAGTTTGCACGTTCCGCTTTGGCTGCCTGGGGTTCGCCGGTTTGGATCCCAGGTGCAGACATGGCACCGCTTGGCAAGCCATGCTGTGGTAGGTGTCCCACATATAAAGTAGAGGAAGATGGGCAAAGATGTTAGCTCAGGGCCAGTTTCCTCAGCAAAAAAGAGGAGGATTGGCAACAAATGTTAGCTCAGGGTTAATCTTTCTCAAAAAAATAAAAATAAATTAAAAATAAAAATATCATATGACCCATATATCTCACTACTGGATATTTACCCAAAGAACCGGAAATCAGCAATCCAAAGAGACTTATGCACTCCTATGTTCACTGCAGCATGATTCACAATAGCCAAGATGTGGAAGCAACCCAAAAGCCCATTGACAGATGATTGGATAAAGAAGATGTGGTATATATATACAGTGGAATACTCTTCAGCCATAAAAAAGATGAAATCGTCCCATTCACAACCCCATGGATGAACCTTGAGGGCATCATGTTAAGTGAAATAAATCAGACAGTGAAAGACAAATACCATATGATTTCACTTATATGTGGAATATAAACAAACTTACAGACAAAGAGAATAAATTAGTGGTTTCCAGGAGAAGGGAGCTGGAGGGTGGGCACAGCGGGTGAAGGAGCATACTTATATGGTGTATGACAAACAATAATGTACAACTGAAATTTCACTATGTTATAAGATATTATGACCACAATAAAAAAATTAATGAAAAAATAAGAAAAATAAATGGTACACTATTTGAAAAGGCACATTGGACATGGTGATAAAAATCCACATAATCCATATCCTGAAAACACAAAGTAAAAAAATAAATCAGTTCTTAGAGCAAATGGCAGTTCTCACTCCACAAAGAGTAAATTCTCACTCCCAAAATCCCATCAACATCTCCTTGATGTTTCTATTGCTTGATTCTAGTCTTTTATAATATTATCATCCTTAGCCTTCCATTCTAATTTAATCCAGTAGGTTCCACTTACCAGCATGTGGTACAAAATTATTCACATTTCTTTTTTTCAAATTAAACTGTTTGAAGCCCTCTTCTATGTCTTCAGAATCCTCTCATTATTGATTGCTCTAAGACTCCCAAGGATAATGTCTTAATCCAAAAGGTGCATCTTGGTACTATCACCTCAGGGAGAGAATCCAGGAAAGCACATTCTGTCAGAGGAAGGCCTTGTTCCTGCCTGCTGTACTGTGGCTGCTAACACCAGACTAGTGATGTCACCCGGGCACTCAGCCCAAGCAAATGCAGTCCAGGAAGGCAAGGTGTTTCCTGGCGACAGCGTACAGTGGCTTCAGCATACACTGAGCCCAGTGTTCAGTGAGCCAGCATCCAGGTGGAGTTCCTATGCTACTAAATAAAGTGTTGCCTGCCTCCATGCCTGGGCCTGGATAAAGGTATAAACAAGGTAGTCTCATGGCTCCATGCCATCTTCTAGTTGGGCTCCTGGCATGAAAGTTGTTTAATGACAAAAATCTTTCTATTTATACACACATATACATGCACAGGCTCTTTTCTTTAATCAAAACAAGCCCAGATCCAGAGGAATTTCCTATTTCAGCAACATGCTGTGCCATGAACTGCCTTTTTGCCTAGTTCCCGGGCCCTGCCTCTTCCAGGCACATTGCTAATCATCACTTCCTATCCATGGGTGAAGGATATTTCTATCTTTGAAAATCCTGAACCCAATCCATCCTATACAATGCTTCACAGTCAAACTTCTTAAAGCATAACTCTCATTGTGCTAATTGAAAAATTTTATTGGTTCTCTATTGCATACCGAACTGTGGCCACCCTCCTTAGCCTAGCATTCAAGGGTTTCCACATTCCAATTTCATGTTTTTCCACTCATATAATAGAGCACAGCTTCATATAATCATAGACTCAGATGTTCATTCAATGGCAAGGAAGAGATATCATCTACTTCTAATTCAACCATTTTATTTTACTGGTAAGGAAGCAGACATGGAATTTCAAAGTTCTAGTATGGTAAGGACTTTGCATGTTCTCCACTGTATATTCAATGCTGAGAAGAGTACCTGGCCTACAGACAGCACTCACTAAATATTTCTTGCATGAATTAAAGTGTAGATCCATTAATTTTTCAGTTTACTTCCAAGGTATGTATCAAAGTATATATATAGAACCTGACTCTCCAACAACACTCATAGTGAATATTAAAACAAATCAAAAGGAAAATTATAAAATTATGTATCTATCTATATTCACCCACCTAATGTCAAAGTGCATAAATTCCGAAGAGCAGTAATTACTATATTATTTCTATTTCAAAAATAATACTATTTATTGAACACTTTAGCATGCGTCATTGTTCTAAAATTTATATGTATTAACTAATTTAATCTTCAGATAACAAGCCTATACTGTAGATATGATTATTATGTTCATTTTACAAATGAGACAACTGAGGCCCAAAGAAATTAAATAACAATTACACTGAGAGTGGAATGTAAGAAGATTTTGGCTATTTCATATGTAGGAGCAGAGAGTGTCATAGGTAACTCCAGGTTGTCTGGCCCAAATATCTGATTAGATGGAAATGTCAATATAAAGATAGCAAACATCGTGTGAACATTTGGATTTGGGGGTGTGCATGTGTACTTTACGTGTTTGGTTTGGATTTTTTATGTTAAAGGGAACTCTAAGACTTCCAAGGAGAGATAATAGGGTGGCAATTGGATTAGAGGTCAGAGGAGAAGTCTTGAGTGGGGACATAAACCTGGGAGTCATTGACCTACAAATTATGTAGTATCCAGATATGATGTGTGTGTGTGTGTAATCTCCACACGCTCATACATATGTACAAACACATACTCAGACACTAATATGTAGATCTACATCATGTTGAACTATAATTTAGCACAGCTTCTGAATTCAGAAGATACCATCTTTTAATACCAAAGCTTAGGGATCTGAACCAGTGAGGACTGAGTTTAGCTGCTTGTAACAGAAAACAAATTAAATATTACTTAGGCAACAAGTCTGGAAGGAGGTATTTTAGGGCCAATGCAGCTGTGAAGGGACCCATTAAAGATTCAGGCTTCTTACAGCTTTCTACGCATCCATCCTAACAGTGGCATGTGTACTCATTGTGCTGTGCTGTATTTTAGGCAAGAAGAAGGAAGTGAAAAGAAAGAAGGGTTGTGTCTCTATCAGGAAAATAAAGCATTCTATTTTGTTTCTATTGACTGGAATGTGTCACATGACCATCCCTATAAAAAAAGGCAACTGGGAAATCAACTTTTTATCTGAGAATATTGTAACCCCAAATAAAACTGAGATTCAGTTTTGTTAGGAATGAAGGGGAGAGTGAATATCAGATAGACAATCAGCATATCTGCCAGAGAGTCATTGGGTTTTAGAGCTTTAATAGAATTTGAAACCACATAGCTAAACCCCTTTATTTTCCAGATGGAAAAACTAAAGTGATTGCCTCCAGGTTACATCCTGGGGAGGCAGTGTTGATAGCAAGTGAGTTTGGTAGTAACAGAACCTAGGTGTTCTGGCTCCTAGTTTGGTGGCACATCCATCACACCATACAGCAGTATCAACTGCCTCAAAGCTTATCATACTGGTCCACCAACCTTATCCTGTGAGAACTCTCATAGTTCTCTGTCAAATGGCTATTATCATACTTACCACAATCTACTGCAATAATCTGTTTGTGTGTCTATGTTCTCTCTAAATTGAAAATATCCCCTGGAGCAGGCACTGTGACTTATTCATCTTTATATCCCGCCTCTTTATCCCCAGGGTCTCAGAGAACACTCAGCATATTGCAGATAGTTAATAGGTTCTTGTTAAATGAATTAACCTCACACAGAAGAATATAACCTTAGGATGGTATTTTAATGGTCTCTGATAGAAGGATATTACGCATTCTTATGATGTTGAATTTTACCCCAAAAGCCCCTGAGCCATTGGTTAAAATCATTATTACAATTTTATAATCATAGATCTTACGGCTGGTAAAAATCATCTGATTCAGTCTCTCTGTTCTCATTGTCCCCCGTTTTGTCAGAGGCAACTAAGGACCAGAGACATTACATTGCCCAAGTTTACTTGACCAGTGGGTGGAAAGGAGGAAACAAGGCCCAAGACTCCTTCTTAGGGCATTTAGTGTTGTTACCGTTGTTTTCCAATACATCATATTGCCAAAACTTTCATGTAATAATATATTTCACTTTTATATTTTATAGATTCAAAGTCTAAAATGGCGTATTTTAGAATACTGATGCTTTGATAAATCTCCAGGTGCAGATGCAAAGGTTTTCACGTTTATGATATTGTTAATGGACACCAGCAAAAGAGAGCCAAAATTTATTATCAAGATTGAACTTGAGTTTTTCCACTTCTAGGATTTGATACAAATAATACATCTTTAGCACCCCTTCAGGGCAGCTTAGATATTCTACTTCCTATTTGTAACTGGGAAAATAGAGGTTAAGATAAAGGCCAGAGCAACTGTCAGAAAGCATTAGTTTTGCTACTCTATAAACATATCCATTTGCTTAAATTATACTGGCTTTTAGCATCCACACTTCTGCTATATGCAACATGGCCAACACTATTTTCTCAGCACTTTACTCATTTTAAAATGAGAACATGCAATTTATATGATTAAGTAAATTAGACTAGGCTAGGACATGACACATAGTCCTTGTCCCCAAGACTTAAATGAAATCAGGGAAGCCTATTAAGAGCTGGAGAGTGGACATAAGGACAGTCAGGTAGAGAACTAAACACGAGCTCGTATACGGCTCATTATATATTATATAAGATATATACTCATTATATAAGTTAAATATATTTTATATATTAATAGCAATCTTCACATTTTTGTTATATATAGTCATGTGAACTCTATTTCCCTGGGACACAAATTTCACTTAATACAAATTTGTTGAATAAGTGTGATTTATGTTTCTTCTTCAATTCAGCACAACTTACAGAGAGAGGGAAAAATCTGGAAGTTGTTTGAACAATGAGAGCTGGTTGGGGAAGTCAAACAGGATCAGGTGGCAGGTTGCATGTCAGGGTCATGGCCTCTGATGTATCCAGGCAGTTAGAGCCCAGGCTTCTGTCTACAAATAAATTCTCATTCTCATACTTGACCCTGTTCAATCCTTTCCAAAACCTGGTAATAGAGAAAAAGAGCAGGTTTTCTTATTTCTAGATGAGGAAAATGAGGCTCAGAGCAGTTCTGCAGCCAGCCCAAATTCTGATAGCTACTGAGGCCCAGAACGGGGTGTCCAAGCTCTAAACCCCATGGGGTTCTGGCTCTCAGCTCCAGGCTTCTTTTCCTTCACCATCTTTTCCCGTCATTAGAAGTGGGGCAGTCTGGGTTATGGTGGGCAGAACCAATGCACGTTGTAAGAGCCAAGCTGATGTTTCATAGATTCATAGCTGGTTTAAAAATTATTTTTCAATCGAGTTGAGTTCCTAAACAACTACACTCAAGACAGGTAATCATTTGAAACCTCAATCATTTGATAAAAGTATGAAATACCTGAGCAGTAATTATTTCTGCTACATAATTGCCTTGATGTGCTACATTTAATGATTATTATGCTTTTTAATTCATAATTGTCCAATATCTACCTACCTATTGCTATGGGACAAAGAGCCTCTTTTCTGTGATCTGTGTGCCCTGTAATCCTGTCTTTATATTGCTCCGTGGAAAGCTGATTAGGAGCAGAACCCATTAAAGTCTATATTAAAGGAACTGTGGGAAAACAATGAATCAGAACACCGACACAGGGAGTGAAATGGAAAATAAATCCTTTAACACCTGTTCATTCTTTTAAAAATGTGTGCATTTCCTTTATAGGAAAGTTTTAGAAGTCAGTTAAAAACTTATTTCAAAAGAGGTTTCTTGTGAATAATTCAGGAGCTTCTTCCACACAGCACTGTTCTCTTGTAATCGAACTGCCCTCCAAATAATAAAATTACATAACTACCACTACTTCTATACTTGTATTTGTTTCGTGCTTTGTAGCTGAAAAGAAAATTTTCACATATTTCACCTCTTTGTTCTCTTCCTCCATATTATTTTGTTCATCCTCTTCCATCTTTTTCCATCTACATGCTTAGGATATTTCTCTCATCATCTTTTCTTCAGTCTAAAACGTTAGTCAGGAGTTATTCTTGTATCATAGTATCAAGACATATATGCGTGTTCAGTTTTGAGAATACAAAGGTATTATAAGATTTTTAGCTAAGCTAGAAGATAAATGTCCTGAATATTACGCAATAAATTTCATGATAACATATGTTATAAATTATCCAGAAACTCCTCATTTTCTGGGATTAGAGAGACTTGACAATTCCAGAAATGTAGTGATGTTGTCACCATCCTTTGCTATTTGAAGGTGACTCTATATCTGCATCTCCATCTGAGGTTGCACCTGAAAAATGCTTGAAACTCTTGGTCTTTTCCACACAGACCAGGCCCCGTTACTGTTAATGGCTGCCAGCAAAGGATCTGGTTTATATGTGTCTCGATTTCTCATGCCAAAAGCTTTGCTTAAACTTTTAAACTCTATAAGCCAGGGTAGCTGATGAGCTGCCATCCTTCTTCCATTCTATAGCTTAGTTCCTCTGCTTGAAATTGCATAACCCTGCAGTGTTTGTTCCAGCCCTCCATACTGCTTAGTACTTCTTATGTTTCTGTCCAACTTCGTAATTTTCTTCTATGTCTAAACATAGAAGATCATGTGCATAATGGGCCTGGGCAAGGGGAAGAACTAAATGAAGCTCAACTTTTAGGTCTTCCATCCTCTTCAGTCTGCATGTTCCCTCGCAGTCCAGTATTTGTGACTCCCCTAACCGATCTGCTTTGAAGAAAGAATACTATAAGTATTAATTAAATTCTTTTGTAGATTTAAGTTGCCTCAACCAAAAGGTTTTAATATTTAACACAGTAACTCTAATCCTGAAATGAAAGACTTACTAAAGATACTTCAGTTATCAAATGAGGCAGAAAAATTCGTAGGATGGTAGTGATGAAAATAGCAAAGGGCAGAGAGTTTGTTTGTGGAGTATAAATTTGGCTGATTCTTTATCTGCATCAGAATTTGACTTTGTGACCCTAAGAATAGTTTTGTCTAGTCTGGTCTCTGACAGACATTTTAGAAAGATTAAGGATGAGATCTTTGACATTTTAATTTAAAGCCCGAAAAGCAATATTTGGGTTAAGAAGAATGATGTCAAACAGTGCCAAAAGCAAAACATTTTAACTCTTTTCTTTTATCTAAAACTTGAAAATATTCTGGAGAAGGAACTATATCCTTGGGAAAGAAAATATTGGGATTGGAGATATCCTTGGGAAACAAGACAATATAACTGTTAAAGTACCTGATTCATAATGACTCAAGAGGTGCAAGAATCTTTCCCCCCTCTATCATTTTGCCTACCTCCTAAAATGAAATCTTGCCATTCTTATTGGACTTGTAACAACTATTACATATGTTATTAAAATTTCAGCCTTAAAATAAAAATTGGCCAAAGGCATCACCTTGATTTTTATCATTTTATACCTTGAAAATTACAACTTAAAGCATACATTTAACAATCTTGGTAAAGGGCTATAGAAATGCCAGGTATGTATGTATCTCTTCTGTGGCCAAGTGTATTTTCCCAAGATGGCTGCATCTATCTATCTATATATATATATCTCATCTTACATATTCTTCTTACAACATGACATCAACACTTTGATCAAGAGGTGAGGTCTATATTTCCTCTCTCTTGATTTTTCTCTCTCTCCCTTCCCTCTCTCTTTTTCTCTCTCTGTCTTCAGCCACTCTGGGAACTCAGCCACCATGCAGTAAGCAAGCCCATACTAGTCTACATAGAGAGACCATATAGAGAGTTCCAAATGAAGAGAAACTGAGTCCTCTAGCCAATAGCTAGTCACAACTCCCAGCTATCAGTGAGCCTTCAGAGGATTCCAGCCCCCAGCCTTTGAGTCTTTCAGCAGAGGCCCCAGGCATTGTGGAGCAGAGATAAGCTGCCTACTTTGTGCCCTGTCTAAACTCCTAACTCCCATGATCCATAAGCATAATAAATGGTTGTTTTACTCAAATACATTTTACATAACTTATTATATAGCCATAGTAACTGAAACATCATCGTATCAGAAACATGTACCTGATGTTTTTGCTTTCTTCTCTCGGTTTCTGTGATCAGTGCAACTCATGATTTTTCAGAGAAATGATGAGACACAGTGCTGCATCATCTACTCCATTCTTTTCACGTCTCTGAATCTCTTATGCAGGTTCAATACACTTCCAGAGGTAGGACGTGGCACAACCGTATTTCTAGACGAAATGAGCAATTTAGAAGCCATGTAGGAACAACAATTCTTTAGATTTATCTGTGATAGTACTCAGATACAGATATATTCAACTTACTTCAACAGACATTTATTGAGTATCTGCATATGCAAAAGAAGAGAAAGAAAGAGGAAATTAATGTCTAAGTAGTTTGTACATGGCAGGCACTATTTGTTCCTCAAATATTTACAACCACCTTGTAAGATAGGGCATCACCACAGATGAGAATCAGGGAGGTTGAATAACTTTCCAGATCCAACTGCCAGTGGGTGGGAGAGTCAAGACTCCAGCTTGTATCTGCATTATGACAAATATATTCCTTCTGCACCCTGACTTATTGTTATAATGGGATAATAATAGTAACAACTTCAATGGTTGTCATGCAAATTGAGTGAGACGGTTTGTGAAAATTACCTAGAACATCGCAAGCAATAAACATTAAATATTACTGTTATCACACTACTTCGTCTAACCTTTCAACTTAGTGCTAGATACTGTGAAAACACAGAAGTAAGATAAAGTCTTCACTTTGAATAAGTTTATAGTTTTGGAGATGTTGAGTTGGAGCTGTAGTGGGTTTAGGCATTGAGGTAAGTACACAAAAAACTATAGTGTGAAATAAATTTTAATAAATAACTCAAGAAAGGTACAGGAAAGTGATTACATTCAGTTATAATATTGAGAAAGATTTTGTGGATACAATGGTGCTGAGGATGGACCTTGCTGATTAAGATTTTACTTTAATAGATAGGAAGAGTGGCTAATTCCATGTAAAAAGAATTGTGTATGAATGTATTGGGAACTACTCAAAAATTCTAAGAAGTTCAGTATTCCTGGAGAAAAGAACTCATTAATTTTTTTAAGATAGAAAAAAATTGAATATGTTTATAGGCTTAGGGGAAGGAATCAATGAAGATTTTAAGGATAGATAAAGAAAGAGGATGGCTGTCCTGAAAGGGGTGAGAATGGGGTGGATTGAGGGAGTGGAAATGGAGTTGGCCATGAACAACAAGAGGAACTTATTCTCAGAGAGCATAGAAAATTGTGGCCTAGATTAGGTGACCGTGAATGAAAGAATAGTGAGTGTAGGAAGGGTGCAGATGGCAGCCTCAGGTCCTCAGTTGGATAGGAAAGGAGATTGTATGAGTGGTGGGAGTGAGAAGAGGGCATGAAGAGGATGGGGAAGCTTTAGAATGGTTTTGAAATGGAATCGAAGAAGTAATTGAATAAGGACAAATCCAAGGATTGTTGATAGTGTTGCTCCCATAATAAATATTTACTGCTCACCTCCAATGTGCTAGATGTTGAGAGTATAGTAATAATGTAGACACTGACTCTGCCTTCAAGACAGGGGTTGGGTAGGTAAATGGGACATTACTGTTGAGTAAAATATAGCCAGATAGACGTCTATTACGTAGGCTTCTATAGGAGCACAGCTTAAGAGGGGCACTGAGCCTCGAATTTGTAAATTAGACGAACACTTTCCAAAGCACATGACATCTAGATTGAAAATAACAAAGCACTAGGTGTTAACCAAGCAAAGGGAAAGAGAGCGAAGTGTGGGGAGTGTTACAACACACGGACTGGTGGGTGCAAAGACCTACAATTATAGGAAGTCTAGCATATTTTTCACGAAAATAGTAACTTCTTTCTTTATATATTACATCAAGGAGTGTGAACTAAACCCCCAAGATATTAGAGAAGCAGTGATGGTTTTACATAGGAGAAAAGTCAGTTCAAATTGACATTTTGGAAAGATATCTTAGTCAAAGCTCTCAGTGGCAAAAAAAACCTCCACAGAATTCCACTTAAGCTGACTTAAGCAAAAAGGAGAAATTTATTAACCGTATATTATAGTGCTTTTCAACCTTTTTCATATCCTGGCACAGATGGAAAATGATAGTATTTATACAGCACCCCGGGGAAAATAGACAAGGCTGCCTGTGGCAGAAGGCAATCAGCCTGGGGACTGAAGCTGCCCTAAGGGCTTGAGGGGTCAATATTGAAGCTCACATCTTCAGCACACTGGCTGGGGAGCTCAGATCCATTATATGAAATTACATTCTCAGGGATAAATCATGAACCTGAAAGCCTGGCTGAGCCTCATGAGGGGCTGAGGCTAGGAACTCTAAAGCCATCAGGAGTCAAGCTTGCCTTTCTCTTTCTGGTGCAATAGGGTCTTATCTCTGCTCCTTTCTGTATATAAACGTCTTCTTCCTCTCTCCTTGAGCAAGATTCCTTGCTTCCTTGTGTGCATGGCAGAAGATATTGCCTCATAACTCCCACATGTGCAAGTTCTTCCAGTTAAAATATTTAATAAAGATACACCAAGAAAGAGTATCTGATTGATCCAGGTGTCCATCTTGTTGGAATTTTTTTGTTGTCAGTAAGAAGTAATATACATAGGGCCACAGAGGCCCACCACCATCAAGTGGTTGGAGGCGGACATTTCCAAAAAAGGGACTGCAGAAGCTGGCAGATGCTGGAAGGTCACTCTGGCTGCAATAAGAAATATGTCCAGAAGGGAAAGCAATATGGGAGTCATGGAGATTTGTTGAGAGGCTGCTGCAGTAGGCCAAGAAAGGGTCCAGAATGGTCAGGGCTGAAGTATGAGCATAGTAAAGAAGTACAGAGATCTGAGTAACAGCATAAAGGCAGAACTCACAAGGCTTGTGGGTATAAGAGAAAGGGAGTAGGGTTTCCAGCTTGATCAACCAGGTGAAGAGGATGGTATCTTTCACTGATAAAGGTCAACAAAGAAGAATAACAAGTTTAAGAGATGACTGGACACAAGTTTCAGTACTGGACACAAATTTAAAGTTTCCAAGGGAAATCCAAATGGGTAAATCCAACAGGCAGCTGTTCAGGAGAGACTGGAGCTCAGAAGAGCCATCTAAGAAGATCAGTTTGGGAGTTTTTTATAAAATGACTGAAGTTTTGGGATGAAATGGTGCAGTTAGAGTTTAGGGTGAGAAGATAAGCAATAACAGTGGAAAGACCCTTAAGAAAATCCAAATTTTGAGGGATGGTCAGAGTCAGAGAGGCCTCCAAAAGAGATGGAGAAAGAACACAAAAATAAATGGGGAAGGGGCTGGCCCCGTGGCTGAGTGGTTAAGTTCACGCGCTCCGCTGCAGGTGGCCCAGTGTTTCGTTAGTTCGAATCCTGGGTGCGGACACGGCACTGCTCATCAAACCACGCTGAGGCAGCGTCCCACATACCACAACTAGAAGAACCCACAACGAAGAATACACAACTATGTACCGGGGGGCTTTGGGGAGAAAAAGGAAAAAATAAAAAAAAAAAATCTTTAAAAAAAATAAATAAATAAATAAATAAATAAATGGGGAGGCATGGGGAATGAATGACAAAAGATAAATTTTTTCCATAAGTAGGAAGTAGCCAATAGTAGCAAATGCTGCCAAGACGTAAAATAGAATATGGAATAAAAAAGGCTCCATGGATTTAGCAATAAGGTTCTTGACAAGAAAGCGGTTTAAGTAGAGGGATGAGTACAAAGGCTAAACTAGAAAGCATTGAAGAGTAAATGGGAGGTGAGAAAGTGGAGCATGAACAAGACTTACGAGAAGTTTGGCTGTGAAAGAGCAGAGAGAGATGCCAATAACTAGAGAGGGTTATGGGCTGAGGTAGTGCTTTGTTTTGTTCTTAAATACATCACATTAATTTCATACAATGGGGTAGCTGGCTGGCATCTTCAGGCTAAGAGTGGAGCTTGAAATGGTGTCAGTGGCTCAAAAAGAGTGCTGAATCTATGCTACGCGTGGCTAAAAATTCAGAAAATAACGTTGAACTTCAGGATTTAGAAGTGGATTCTCTAGTCATTGAACATGTCAGGTGAAGAAAGCCCTCAAGGTGCCAACAGAGATCATGATCATATCACCCCTGCAAGAGTGAGCCCAGCACATGGAGAGGGCTCTTCCTGAAAAGGAATGGGCCGCTCCTAAGCCAAAAAATGGGGCTGCTCAGAAGAAAAGATAACCCAGAAGAAACTGAAGAAGGAAAATTTAGGGCTATGAAATATACAGCATACAATGCATGCAAATAAAAAGAAAACAAAAGGAGAAAGATACAATTGTAGCTAAAGGAGAGCATATGATCAAGGAAAGATGTGTGTGCGTGTGTGCCTGCTTGTGTCTGTGCATGTGTGTGTGTGTGTGTTTTATATTGTTTTTATAGAATGAGAGACCTAAGCTCTTATTATCATGCCCAGCACATAAAGGAAGAGAGGGAGGAAAGGGTGGAGAGAGGGAAGGAGAGAGGGAGGAAAAGTGTCTGCGGGTCCAGCAGGGAGACTCTCTGAAAGTCGGTGTCGTTCAAGACGTAGAGGAAAGAATAAAGAAATGATGGACCAAAGTCTCAGTGAAGTTTGAAAAAGACAGGGTCCAGAACCCATGGGTTTATTTTAAATTGACTGAAATGTGAGTTTTATAAGTAAAAGGTTTTGGAAGAGAAATAAAAATTAAAAATAAGGATAGAAATGTCTGAAAACATAGAACAAAATCCTAGAAAGCAAAGGCAAATAACACCAAAGATAATTCTAACATCTTCAAAATGGTGCTCATGGGGTGGGCTGAGCTACTCTTCTTGCACTTTCATGAACATAAAGTAAAAAGTTAAACATAAACCCTAGAACTTGTTGCTTATTTACACAAAAGCTAAACTGTAATCTCAAAAGAGAACCAGATGTAACAGGATGTTAAAATGGACTGAAGCCCCCCAAATAATAAATACCACATTCTAATTGAGGTACAAGACAAACATGCAAGATTTCAAAGGAGGTGGTGAAAAATCAATTTCGTGATTATTAATCTCTTATCTATATTTAGGGCATGTTTGGGAATTGGAGAGGCTGGAGAAAAAACCACCTTTGTAGAGAGCTAGTATTCTCAGAGATTCCCTCCCAAGTGGGAGAAGTCACAATTGCCACTTCTTCACCTTATTCCTAGGAAACGGGGCTTCTCAGACACTACTCAGAGGGTTTAATGTGTCCCTGAACCTGGGGAGACACGATTGGTTGGTTGTCTGCCTCACCCCTAAGAAATCAAGGTTCACAACACTGCGGCTGTCCAAGTGGCTGGGAATGGAGCAAGGAAAGTGGCTGCACTGGGATGGGCCTGCCCTCCACGTTTCTCAGGGTGGAGGGGATGAGGTTTTCCTGTGGACCAAATGTGGGCCTCTTGTAGCAGAGACGACATGAGCTTTTTTAAGACCCTGCCTTGAGGGATAAGAGAGGTTGAGCAGAAAGAAGCTGGAGGTACTCTGCTAGAGGCCGAGGATCTCTAGAAGACATTGTAAGGAAGCAGTTTGAGAAAGACATGTTACGTCTGTCAAGGCCACTGTGGATGAGGGATCTCCAAAGATGAGGATCTCCAGGGAGCTCACAAAAGTAACACAATAAAAATGATTGCCAAGCCTAGAGAGTGCTGATAACAAATCTTTGACGTTTTCTTCAAGTAAACTTTTCCTGCCTCTCTTAATTTTATTTCCTCTGCCCCCATCCATACTCCAACCATGGAAGGAGTAAAAATTCTGTTAGAAAGATGAAAAGGGGGGTACAATTTCTTAGACTGAGAGAGAGAGAACCTCACCAGGACAGACTTTCCTCTCATTTTCCACTACAGGAGGCCAGCCTGGGTAGGTCCGAGGAGGAAGATGATTGAGTTAAAAATAAATTCGAAGTGTTAATTATTACACAAGACTGGACATATTAATTATGAAAATGAAACTGTGATCGGTTCCTTGAAGTGGCTGGGGGAATTTTCATTATCTGAGTGACCATGAAAGTCATGGGTTTGCCCAATATTTCATCAAGGGGCAGGGTGAGTGCTCACCTCGTGCGATAGGTTTGAACGATGAACAGGAAAAAAATCGAGTTGTTTTGTGATTGCCCCACAAGACCCTCTTGTTCGTCAAGATGTTTACACAGGTATTCATAATTCTTCCGTTACTTGCTCTCTTTCTCCAGGCAATAGAAAAACAGATATTTCTAGTATCTTGAAATTTTTACCTGTCTTGCAACTTGAAATTTAAAAAAGCAATAAAGGAATGGAAAAATCAGATAGAACCTAAAGTTATTTCATTTTATAAGATGTTGAAACACAGTTTCTTTTCATTTATTTTCTGGGAGAGGTGAGTTAGAGGAATTTGAAGGAAAATTCCTTCTACCTACAGAATATAATCTTCTGTTTGAACGTGTCCACACATTCCCGGGTTAGTTTACACTTTTTCTAGTGTTTCAATGATTATTCTTAAAATATATTTTATTAATTACATGATCCCAGTGAAATGTATTTGTTAGGAGAATAATAAAATCTGTCATGCATTAATATTAAGGGCTATTTCTGTCCCGGCTGATTCTGGTTTCAGAGACTGTGAATTATTTGTTCTAGGTAGAGAGTTCTTTATTGCTTACTTTCTGAGAGTTTGTGACTAAACTGTGGAATGCTCATTTCCATGAGCAACACTTGAGGAAATGAAAGTAGTCATTTGGAGGGGAACCAAATTCCTTGCCTGTGCAAAGCAACTAACAATACATTCAAGTTGAATACTAGAATTTGGGGAGTCATCTCTACCAAAATCACACATTGATTAGCTGAATTGTCATGTAGTGCCTGACCCAGGCATTTGGAAATAAAGCAGGTTTGCATTGACTGAACGATTCTTGCAGTCGGATGTTTCCACAACATTTCCTCCACCCAAGTCAATTTTTGGTTAATAGCTCGGTGAAATATGGATGTTATATTTTTATAGAGGAATTTTGAGGCTTTTCAGTTTGGAGAAGTAAAAGGTAAGTTTACTTTTTTTTCTGAGACAGATAGACCTATTCAGTTTTTCATTTGAGGCATAGTGTTTTCTTAGTTTGTTGTTTTATGATGCTGAAATTTTTGCTGAGTTTGAACGATAAATCGAAAGGGCGAAAATACAATAAAGGCGTTTCTTAGAATAGTTTGTTACTTGGATAATTCACAATAAATAGAAAATGTTATGTCCATCAAAACAAAGGTTCACATGCCTTATTAGGCGTTTCTTGTAATAGGTTTTCTTCCAATGGTAATAGTTCTTTAACACTATGAAATAGAAGGGACAAGTATCACGGCTTTACCAAGGTCAGAGAAAAATCTGAGAACAGAATTTGGAGTAACCTGAATTCAAAAGCCTGATCCAAACCCCAAACAGGTGTTCTTTTTTATGGTCTACTGAATGGGAACACTTCTTATTCATCACAAATCTAGAAGTCTCATATTCAGCCTCTAACTCCAAAATCCGTTTCTTAACTTGGCATGGGGTATAGAAAGTGCAGAGGCAGTGTTTCATAATACTATTGAGCAGTGGCTCTGGGAAGAGATTAATAACTGCTTAGCTTGGAGCTTTTACCTTCTGCCAGAGAACGCCTTTGCATGGAAGCAATTTTAAAAACTCCCCACTGTAACCACTAAAAATAAAATATACACACAACATCAGCACTCAGAGCCCATTTGTTTGCTTCTTCTTGTTTCCTCAATTCACATTCCCAGGAAAGGGGTATACGACTTCTGGAGGCAGAGAGTACAGCTCCCGGACAAAATGGAGCCAAGGCCCTCCTTTATGAAACTGTGTTGTTGCAAAGACAAGTGCCTCCTTTCTTAGTAAAGTCATTTTATTCCTAGAATTTTGAGAAAAAATTTCACCTGATCCACACAAGAACATTAGGTATCTCATGCCAGAAAATTGATAATACTTTATATCACATGAAGTTGAAACTCTGATCATGTTTCCAAAATTTTATTGTAATTTATGCCCTGAAAAGACTCAGTTTTTAAAATAAAACTGTGATATAGTTCTGAAGAGATTCCTTTGAGCCTCTTCTTGTCTTCCTAGCTTTCCTGCTGTGTAACGCATATCAGAGCGTTCACAGAAAATCCTGGGCCAGCTGTACAATCTACTGTGCTGCCCTAGTTTTCACACCCAACACCTGTTAGAAACCTGTGGCTTCAGCTTGTTTGCTAATTTGTTCATATATTCACTCAGTAAATTGCAAGCCACAAAAGCCAAGATAAGCATTATTTCTGGAGACCTTGACCATAGTATGGAGTGAAGATTTAGCAGTTAACACAAGAGACATGGGCCTTGCCAGCACATCGTTTATGTTTAAGAAGAGAATATGATAAATCACCTCAGACATTATTAATTATTCAAGTATAGTTGTGATAAATGCCATAAATGGCAGTCTAGGGAACTGTAAAATTGTATAATGGAGGAATCTGAACTAATTTGGAGTCCTGAGTGTCCAGGAGTCAATGAGGCAGAAGCATTCCAAGCAGAAGAAATGATAATATGACGAGCATGAAGAGGAAAGACAAGGCACACTCTAGGAAATGAAACAAATCAGGGTAACTAAAGCAGGTTTCTCAACCGAGCACTCTTGAAACTCTAGGGTTCTACAAGATGTCACTTGGGATTTAACTAGAGTTGGGGGAAAAGAGGGAGCATTTTTTTAAACTTCACACATGTCGCAATGTCAGCACTTGCCATGATGGCTAGTTACTGAGTGGTCCCAATAACGATTTCATTAGCGGTCTTGCAGATCCATCTGACAGTGTCCAGTAGGAGTGTGCACTTGGCAGAGTGCATTCTCAGCTATTCCACGAGTTAGGGGAGGTCACTGATGAACAGTGAGCACTGGGTTACACAAAAGGGAGAGTAGTAGATTGATGACATCAGCCTCTCCCTCCCAAATTCCGTCCCACAAGCTCCTCCTATGTGCCAATGCCTACCTTATAGGAGTGCCCAAGTTCCACTGGTATAATAGAAAAATGTAGGGAAACTTTTCTTCTAAAGACAGTACTTTTATGTGTCATGACAGTTTCTCTCATGCTGCTTTACTGTTGTTGTAAATGTTGCAAAACATGTATTGTGGAGGTTAGCAGTGAATTATTATGTGAATTTTCAAGTTTTAATGATTTTTCTCATTTTTATTTATCATCTCATTCTGTTTTATACTTTATCAGTGTTTGTGTTTTCCAAAATGTCTGGTATTTATCATCGTAATTCTTTGAAGATAGAATTTGAGGTAGAAGAATATTCTAGACCCAGGTCTATGGATAATTCTGACAAAGTTAGTGAGAAAAGTTGCAAACTTCTAAGTCATTTCCTGGTACTAGTGCAAGAAGAGACAAAATACGTTCATTCTTACAATAAAAACTAGTCATCAATCAATTTTGCGTGGGTTGGTTATCCAAGTTGTTATATTACATTTTGCAAATGCATCAATGGCTGGAGGAAAATTTAGAAGACTGTTGAGTACAAATCGTAGCCATTTGACAAGTAAAGGTACTGCTTATTTTAGATGGTCATTGAAATCTCAAAATAAGAGTAAAATTTTTGTTTAAAAAAGTCACATTTAGTTAAAAGACTCAGGAAGCAAGTTATTTAGTAACAGAACTTATTGCCTGGAAAGATGAAAAGTATTATGCACTTGGTGAGAATCTAAAAATGCCAGCATATAGACGTATAGTGAGGAAAATGCTGACAAGTTGTAGTATGAGAAATTGAAAGGGCTCCATATTACACAGTATGATAAGTTGTCGTATTCATGACATGTCACATGAGCTCTGGGGTAATACACTGAAGAACAACAGTTTCCCCTTGTGGGTTGATGAGTCAACAGATTTTATCAGTAAATGGCACGTTGTAGCATTTGTATGATTTCTAAATGGTGGTGAAATTCAAGTAAAGTTGTCTGTTGCAAACAAGGAGCGGCTGAGATCTAGTTAATGTTGTGCCATCGTATCTGGAAACAAAAGGCCTATCTTGGGTGACTATTGGCATCTGTGCTGATGGTGCCCCATCAACAATCAGTTACATGAAAGGTTCTGTGTTTATTATAAAAAAAGAAAATTCCAATGTTGTCATACTCATTACCTTCTTTACCCAGAGGTACTAGTGTCAAAAACACTTTGACATGAAATAAAGAGGTTGTAAGTGATGCTATAAAAATGGTTAATTTTATTAAAGAAACACTGGTTCACTCAAAGATTTTTAGAAACCTAGACAACATAAATATGCTAGCTACAGAAATCCACATATTTAGTAGGAGGGGATCTCTACAGGGTGTGTGAGCTGAAAGGAAAATTTCAAGAATACTAGAAAAGACACAGAAGGTCAGATTTTCCTAAGTGTTTGGATGATAAAGAGTAGCTGCAGATGAGCCTGCTTAGCAAACACTTTTCACCACATGAACCAGGTGGACAACCCTCTGGTCCCGGAAAAAATGTTTTGACTTCAAGTGACAAGATGTTTGGCTTTAAAAGAAACAGAGTTATTGGAAAAAATCATGTTGCGACAAGAAATCTTGAAGTATTTCCCATGCCGCTTGGATTTGAGAGTGAAAAAGATTATCAACAAGTCTCTAGTCTTACTGAAATCCACGTGGGGGAACTGCAGAACAAAACGCAGCTTTTTCCCTCCCATTCAACACAACTTCCTGGCCAGGTGAGAGGGCCCTCCTCTGACTCTCTTGTGCAATCTAAGAACTTCATGTTTTTGTATTTGTGAAGTGAAAAACAAGCACGTTTCACATTAAAGAGGTGAATTTCAATCTTTGTTTTGAGTTTACGCATATACACACTTACAAAAGAGATCAAGAAAACAATATATACGTAAAAGAAGTTTGTGACTACCTAGGCCTATATTTGAGCCTATGTGACTCAGCAAGAAAATATTTTTCAAAATCTTGTATAAAACTGTGCTTAATCTGTATTTTTTATTCATATTGCTTTGGCTAACAGTTCTGGTAGCTTTAGTATTCAACATTGTTAATAAATTTTCATATTGAAATAGTAGTTAAAATCAATTTATGACCTTTATTTAAATGCAATCTACAGAATCTATCATTAGAAAAATCACATCCCATCTTGGCTCAAGGCAGTTATTTAAAAAAATTTATTATGCTTGTTTTATAAATTTTTTTAATTTATGAAAAGGAAAGAATGATAATTTCAAAAATAGTAAACAATTGTTTCAAGGAAATTTTGGATAAAAGTCATTTTTAGCTTTAAAAAAAGAAAAATACAACTATTATTCTACATACCATATGGCACATACCAAACCTCATTAGCATTATATATAGTAGAAATTTATAATGAGAATTTTTAGGTCTATTTCTATACTTTTAAAAAATCCAACATAAATTTTTAAATAAAAGAAAAGCTGAAGTTTCCTTTATCCACACGTTGACTTGCATTAGAGTCGAAATCCTTTGTGGAGAGGTGGAAAAACATAAGAACAACACAGAACAACATATTGGCCAAAACAGTCCACTGAACAATACCATTTTTCCAACAAAAAAAGCATTGACAGATGTTGGTGTCGCAATCCAATGTACACATCAGGATAGATGCGGAGAGGGCTGATGGCCACTCTGAGTTTATTATAACCAGTGTTTCAATATATAGATAGCTTACATCTGTTAAACATACACAGTGTTCTGGATGAAGTAATTAGCGAATGCCAAGAATTCTTAGTGATTTCTCAAGGAGCCCCCCCTTGGCCTCTGTTTTGATATTATCATGTTATTGCTGTGCTCGTATGTCTCTCTCAGAGCATGCAAGTCCTCCTAGGCAACGGCCCCTCCTGCTCCCGACATCGTGTCTCCATCTGTGCCCCCAGGCGGCTGAAGTCTGTCTTAGGTTGCCTCCCCCTGGAGGTCTTACCCGTCATTGGCTAACCGGCCTTCTCACCTCCGTGTCACAGTTTGTTGGCAAGCTTTTTCCAGTGATTATTAACCCTTCCTGTGTCAAGGGCGGCTACAACAGATCTTTCACCTCCTTGGTTAAATTTATTCCTAAGTACTTTATCGTATTTGAGTCTTTTGTAATTGTAATTGTTTTCTTAATTATCTTTCGGGTAGTTCATTGTTGGTGTATAGAAACACAACTGATTTTTGTATACTAATTTTCTATCCTGCAACTTTACTGAATTTGTTTGTTAATTCTAACAGGTTTTGGAAGAGTCTTGAGGGTTTTCTAAATATAATATGCTGTCATATACAAACAGTGACAGTTTAACTTCTTCCTTTCTGATTCTGACACCTTTTATTTCTTTTTCATGCCTAATTTCTCTGGCTAGGATCTCAGTAATATGTTGAATAAAAGTGCAAGAGTGGGCATCCTTGTCTAGTTCCTGATCTTAGAAAAAAGCCATCAGCTTTTCACTGTTGAGTATGACGTTAGCTGTGGGCTTGTCATATGCGCCTTTTTATGTTGAGATACGTTTCCTCTATGCCCACTTTGTTGAGAATTTTTGTCATGAAAGGATGTTGAATTTTGTCAAATGCTTTTTCTGCATCTATTAAGATGATCATATGATTACTCTTCATTTTGCTAATGTGGTGTTTGACAATGATTGATGTGTAGATACTGAACCATCCTTGCATCGCTGACATAAATCCCACCTGATCACAGTGTTTGATCTTTTGAAGGTATTATTGAATTCAATTTGCTAATATTTTGTTGAGGATTTTTGCATCTATGTTCATCAGGAATATTGACCTATAATTTTCTTTTCTTGTAGTGTCCTCGTCTCATTTTGGTATCAGAGTAATGCTCGCCTCATAAAATGAGTTCATAAGTGTTCCTTCCTCTTCTATTTTTTGGAATAGTTTGAGAATTATTGGTATTAATTCTTCTTCAAATGTTTGGTAGAATTTACCAGAAAAGTCATCTGTGTGATCCTGGACTTTCATTTGTTGGGAGGTTTTTGACTTTTGATTTAATATCCTTACTACTAACTGAGCTGTTCAAATTTTCTTTTTCTTAATGATTCATTTTGATAGGTTATATGTTTCTAGGAATTTACCAATTTCTTCTAGGTTGTCCAATTTGTTGGCGTATAATTGTTCGTATAGTCTCTTATGACTCATTGTATTTCTGTGGTATCAGTGGTAACATCTTCTCTTTCATTTCTGGTTCTGTTTATTTGGGTTCTATTTTTTCTTGATGAATCTAGCTAAAAGTTTGTCATTTTTGTTTATCTTTTTAAAAAAACAGCTTAGTTTCATCGATCTTTTCTAGTGCCCTTTTAGTCTCTATTGGCACACATCATTTTATTGCACTTTGCTTTATTGAGCTTTGCAGAAACTTTGTTTTTTACAAGACCCTCCACCAGCAAAAAGACTACGACTCACTGAAGGCTCAGGTGATGGTTAGCATTTTTTAGTGATAAAGTATTGTTTAAGTAAGGTATATATCACCTCACTAGAGACAAGGTGGCCCCTCTAAGCTCCACCACCTGGTCAGGCTGGAGACAACAGGGGATCATTCTTTGAGTACCAAAGGCTCCCATCTAGTGGAACAGCTGCTGTTGCTGCTTTACCCCATCCTCTCCTCTCAGCTTCATTGAGGGCTGTTCAGGTTGTGGCATTCTCTTAGGGCAGGGAACTCTGTAGAAGGGGGGCTGAAGAACTTCTGGCCAGACATAGCCGTCAGTGATCTTGGGGCTCTGGACTTGGCCAAAACATCATGTTATTGCTTGGTTTCAGGCTGGACACTTCTGGGCACCTATTGCTTGATCTCTGTTTAAACAAGGGACTTCGAGACTAGACAGCATAGCTCTTTTCAGTTTATTGCATGAAGGAGTTACACTAGTCCAAGTTAAAAGCAGACCCTAAATGATTATACATTATGCAAGCTCTGAGGTCTTTAAACTCATGACAAGGGACAGAAGGGAAATTCTACTCATTGCAAGGAAGTCCTCACTCAAGCTTCAATGAGCCAAAAGCACTTAAAACCCATGAACATTCAGCTGGTCATCCTCAGCCAGCCCAATCTCTACCAGGACCTAGCATATGTTCTTGTGCTGGTTGCCTTATAGGTGAATTACTTCTCCATATTCTGGATGCTCAGTTACAGTCCTATGGCGACAAATTTCTCCTTAAATGCCTTCGCTAGTTTCCTTTTATCACAATCATCAATAATCTGATGGACAGTAGTAAGAGTCTTCCTGCCATTTCTCTGTTGAATTCTTATATGGATGTAATCCAGGGGAGGCTGCTGAGTCCTGGGTGGTGGCTCAGTGACTAGTCGTGAAGGAGAGTAGAGAGATAGGGCGGTAGCTGGTAAGCCTGTCCTTAACATTGAAGGGCCAGGGGCAAGAGTACAAATGGTGGCCCATATGCCATATATCTAAATACTTAGTTATAAATCAAACTGACACAATGTTAAATAAAATATCTATTTTCCTACCTTAAAAAATGTATCTTTTTAACAATTGGTAAAGCCAGGTTCAAATTTTAAATTTTTGGACTACACAGAATTGTTCACTAGAATGTGATAGCATGGAGAGTGCCTGCTCCAGGTCCGTATCTTTGGCCAGTAATTTGTTCCTCATTCTATTTTTGTCCCAAGAGAGACCTCTCATTCACACCACAGCCTGGATGTCCAAGCTTTATCCACACCCCTGCAAATTGCCCCTACTTGCCATTTCTCTGACCCAAGTGCAATGTGGTCCATTCTTTGGAGGAGGGTCCTGAGAAGAAGCCTGTGCAGGTCTTGCAAGTGGGCTTGGTCCCCCGGGTACTTGAAGAATGGTCTAGAAGGAAGGATCATGGTGGACACATCTGGGTGGAGATATCTGCTTCACCCTGTGGACTCATGTCTCTATGAAGAGCAACGTGGTAAGTCAGATCCAGGTCCTCTAAAGCAGATGGTCCATGTCAGAGGTCCCTTTTCCTTAGTTCTGAAATTTTGAGGGTAGTAGTGGTAGCTAGAAACAGTAGTTTTAAAACTCCAAGCACATTTTTCCCTTTTTGGAATTGAACTGTCCTTCTTGGCAGGTAAGTCGAATGGCCTACTTCTATTCCAGTTTTTTCTGTTCAACAGTATCTAGAGGAGGAAATTGATAGGCTATAGTATGGTTTCAAATGAAATAGGCTAGCTACCGAATTCTTCTAAGACATTGATTTGTGAGTTATTTATTCAAGTTCACTGAATAAGCAAGTTACAAATCACTTTTCATTGAACTTGATTCAACTCTGAGGTAAACAAATACGGAATCTCTGTCAGGCTTTTTGTGCAATGTCAGTCTTGCCTAAATAGAGGATGCTGAATTTGTTACACATCTAACTCTATTTTGCTATGTTTGGATTCTATTTTGTAGTTGTTCTTCCTGAGGTTCATATAAAGTCTAGATCTACATTAGCAGAATAAAATGAAAAAGGAAAAAAACTCTGTAACATTATTTGATGCAACAATATACTTTAAGAAGGATGATTTAGCCTTAATTATCCACACAACTAGCTTAATTTTATTCTTCATTTTAATTGAGTAAAACTGTCCAAACAGGGATTTTTTTCCTTGTCTTGTTCCTTCTAAAATTTGACAATAATTTTAGATAAAAACACTGTCTCTTATGTTGTGTCTCTAAACTTGAATTTGCCAGATCTTCACAAAAAAGATTTTCAATGTGATTTTTATTTTTCCATATATCAATATAGTTAATTCAGTAATGTAATATTTGATGTAATGTTATAAAGTGTACAGATTTTGGAAATAGCTCATTTATCTTATTAAAAAAGACTACTAATTCTCTATTACCCTCTGAAGGAGATGGATATTCTAGAGAAAATGTGTATTAAGGTGCTATTCTTATTGTTTAAGAAATCATTAGAGAACAAGATAGCTAGAATAAATCTCTGGTACTTATCAAATAATTAACTATTTTGATAATTAATAAACTAGAGGAATCAGAGGTTAAAGATAATGAAACAAAGTCATGGTTGGTTATTTAAAAATAACAAACTGACCTAAAGGTTAATCAATGAAAATCACTCCCAGAAAGAATCATTACATGGATTTCTAAAACTAGATTATGTAGCATATAAATGCCTTATAAATTATTTGCACATGTTACTTTCTGTTTCGCCCATATTTGATGTAGAGTATAATAAGAGGCCCCAAAGTGCCATTGAGAACTCTCATGAGTTATTGGAAAATCAGAAAGATTTCAACAATTTTGATCACATTAGTAATTGCTTTTCCTCATTGGGAGAAACCCAGCTCTTGAAAAACATTGATAATAAATCAGTAGGCACAGGTCGACTCATATAACACAACTACAAGCAAAGGGAGCAGAGATCCACAGCTAAAGGTCAGGTTTTACTAATGCTGTCCCCAGGTTCATGGGTGCAAATATGTCTCCCTTCTTTTGGTTATGAAGTCAAAAAATAGAAAGACAACAGGAGAATGCTAAATTGTGTTAACCCACTATGGTCTTGATGCTGAATCATGGGGAAAATCTGTCTTTATCTTGGACCATATACATAAAGTGTTTCTTGTCCACAAAAGACATTTAAAATGCCCTTGTCTCCTCACTGCAGAGCATGATGCCATATTCAGAACACTGATCAGGCAGCAGGAACGCTGGTCAACAAGAACACAAAAACTCTGCAATTAAAGGGATCAGAGTGGCAACACCAGGCAGCCATTCACACAAAGAATGCACATAAAGCATTTGGAGGACAAACTATGTCTTCCACAGAAATCTTCCAAAAATGGTTCAGTGCTTAAAGTTGTCCTTTGTGTGATTCTGTGAGCAAAGTAAAAAAATAAAAGGTTACAGCCATAAGAGGCTTGAAACAAAAGTAGTCATCACGGCACAAGAGAAGCATGACACTCACTAAAGGGGATTCTCTCTTGACCAGAAGTTTTGTGAGTAGATTTGAGGTCATTATCTATTCTTAAGCAAAGAGGAAGTTGAAGGTAGACATTGATAGCCAACCCAATACATAGCTTTTGCAAATAGTTGTATACAAATATGCACACTAGACTGAACAAAGTTTGTATAGTGTATTGATTTGGTAGCTATCAAAACATCCTTTTGTTGTTTTTGCAAAATACTGAGCTAAAAACTCCTCTAGGTACTGCTGTAGTTAAATAGCTGAACTGAAACATACCAGGCTGTTGAGTTAGGCTTCTAGTGAACAGAGTGGGCAGTCCAGATAATCTGTACCCCATCTGAACAGAGCATATTACATAAACACTGCCTTTAACAAAATTCATGAAAAGTACAAAAGAAAAATTTCAAACTTTTGCAATATTCTTTAAATCTTTTCTGGGATAATTCACAATATATAAATAATGCATTTAATATGAATCTCAGTACACATGCTTGGATGAACTAGAAACACAACTTTGTGTTCTATAACAAATCAATTGCAAGCCTCTCAAGAGAAGAAATCTACTCAGTGAATTTTGGGTTTATATTCTTGCTCTTAAGTTTGTGCCAGAGGGTTTACAAGTGGTCACTTCACAAGAGATGTGAGAAAGGGGCCAAGGATTTTTGGATCCTTGAATCACTTGGGCACAAGGTAAGGTCCAACCTTAAAATAATCCTCAGCTCAGTGAACCCGAGGTATGGGTATCTCTGCAAAGCTTTCTATGGCTCACAATTACCTCTAGGAAGCTCACAGTCATTTCTTAAGATCTTAGACTATCTCTGGGCTCTGCCCAAGAGATGGATGCAGATAATGCTCCCTCTAAGGCCCCTTAACACAATCGTATCTCATTTCTTTTTCTCCATCTCTCTTTCCCAGCCTAAGGCAAATGTTTCTAGACTGCAAATTGGGTCTAGGAGACCCTAGACTCTTCCCCTTGTTTCACCCAAATATTTAGTCTAATCCTTGAAAATTCTTCCTTCCCCTAAAGGCTTAGAAGTTTGGAAACCAAAGTTAGGATAAAGCATAGGGTTTCTCTTCTGTCTGTACTACCACACTGACTCCTAAATGATTACCCATAGAGTCCACCAGCTACTCCAATGGGGTATTTCCATCTGAGAGAAATACCCAGAAAGGAGAAAAATAATGTTGGTTAATAGCTTTTAAAAAGTTTTGTTTTGTTTTTCCACAATAGCTTTTATGAGATAACCAAAAATGACCATTTACTTTGAAATCCTAAGACATACCTCTCATAAAATACTGCCACATGTGTACTACTATAGCATGGCTTTTGGCTTTGTATCACCAACTTTCGTGGGCCATAAAATGTAAGAATAAATGGTACCTGGAAGAATACTCTGGGTTTAAAAACTTGGTATTTAATATCTTTCAAGAAAGAACATTTTTTTAAACTTTTAAGCTAGAGCTCAAGAATCAAAATATTATGATTTCCACTTTTTAAATGTCACCTTGTTCTGAGCCTTTTGCTTTTAATGATAAACAGAAATTTCTGAAGATGTCCAGCAGCAGTCATGACATCAGACAGGAAGAGAGAGCCCTCTGTATAACACATACCCAGGAGAGATGTCCTGCAGAGGAAATGTCACAAACAATGTTATGTCGGGGATTTCTCTAAACCCATCATTGCCAGACACCTGTGCTCCAGGGCATCCATCCAATCAACCAGAGAGCAGGCACCTTGCCATTTCAGCAGATGGGTATTAATGTTGAAGGCAAAGGAACCATGTACAGTATATATTTCAATTATGAGTGTGGAGATTTGGAATCCCCGTTGGAATCATGTCTGTTCCTTTCTGAGCAGGTAACAAACTAGAGATTGTACCATCCAGAATGTGCTTTACACAGAATTAGCTTTTAGGAAAAATGCCCATTTACAAAGGGAAGAACATATATTGTATGACAAGTCTAGAGTCAAAGGAAATAAGCTGGATAGTCCTTAAGGAAATTTCCTAGGCTTTTAATTCCTACTGAAACAGCACTGAAAAGACAAAAGGGAGGGAACATTTCTACCACACAGATATATTAGGGCAGAACTGACAGAATTTTGAAAGCCTGTGTATTCCTAATGTCAGTGTATCTTTCAGTTTTTTGAAGTGTTCTAGCCAAGTAAACCTCAGAGGTGAAGTGGCTTCTGGGACAGGGGCATCTTTTATTTTTGGTCTGCATATTCTAAGACACAGATGTCTAAGTCTATCCTTCCAAGTCATACCGACTTTTACGATGTTAAATTTTAAAAGGGTTTCAAGTAACAATATCTAGATCTCATATTAATACTATTTACTGGGCAATTATTATTCCAGTATATGATAACCTAGAACACTGTATCACTCTGCATTTAGCTATTTACATAATGTCATTATTATCATAAAAAATTATTTAAATGCCCCTTAATATTTTACATAGTATTCTAATCAGTCAGCATTACAGCTGGGTAAATGGTTGAAATTATCTAAAGAAACAACATCTAGATTGTTTCCCTGCCTTGGCATAAAAATACACAGAAGCCTTCTTAAGGGTTTTAATCTATTCTTTCTAACCACTAGAAAGTTAGTTTCTAAAGTTCTTTCTAACTACTATCCTTTCTAACTTTCTAGCTCAGGTTTAGAAAGAGAGGCTTTTTTTTTTATTTTAACATTGACCAAAAATATCTCTCTTACTGCGCTTGGTACATCATCAGTCCTTATGAAACTGTTTTATAATACATGGGGTTAGCATATGGGAAGAATGTTGACATATCTTTTTTTCTTTAATTTATGTTTTATATTGCAGTAACATTGGGTTATATAGCATTATATAACTTTCAGGTGTATATCGTAATATGTTTTGAATTCTGTATAGATTACATCATGTTCACCACCCAAAGACTAATTACAATCCATCACCACACACATGTTCCTAATTACCCCTTTGGCCTCATCCCTCCCCCTTCCCCTCTGGTAGCCACTAATCCAATCTCTGGTGCTATGTATTTTTTTGTCGTCGTTTTTATCTTCTACTTATGAGTGAGATCATATGGTATTTGACTTTCTTCCTCTTACTTATTTCACTTAGCACAATACCCTCAAAGTCATCCATGTTGTCACAAATGGCTGGATTTCATCATTTCTTATGGTTGAGTAGTATTCCATTATGTATATATACCACATCTTCTTTATCCATTTGTCCCTTGATGGGCACCTAGGTTGCTTCCAAGTCTTGGCTGTTGTGAATAATGCTGCAGTGAACATAGGGGTGCATGCATCTTTATGCATTTGTGTTTTCAAGTTCTTTGGATCAATACCCAGCAGTAGGATAGCTGGATCATATGGTAAATCTATTCTTAATTTTCTGCAGAAATTCCATACTGTTTTCCATAGTGGCTGCACCAGTTTGCACTTCTACCACCCATGTACTGGGATTTCCTTCTCTCCACATCCTCTCCAACACTTATTGTTTCCTATCTTGCTAATTATAGCCATTCTGAAGGGAGCAAGGTGATATATCATTGTCGTTTTGATTTGCATTTCCCTGATAGTTAATGATGTTGAACAACTTTTCATATGCCTCTTGGCCATCTGTATATCTTCTTTGGAGAAATCTCTGTTCAGATCTTTTGCCCATTTTTTAAGTGGGCTGTTAGTTTTTTTGTTGTTGAGGTATGAGTTCTTTGTATATTTTGGATATTAACCCCTTATCTGATATATGGTTTTCAAATATCTTCTCCCCATTTTTAGGTTGGTTTTCTTTTTGTTGATGGTTTCCTTTGCTGTACAGAAGCTTTTTAATCTGATGTAGTCTCATTTGTTTATTTTCTCTATTGTTTCCCTTGCCCAGTCAGATATGGTACTTGAAAAAATGCTGTTAAGACCAACGTCTAAGAGTGTACTGACCATCTTTTCTTCTAGAAGTTTCATGGTTTCAGATCTTGCATTCAAGTCTTTAATCTATTTTGAGTTGATTTTAGTGCATGGTTTAAGATAATGGTCTACTTTCTTCCCTCTAAATGTGGCTGACCAGTTTTCCTAACACCATTTATTGAATAGACTCTTTTCTCCATTGTACGTTTTTGGCTCCATTGTCATAAATTAGTTGTCCATATATGTGTTGGTTTATTTCTGGGCTCTCCATTCTGTTCCATTGAACTGTGTGTCTGTTTTTGTGCTGGTACACTGCTGTTTTGGTTACTATAGCTTTGCAGTATAGTTTGAAATCAGGGAGTGTGATACCTCCAGCTTTGTTCTTTTTTCTCAGGATTCCTTTGGCTATTTCGGGTCTTTTGCTGTTCCATATAAATTTTAGGATTCTTTGTTCTATTTCTGGAAAAATGTCGTTGGGACTTTGATAGGGATCGCATCGAATCTATAGATTGCTTTAGGAAGTATGGACATTTTAACTATGCTAATTCTTCCAATCCAAGAGCATGGGATATCTTTCCACTTCTGCATCGTCTTCAATTTCTTTCAACAATGTTTCATAGTTTTTGGTGTACACATTTTTCACCTCTTTGGTTAAGTTTATTCCTAGGTATTTTAATCTTTTTGTTGCAATTGTAAATGGGATCGTTATCTTAATTTCTCTTTCTGCTACTTCTAGTTATAGAGACACAACTGATTTTTGTATGTTGATTTTTTATCCTGCAATTTTACTGTTTTCACTTATTATTTCTAAAAGTTTTTTAGTGGATTATTTAGGGTTTTGTACATATAAAATCATGTCGTCTGGAAATAGTGACAGTTTTACTTCTTCTTTTCCAATTTGGATTCCTGTTTTTCTTGCCTGATTGCTCTGGCTAGGACTTCCAATACTATGTTAAATAAGAGTGGTGAAAATGGGCATCCTTGTCTGGTTCCTGTTCTTAGAGAGATAGTTTTCAGTTTTTCTCCATTGAGAATGATATTAGCTGTGGGTTTGTCATATACTGTCTTTATTATGTTGAGGTATTTTCCTTCCATACCCATATTATTTAGAGTTTTTAAGATAAATGGATGTTGTTCCTTGTCAAATGCTTTGTCTGCATCAATTGAGATGATCATGTGATTTTTAGTCTTCATTTTGTTGACATGGTGTCCATGTTGATTGATTTGCAGATGTTGACCCATCCCTGCACCCCTGGAATAAATCCCACTTGATCACGGTGTATAGGCATTTTAATGTATTGCTGTATTTGATTTGCTAGTATTTTGTTGAGGATTTTTGCATCAATATTCATCAGTGATATTGGCCTGTAATTTTCTTTTTTTGCGTCATCCTGTCTGTCTTTGGTATCAGGATAATGTTGGCTTTGTACAATGAGTTAGGAAGCTTTCCCTTCTCTCCAATTTTTTGGAAGAGTTTGTGAAGAATAGATTTTAAGTCTTCTTTGAATGTTTGGTAGAATTCACCAGAGAAGTTGTCTTGTCCTGGACTTTTATTTTTTGGAAAGTTTTTGATTATTGTTTCCACCTCCTTACTGGTGATTGGTCTATTCAAATTCTCCACTTCTTCTTGATTCAGCTTTGGGAGGTTGCATGATTCTAAGAATTTATCCATTTCTTCTAGATTATCCACTTTATTGTCATATAGTTTTTTGTAGTATTCTCTTATAATCTTTTGTATTTCTGATGTATTCATTGTAATTTATCCTCTTTCATTTCTGATTTATTTGCACCTTCTCTTTCTTTCTTGGTGAGTCTAGCTAAAGGTTTGTCAATTTTATCTTTTCAAAGAACCAACTCTTGGTTTCATTGATTTTTTTCTTTTTTCTTTTTTTTTTTTTTTGGTCTCTATTTCATTTATTTCTTGTCTGATTTTTATTATTCCCTTCCTTCTGCTGATTTTGGCTTTGTTTGTTCTTCCTTTTCCAATTTTTTAAGGTTCACTGTTAGATCGTTTATTGGGGCTTTGTCTTATTTGCTGAGGGAGGCCTGAATCACTATAAACTTTCCTCTTAGAACCGCTTTTGCTGTATCCCATAGATTTTGGCATGTCGTATTTTCATTTTCATGTGTCTCCAGGTATTTTTTGATTTCTCCTTTGATTTATTCGTTAACCCAACCGTTGATCCACATTTTTGTGGTTTTTCTGATTTTCTTGCTGTAATTGGTTTCTAGTTTCATACATTTGTGGTCAGAAAAAGATGCTTGGTATTATTTCGACCTTCTTAAATTTCTTGAGACATTTTGTGGCCTGATATGTGATCAGTCCTGGACAATGTTCCATGTGCATTTGAAAAGAATGTATTTTTTGGTTTTTGGATGGAATGTTCTATATATATCTACTAAGTCCATCTGGTATAATGTGTTATTTAAGGCCAACGTTTCCTTATTGATCTTCTGTTTGGACGATCTGTCCACAGGTGTAAGTGGAGTGTTAAAGTCCCCTAGTATTATTGTGTTACTGTCAATTTCTCCTTTTATGTCTGTTAATAACTGCTTTATATATTTAGGTGCTCTATGTTGGGTGAATAGATATTTACAAGCGTTGCATCCTCTTGATGGATTGTTCCCTTTACCATCATGTAGTGCACTTCTTTGTCTCTTGTTATGGTTTTTGTTTAAAGTCTATTTTGTCTGATGTAAGTGTTGCTACCCCAGCTTTCTTTTCTTTGCCATTTGTATGGAGTATCTTTTTCCATCCCTTCACTTTCAGTTTGTGAGTGTCTTTAGGTCTGAAGTGTGTCTCTTGTATGCAGCATGTAAATGGGTGTTGTTTCTTTTAATCCAATCGGCCACCCTATGCCTTTTGATTGGAGCACTTAGTCCATGGACATTTAAAGTGGTTATTGATAAATATGTATTTATTGCCATTTTTTAACTTTTTTTCTGGGTGTTTTAGCAGTTCTTCTCTGTTCCTTTTTTCCTCTCTTGCTCTCTTCCATTGCAGTTTGATGGTTTCCTTTAGCAATATGTTTGATTCCTTTCTCTTACTTATTTGTTTATTTATTATAGCTTTCTGGTTTGTGATTACCATGAGGTTGATATATAATATTCTATGAATCTAGCAATCTATATTGAGTTGATAGTCTCTTTAGTTTGACCTCTTTCCAAAAACTCTTCTCGTTTACTCTCCTCCTCCCACATTTTATGTTTTTCAAATCATATCTAATTTGTTAATTTTTTGTGTGTCTATCCATTACCCTCTTATTATTAAAATAGGCAATTTTAGTACTTTTGTCTTTTAACCTTCATATTATCTTCACAGGTGGTTGATCTGCTACCTTTATTGTATTTTTGCCTTTACCAGTGATTTTATTGCCTGTTATTTTTGGGGTTTTTAAAAATAATTTTCTTATTCTTATTTGTGGTCTTCTCTTTTCCACTTAAATAAGTCCCTTCAGCATTCTTGCAGAACTGGTTTCTTGGTGATAAACTCCTTTAATTTTTGTTTGTCTGGGAAACTATTTATCTCTCTTTTCATTCTGAATGATAATCTTGCTAGATAGAGTATTCTCAGCTGTAAGTTTTTTCCTTTCAGCACTTTAAATACGTCATGCTACCCTCTTCTAGCCTGTAAGGTCGCAGTTGAGAAGTCCACTGATAGCCTTATATGCTTTCCTTTGTATGTCACTTGTTGCCTTTTTCTTGCAACTTTTACGAATCTCTCTTTATCTTTAATTTTGGACATTTTAATTATAATGTATCTCAGTGTGGGATTCTTTGAGTTTATCTTGTTTGGTGCTCTCTGTGTTTCCTGTACTTGGATATCTGTTTCCTTCCTTAGGTTAGGAAAGTTTTCAGCTATTATTTCTTCAAATAGATGATCTGTCCCTTTGTCTCTCTCTTCTCCTTCTGGGACACCTATAATATAAATGTTAGTGTGCTTGATATTGTCCCAGAGTTCCCTTAGACTGTTCTTGTTCTTTTTAATTCTTTTTTCTTTTATCTCCTCAGCTTGGGTGACTTCCTCTAGTCTTTCATCCAGCTCGCTGATCCATTCTTCTGTATGATCTACTCTGCTATTGAGTCCCTCTAGTGAATTTTTCATTTCCAGTATTGTATTCTTCATTTCTGATTTTTTTTTTATATTTTCCAATTCTTTGTTGACGTTCTCACTGTGTTCATCCAGTCTTCTCTCAAGATCAGTGAGCATCCTTATGAGTTTCTGTTTGAACTCTTTGTCAGGTAGATTGCTTATTTCTGTTTCATTTAGTTCTTTTTCTGACATTTTGTCCTGTTCCCTTGCTTGCAACATAATCCTTTGCCTCCTCATTATAACACTTTCCCTGTGCTTATATCTATGTATTAGGTGAGTCAGCTATGTCTCCTGATTTTGAACTGGCCTTATGTAAGAGATGCCTTTTGAGGCCCAGCTACACACTTCCCTCTCATCACCAGTCCAAATGTTCCCAGAGCAACCTCTGTGTGGGCTATGTGTGTCCTTCTGCTATGGCAGGGTTTCTCTTACTGCAGGTACACAGGGAGCCTGGGCTTTTCCCTCCCTGGCTGGCTGTTTGTAAATTGGATTTGGGGAGCCTCAGCACCATTGGCTGCAAGGTCTAATAGCACACTTTTGTTTCAGTTTTTCTGCTAAGTGAGTAGTTACCCAGTGTGGCTGGCTGCTAGGCTCAGGGGCTTACAATTGCTGTAGGCCTCAGGCCTACAGGGCTGTTGTTAGCTCTCTTAGGATTACAGATGAGTGGGGCTGGCCCCAGGCTCTGGAGCACCCAATTGTTTCAGGCTTTGGAAGGTGGGCCCAATCCCCTTTGTGGATGATTGTGAAGCACAGGTCTTCCGCCACTGATAAGCCCCACCCCCCACAGGTCCACACACACCTGTCCACACAGTCCTGCCCTGTGCACACTTCCCAACTCCATGGAGTATACCCAGTCACCCCACTGCAGAGGCCCCCACATTCTCGACCAACACCCCCCACAGTTCACCTGCTCCTCACACAAGCCCTGCCCACAGAGGCAGACACACTCACCTGCCTATAGAGTATTGAGGCACCCAGCCTATGCAGGCCGAGAAGTAGCCTGAGGGCTTGCTGTTGAGTGGGGCCAGTCCCTAGGGCAGGCTGCCTGCCCTGACCGAACTGGATTAAATCTGCACTTTAGTAGGTGTGGCAGATCCCTGGGCTAACAGGCCAGGGGGAGAATTCCAATGGTGTCTGCCTGTGTCTGTGTCAGTATGCCTGTACTAGGTCACAACAATGGCTGCTACCAATGTCTCAGTCTCTGGAGAGGTCTCACCTCTCACTCAGATGCACCCAGAGCCTACCAGGTGAGTCTCTTTTCACCAAAGGACTGTGTACCTTTCCTTCTGGTGATTTTAAGTTGCTTTCTGAGACGATCGAATTTGTGCATGGGCCCTTTAAGAGCTGGCTTTTTTTGCCTTACATCTGATAGCTTTTCTGGGAGTATTCGCTGTTGTAGTTAATAGCCAGCAAAGCCAGATATTATGAGACTCATCTCAGTTGTGCTGAGTCTGCAGGATGCTTATAGTGGTAAAGTGCCCTTGCTCAGATTCCTGCTCCTCCAGGGAGGGCTGTGTACCTTAAGGTGGCTTCTGCTCAGCTGTGAAGCTCTGTGGCTTATAAAGGTGGCCCCTCTTCTTTCCAGAAGGAAGTTCTGCTTCTTCCATCTCAGTCAGGACTGTCACTTGTTGTGGGGGTTCTTCTTATCCAGTTTTCAGTTCTCTCTCTGGGGTATTTTTTCCAAGAATAGTTGTAACCTGGTTGCATTCATGGGATGAGGTGAGTTCAGAGTCTGCCTATGCCACCATCTTGATGAGATCTCCCTGTCAACAGATCTTGAGATGTCATCTAGCCCATGAAGTGTCTCTAGATTCTTGCTCAAAGAATCAACTATTTATTTTATTGACCACAAATGCTGGTGACACCATAGCTCTGAGAAGCAGTCACCACTCAAGAGCCAAGTGAGAATGACATATAGTGGTGTGGTTCCTGTTGAACCATTCCAGTGTGCTATGGTTATGATCCAGTTACAATGGCATAGACTTCAGACCATTGCAGTTTTTCCGAATCCTGATAGCTCTGCTTATTTTCTAAAATGCTGCTTTAGTCTCATTCTCCTTTAATAATTCTCTCTGGTAACACAGAAACTGTAAAAATTAACACTTGCAACACTCAAGGGAGTTGCGTAGGCAACCAGATGGCTGAAGCAGTCGCCAGAGAATAAGAGTAATTGTAGCAACAAAAACACCCTCTACACTACTGTCTGTCCAATGTGGATTGAGAAGCAACGTGTGGAATCTTATTTCTAATCTTCCCTTGATTTCCAGTTCAGATTGGCTCCTGTCTCCCCCCTTTCTTAGAGTCTCAGGGTTAAGTTCAGAACTCCCAGCTTGCTCTCACCATCATCCTGAGATAGAGGTCGCCACGGGTGCATGCTCAGCATCAGGCTGGCTCTGATCTGCATCCCTAGGCAAGAAACAGACTTCCTGGCCTGTGAACAGCCTCCCCGCCCTTACTTACACTGCTATCCAATCCCACCAGCGCCACTGCTTCTAATTACAATAATAACGGCTACTACATATGTGCAATTACTATGCACCAGATATAACGTTAACCACTTACTAACATTACCTCATCTCATCCTCTCGGAATTTTAAAGCAGATCCACCTTCAGATCTAACATCTCCTTTTCAGAATATTATGTCATTCCACATTTACTATCCTGAAACGAAATTCATAGTTAATATAACCTACCTACACACATAGTTTTTAAAAATTAATATAATGCTTTAGCTATAATATAAGAGAAATAAAAAGAAATTAATTTATATTAAAATAGTATTTTTTCATTATTACATTTCAATCTCTTTATTTGAATGAGGAAATGCCTGAGGACAATTACTCTAGAAGACATAATGAGGTAGTCGGTGGTTTGCTCCCATAGGTAGTATCACTGTGAATACAACTTCCTCAAATACAGTGTGATAAGGCTCTTTTACAGAAGATGAAATATGCATAGAGCTGCTGCTGGCTGTGTGATTTTTTTTTTCCAAAAGAGCGAACAACTTTTGATAAGAAAGCACAAACAAAACAAAGTATAACCTTCTCTCAATTTACATGACAGTAATTTGCTTTCCTGGAAAATTCAGTGTATTTTAAAACCACGTAAAAAATATCTTATGTTTGCATGCAAAACACAGTTAGGTTCTGGGCTTAAATATTTATAAAGAGGATTTTCACCTGCCTGAAGGTATTGGGGGCATTAAAGATGAGTGCAGGACATGGTCCAGTCCTCTGTGGTGGGGCTGTCTCACATATTGCAGGGTGCCTATCACCCCTAGTCTCTGCCCACTCAGGGCCACTGTCTTTTCCAATTTTGTGACCACCATTAACTCTCTCCACGGGAAAATGCTGCCCCTTCCCATTTGGGGAATCACCTTCTAAAGAACAGGCATCATTAGCTCTATTTTAGAGATTAAAAACCTGATTCTTAGAAATTTGAATAATTTGCCTAAAGTAAAATAGCTAGTGAGATTCAAACCCAGGTCTATTTTATTTCTAAATAACGGGCTCTTTTCATTACACTACACTGACTTCTTGCTTCTTTTAGAAAATGCACATGTAATTTAATTAGGTAGGGCTGATATAAGGACTAAACAGTCTCTAGACTCCAGAGGCATATTCTAGAAATTTCTGTTCATGTTCAGTTTTGAGTGAGTAGAAAAATTCAATGGCTTCTTTAGCACTTCCATTATCTTCATTTTTTCATCCTGTTTTCTAATTTCTACTTTGATTTTAAAACACTCTAAATTGGCCACAATCCCTTAAAAGTTAAATCAAAGAAAATTAAGAATCTGAGCTAGGAAATCAACTATTTTAATTCCATTTTCTGTTTTATGAGTGTTGCCTTTGCCATTCTAACATAATCCTAGGGGCAGCCTTCAACAGCAAGGATTCTTCAAACACTGAACCATTCTTTCAATGTCATCATCACCTTTCTTTCTCCTAAATCTACTCACTCAGATTCTTCACATCGGCCCACCCCATAGCCAAATACTTACTTGCCAAATTTGTTCTCTCAATATAGGACTATAAAGTAGGGATTATCTCCTCAATTACAAGGATCCTTTCTCATCTAATCTCTACATAACAACCATTAATATCTCCAGCCTCCTATTGCTACAAACACTACAGCAATGGTTCCCAAACTTTAGCGTGCATCAGAACCATCAGGGAGGCTTGTTCAGATAGGGCTTGCTGGGCCCCGCCATCAGAGTTTCTGATCCGGGAGGTTCTAACAAGCTCCCAGGCACTGCTGATCTGGGAACCACACTTTGAAAACCACTGAGGAAACTTCCTCCACTGCATCTGACAGAGGAGACACATATAGAATTTACATAATGACTAAGGAATGACATATACATTCTTGTGCATGTTGAACTAGATATTGAACAAATTGGTGCTGAAAGTTTCATTATAATTACTTTTAAAAAATGCTTGAACTCCTGTTGTGAGGTGCTGACGAGATGTGACTATCTAACCCATGTTTCCATACCTGGAACCTAGACACTTTAACTAGTAGCCTTATTACCAAGGGAAAGTCACACTGTAGAAAGGGTAGCAACACCTAAAATTATGACAATATGATGTATTTATATTTACTGAATATTTACTATAGGCAAGATACTGTACTAAGCACTTTCCTTGAATTATCTCATTTAATATTAACCTGGTAAGATGCAGTTGTTATTACATTCCTATTTTACAGTTGAGCAAATCAAGGCACAGAGAGGTTACATAATATACCCAAGATATCAGAGCCAGAGAACGTTCTGTCTGGCTCCAAAACATGAGTGCCCACCCACTCTGCTAAAGGGTTGCCCTCAACAACTCCTCCTACTCTTCCTCCCTCCATTAGGTGTTGACACTGTACTAGATCCCTTCAGCCATGAGATACAGGTTCATGAACATGATAAATACATACCATATATGGAGAACTTTCTAGTGCCCAGTGGTCCCACTGTCAAACAGTTAGTTGCCAGGTCAGCGTGATTTTAGGATCCAGAAGATCGAAAGATCATGGATTCTTTAATTAGCCTCCTGCTCTTTTATCATATGCAAATCTGACCTTTCAGACATCATGCTCCAAGATAAAGTATGTTGATGGTTGGTTAGCATGTCTCACATTTCTATAAACTGTGATAAATTCAGAACAATGTTAGAATACTTTATATTAATTTTTGCCATTATTATACAAGCTTGGCTTTGACTTAAATCAGGGCTCTGAGTGACCATCATGCAAAGCATGGTTCGAGCATTTTAGTAACAGGCAGCTGATGTGGGAGGAGTTTTAAAAGAACCCCCAAAATACAGTGAGAACCTGGCTTTATCTAGCCTCCCCAGCCACATGATGACCTGAAGTAAGGGATTCGAAAAGCAAAAGAGCAGTCAGAATGAATCTTTGCTTCTTAGTTGAAAAAAATAATAATAAAACTACTTCTTTTAATAAATGGCTGTAAATGTTAACAAAATGTCACTAGGGTAAGTGATCAACTGTTGTGACATTAAGAATAAGAATTAAGTAATACATATTCTAAAAGGTTAGCCCGCAATTGGGGTGTCATTTAACTTCATTCACATTACAGTCTATAAATATATCGTCTATAAACACAGTCTAGAAACATACAAGCATAAATAAAACCGTCGATCCTTGTAGCAAAATATTCTTCAAACCAAGGCCCTCACCTTTTGACAGAAAAATCGATAGTGTGACGTCTTAAGATTTTTATGGCAACATTAATGTTTTGGTTTTGAATTAGTTATACCTTCTTTAATTATCTAATATCACTCACAACTTCTAAGTATCTAGGTTTCTATTAACTGAGTCCTGTAATCTTTTGGAAAGTGATCTCCTACTATCATTTGTGAGACATTCACCTTTAATTAACAGAAAAAAAAATTGATTTGCCTCTATGTCTTCCTTGTGAGAATGGAATTTTTACATATAGTTTGAAACAAAACTTTCTCAATGGGTTCATAATAGAGCAGTACACTAATACATTGCAAGAAGATCAAAAAATGATTTGCAGTTAATAGTTTTCACACAGCATGACAATCACAAAATACTTCTAAAAAAAAATGTAGGCTTGAGATTATTTTATCATTTCAATAGAAACTCAACCAACTTGGATTTACAAATTTAATGGGTAGAAATTTTGAAACAATATTTTCCACTTGTTTTTCTAATAGTGATATTAATTTTTCACTGTGTCTAAGCAAGGTAAAGTGAAAATGGATAAAAATGGCATACACACTGGGCGAAAACAAATGTTCTTTTTCCTTTTCCCAAATTCTACTGGCTTGATTTTAGAGGAGAGATGAAGCAGATACTCTCAATCCTAGTTCTCCTGCATTTTTGTTGTCTGCTTATTTTTTGAAATTGTTGAATTATGGCTGAGGCTAGAAAGGGAGGTAGAAGAGTGAGGGTTGAGAATAGAGTCAGGGCTGAGTCCTCAGACTAATGGAAAAGAAAACAGGACAGCAGGAAGGAGAGAAGTGAAAACAAAGTGGGGCTGAAGCCAGATAACGACAGAAGACTTTGTCTAATGGAATGGGCTGAAGATGAATTAAAAGTTGACACAGAAAAGTGAGATCATGACAAATTGTCCTAAGGACTCCAGTGCATCCAATACCTTGATTACTCTCCCTCTAATATAATCCAAATAGTGGAATCTACAACATCATTTATAAAGCTCATATTTTAAAGCTCTAGCCAGATATAAACATATGACAAAAAAAGTTCATTACGTCTTCTAATGATTAAGTGGAACAGAAAATACTGGAACACATAATAATAATAATACTTCCAGTAAACTGGGAAGGTACATAAAGGATATTTATCTAACCATCTTTTTTATATCTACTTCTTAAATACTTACAAAAAGTGCTCATTTAAAAGCTATAAAAGTAAGCATGAATTTTCTTCCTTCAGCTTTTCAATAGTTATTATCCTCAAAATATTTGTGACATTATCATTTTTAAGCAAGTTGCTTATCACAACCAAAAGTATAGCCATCTTCCCCAAAGGGAGAGTCTCTGCAAAAATGTCAAGGCGTCATCACATTCAATAAATGATTTCTTCCCCAATGAGGTTAACCAAGTAATCAGACAAAGGGGAGAAAATCAGGAACTATGTGATTTTCCTGATCGCCCAGGAACTATGAATCTTGTGGTTGATGACTATAAATCTCAAAATATCAGAAGAGTTGGTTTTATAAAGTCTGTCCTCAATATGTTATTATATTTTAAATTGTATTGTTCCATACTTATCACTAACTCCCGCCTGATAATAATGATCACAAAAAGCAAAAACATTTGTATATGCTCTTATCTGAATACATTTGTTGTTTTAGGATTTTTGTGAATTCAGAGAAGGACGAAATGTGGACCCAGTTCTGTTGTCACAACCTTAGGCAATAGACACAACCTAACTATTTCCAAAATCTTGAAGCAGAATAATATCCTTCTATAAAACCTTGACAACTATGGTAATTTATACTAATTTCTGAAGTGGTATACGTGGTTTTTAACTAATGTTCTCTTCTATCTAATCTATTTCTACATCCATTAAACTTTCATAATAAATAATGACTTTTGGCTATAGATCCTAGCTTTGACCTGTCTGTTTGCCCAAGGAAACGTTGGCATCTCATTCCCTGAGATGAACCGCTGAACCACTGAGTAGAAACAGCCTGCAGCTGGTGTCAGACTGGTTTGCAGCAGCCCATATGCAACAGGCAACCTGATCACTGCGCTTTACTGAGGCGCATTATTTATGGCCCTTGGCGACTGCAAGTCACATTACACTGCATTACACAACTATTGCATCTGTGGTTCGGGACTACAGGAGAAATAGATTTTATTAAACACGGGTCATATTTGAGAAGGAAAAATAAATAAATCATATGTGTACTCCACAAGAAGAGTACTTAAAGATGTACCTAAAAACCTATTAATTATTATTCCCATAGTGTTCAAGCAGTTGATGCTGTTTTTATGCAAAGTTTTAGATCACAAATCACAATGGAATGGGAATTAGATATTTCTGGTTCTCGCCAGGCCTGAGTCATTTTGTAAAATCCCTAATAAGAATTGCTTCCTCTGCTGGCACTGGCCATCTGCTGCTATGCCAACCTGGATAAAAGCAGCTTTATCCACGGGTGTGAGGGGTCAGCGTGGAGCGCTTGGGTGAGAGCCCAAATCCTTGCACAGTTCAAACTCTGTGTTCATTTGCAACAAGTCCTAGAACTCCTCTGCCTCCATTTGGAATTGAGTGTTTCTTAGAACACAAATAATGGTAGATTATAAACTTTCTTCTTATTCTAACACTTTTTAATCCTCAAAACTTCCAGAGATATCTACTCAGACACAAAATCAGATTGTTTCCCCCTGAAGCCTTACAACTATTCCCCACTAAATGTACTGAGAGCTCATTGGGGTCCAGGATCTTGCTAGAGCGTTCTGTGTGCATATTCTCCTAAAGATCACGCTCTTTCAATGAGGAGTTAATCAGAAGCTGTTACTAGCATAATATCCCTGCCTCTCCTTTTGTTTACTTAGTTTGGGGTTTTCATGATAGTGTGTACCTAGGTTGGGATATCTTTTTTTTTTTTAAAGATTTTATTTCTTTCGTTTTTCTCCCCAAAGCCCCCCGGTACATAGCTGTATATTCTTCGTTGTGGGTCCTTCTAGCTGTGGCATGTGGGACGCTGCCTCAGCGTGGTTTGACGAGCAGTGCCATGTCCGCGCCCAGGACATGAACCAACGAAACACTGGGCCACCTGCAGTGGAGCGCGCGGACCCAACCACCCGGCCACAGGGCCAGCCCCGGGATATCTTTTTATAAGCAGATTTTGTGTTTCTTAAGGAAAGCTAAAAGAACCCAGAAAAAGACTGAAAGGGAAAAATGAAAGGAAGAGTAAACACTGCTAAGAAACCATTTAAATTTTGTAAACCAAATACAATTTTTGCAAGTACAAATTTTTTCACAGGTGATTTAAACAAAAGATCAAAAGAATCTTACTCTCTTTTTGTCCTCATAGCACTCTCTTCATGCATTAATTATAGAATATAGCAAAATATACAACAATTCTAAGTTTTCATATCTATCTCTCTGATAGCAGGGACCATCCCAATCAATTCTATATTCATAGTGGCCAGCTTAAAGTCCAGCATTTAGGAGATACATAAAAATGACTTTTGAATGAATGATGAATGAATGAATGAACAGTCTTAAAGCACCAGTTAATATTTTCACTATCCCTCAAGGAGCTCAGAAGACGTCCTTGGAAGTCATTCTAGAAAAGACCGACTTTCCGAGGAAGTTCCTTAAAAACACTAACATACAAGCAAACGTATTTGGTTGACCCTCTTTGGCCCAGGATATGAATTGCCACATCTGTTTTAACACTTAAAATAATGGCTGGAAAACCCTCTTTACCAAAAATAGCAGGGAGACTATCTCTCCCCTCTTCACCTTACGTCAACCCCTGTACAGGATATCTGGAAGGCTGCCTCAGTATGAAAGAAGCAGCCTTCCTTTAAAACAGAAGTGAGGTGATTACCTGACGTTGTAACAAGTTCCCTAGAAGGACAGACTGTAAATAATTTGCCTTTTTGGCTATTAATAGATGATGAGTACAAATATATTCTACAAAAAAAATTTAAGAACTTTACTAATATATAATTCACATATACTACAATTCACCCATTTAAAGAGTACAACTGAATGATTTTTAGCATATTCACAGTTGTTCAGCAAATTTTAATGCTTTCTTATCTGTTGGCATCAGTAGTAATCTTGCTGGCCCACATATCTGCACAGATCACAGTGATTCCTTCAGGAAGGAGAAGGCAGCTTCTAGTGGTACCCAAGGTCAAAGTTGCAATGCTTAGGCAACCTATATTATGATTCCATGCGTTAAGCTCAGAAGCTCAACCACTGTTTCCAGAACACAACCCTTATCCCAATGCCAGGTTGCCTGAGTGAGAAGTAAATTCAGGTCTTAAAACAACCATCCACCAAGACCTGACTATTGAGCTCTTATTGACATCCAGATTCCCTGCAGTACACACTGAGACTGCAACACAGATCTCCCTTCAGAGAAAGACAGGTGGCCCAGCTGCAGGGAATATGGTCAGCAGACGGCCTCCAGATCTAAGCACTTTTATGGTCTGCCTCAGCTGCAAAGAGCTGCCTGGCTCAAGATTCCCCACTTCTTAGGGCAGCCCACATCTAGTCACTGAGTGAGCCAGAGGCATAAAACCCTAGCCATTTGGTCTGACATGGCATACTCTGATGGGCAATATTCATTCCAGAACTTCCTGCAGGATGGGCTGAGACTTTGCTGGGCTGCTTTGCAGTTTGGCTTTTTCCTCTTCCCAGTACCACATCTTCTCCCTCCTTTTTACAAGTGTTGATCCTTAATGAGAATCTTGCTTCTCAGACTCCATCTTAGTATCTCAGGAGTGATGGTTGTTCTCAGGAGTGGTATGAGAAAGCAGGAAATAAGACCATTTTGAAGCTGGATCACTTATGCCCAGCTGGCAATGAATGCCCCATCACTGGTGGAGGTGAAGCACCAACAGCCCCTAGTACAAAGTGATAGTCCAGTTGTTAAAACTTCCACTGGAGGTGATTTGGTGGGTGTACCAGTGAAAATGAGTGCACTGGGTGCAGTCTATCAGATATTTGAAACATATGGAAAAAATAGTAGCTATAAAGATAATAGGATTCGATGACTGTTTCTAAGTACCATTGATGCTCTACAGAAAGGTATTATACAACAAAAGGTGGGTGACAGCCAGCTGAAATCCAGGTATGAAAGCCAGTGAACCGCTTTGGTTACATACATACAAAGGAGTTCTCATTATTCACAGGAGAGGGCAGAGAAAGTTGAGGACAAAGCCCAGTACCTAATAGTATGAATGACTTTATTTCAAAGAAGCTTAAACACAAAATCAAGGCAGGTATATTATGTGTAGTTCAGAGAAGTGTGCAGGTCTGTTGGAAAAACCCTCCAAATGCTATAAGATGTAGCCAATCTTAACTGTCAGGAGTCAGAGGAATAAGCACGGAAGTGGATTCTGGGGTTATATGATGAGGGGGACAAGAACATTAAACTGGACAGGGAAGAATCTACTGACTTTGGAGCTCTCTATCCAGCCCAGGAGACACTACTATTTACCAAGGGCCCAGGAATGCAGCGGTAACAGGGGCAACAGTATCACCAAAAAGTTTGGTCGTCTCTCTCCTCTTCAAGTCAAGGGTGACAATAGGAAAAGTTGTTACATAAATTCACTTGTTGATAGCAAAAGAGATAATAGGATCCTAAAACCATAGCTAAATAACAGCACTTAACCTAGAAGTCAAGGAGCTGCAATCACTGCAATGACTAAGCAGCTCAGAGTTGCAGCCAAGGAATCTGAACTGCAAGGAGTTATAGAGATAGTTAACAGAACACAACATCCTAAGGGTCACAGAGATGTGCAGCCAACAAGGGTGTGTCTCAATTTGTAACAGCAGAAGAAATCAAGCATGAATTACCAGAGGGCTGAGGACTGTTGTCCCAATAAAAATCACTACCCATTGTCCATTTTTCAGACCTGAGCTATTTCCCAGACCCATAACACAAAGACTGAAGAGGTGGTTGGATCCTTAGAAGGGAGGACGCTGCATACTACATCAAGTTTACACAGTAATAATTCCTCCATTCCTTCCCCAAAGGGGTCTATGGCCATTTACTCAGACAAGTGCACATTGTAGAAAGGAGGATACCCAGACAATTTAAGGACAGTTGCACACAAGGTCAGGGTTGACATTGATATCTGGATACCTGAAATGTCAAGGTATCCGGGAAGAGTAGGGGTGTGTGTCGGTTTAAGTCCTCTAAAAAGCAGATGCTATATTGGGATTAGAAGTGGGAGAGATTTAACAGGAGAAACTTTTGTGAAAGATAAAGGAAGAGGAAATAAGAGAAGGCAAGGAGAGTCTTCAGTTTTGCCTCAGGACTATATTAATTCTCTGGCCCTCTTTCCTGTGTGCAGGTTCATCTGGACATCATGCAAAATACCACTTGATCTTTTACACTGGTGACCGTTTTTGGTTGGGTCTGATGAGCAAGAGGTGGCTAGCCTGTGGAGGTCTTAGTAAGTCACATGCACTCCAAAGGAAAGGAAATAAACTTTATTAAGATTTAGGGGATTGCCACAGCCATAAATTTTTAGGAGTCCAATGTTCAGGGTATGCCAAGACATCCCCTTCAAAGTAAAGAATAAATTATCACATCTTGCATATCTTACCATGGATAAAGATGCACCATAATGGTGCAGCCTCTTCCATCTCTGGAATCAGTGCATTCCACATCCATATCCAGGATGATAAGACTGTCAGTTTTAGGTGAGTCGCAGAGCAGGAAAGAGCTCTGCTGCAGGTCTTGGCTGCAGTGCAAGCAGCCCTCACACTAGGACCATATGATCTGGCCCACCCTGTGGTGTGGGAGGTATTGGTGGTGGGAAGAGACGCCATATGGCAAGTCCCAATGGTAGAATCATAAAGTGGGTCCCCTGAAGTTTTGGAGCAAGGTCTTGCCATCTGTAGTATAGAATTATACATCTTTTGAAAAATAACTCCTGGCATGCTACTGGGCTGTAGTAAAAATGGAATGCCTGACCATGACTCACCAAGTGAACATATGGCCAGAACTGTCCACCATGAGTTGAGTCCTGTGAGACCCACCAAAGAGTGAGGTACCGTGGACCCTGGAGCAATCCATCATAGGTGAAAATGGTACATTTGCGACTGAGCACAAACAGGATTGAAATCAAACATTGAAATCAACCATACCCCTCCCTCAGCTCATTCTTACAATTGTATGAGGAATCTTGTATGACAAGCTAAAAGAGGAGGAAAATCCTCTTGATGGACAGATTAGGTGCAATGTACTTTGTCATTCAGTTTGGATAAACTTAGTGAGGTTATAATACATTCAGACTTGCGGGCAATGATGAAAGGCCTGATCAACTCTTTAGGAATATGGAAAGGAAAAGATTAGAAGTTTGGGAATAAGGAGGTTGGATTTGACATGTGAAATATTTATGAGATGAACATACGTGAATGGGCATGGTATGAAGATCTGTGTATCATAAGTCAATGCCCGCTAAAGAATATCCACCACAGAAGACTCAGTAATCAACCAAGTAGACAAAATGACTTAGCCAGTTTATGCCAGGCAGCCTCTGTCATCAGCCACCTCAGTGTTGGCTTGAGGAATAGATCAATAAAGTGCTCACAGTGGCAGAAAAGGAGATCATGAATGTGCCAACATCAACTCCCCCTTATCAAGGCCAGTTTAGCTACTGAATTTGCACCCTGCCAACAACAGATACCAGTGTGGAGCTCCTGATATGGCACCATTGTTCAAGGACTCCATCTAGCCACATGAGCCACTTCATCCTGGAAGGACCATTAGTTTATGTTCAGAGGACTAGACATAACATTTATTCCAGGCATGGCTTTGCTTTTTTTTGCCCAAAGGCCTCAGGCAGCACTCTTTCTGAGGGATTATGAAATGCTTGACCCACCAGTACAGAATCCAACATAACACTTCCTCAGACCAACAGACCACTTTACAGCATAGGAAGTGCCACTGTGGGCCCATGACCATGACATTCACTTGTTATATCACAAACCACACTATCCAGACACTGCTGGCCTAGTAGAGCTTTGGAATGTTCTTTTGAATGAACAGCTGAAACCACAGATCAGAGGCAAAACTCTGTGAGGATGAGGGGCTATCCTCCAGGATGGAGGATTCACATTGACTCAAAGAACGTTATAAAGTACTGTGTCTCTCACAGGAAGAATTCAGGGGCCCAGAAACCAAGAGGTAGAAGCAAGAGTTGTCCCATTTACCATTGTAACCAAAGATCCATGGGAAACTTTGGGCTCTATGCCCCACAACTCTGTGCTCTGCAGGGTTAAAGGTCCTAATCTACAAAAGGGTGATAATTGTACCAGAGGTGAAAGTCTATAAGCTATAACTGCTCTCTGGGGACTGGAGGCAAGAAGAAGAGTCATCATCTTGGCAGAAATAGCTGAATTAGATCACCAGGAAGAGCAAGGGCTTCTATTACACAATGGAGGCTAGGAGAAATACATACAGGACCCAGCTGACCCACTTGCAGGCCTCGTGGTACTCCCTTGCCCAACTGCAAATGTAAATAGACAATTACAGCAATACAGGCATGAGAAGAGCATGGGGACCAAGAGATTGGACCCCTCAGGGATGATAGTCTGGGTAATGCCAACAGATAAGCCACCAAGGCCAGCAGAGGTGGGGCTGAGGGTGCAAGTAATCTAAAAGGAATACTACAGGGGAAAGAAAGTAGGAACCGTGGCCCTGAGATCAACTGCAGCAGTGGGGATGGAGTTAATTCTGCTAAACTCCCTCTTTTAAATTTTCCCTCCAGAGACCCACCAGAATCATGGAGGAGCTGTTCCCCAAATATACACAGAGAAGTGGATACAAGTGACAAAAAGGGGGAACTATGATAGATATGACGTGTGACCCAGATCCTCTTTTGGGGAGAACTTGCTGCCTTCAGGGTTTGCCATAGCTGAATGAGTTATCTATTGCCACCAACAAACTACCCACCAAATTTAGCAGCTTAAAACAAGAGTTTTATAAAAAATTTCTGGGGGTCATCAATCAGCATATGGCTTAGCTGGGTGCCTCTGGCTCAAGGTCACTCATGAGGTTGTAGTCAATCTGTCACCTGGTGCTGCAGTCTCATCTGAAGGGTCTACTGTGTTTGGGGGGTTTTCAAGGTCCATTTCCAAGCTTACTGACATGGTCCCTAAGTCCCTCACCAAGTGAGCCTCTCTGGAGGACAGTCTCACAACATGACAGCTGACTTCTGCAGAGTGAGTGTTCCAAGAGAAAGTGGGAGAAGAACCCTCACCCGAGGTCATATCCTTTCCAGGACAGCCCACATACGCTGACTGAACAATGCACAGATAGAAAGGCCCAGACATTTCACTCTGACATGATCACTCTGACAGGTAACACTCACCTCATGGTTCCCTGCCAGGTGGGCCTGGGCACTGTCAGGCCTGCATCACAGTTCAGCTCTTTCCTCTTGCCAATCCTGCTTCCTCTTCCTTCCTCTCATAAGAGTCGACGCCTAATAAACATCTTGTACTCCAAACCCCATCTTCCTTGCAGGGTCAGGGGAGGTACTTTATTTCCTTTCCTATCACTGCTGAGCGTTTTCCTGCCAGGAGACTCCCAGTCCCCTTTCCTAATTCATACTTTCTCCCTCCCCACTGCCCAGATCTACAGGCCAACAGACGGGAAGGGCCAGTCTCCCCTAAGCCATAAATGGTCTTATTATACTTTTCCCAAGCTAGCAGCTACCTCCTAGCCTTATATTTAAGATGGTTTTCGGTTTGGAGATGATAGAGGAGTTGGGGAGAAGTTCTCAGACACTTCTCTTGAATTAAGAGAAAATTACACTTACTAATTTAACCTAAATAGAGACACAACTAACTTTCAAATGGCAGTTTTCTTAAAATTTCACCAAACCTACCTAATGAGAGGTTGTCCCATAGAGGTGCGTGGAAAGTGTAGGAGGCACAGCAAATGAAGCAAAGAACTCATTTTGTTTTTATTTTTGTTAATAATCTAGTGATTTAAAAAAATTTAATTCTGGAATGCACATAATAAAATCCACCTTAAGATATAAATTTTTTGATGAAATAAGAATTCTCCAATTCTCTAGAGAGTACACAAATGATCAAACATAATATATACAACTTAGAAGCAGAGTTATAATGAAAATGAAAATTAATGCAAAGGTCCATCGCGAGATCATTTGGCCATATGGTCACTAATGAAGTTCTTAATTGTTGCAACATCAACACTGCAGTCAGAAGGCAAAATGGAAAAACTCTACTGTATTTTGATTTCCTTAGAATATTTTTAAATTTTAATTGAATTTTAAGAAATAGTTTCCATCTCTGAAACATTTTTTTTTACACCAAGGAGCATTGCAAACCTTGTCACTACAAAGCTTTAAAAAATATATATTTGAATAATAATTTCCCATGTTATATAATGAATAAAAAAATCAAAATACTACATTCATAATTTAGCATACAAAATATATGCCAACAGGGATTCTAGAATGAATAAAATTAATTTATTCATTCATCCAAGACATGTTTATTAGCCTCTATAATGTGTCAGGAATTGTTCTAGGCATTGGAGAGAGAGAGCAGTAACTAAACAAACAAGAGTCCCTGTCTTCATGGAGTCTGCATTCCACTCAGGGAGACAGAAAACAAAACAATAAATGAGGAAAATATACAGTATATTAAATAGTAGAAAGTTCTAGAAATAAAAATAAAAGCAGAGAAGAGCGATATGAAATGTGGGTGAGGCACGAGGAGTGAGAGTTTAGACTCTGTGTTGAGGAAAAACCTCACTGAGGAAGTGACTTGAGTAAAGACCTGAAGGAAGTGAGGAGATGAGCCAGGCTTCCTCCCAGGGAAGAGCACCCACAAGTGGAGACAGCATTTGCAAAGTCCCTGAGGCAGGATTGGATCTTACAAGTGTAAGAAACAGCAAGGTGGGCAGTGCTGCCATTAAGGAGGGAAGGAGGGCAAAATACCAGAGATGAGGTCTGAGAGGTAAGGGGAAGTGGGGAGATGGCATGTGCCTTGAGGGTCACAAGAGGACTCTGGCTTTACTTTCAGGGAGAAGAGAAGTCTTTGGGAGTTTTGAGTACAGGCGACCTAGCAGGATCTCACTGAGGTTTTAACAGAACCACCCAAGCTGTCCTGATGAGTAGTATAATGCGGCAAAATTAGAAGTAAGGACACAAGTTCAGAGCTAAATCGAGGTGAGAGTGACGGGGACTTGTCCAGGTTGATGGAAGCAGGCCTGGTGAGAAAGGGTCAGATTCTGTAGTACATAGGATTTCCCGAAGGTCCAGATTGAGGAATGTGGCTTCCGCTGGTAAAAACCGAGATTCTAAAATGTCTTTACCTCCATTTTATAAAGCATGTTATGTAAGAATCATGGTGCTAAATCTGTCTACAATCTTTGTCTGTTTGTTTATTTTACTTCTTTTTAAACAAAGAGACATATTTCTGAAGTTTAGCACTTAACATTGACCTGTAGATAATGTTTCATTGAGGAAACTTCTAATGATAACCCAGTTTAGTACTGAATAACAATAGGAAAATGTGCAAGAATCTATAAACTTTCGACGTATTATCATGCTAAAGAGGATCTTTGGAGGAAAGCCCTTTTGTATAAGTTCTTTACTTTAGTCAATTCTAGCTAAGCAAAAGCTAACCATCGGCTGCCTGGAGAGGGAAGAAGTGGAGCAGGGCAGGAGCCTGCCTGTGCTTACAAAGACGTTCACAAACTCCATTACCAGCATAACCACCCCCCAAAAAAGGGGAAGTTCTTGATTCAATGACTCTTCAAACACTCAGAGCAGTTTTACTTTATACTGCAATCTTCGTCAAGCTTAGAGAGCCATAATTTTGTTTTTTCTGATTCAAAAGAACCAATATGTGTAAGAACCTAGGACAATCTTTGCAAAGTAACCTAAGTACGCTTAAATATCCAGCCATTTTCTCCAAGCTGCTTCTGCTAATCTCTTAGTCTGGCATATGCTTACCTTCCTTCTTCCTCTCACTCTATCCTACCCTTCAACTCTGTTTAGGATGGTGAATTTTACGTGCTCACTTGACTGAGTCCCAGGGCACCCAGATATTTGGTTCAGCATTATTTCTGGGGTGTGTGTGTGAGGGTGTTTCTGGAAGAGATTAGCACTTGCATTGGTAGACTGAGTAAAGTAGATTGGCCTCCCCTGTGTAAGTGGTGCCATTCAACCCACTGAGGGTCCACACAGAATTAAAAAAGTGGAGGAAGTTGAATTCTTTCTCTGCCTGACTGCTGAGCTGAGACGTCAGTCTTCTGCTCTTGGACTCAGCCTTGCACTATGGGTGCTCCTGGTTCTCAGGGCTTTGGACTCAAACTGACATTTATATCACTGGCTTTCCTCCAGCTCCAGCTCACAAACGGCAAATCATGGGATTTCTCACCCTCAGTAGTTGCATGAGCCAATTCCTTATGATAAATTTCATTATTTATATCTATATCTATATCACCTATTGGTTCCATTTCTCTGTAGAACTCTGAATACTAGACTATTCAACCATATGCATCAAGATTCAATGTTGAAGCGATACTTGTTATATTAAAGCTTTCCCATTTTTTACAACTAAAAAGGAATTAATTCCTCTCGGTTCCAACTGCAGTGTTTTCTCTTTCTCTCATTTCTCCCTTTGGGCTTGTACCATGGTACAATCCTTACCACAGGCATTAGAATACAATCTTTGTACCCTCCAGTTTCCAGAAAAGTGCTATGAATATTTCTTGAATTTATTTCATATCCAACAGACCTTTGTATATAATTAGACGTAGCCAAAAATGAATACCAGTTCTTCAAATTCTGCCACTTAGTGTGGCAGTTGTTAGGGATATTGGTATCAATTACATTTAGTTCAGTGATTTGTTACTGAAGGAGAGCCTAGTAAAGAAAGTCAAATTATTAGCATCTTAAAATGGCAGGAAAAGATAAAATTAAAGAGAGAAGACTAAAATGATGTAGTCATTGGACACCAATGAGGAAAAAGAGTAGGGCCTCCAGATAAGAGCAGAGAGCAAGATCCTGATTAGACTTAGACACCTGGAAGCAAAAAAAGGGAAAGGACCTTGTGTATGGGGCTTAATATCAGGAAAATCACATCAAATTAAAAAATCAGGGTGGGAAAATGAAAAAAATTAAAATGATTCTAAAGATTTAAGAAGATGACACAAGCCTGCAAAAAATAATGGATAAAGTATACAGTCCATTAGGAGCAGTTCATTCTTTGTACAAATAACATCCATGGGTATAATAAACCAAGTGCATGTTAAAAACATTTATAATCAGTTAATTGCAAAATGGCACCTATAGATGTCTTTCCCAAAATAGAAATATAATCCTGGTCATGAATAAATTGAAGTCAAGGCCAAGAATACATCAGTGTGACATATTTTGGAAGTAGGCACAAAATTCCTGGAAAGAGCTCATTGTTCTTAAAACAGAGCAATCTAAGATGAACCTCTCAAATAGAAGTTAAGAAATGAGTTAGCACACAGGATCGATTGTCAAATCAGATTCACATGACTCAGACATTTTACTCAATTTCAAACTTTACTAAATAATTACAAGAGGCATTCAGGAGGCTGAAATGAATCAAACAAGGTCTAGGATGTCAACAGTGGCTCCCCAGGTCCTTTCTTTCCACATGGGACGTGCACCTCTAGCCCAGGATAATAGAAAAGGTCTGAAAGGGAGGCTGTTGAGTTCCTCACATAGTGGGGCATGTTTAAATTAGGAAGTATCTCAGTTTTACACCCAACAGAGTTTTGTAGCGTATGTGACATTCTCCAATGAGCCTTGCATTTATCCTGGGTTCCATTTATTATAGGTAATACCTAGTCAGGACATCTTGATAAGGACATTTTAGGGATAAGGTCTCTTCCTTCTAGCAAATAATATAAGTTTCTTTACCCAGAGGTCTATTCAACAAGGAGATCAAACTGGGTCATCTGCCTTCTTTTCTTTCCCTAGGGGACCTCCCTCTGGTGAAGGCAGAGAATGGACCCCATGGATCCCACCCCGTTGCTTTAATGTCTTCCTCCTAGGAGGTTTAAGACATTGTTTCTTATGACAAAGTACTGCTTTTTTGATAAGAAAATGTAAGGTACTTTAGGAAAGCGGGGGAAAAAAGTTTTAAAAGAACTAAGGTAAAGTTTTTATAAAATCCCTGAGTCTAAAATTTGAAGACAAGGAAGTGAGAATGATATTTGGAGGAAGGGCAAAATAAATGATAACTCTATTGATAGTTTTGGTAGCCTGGGGGGAAACACAGGCTAACATGTAAAGTGAAAAGAAATTTGAATGTTCTCACACGCTTGGAAGCAACTGATTCCCAAGCTGGTGCTTCCCCATTAGCCATGAACTAGATCACCTCCCTTCACAGACCACTTACATATGCTTAGAAAATATAAACCAAGTGTAATAGAATATTAAAATGAGACCGCTTGCTGCAGCTGACCAAGAAGATAGTAGATGCTTTATGCCTAAGTGAGTTGTAAGATAGAACATCAAGACCTAGAACGTGTTAGAGGATGTGAGCTGTTGGAACCCAAACAGCAGACTTTGAGGAGTGGACTGTCAAAAAGCCGAGGGCTATGGGGGAAGCTGCAGCCTGAGGGAAATGCAGCTCTTTATTCACAGGAAGTTGCAGGGAGATGTTCCTGGTGAGACCATCTGAGGAACCACAAATGTGCTCCCCAGAAAGGGGCAGCTTTAAAATCTGCCTGGCTCACAGAGCACCGAGTGTCCCAGAAAAGAACCAATCAAGCAACAACTTTCCTGGCCGCTGGCCCCCTTCTCTCTCCCCTTCTGCTTTGAAATTTCTCCTATTAGCAACTTGAAGGAAAAGTAGAAACATCACGACAGTGAGGAGAGAGAGAGGAAAGGTCAGTTTTCCTGTATTCATGTTCTGCCTGTTATGAGTCTCAAAAGTTTGATTATTATCTGGGATTCGACCTTTTTAATTACTGAACTGAGATTTTTTTTTTTTGGCGGGGGGTGATTTCTATTACCTAAGAGTAATCAGAAAAATCTTCATCTGGTTATCAAAGTGGGGACAATACTCACTGATTAAATTTAAAGAGTCTGTGAGAGACAAAATAAAATTGTTTTTGAAATTATACCTTGTGAAAACGGCTTGTTCAATGTATTGGTCATATTTATTTACTAACTTTAATCTTAACATCTCTGCAGAAAACATAATTAGCATAGCTGAAAGTACTCTAATTGGGGGAAAAAAAAAGAAAGAGCTCAAACTGACTCTAAAGGAAAAGCACATGATTTAAACTATTGTTTCTATTCATTAAAATAATGAGCCAATAATTGGCATGTATTCAAAAAGTGTATATTTGTTATTTTACAAACTGAGGAAATGCATACAGGCAAAAGAAAAAGAAAGAAAAATAATTGTGTTCTATCTTGCAGATAATAATCACTTTGGATTGTATCTTCAAGTATTTCATAGATGAGATGCTCTGTAAATTTTTTTCCACTGAAAATGTATCAAATTTCCATTACAATAAATATAAATCTTTTTAATTTTAAGGGTGGTAGTATAGCCTATTGCAGTTAACCATCTGCTAATATTAGATATTCTTTACAATTTTACATTTTTTATAAACACCACCCTTTATACCCATTATATATTTTTCCCCACTTTTCCACTCATTTTTAGGATGAACTCCTAGAACTGGAGGTTCAATATATATAGACTTTATTTACGCCAAATTGCTCCAGATAAATACTAGACTAATTTCCATTTCATCCTTAGCAATATATGAAAGTAATTTTAATCATTACCTATATGAGAGTTGAAAATGGTGCCTTTTTTCTGCTGGTATTAGGTTCCTGGGGCTGTCATAAAAAAGTACCACAAACTGAGTGGCTTAAAGAAACAGAAATGTATTGCCTCACAGTTCTGGAAGCTGGAAGTCTATGTGTCCACAGGGTTATGCTCTCTCTGAAATTTGTAAGAGAGAATCCTCCCTTGCCTCTTCCGACCTTCCATCGGTGGTCGGCAATCTTGAGCAATTCCTTGGTGCATAACTGCATCGCTCAAATCTCTGCCTCTGTTGTGACAAGTCTCCTCGGGTGTCTTTGCCTGTGTCCAAATTTCCCTCTAATAAGGACACCAGTCACAATGGATTAGGGCCCACCCTAAATACCTCATCTTAACTTGATTACATCTGTAAAAGCCCTGTTTCCAAATAAAGCCACATTCACAGACACTAGGAGTTAGAACTTCAATATATCTTTCAAGGAAACACAATTCAACCCGTTACACTGTTTTAATTTACATTTCTTTGATTACTAGTAAAGTTGAGAATCTTCCATATTTTATTTAAAACATCTTCATGCTTGATCCTTTGTCTATTTTTCTAGTAGAGATATGGATTTAAACAAATTTATGGGTAAAGTCTTTTAATATAGTAGACATTTAGTTCTTCTACAGCATATATGTTACAAATGTTTTTTAATTTGCCATTTGCCTTTAATTTTCCTTATTCTGTTTTTTTTTTAACTACATAACAGTTTTAAATGTTTATTTAATCAAATCTAGCAACTTTTTCCTTTGGGGGTTCTGACATTAATGATTTTAAAAAATTGAGATTAAATTTCTAATTTAGGTTAAAAAAATCCATTTGAACAAAATATTACATTGATAATCATGTATATTTTCTTCTCGCTCATTTATGATTTCAGTAATCTGGAATCTATCTTAAAAACGTTTATATATATAGCAGCTGACCCAGTGGCATAGTAGTTAAGTTTGCACCCTCTACTTCTGTGGCCAGGGATTCACAGGTCCGGATCCCAGGAGTGGACCTAGCACCACTCATCAAGGCATGCTGTGGAGGTGTCCCACATAAAATAGTGCAAGACTGGCATAGATGTTAGCTCAGTGACAATCTTTCTCAGGCAAAAGGAGGAGGACTGGCAACAGATGTTAGCTCAGGGCCAATCTCCCTCATTAAAAAAAAATGTTTACATATATGTATATATACACACACACATATATATAGATGCAATTTTATATCTGCCATTTTTATAACATTATCTTCATGGGCTTTTTTTGTTGTTTTTTTTTTGAGGAAGATTAGCCCTGAGCTAACTACTGCCAGTCCTCCTCTTTTTGCTGAGGAAGACTGGCCCTGAGCTAACATACATGCCCATCTTCCTCTACTTTATATGTGGGACGCCTACCGCATGGCTTGATGAGCAGTGCCATGTCCGCACCCGGGATCCAAACCGGCGAACCCTGGGCTGCCGAATTGAAACATGTGCACTTAACCGCTGTGCCACCGGGCCGGCTCCTCTCTTTCTTATTTTAATGCCTTGATTGATGCTTATTTTCATGTTTTTTTATTTTGAATTACAAGTTTTATATTAATATTGCAAAATGTGCTTACCAGCTGGGAGTAGCTTTAACTATGAGTATGAGAAAGCCCAAATAACTGTTGTTTAGGTATTGTAAAAGGTTAGTGGTCTAGGACAGATAGGGTGCTCCCCTATTTCAGGAAGCAGGCCCCTCCTGTTTCTGTTACTTATTGTGCATAGCCTTCACTTCACGGTCCTGGATAGCAGCAATCATGTTCCTAGCTGCAGGATGGGGAAAGAAATGAAGATTGAGGTAGGGATCAAGATGAAGAAGAAAGCAAAGAGCACATATACACTGTTTCTTAAGGAAGGCTTTGAGAAGCTGCTATATAGGACACTGCTGCTTACATCTCATTGGCCAGAGATGTCACACAGCTATACCTACTTGCATGGGAGGCTTATAGATATAGTCTATATTCTGGGCTACTTTGAGATCAGCTAAAAATTCCCTTACTACAGAAGAGAAGAGCAGACATATGGGAGCAACTAGCAGTCCCTGATGTATCCAGTGTCTCTTCACCAATTCTTTGACAATATTTACTTTTTCCTTTCACTGTTATCAAAGTTATCCTTATGTTTCTTATAGAAGAATGTATCAACAATAATTCTCTTATGTAAAAAAACTGTCTGAAGAATTCCCCCTACACCCATAGTTTTTCTCCACAGAAGCAACCACTATCAAATCTTTGAGCATTTTATTTTTTAAACCATTTTTCAAAACAGTAAGTTTATATCGCCATTCAAAAAATGTTTCTGTTTACTATGGATGATAAAGACCTAACTTTTGCACCACTTCTCTCCCTCACCCACATATTTCCCATCCATCCAGGATCCAATTTGCTATCATTCTTGGTTAGATCAGCATTCCATTTTTAACATAATTATGACTAAGTAAATGTTAAAATCTGAGCCATGTAGCCTAAAATGATTTCATTTTCTCTCTTTTACAATCTCTCCCAATTAATAATTATCTTTTTTCTTTTGCTTAGTTTTCTAATTCATCCCTATGTCATCTATGATTAGCCACTCTCTCAATTTCATCTTCCTAGACTTCTATATCCCTCGGCTCCAATCTGTGCTGATGCATCATTAATACACACATAGTATTTCCCTCCACTATCATCATGTGGATTCTCTTTGCCTCCTTCCTGTGTAAGATTCTCTGATTCCTGATTCCATGTTCCTCTTCCTTGGTTCAATCCCACTTTTTGATGCAGTTACTATTCCAATAATTAACTGAGATTGTTGTCTGAAAGGGAAGTTTTGCAAAATTTTCCCTTTTGAAAGTATGGTCAAACCATTCTTAATCTTAATTTTATATTTGAAAATATATGCTGAAATTTTTGATGTCTAAAGGATAGAAACAATTTCTGGACTTGTTATATGCTATGGATCGCTTATAAATGTCTTAATTTGATGCAAACATCTCCAAGAATAAATGAAAGGCTTTGCCATATCTAAAGCCTTGAAAGACAGATTTTTAAATATCTTGACCTAAATTTACTTTCTAAACTACATATATAAACACTTCCAGTATTTTTGTGTGATTAAATCTGGCCTCTTTTTGGCACTTTAATGTCTAAAGAAGAGAAGACCCCGTCTCTCTTGAGAGGTCTCCTTTGGGTTCAGGAAAGCACTTACCTGCATTCAGGTGAAACCATCAGTCAAAAAATATTATCTCAGAGAAAAGCTCACCACTGATCGGCTTTCTATTTGGATTAGCCATGAACTTGGTCTTTTGCTGCTGCAACAGCTGAGTCCTAGTGTGGATCCACGGAAGGAGAAGAGGCTACTCTGGAGGGCTCCTGTTCCTCCCATGGGCTGTCTGAGCCTTCCCATGTGCTGGCTTTGCTTAGATTTCTCTCTCTTACACGTAACAACAGCACGCTGCTTTATTTGGAAGAAGAGCTGGAGTTAAGCTGGTTCTACCTGTATTCTACCTAGCAAAATTTACTTACAAAGTTTATGATCTATTAGTATTTTTTGCTTGCTTCAGCAACGTCCTTCAACTAATTTTGTTTACTCCCTCCATCCTTTGATAGTTGTAGGGATTTATTGGATGAAATTTTTAGAAATTTGCTCTCCTTGGACTTCCCCTTATCTTTTCAATATCTCTTTACTGTCCCAGACAGACTAATATCTATAAATAAACTAGGATTTCCTCATTTTGATTTGAAATTTTGGAGAGAAAGCACAGCACTATTTTAGAAATTAACAGAATGGTGGTAAGTTTTTTCCTATTTCACCAGAACTGGTTACTAGAATCCAGAGTTCAGGACAAAAATTTCTTAAGTATCTGATATCCTAAAGAGAGCAAAATTAGAGAGGAAGGAAGAAAGCCACTTCAGAATTTATTACAAGACAGACAAAACGGCTGTGCCACCTTCAGCTGACATTCCAGAGCTTCCCAACCCGTCTACATACATTGAAAACTAAATAGGAAGTAAGGAGACAGATGTGAGGGGTGGGGAAGCATAGGAGTCCTGACACATCGGCTGTGTTCAGGGCAGGAGTCAGTAGAGAGTCAAGGGGGAGGAGGCCCAAAAGAATCGCTGAGGGAGGTTGGGGATGCCAGTGAGGGAGGGAGACGGCATTTCATTCCCCAGCAGAATATTTTTGCAGCAGCAAATTTTCTGATCTTTACCTTGCATTTCTCTGAGCTGGAGAGAAAAGCATCGGAAAGAGACAGCAGGGCAGAGAAGAGTTCAACCACGGAGCAGGCTGCACTTTCATCATTTGGCATGGCAAGTTTGTGGCTCAAGTAGATACAACAAACGTTAGCCTGACTTGTGCACATCCTATATGACCATCTGCTGGAAGAGTAACCTCAGTAACAAGCAGCTATGCATACCCTGCTGAGGTATATATGAAAAAGGGGAAGTGGAAAAATATTAGCAGTAATGAGGATGTCCCCACAGGGCACCTGAAGTACTCTACCATGACTTTTAAGAAAGTGTTAGCATTCATGTGTCTGCTGGCAAAAGAACACCCACCAATGGCAAATGGTTGTCTAGGGGAGCAGCAATAGCCAAAAGAAGAGCACAACACCAACTAAGAAAGAGACATCTGTCCCTTTACATCTTTCTTATCCCCTTCTCCCAGGATCCATCCCCCAAAGAGATATTGATCGAGAAGCCAGAGAGGGAAGACGAATGGAAAAGAAGACTGTGCTTTGTCCCCACTTCAAGATGAACTCCAGGTATTCCTGGGAAGAGATGGTAATCAGATTGGATATGAGGTAGACGTTTTGAACTAAGCTCAGCTAAAAATAACTTTTTAATAATTGAAAATGATCAAAGAGTTATGGGATCTGTCTGAGATAGCCTTAGGGGACAATAAAGGGAAAGAGTGCATAGCCCAGTTGGGACAGCAACTGGAGGAAAATGTTAAACAAGCATTGTTATGTTCATATCCTATTGGGTTTAGCCTATTAATAGAAATTAATATAGAAAAAATGAATGTGAAATAAGATAACTATAATTAAGTCCTAAGAGAAAAGTATATAGATAAATTTGGTTTTTATTTGGAATAATGCAGAGGAATGAGGATTTCAAAAGAGATACTGAAGGATTTTAAGAATTTAAAGTTGCCCATGAACAATTTTATGTCATGTGATTTTTAGAAATCAGCTTTTTTTGGACACAAAGTGAAAAAAACTCAAACATTTTCATGCTTTCTTTTCTTCAACTGATTGAGCACCTCTATGTGCCAAACACTGAGTGATTCCCTGGGAAACAACAGGCCTGCTCCTGCTCTCCTGAAACATATGTTCTTTTTCTCTAGATGCTCAGAAGAGTGAGCTTTTTAGGACCAATGAGAAAAGTCACAGAAATCCCAATGACCCATGGTCTTATGCATAAGAGAAAGAGACAGCATTGTCTATGCACTTGCTATGTGCTAGGTGTTTTTATAATCATCATATAATTTAATCCTCGGCATAAATATAATTTATCCCTATGTGGATAATGAACAAATTGAGGCTCAGAATCATTAAGTAACTTGCCCAACCTCACTCAGTCACATAAAGGCCAAAGCAGTAATAAGACACCAGTTTTATCTGGTACCAAACCCTGCATTTATTCCACTGCAATATGCAGCCTCTCAGTGAAATGGCCACACAGAAGTAAATTGAACATGTGGAAGAGATACCTATAATTGACAATTTGGAGGTCAGAGCAATATGGGATTATCTTAATTGTGAGCATTATTGAGCAAATTCCATACAATGTGGAGTCACTTTGTATTTTATCCTTAGGGTAAAATTCCTTACTGAAGACCCATATAACACATATAACATAAGACCCATATAACACAAGTGCATGTATAAGATGACCCGGCTAAAAAGATAGCTTACATGAAAGCATTTGGATTATTTGGGGGAAAAGTACTTGGTTATTCTAATAAGAACTTCCTTTTGTTGTAGAATTCCCTAATGTAACTGTTGTGACTCCATGATTTTCAGATATTTACAGAAATTAATTTCCTTCACACTGCCTAGAAAGTTTACAGCTGTTCTCCAAACATGAAAAAAAGAAAGAAGCAACAAGAATCTTCCCTGAGTAGATATTACTGTCACCCCCATCATGGACTAAACTATGCAGTCCTTATGTATCGTCAGAGAAGTATCACAGTGAGAAGCAGTTGGAAAGGCTACATTCTGACCTCTGGTATATACTGATGTTCCCAATTATTAAATGATGCCAAAGGAAAAGATTTATGCAAGTAATTGTTATTCTTATCTATACGAATCCTGGCATTTATCATTTTAATTAGGATATACTCATTTTCAAGCATTCATTTATCTGGCAATCATTTTTATAAGGAAGCAACTCTCACCTGGGTTCTATGAGAGATGAGAAATAAACACAACAGAATCTCTACCATTTGGCAATGATAGCTAAGGAAAGCAGATGGAGTATATACACAATTATTTATAATATAAGATATAGCATGCAAAATTTCATAGCAAGAGATAAGTGATATTTGTGAGTGATATGAGAGTTCAAAGTAGCGATTGCTTTCAGCCAAAGGAATCAAGGAAGGCTTTTTGAAAGCGGCAGCCTTTGAGCTAGGCTTAAAATGGACTTTGAAATTTACCAAACGCTTTTAGTATTTTAATTGAAGTTAAAATAATGCTTTTCCTCTTTTGATCAATTTATGTAATTTATATGAATAATTTCTTAGTAGTAAGTCATCCTTATATTACCATAAGAAAATGCATTTTTAAAAAAATATTATGTTGGACTCAGTCTACTTGTACTGTATTGTGGACACTTGCATACCTATTCGTGTATATTCCAGAAGACTGGAGGGTAGTTTTCTTTCTGTGTACCATCTTTATCAAGTCTTATTATCAGGTTAACGTAAAATGAATCGTGTAGCATTCCATCCTTTTCTATACGTTGGTAGAATTACTAAGGGGATCTTTCAGTCCCTTGGAAAATATGAAAGGATTCCCTGGTGAAACTACCCTGCTTTAGATCCATTTTTTCAGGTAACTGGAAATTCGGACGGCGTTTTCAGATTCCTCCATGGCCTTGAACACCCCAGTAGCTCTGTTCACGCTTATTACTTCCTCCTAAATTAATTGCAGTGATTAAAATTTTCTAGAAAATTGTTCATTTCATTTCACTGAGATTTTAAAACTTATTTGCATAGAGCTTTATATAGTTTTCTCTCCCCTTACAGTCTTTTAATAGACTTTTATCCCTATCTCATTGTTCTTCCTCTAATTTTGTTTATTTATATATTTTTTTATTGGGTAGATCTTTTTAAAATTTCTTGGTTTATTTATTTCTTTATTTTCACCAGGAGGGCTGGCCCTCAAGATGACGGAGACTGGGAGACACAAAGGCAGGCAGGAAAGGATATACTAATTGGCTGGAATAAAGATATTAGAGGTAGAAAAAAAAGGAAGCAGATTTTTCTTGAAAGAAATACCTCTTTAATAGCAGTGAACAGAGAAAGAAAAGCAAGATTGGGTCCTCCGTAAGATAAGAAATACTGTTTGTCTTGATAACATAATAGTGCTTTTGAAAGTACTATTTTATTATCTCTACTTAAATAAGTATTTTATCTTAATAGGCAAGCACATTTATCAAACTAAGTGTCTTCAGATGTAGGTGGTGTGGGCTAAGTCTTATACCTATCCAGGGGAAATACACTGAAAATCAAGAAATGTGTGTGCTAACCATGGTATAAGGCTGGGAAAGCTGGTTTTAACTATTTTAACTTCCTCTTGCTCATCCTGTATCAACTGGGGATGATATTTGTTCCATCTTTATCCAACAAGGGTATTTTGATAATAAAAGAGCAAATACTCAAAGTATTTGGAATCTTTAGAAATGAGTGGTTAATAAGAAAACGGCAAGATTTCTTTAAAAAAATATTTAAAGACGTATCTTTCCTGACTAATATTAATAAATTTGCATCTTCACCAGAATATTTATCACATGCTTTAATTTCATTGTTTGTGACCAAACTGACTGAAATTAAGGTTATGAAAGAACTGGAGCCTCACTCTGAAACACCGCAAAGCAGCATTCTTATTCCTCTTTCAGGTATGGCAACTGGTAATGTTAAACATCGGACTGTCTCCATATTGAAATAAGTGGAGCCATTTCACCAGGAAGCTTCCGTTATTTATATTGTTGGCTTTCTCCTCTTCTATCAGCAAGCACAAGTACAATGAGATCCTGGAACAAATGAGCTTATTAAGATCATGGTTAGACATATCGTTTTTCAAATCACACTCTACAAGACAGATATGCTGGCAAAGCTGTAATAAATGTCAAGGCTCAAGGCATCCACCATTCTTTTCAGCAGCCTGATGGCTTGGCTAGAAAAGCTTTTCATAAATTTCAGTGCACACCTGTCAAGTGGCAGGTGTGATAGTCTGCTATCGCGGAGCCTGAGCTGTGATTTCTGGGCTGGCAGCACTGTCATCGTCTTCAATGCAATCATGTGCTTTTCTCTGTTTGTGACCAATGAAATCTATGTGATCACACTGAGAATTGGTGCATCTTGGCAGATCTGCCAGTGGAACCCATCACATAGAGATTATTTTAGATTGGCTGCCATGAGGTGTTATTTCCCATTTGTTACAGAATGGGGTTTCATAACTATGACAACTGAAATACATTCATTTGTATATGGGTTTTGTCCTTGTTGTGGATACAATAACCCATTCCATCTTTCCTACACTCCTTTAACCTTTCACAATCAATCCTGTACCTGAAACAACTGTGATGCTAATTATGTCACATTTTCCTTAGAGGGGAAAAAACGTTTTTTTAAAAAGATTTTATTTTTCCTTTTTCTCCCCAAAGCCCCATGATACATAGTTGCATATTTTTACTTGTGGGTCCTTCCTTCTAGTTGTGGCATGTGGGATGCCACCTCAACATGGCCTGATGAGCGGTACCATGTCCACGCCCAGGATTCAAACCAGTGAAACCCTGGGCTGCCGAAGGGAAGCGCGTGAACTAAACCACTCGGCCACGGGGCTGGCCCTGAGAAGGGAAAAAACTTTTTGTTTTAATAAGCTGAATTTGTGAGTTAGAAACACACTTTTGATCCAGATTGTATGACATAAAATTATATTTCGTATACATACAAACATATAAGCTTAGAAAATTTCTGAAAAGAGATTCAAACTGTTGATAGTGATACCACTAAAGAGAAAGGAAGATTTGGAGATGGATGAGTCAAGGGTCTTCCATTTTCTTCTCCATATATTATGGTAATGCTTGGATTTCTATGATGATAATATATTCCTATGTTCCTTGTGTAGTAAAAGAAGTAAATTTTAAAATAGGGAAACTTCAATATTGATATCAAGACGAGAACATAACCACAAAAGACCATATTTTGATGAAAAATGCTATATATTTATGGAGTGCTTTCATATATACTTATATATCTCACTAAATCTTCACAGACTCTCAGTGGGGTAATTGAATCAGGTTTTAGCATTCTCACTTACACAGGCAAAATCTGAAACTCAATGAGGTTCAGGGACATGATTAAGTCTCTAAGTTGGGACTGAGGATCTGGGTCTTCTGATGTCTAGTTGAAGCTTCCATCCCCCCAAACCCCTACCTCCACTACCTCATTATTTTCTGTTTTGAAAGCAACATCATCAACAAATAAATTCTTACTGTCTATTTTCTATAAAACATACTATTTTTTTCCATTTTTTAATATTTCTGACATATATATATATACAGTATATATAGTTCAAGTTACCAATAGAGTCACAGTTTTATATTAAAAGATCAATTACTTAGCAGAGTTGTGCAGACATAAACAGAAATTTAGATTCTGGAACATAAACAGAAACTTCAATACTAAGCTTTCCACTGAAGAAAAAATAACGTTAACTATGTTCAGCTGAATAACTTTATTTTGCAAAATTATGGCAAATGCAAGGCCTCTGGTTCCTCGACTAAAGGATATCTGCCATAAATACCATTTAAAAAAATAACTGTGAAGTGGAAATAGTTTCTATTGATGGCACAGTCTAGTTTACCAAAATTAATAGCAATTCACCAGTTGAGCACAGGCACATTTTCAAAACTTTTACTCTGCTAACCACTAGTTACTTAGAGCAAAAAGTTAATATGAGAATTTTAGGAACTGCTTACCTTCCCATCTCTTCTTTTTTCCCAAATCTCTGCCCTTTTATGGTAATACAATAGTTTATAATTATTTTCCTTTCCTCAATCCCTTTTGTAAATGTTTTAGAGGAGAGAATAAATACTGGAAAAAGCTTCTTAGTTCATGTTTATTGTTTTAGCACTTAAAACATAAGATATTCCAATCTGTAGGCAGAAAGACTACGCTCATACCAAAGATTCCTTGGTGACCCGGAAACCTCTCTGAAATCCTTGACACTCAGTCTAGTGATCCCCAGTTCCATTTCTGGCACTTTCAGGAATTAGAATTGGGGTGGGGATGGGAGAGAAATGCTTGAAGAGGTTAAAAATCTCCAAACAACATCAGGGAAGTGGGCAATGACAACCAATCATAACTACCAGAGAGCAGGGTCTTATGTGCCTCACAAAAGCACTAGGCTGCCTTTTAGCCTGGTCACCATTTGAATCCGTCTCCTCTGGGTTCTCCTCACAAGGCAAAGTGCACACAAGTCCTTGCCTTCTCTCTGAGGCTGCTAGCTGTGCCTCTGAACTGGAAACAGTGGCTCGCATTTGCAGCCAACTCATAGGGTTTGCTCAGTTCAACATTTACTCTGACAGCCATTGACCAAATCTATTATTGACTGAAGAAAAAACATTATGCTTTGTAATATTGGAAGCGCACCTGTGAAGGGGGGACAGTAAGTGACTGCCACAGAACACAGGATACGAACTACCACTCCCTTCCTTTCCCAAGTAAGCCCATGGCTGCTGCTGGCACAATGACTCTGGGGAGTGGCCAAACATTTTCCAGGAGTGCCTGTTGAACTAGAACATCCATCCCTGGTGATGGCTGTGATTTTCGCATCCTGTACCTTCTTTTAAAGTCCCTAAATCTGCACCAGCAGTTACCCATCTAGGGCCTTCCTGACTCGCTAGATTGAAGAGCTACAAGAGTCTTCTCTGTCCAGGAAGCTAGGGACAAGACAAACTGATAGCATTTAATAAGCAATTGCCATATTGATATTTGTCTTTATTTCCAACATTTATCTCTATCTTCCAATAATTGCTAAGATTTATTTATTTAATATGTGTCAGATATATTTCTAAGAGCTTTACATTAATTAACTAATTGAATTCTAAAAACAACTCTAAGAGAAGAAACTATTATTATCCACATTTTGTAAATGAGGGAAATCAAGGCACCAAGAGGCTAAGGAACTTCTCTAAGAACAGATGTATAGTGTCATCTTGCTCTTGAGTCTGTGGTCTTAATTGCCATGTGATGCCATTTCATTCACTGATTTGTCTGTCCACTGCTTCTTCCTCTGCCTGCATTTCCATCTGGACCACAGCACTCAAAATTTCTAGGTTCCCCAGACATCTCATATGGCTTCATGTATTGAAAAATAAACTAATTGATCTGTTTATTTTGAATTTAAAAGCTTTGAGATTTCATTGTACTCAAAAATCTTTTAAAAATGACTAAAAGCTGGCCTTAATTATCACAGTATTTTCCCCTAGAATGCTTAGTTGGTATACTCCCAAAGCCAAACACTATGGAAAAGTGATGTGTTTTATAAACCATCTTTTGCCTCCGAGTACCAAGAAAAGGGGAGTGGCACGTCTGACCTTGAAATCCCTACTGACCTTCTTCGCTCCCTGTAAGAAATGCTCTAGCCCTCTGTGAGCATGTGCCTTTCCTTTCAATAGCTATTGAAACTGTTACTTGAAGAGGGATTGAGAAGGATTGTGAATAAAACAAAAAGGACACTTGTGTTAATTCTATCCCCAGACACTGACATTCTATCTTAGGTGAAATAAACCATCATGTGTGTGTTGATTTTAGAAAAGGTTTAATGGAGGCTCTGGCACTTAAAGGAATCTATAGCTTGTTTCCAGCATGAAATGAATGTTTTAATTAACGACTTATTCTGTTACATTTTAGCTGGCGGTTTCCTCTTCCCTTTCCTCCCCTGGGGCTAGGAGTCAGGCGCTGCTCTAGGTACTGGAAGTACAGAGACAGTGCCTATGGTCTGGTCCCTGCTTTCCAGGATTTCAATTGGTTTCTACAGCAATTTCAGCACCTTGAGACACACGGCTTCCAGGGGACATCTTTATGTTCTTATTTTAGCTTGCCAACTTTCCACGTTCAAATTTTAAGTTGCATTAATTGTTCCATTGTCCTCTCCAGCTGTCATCCCAATGGCCTTGGAAATAAATGCCCACATCTTACCTAAACTGGTGATCAAAAAATGTAAGTAAACAAACAAAGCAATGAAGACTATCAATCGGGAGGAAAAGCTCATTACATGCTGACAGGGAAACTATTAATACTTGAATAGGTTCAGGGAGTGTAATCAAAACCTGATTAATTCAAAACCGTGTTCCGCTGGCAGCCTACACAATCCTGAACAAAATGGGGCTTTTCCTGATCTAGCTAGATCCCTATGAGGTAAGGATTTAAGGGAGACACAGGACCTATAAATAGTTCCTTCACCGCAATGCTCAATAGTTGAGAAATTTAAGCAGATGATAAGTAGCTCAGCTGGCTCATTTCTCTGATGTTCTTGCAATAAAGACTCGGCTGACTGCCTTTTAAGATTTTTTTAGGGGGTTGTTGCGTTCAGTTTGACACGAAACTGTAGTTTTTGCTTAAGGAAGATAAGAGATGATTATTTTTCATTTGTAAAATATAACCGCTGTTTCAGTTGGCGAATTGTAAACATGCCAATGCTCCCCTAGCTAGGTGCACTGCTTAGAATTTTCCTCAGGCGTTAAGCCATCTGCTGGCTGCAGTTCTAAGACCCTTCTCTGAGGGTAAGCAACTCTAACAAGGTGAATACTGCTTCACTGTCACCCCAAGGCCTGGTTCAATCGCTATTTGATTGGGCTTGTGTAGAGGAATCGTATGAAAATCTGAGATACCATCATTTCTTCCAGGCAGCTAAGTGAGCAATCTACTATTAAAGAAAGACAAGAGAAAAAAGCAGCTACCACATATTGAGTCCAATTACATAGTAAATGCTCAGTAAGTGTTCAATTTTATCATCAACGCCATCATTGACTCTATGACAGAACTGTGCTGGTAGGCCATATACTTTCTGAAAGTTACCTTTCACAAATATGTGAGGTAGGTACCATTGTTATTTCCATTTTTACACATAAGGAAACTGAGTCTAAGAAAGACAAAATGACTTGTTCAAGTTCACTCAGCTAGGCAGCTATCGAATCAAGATGGGAACTCTGGTCTGTCTGATTCCAAAGCTAAACTCTAGCCTGGACCAGGCTGCTGTTGAGATTGAGATGTTAACTGTGTAAGCTATTAGCTTCTCACCCAGCATGAAAAGAAAGTCAATTTGTACTCACTTTTGGATTAAATAACACATTCAAACTTTACTTGCATATCGTGATAGGTAACAATAAGATAACTGCATATATATATACACACATATGTACATATATACATATATATATGGTTTATTCTTTTCTAAAAATAAGAATGGAGTCACTTTTTATACTTGTAATTTTTCTTTCTTTCTTTCTTTTTTTTGGTGAGGAAGATTGTCCCTGAGCTAACATCTGTGCCAATGTTCCTCTATTTTTTATGTGGGATGCTGCCACAGCACAGCCTGATGAGTGGTGTGTACGTCCATGCCCAGGATCTGAACCCATGAATCCCTGGTTGCTGAAGTGGAACACACAAACTTAACCACTATGCACCAGGCCAGCCCCCAATTTTTCTCTTTTTACTTAATATCCCATGGCATCCTTTCAAGTTAGCACATACGGATCCAACATATTATTCCTCATAACTGTATCCCACTTCATGGTATGGATAAACCATCTGTGACTAACCATTCCTCTATCAGGTTGTTTCCAGATTTTGCTCCAACAAAAGATGCTACTATAAACAGTCTCTATATATGTACATGTACACACATACACACATATATACTAACAGACATACCTCCACGTGTACGTGTGTCTCTCCCTGCATCAGTGTGTATCTTCCTCTACGTCTATATGTATATGCGTGTGTATATATAGAGAGAGAGACACACACACACATACCCACTGGGGACTTCATTGGCATTGATAGATTCCAAAAGTAGAATGGTTGGCCAAATAGGTAAAGACAAATACAACTTTTAAAAACTGTTTAATTACTTTTCACATCCACCAGCAACACATGAGAGAATCTGTTTCTCCATCTCCTCTCTATATCTGACTCATTGCTATTTTTAGCTTTTGACAATCTGAAGGTAAAAATGATCTCAATATTATTTTATTTTATATTTCTTGATGCATCAAGATGTAAAGATATTAAAGTATAGTTATATTTTACTTTCTATTGAATATCACTTATATTAGTTATCTGTTTTTGTATTTGGCTGTGTTACTATTTATCAAATTGTATAAGCTCACGGTCTAATACTGTTAAGGACTGTGAAGATCTAAGACAACCTATTTGCAAGCTAATAATTAGTTAGCTATAGTTTTGTGGATGCTGACAGAAGACACAAGATGCCTGGGTCAGTGACAAAGGGCATCATTCTCACACCACAGAAAGCATCATGAGCATCAGCATATTTGTGTCAGTTCTCCCCTCTAAGTCCCACCAAGGGTCCGCATGATGCCAGAACATGCAGTGGGTTGTGCTACAAGAAAGAAACCCAGACTTAAGCATGCCTGCCCTTTGCTCTGCGGGGAGACACTATCTGTATCTTCCAAGGCTGCTTGCTACACATCTTTAAAAAGACAGTCCCCAAAAAAGGGCAGCTAATGCATCCCTCGTAAGATGTGTGTAAATGCAGAAGAGCCACTGAGAATTGTCTCCCAGCTATTAGAGAAATCAGCCTTTTATCAAATATATTGCATATGTTTTCCCCCAATCACTACTTACTAGTGTTTATATTTTCTCCTTGTCTGTCCTTCTTATGGTCCTTGGTCTGATATGTATACTATTCTCACGGTAAATTTAGTATAATAACATGGAAATCATTTCCCTAATTTTGGATACAAATTATTGCTTTGCTCTTGGTCAATATAAAAACAGATATTGTCTATTGCTGTTTTATGAAAATATATGTCCTTCATTATTTCTGTTCTGTTTTTGCCCTGACAAATGAGGAATGGAAGGCATAGAAAGGGAAGTCCATAGAAACTTTCACCCAATCAAAATAAAGACAAGGTTTATAACTCCTTTCTATGAATGTAATTGTTGTAGATTCAGAGGATTAGCAACATCAGGACCTGCACGGAGGAAGGCATGGAGGCTGGGCAGATCTGCGTTCTGTGGGGCTTGAAGCTTCCATAACTCGGAAGGAGGATGTACCCGAAAGAGTAAGAATACAAAATTCCAAACACAGCATCGCTCTGGCCTGGACAAATTTGAGGCCCTGAAATGTCAGCTAAGCTTCCTTAGCTTCACAGTAAATCTGCTCTATCTGGTAAAGGATGTGAAAGAGGAGGTTGAAGCCAATCACAACATGAAGTTTTCGCTTTTCTAGGCCACAGGGCTGCTTTATTAGCTGAAATAAATATGCAGCATTGGTCCCTCACGGAAAACATCCCATAGCCTCTGCCCTTCCTGACCTTGGATTATGCTGAGCTGCAGTTCAAGATGAATGACGTTTTGTGGCTTATATCCACATCAGATCCAGCAAGATTACCTCAGTTCTGGGAGGGGAGTGGGTGGATACTATAGCATTTCATCTTGTCAGGTGCCTTTCTGTGACCTCTCAAGTATTTATAAGGGTGAAATCTGTGCTAAATGGATTTGGAAGGTGAAGAAGGCAAGAAAAGACCTGTAGAAGTATCAGAATATAAGGAGCGACATTTAGGAATATGCACGAAATGAACTGGGATAAAGTATTTTCAGGCAGACTTAATTCCTCTTTCTGATTGTTTATATGTGTCATATGTTTTAAAAAATAACAGCAATTGGTAGAGATACCTTTTTTCTCTCAGTTGCCCCAGTCACTTGGTTCATGTTTCACAATTAGCTTTAAAAAAATAAATAATATTATCCGAGTGCCTAATATTTGCATGGTATTCTATAAACGACTGACATAAAGATTGTAACACTCCCTACCCTTACAGAGTTTACAGTCTTCTTATAGAAATAAAACCAATACACAAACATCTCCAAGGCTAGATAGAATACGTCTGGTAGCATGAGAGAGCAACAGATGGTTATTTGAGTTTAAAAGAGAAATGTTTCTTAGAGGGAGTAGCATTTAAGATGATACCTGAATGATGAGGTTGTCTATAATGTAGACAAAGAGAAAGTGTTCCAGGAAGATGAGGGGGCAAAGCGCTGTGGGGGTAGGGGAGCAGAAAATTTTTAGGAATGGAAATAGTCTGGTTTTAGTTGGATGATACAGTAAAATGAAAGAGATAAAGCAAGAAACGCAGTGGGACTACATCGCTGAGATCTTTGCACTCCTGGCAAGTGTAAACACTAATGAGGTAGTCAATGGCGAGTCATTTTCTGCAGGGGAATAGACCAAAAGGAAGTAACTGGGGAAAATTAACCTGAAAGGAGTATGTAGAGTAGAGAAAAGAAAGAACTGGGAGGCCAGGTTAAGGGTTAACAGAGTACACAAGGCGTTGTAGTAGGTATGGAGGCTGGAAGGCCATTTGTAGATCTCCTTGCAAAGATTGAATCTCATGATGGGAATGCGAGGCTCAGGGAGAAAGAGGATGACAGCTTTCTGGGAATCTTGCAATTTTGGGATGCTGAGGGCAACTTATTTTATTTATAGTACACTATCACACTGACTTATACATTCTCTTGCTTTTCTTTACCATTTTATGTATCTCGCTGCCTTAATGGCCTTTTTCTCTCACCTCTTCTGTGCCTTCACCTATCAGGAGCATCAGCCATCATATCTTTGTTGAGGCACGGTACATTAAAGCCTCCCTAAGATTTTAGACACTGTGCAATGTTACCAAAGAAAAAGAAAGCTCAATTATTCTTAAGGGGTATGTGACGTTCCTGAGATTTCAAGACAAGCAAGTACAAGTGACAAAAACATGCAAACATAAATACCACCAACTACCTCCACAAGTACAAAAAAGAGTACCAAGAGATAGCTCCCCAGGGAAGAGGGAAAAAACACAGAAACGTGGGGAGAACGATGAGGTGGTTAATATCAGGTGGTGATGCTGTGCAAAATCTTCATGACCAAGGAGAGTCAAAGAATTACTATGTGGTTTGAGAAGGGAGCAGGATATTAAAGATGGAAGCCTTGGTAGGGGGCGTTGTTTAATAGGGAGTTTCACATCAACCATGAATTGTCTGTCCCTCTATTTTACCTCTTTACCTCCGTCTTGTTTTTATCATCACAGCCATACCCATATGCAAGTGATGGATTCAACAGGAAAGATGATCTAAGGTTATAAAATACTATGCAGCCCCACCTTATTCCTATGAAGTACTTCTTTCCATGTATTTTCCTACCTCTTGGTTCTTTAAGGCAGAATCATACAATCTTGATTTTGCCTACAAAATGTTAACAGATTCCTGCCAGTTATGATTAGAGGCGGAATGTGAGTCAAAGGTTCACAGTAATTGATTTCCGTGCCTGAAAAGTGGATCACACTCTATCTGAGAAGTAGGTCTACTTGGTATCATCTGGAAAGGACTTAACGTTTTGCCACTAAAAATGGCAGATTTGTTCAAAATTTCAGTATGCCCTTTGCTGCGTATTGTGGTGGGAATAACCACTTTAGGTTAGGAACCAGGATTCTAGAAGTGCTCCGTACCTTACTGAATTGGTGATATTTTGCAGGGTTGTTTTCAATATCTAGTGAAGCAAAGTAAATATACTATAAAGCCTTATATATGTGAGAGCTCTTACTCAATTATTATGGCAGATTCCACAATTTCCTGTGGCACTCAAATCTCGGTGTTGGTGGAAATTTGGAGAAGGCTGTTAGAAATGCTTGTTTCTAGAAAATTCCTGAGGCATCCAGATCTTCTCTATGACCAGGTCACTATTTACCAACAGCACAACCACCATTCAGGAGCAAGGAGTTTTCACTTCACAAGAAACAAAGTCAGAAAATTGTTAAAAAATATAACCAAAGAACATATCCAGATTTTGTTGGACCTAAAGCTCAGAAACCTCTATTAGAAAAACCTCTTTTAGAAAAAGAACACAAATACATAATTTGGTATAAAATGAACATGTATGTAGAATGAGGAAAAGAATCACAATGAATTACAAATTTAAAAAGGCTGACCAATAGGACAAACATACAAATTCCAGGAAAACAAAAAATTTAATAAATGCTTGACACACAATCTAAAGCCTTTTCTCCTAAAATTTTGGGCTTCCTACTCTTTTTTAGCTTTTCATATGCTCATAATTTTGTGATACCATTCTCCATAGAGAAAGTATAATGACAATTTAATCTTTCCTCTAGCATAGTTAATTGAAATATGTTTTTCATTATTGATCATTGAAATGTATAAAACATGGTTCTTCTCACCTAGATGTATTCTGTTTGCTGCTTTAGGTTTGTGCTCTCATACTAGAAGTTTTAACGAATCCTGTGATCTCTTTAAAATATTACACACATAGTACATTTGCAATTCTGTGCATTCATTATTGAGAATATTCCTGACAGGAGAGAACTTCTGTTTAGACTTGATGTCAGTTGAGAACTGAATTCTCTGCTTACAGTTTTACACATCTGCTGTTTGGAAGAATTTACCACAGACTATTTCTGGCTCTGTACATTTCCAACCTTGTTTCTCCTCACCTGTTCACACAGATCCCGTGATGGGTGCTGTGGGACCTGTTCATATTCAGATATAACCTCTAGCCCTGCACCTCACTGACATGATGCCAGGTGAATTGACACAGTGGGCAACTTCTAGAAGCAAGTCCTACCTTGAGTCACAGATGTGACTACATACCTCATAAATATATCTCCTAATCAACAAGCAACAAAAATATGTCTACCCAATTTACCCAAAGAATTTGAAATCAACAATTCAAAGAGATTTATGCACCCCTATGTTCATTTCAGCATTATTCACAATAGCCAAGACATGGAAGCCACTCAAGTGCCCATCAACTGATGAATGGATAAAGAAGATGTGGTATATGTACACAATGGATTACTACTTAGCCATAAAAAAGGACAACGTTGTCCCATGTGCAACAACATGGATGGAACTCGAGGGTATTATGTTAAACAAAATAAGCCAGACAGAGAAAAACAAACACAATACAATTTCGCTCATAAATGTGGAGGATAAACAAATACACGGACAAAGAGAACAGATTAGTGGTTACCAGAGGTGAAGGGGCTTGGGAGCTGGCATAAGGGGTAAAGGGCACATATGTATGGTAACTGACAAATAATAATGTACAACTGAAATTTCACAATGTTGTAAACTATCATGACCTCAATAACATAAAATAAAAAGCCAGAAAAAAAATACCCAAACTAAACATATCTCTGACTCTACTTCCCTTCACCTACATCCCCCAATTCCCATAGCTGCACAGACATCATCATACAAGAGGGTCTAGCATTAGGATTCCAGTGGAAGGAGACAGCAGTCTTAAAGGGGCGAGGTCAACATAGTTTCCTTTGAAAATATTATAAAGCTGTATGGTCATAGGAATGCACTGCTAAGGCCATCTCTGGTCCTTGGAAGGGGCCCAAGCAAATGAGGGCACTGAAGCATAAGCCTCATGGTAAGTCTACCTCTAAATCAATGATATATGAAACCAAGTGACAAACAATGACTTCATTGGCCTTTTCCACGTGTATCACAGGATAATATCAAGTATAGATTACTGATAGTTATAATTCAAATTTGATCAAGGATAGGGTGTGAAGTCAAGTAGATACAACAAAAAGATGTTTAACCAGGAAAATAGGATGACATAGCTGGAATTCTAACGGAGATGTAGGGAGCATCAGACGCAAGAAATGGGAGTAAGAAGACAACGATCAGAGTCCAGGATCACTGGGTGAAACCACAGAAGTAGCTATCTCTAGACACGCCTTCTCCACTGAACACTGGTTTCCTGATAACACTTGGGTATTATAAACTCACACAATCAAAGACATTCAATATAAGAACCTGTCCATTCCAGGAGTATTAAAGATGTGCTAGTGTTAGTCTAAACTGTTAAACAATGACATAAACCTCTAATTACTTTGGTTTGGTTGACACTCCAATAGATTTACCAGTAATTCTTCCAAATGAGTTATTTCATCAATGTGTAATCCAGCTGAGGAGATGCTGTGTCATTAGTGCTTGAATGGGGCTTCACCTAATGGCACTGACTTAAGTATTTCTAAACAGACTTTTCTGAGCTTGGAAGTTTACAGTCACTTGGGAGGGAAGGAGAATAAGAGACAATATTTTTATTAACAAAAAATGAACAATTTACCTTCCTCCACCCTCGCCCACCCCCCTCCCCCAAAAAACAACACTTCACATTTCCAGAAAACTATTACTGTACCCCTTTTGGTTCCACCTCAACTCTGGGAAAGATGTACCAGTACTAAAGGTTAGATTAGAGGTCCAATACTTAGCATAGGTAATCTAAATGCTATTCTCATTGAAATCTCTCTTTCCTGGGAAAACTGCAAAATTCATAGAGCTCGGGTAGGAGTCACATAGCAAACTGAACTACACCTTCCAAAATAACATTGCCCAAAGGGCCATCTGCATTGGAATCCTCAAGGGTGCCTATTTAAAATGCAGAATCATGGGTTCACAAAGAGACTTAAGGAACTGGAATCTCTGTATGGGGTTCCCACAAATATGTGTGGCTGACCAGCAACCCAGGGGATTCTTATGACCATTGTGCTAACTCCTGAAAGTGATAGAAGCTCTTATTAAGGAGCAGGAATGGATTTAAGGCAGGGTTCTTAGGTACCATGAAGACAGCACAAGGAATTGCCTCAAGTCGCAGTCTAGAGTCCCCAGGAATTGCAAAGTGAGGATGCCTGCACATTTTAATTCTCCCTTTCCTCCTCTCTGAGTTATCCTTCCTGAAGACGAATGCCTTACTTATTAGAACACCACTTCAACTTTGCTGCTTCCTATAACTGCTCCCTCGCCTTCTCTTCTCTAGTTGTTTTGGCTGATGCAAATTCACTTTTGGTGTTTCCATGGCTTTTCTGTTCATTGTGGACTCACAGAACTGAATGAGATCTCAAACTCAACCAACGCTTTAATTTCCTCTGCAATATTCCTGAAGCGTTCCATCTAACTTTAGCTTGATCAACTCCATTGAAAGGGAGCTCTGGGGCTGCCTGTTCCATTTTTAGATACCACTAATCATTAGAACCATCTTCCTTATCACAAATCAAAATATGTCTCTCTATAATTAGCAACATTGGTCATAGTTCTGCCTTCTGGAAATATACTTCTGGCAATTGCATTCCCCTTCCACGTGACAGCTTTGGCTACATTCTTACTGATGAGTATTTAGCTTTGAATGTTTTGTAATGTATCTAGGATGAAGTTATTCTATGAATGTGAAATGGGAATTAACAGTTTCAGTGCCATTCCTAGGATAATACCTTCACAGTCACACACTATTAGATAAAAACTCCCAAATTGTTCTCAGAAAAATAACCCGTATCTAGAATAAATCAGCCAGAAGCCTGTGGAAACTTGTCTTTTTGTTTATGTGTTGGTTTCACTACTGGTTCTCAAATCCTCCCCCATCTCCCACTCCCCTGCCATGACTGCAGGGAACACTTGGCAATGTCTAGAGACACTGAGACTTGTCACACTTGGGAGAGGGGTGCTACTGCCATTTAGGGGATAGATGGCAAAGACACCACTAAACATCCTACAATGCCCAGCACAATCCCCACCCTCACTCCTCCATCCCCACAAGAAAGGATCATCCAGACCAAAAGGTCGGGTATTGATGTTTAGAAACTTTTGTTAGGGAAACTTCAAAGAAGTCAACATAGAAAAATATATGCAATGATTACTTGCTACTCATTCTTTCTTGGGATTCTTTTCAAAAGAGCTGAAATTTTCATAGTCTGTGTCATCTTGCACATGGAAAATTGTTAAATGTGTTTTTTACAAGTTAGGATCATCACCGACAATGTTATCAGTCACTTAGAAATTTATCTTGGTGGAAAAGGGAAAAATGTTGACTATTTGGACATATTTCTTTGAGTGTTTTGCCTACATATAGTCTCTAACTGGCCTGAGAGAATCAATCCCCTCCTCTTCAAAAATAAAACAAATGTCAGCACATGAGAGCTTGGCTTTGAGATGAGATATTCCAAACCAGCCATCTATAAACACTTTATCCTTAATTCCAGTCCAATAAAAAAATTAATGTAAACATGTTCAAATTACATTCATATTAACTAAAGGTGAAGCCAAAGGTATTTAAAAAAATTATTATTCTTTTGCATTTTATAATTGTTACTGAGCCAGGTTCGTTTTTGCCTGCCCCCTGGAAAGCCAAACACCAAGACCATAAGATTGCAGCAGAGAGAGGATTTAATCACAAGGCAGCCATGTGAGGAAACAAGAGCATGAGTCTCAAATCTGCTGCCCTGAAAATAGGGACTTAGGGATATTTATGGGATAGGGGACAAGGTGGACTGAAATATGAAGATGGGTGATTGGAGGTGAGGAGAGGTGAGGTAATTGATGATATGTGCAAGCATAGTCAGACTCCATCCCTCTTCATAGGATGCATGCTCACAAAGTAGCAGTGTGAGCATCATCTGAGGGTGGAGTTTTTAGCCTATTGACAACAAAAGGTCACCTTTGGGACATTTGCATAGGCCCAGATGATGAGTTAGTGGTCTCAACCAGCCTGGAGTGGAGAAAGGGGTTCTAATTCCTGAAATACAGCTCAAAAACCCATTACCATGGTGACCCAGGCTCCAGGGAGATGTTATCTATAGGAAGCTAGTGGGAGTCAGATAGCACATTGCCTAAACAGCACAGTTAACAATGGGTGGGTTAAACATCTAAAAGCTATAATCAGTCATTGCAAAAACGGACAAAACCTTTAGTTCCTAGCTACTTAATCATCAATGGCTAACTCTGCCAGTTTCAATCCCTCCTATTCTCTGGTATTCTTCATTCTTGAGGTATTTGGAGCAATGACCAATCTAGCTACTTCCTGCTAAATTGGGACATAGATCTGGGTTTGAGGAATGAAACTGTTTAGCATTCATTTGGAAATATTCTCTTATTCCCAGCTTCACGTTGACATTTTTGTATTAGAATTCTGTATCTTGTCAACTGTTTGGGAACATCTAAAAGAATATTTTATAATCAAGTGTCCAACCAGAAGGATAAGAAGTACAGACAATCCAAATGTTAACAGTCCCTGAAAAATAGACCTAATCCCAGTGGGGCCTCCATCTGATCTCCAGTTGGGGGCAGACATTTGAGTCTCAGTTCCTGATAGTCTTTTGTTTTACTGGATATGAGGAGAGCAAAGCAATGCCTTATACCCTGATCTTTCAGTTGTCATTAATGATGGCTATCAGCACAGACTCTCTACCTCGGGGTCATCACATTCCTAAGGCACTCAGAAGAACAAAGTTTTCAACTTACACCAGCTGAGAGGGTCCATAAAATCTACAGAGCATGTCTGGTTTAGTTAATCACAGGTCATTCAAACTTACAATATGGTTTCTTTTCTACAATATGGCTTCCTGTATGTCAACCTTGTGTTGAGCCAGTATCACAATCACTCATGAAGTATTTAATGTCTGCTAGGCACTGGGTCAGATGCTGGTGATATGAAGATAGAGAAGACATGATCTCTCACTTTGACAAAAAGTCTGATGAGGAAGACAAAAATACAAACCATTTACTCAGAGCTGATGGCATTCCTTCTGATTCCGCTAAAAAAATGAAAGAATCAGAAGAGTCCTTTTTCATTTTCCTGCCATTGCATCTTCCAACCCACTAGCATCTGTAACTATGTATGTTCTGCCTCCACACTGACTCAGTGAATTACCTGCCCATGTTCTGTATGGGCCAACTTCTCTCACATACTGGGTCCCATCTCTGCCTACTCAAGGACTTTTCTCATGCAATTATCTCTTTTCTCTTCTCCCTTATCACATCGTCATTTCCCCCTCTCTTCTGTATAATTAATATCATCATAAAAGCATATAATATCTCTCCCAGCCTGCCCCCAACCTCATCTCTATCCCTATCCCTTTCCTCTCTCCTTTCACTCTCTTATCTCAAATTCTCAGCATCATTTGATACATTTCATCACTCCCTCCTTTCCTAAATCTTTTTTTTAAGCTTGGAATTTGGTACACCATGTTCTGATTTTTTTCTTATCCATAGGGCTGCTACTTCTTAGTCACCTTTGCTGGATCCTCTTCATCTCCCCAACCTTAAAATGCTATAGCATCCCTTTCTCTTAGGTGATTCCATCCATCCCAATGGCCTTCAACACATTCTATATACTGATGATTCCCAAATTTATCTCTCCAGAATGAACCTCTCCTCTGAATCTTCATACTTGTTCTAGGATGTCTAATGAGTATTTCAATCTTAACACATCCAAAACTGAGCCCTTGATTCTCTCCCCTACCCTTTGCCAAACATTCCTCCTGCAGAGATCCCTATCACAGCAGTTACTGCCATAAAGCATCCAATTTCTCAGGTAAAAAACTGGGCATCACCCTTGATTCCTCCTTATTCCTCATAATTTTTCTTCCAATCCATGAAACAAATCCTGTTAGAACTACATTCCAATAATATCCATATCTTGCTCCAACCTAATCTCCATCTTTCTCCCAGATTCATCACCTGGTGCCCCAAGAAATCTTCTGCTTCTGCTCTGGTAAATCAACAGTCAGTTCTCCTCATGGTGGCCAGAGTCAATCTTTTGAAAATGGAAATTATGTCATATCACTCAGCTCCTGGACACCCTGCAATAGTTTTCCAATTCAGAATAACATCGTAAATCCTTACTGAAGCCTATTAGAGCCCACCTTATCTGGCTCTGGGTATCTTCTTACTCCCATTTCCTGACATTTTTCTCCTTGCTCATGACACTTTATTGGCCTCTTTGCAAGTTTCAAACACTCTCTTACCTCAGCATCTTCATACTCACTATTAACTACTTCCTGAAACAATTTTCCCCAGGTAATCACATGGCTTATTTCCCTACTTTATTAGACCCTGCTCAAATGTCACTTCCTAAGAGACAATCCTCTCTAATAATAACACCCCTTCTCTAGCCCCATACTCTGCTATAATCTTCCCACCATTTGTCACTACTGATATATTATAACTTACATGTGTATTTCCTGTTTATCCCACTATTATACAAATTCCATAACCACAGGGTTTTTGTTTTGTTCTCAGCTCTATTCCTAGTGTCAAGAATTGTGCTTGGAAGATCATAGGCCCTCAATAAATATTTACTTGACTGAATGAACTAGTCTCCATATTCAGCCTGATATTGCCTAGAACATATAATCTTAACTTTTGCAAACTTTTCTAATTTCATTTACCAACCTTATAATTTTGAAAGCAGTATACCTATGTTGTTTATCATTAACTGAAAGCCTTCATTTATACCTCTTAAATTTGGGCACATCTTACTCTGAACTGGGATCAGACAACATGATGCAGTAAATACAATACCACAGCACAATTAAGTACAAATAATCAATTAAAATAAATATCAATACATTTAAAATAATCTAATTTTTATTATTTTAAATAGTAAGGAAGAACATATTTACAAGAGTTTGCATGCTTTTTGGATAAAATAGAATGACCTCTAGATGTCGTCTTAGAGATGGAAGAAATTTGAGCTCTTCAAAGAGAATTACAGTATATCTAAGGGCTTTGAGCAACATTTGATACAAGAAGCAATACCTGTGTTTTTCCTGAATTAGGTTTTGATGCATTCCCTGACATCTAGGATTTGAAGTTATACAACTTGACAACACTGGAACTTCACTTTGTCAATAGCAAGTGGAAACATATATTTGAGAATCATCCTAATAATTGTGCAACCTAAAAAAATGTCTGAATAATGTTAGTGAGTCATAACATGCAGAGATAAATAGACTGATGTTCCCACTCTTCCTATGTAGACTTAGATTAACCATTAAACTTCCAGAAGCACTAAAAATGAGGAGTAAAGAGCAGCTTGCCTCAATCATGTTGAGAATAAAGATTCTGACTCTTCTTATTTGGCATTAGAAAGGTAACTAAATGTCTGCTAATATGATATTTAAGCACTGGATTGGGAGGGAAGAGGCCTGGCTCCTAGTCTTTGCTCATCCACTGAGTAGTTGTGTGGCCTTGAGCCTCAATTTCTTCATTTTTCTCATTAATTAATAAAAAGGGGGGTGAGATAAAATAATTCTACTTTTTATCTTCTACTTGGGGCCAATTTTCAATATAAGCCACAAAGCCACTTATTGGAAGAGCTGAGATTTGAACTGGTATCAGTCAGGATAGACAAGATTATGCTGGGATAACAAACAACCTCCAAGTCACAATGGGTTAAGACAATAAAGTCTATTTCTAACTCATGCTACATATCAGCAGGCATGCAGTGCTCCTGCTGATCAATCAGGGACCAAGTTAATGGAGTTACCATCTTGACATATTTTCACAATCACTGAGGCAGGCAGAAGGGAAGATGACACTGGAAGCTTCTGACCAGAAGTAACACATATCACTTCTCCTGACATTTCATTGGTCAAAGTCACACTGAGGTACTTAGCTGCAAATGGACTGAGGAAGAAGAACCAGAGTATTTTTTAGTAGCTCTAATGACTACCACAGAAACCAACTTGGTCAAGAGACCCTACTGTTTACTTGTGTTTTAGAGGTGAGCTTGTTAGTAGTTCATGGTGTGCATCAGATCAGTAAGTGTCTATCCGTTTCTCTAGAAAGTTTACTGGAGAAAAGAGAGGAAAGATAGATATACATAAACAGATTATATTGAATGTAAGGACTTTTTTTGTGCCTTCTACTTGGACACATGATATAAAATATATTCATGGCATAATAATGTATATATTATACATGATCTTATAATGGATTTTTAATTGAGCAGATTTATTGTAACAGGAAATTTAAACTTGTAAATAATCATGTCATGTGAAACATTTTTTAATCTTTCTATATAGATAATAACCATTAATCAAAACAAAAAGTAAACAGCAAAATGATAATGTAGCATTTTAATTTTTAAAAAGTAGATGATAGTACATTCTGTACTAATAATCAAAAGCACAGAAACATCTACAGTGAAAAGCACATCATTCTCATCTTTTGTCCCCCAGTCATCCAGTTCTTATTCTACAAAACAACCACTGTTTTTAGTATGTGGTCTTCAGAATTTATTGTTTTTTATTTCACAGATTTGTGTGTGGGGGGCTGAATTTACCAATCTTTTATGGGTTCTGTTTTTTGTTGTGTCATTCCTAAACAGGTATTCTGATTACCCAAAATATCCCCCAAAATATTCCATGTTTTTTCTAGTACTTTCATAGTTTTATCTTCATTCTTACATATATAAAGCACATCTAGAATTTATTTATTTATTTATTTTCCAAATAGAGGATTTTTTCTTTTTGGGGGGCGAGGGGGGTGAGGAAGATTGGCCCTGAGCTAACATCTGTTACCAAACTTCCTCTTTCTTTTTTCCCCAAAGCCCCAGTCCATAGTTGTATACCCTAGTTGTAAGTCCTTCTACTTCCTCTATGTGGGAAGCCACCACAGCACGGCTTGATGAACAGTGTGTAGGTCTGCGCGCCCAGGATCCAAACTGGTGAACTCCAGGTTGCTGAAGCAGAACACGTGAACTTAACCACTATGCCACTGGGCTGGCCCCCAGAATTTACTTTTGAGTAAGGATGTGAGATCAGAATACAAACTTGTTTTCTTGGAGTTAGGTACCCAATCGTCCCAGTATTAATTATTGCAAAATTCATTACCCTCCACAGATTAGAAATGACATTTTCATTATATACTAGATTCCTGTGTGTATTTAGGTCTTCTTTTGTTTTCAAATCTGTCTCATGAGCAATATTTTAAATTCAGCATTTATTACATTGTGATACAATTTCAAAGGAACAATATTTTTTACTTAAAAAATCTATGAGGGAAAGCACTTCTCAGAATGGTGGAGAAAGGATCTCCAAAAACCTACTTTTCCATAAAATCAATTAGAACAATAGAGAAAAACCTCAAAATCAATTCTTTCAAAACCATGAAAATTAACCAAGAGTTGGCAACAATCCAGGGAGAATACACTCAAGAAAGTTGGCTGAATCTTGATAAAAACAGTGAGATTTGTGGTATTTTAACATGTCCTATTCTCATCCATTCTTACCACCTCTGTGATATCCTTGAAAAATGAAAAGATTTATAATGTACTACCAGCCGAGTAGCCACTTGGTGGGGCAGAATGGATTTGGAGCTTCCCAAGAAGTCTTGTTTCCAGAGAATTGTTGTTAGTTGACCCGTCTGGCAGCTCCCTGAAAACCACAACTCACAAAAGTTGTGTTTATTTGACCTGATTCAGTGAGAACAGTCCTTTCTTTGGGAGTATTTGTCTAAAATAATTAGGGGCAACTATACAACACTGCAACTATGTGAGGCAGTAAAAAAAGCTGGGGTAAACAAAAGGCTAACCAAAAAACATAAAAGGAAAAACTAGGAATGAGATGTCCATATGGGGCTTTGAAAAGCTCTGATATGTTCCTGGGACTTCAGAAGGCCACACATATGTGCAGGGCTGTGCCCAGGAAAGACTCTACTCAGGGCTGTGTACATGATGAGGAAAGACTCAAAAAGGTCCTAGGATCTCATGTATGGCTCTGCACAATCAGGAAGCAAATGCTAAGGAATACTGCAAACTGCAACAGCATTTAGGTATGCCCCAACATGCACACAAAGCCCCTTTGCAAAGACTGGGAGACTTACTGATTCAATACATTAAAGAAAATCTCTATCTAATCATCCACTGACCACTGAGCTAACTAAACTTTGGACTTCAGTGGCTACACATGACAAAGACTATATAATTAGTTCAGGACAAATAAATAGAAAAACCTCAAACACTAGTGAAGCAGGGAGCGTGGAATCTGATTTCCAGAGTAACTACACATACAATTTAAGATGTCTAGTTTTAAAAAAAAATCCTGAAACATGCAATGAAACAACAAAGTATGTCCTGTACACAGGAGAAGAAGTTAATAGACACTTTCCCTAAGAAAACTCAGATGTTAGACTTAACAGACAAAGAGATTAAATCAGCTATTATAAAATGTTAAAACAACTAAAGGAGACTATGTTTAAAGAATGAAGAAAAATATGAGAAAGACATGTCACCAAATAGAAAAAAACAATAAAGAGATATAAATTTTTTAAAAAAGGGACAGAAGAGATATGGTAGAGTTGAAAGATACAATAATTGAAATGAAAAATGTACTAGAAGGCATCAACAACAGATACGAGCTGGGAGAAGAAAGAATCAGAAAACTTGAAGATAGGTCAATTGAGAATATCTAGTCTGAGGTGCAGAAAGAAAAAAGCTAGAAAAAATGAATAGAGGGGCCGGCCCGGTGGTGCAGTGGTTAAGTGCGCATGTTCTGCTTCTCAGCGGCCCGGGGTTCATGGGTTTGGATCCCGACTGTGGACACGGCACCACTTTGCATGCCATGCTGTGGTAGGCATCCCATATATAAAGTAGAGGAAGATGGGCACGATGTTAGCTCAGGGCCAGGCTTCCTCGGCAAAAAGAGGAGGATTGGCAGTAGCTAGCTCAGCGCTAATCTTCCTCAAAAAAAAAAAAGAAAAAGAAAAAATGAGTAGAGATTCAGATTCGTGGGGCAACTATGCAAAATGGGAGTCTCAAAGGAGAGGAAATAGAGAAAGGGACAGAAAGAATACTTGAAGAAATAATGACATAAAACTTCTCAAACTTGATGAAAAATATTAATCTACATATTCAAGAAGCTCAGTGAACTCCAACTAGGAAAAACTCAAAGAGATCCACACCTAGACATATCATAAACTTTTGAAAGCTTAGGACAAAGAGAAAATCTTGAAGGCAGCAACAGAGACATGAATAATCATGTACAAGGGACTCTCAGTAAAATTAACAGATGATTTATCATCTTAAATGTTCGCGTCCAGAAAGCAGTGAGATGATATTTTCAAAGTCCTGAAACCAAGAATTCTATATCCAGCAAAACTATCCTTCAAAAATAAAGTTAAGGTATTCACGGGTAAACAAAAACTGAGAGAATTCATTGCTAGCAGACCTGTCCCACAAGAAATAAATTTGTAATGAACAAAGTTGTAATGTACAAAAAATTATACTGTATAATGATTATAGTAATAGCAAAAAGGAGTAAGAAGATAAAATACACATATTGGAGCAAAGTTTCTGCATATAATTGAAATTAGCAGGTATTAATTTGAACTAGATTATAGTTAACATGTTAATTGTAATCCCCAGGGCAACTACTAAGAAAACAACAAAAAATATGTTAAAGGAAATGAGGGGGAGAGGATCTCGTCAAGATGGTGTTCAGAGCAGATGTTGAACTTGCCTCCTCCCATGAACACAACCAGGTTACAACAATTTTGGGAAGAATCACCCTGGATTGAAAATTGAAAACTGGATAAAAAGAACCCCCACGACAAGGGACAGTCCTGACGAAAGCAGAAGAGGCAGTAACTCCGGCGGGAGAGGAAAAAAACCACCTTTGGGAGCAGTGGAGCTTCTCAGCTGGTCAGGCGGGAGCCACCCTAAGGTATGAGCCTTCTCTGGAGGACTGAGGTCCAGAGCAGGGACGATACTGCTATAACCATCCTTCGGATTCAGCCCAACTGAGATGAGGGTCTTACTGTCTGGCTTTGCTAGCTATTAACTGCAGTGAGGAAACCCCCAGAAAAGCTATCGGCCTAAAGCCAAAAAGATTCACGTCTTAAAGGGCCCACGCACAAACTCACTCATTGCAGCAACCTAAAATCACCAGAGAGAAGGCTGACTGTCCTTTGGTGAAACAAGACTCACCTGGTGGGCTTGGGGGCATCTTGGTGAGAGGAGGGTCCTCTCCAGAGGCTGAGACATTGGTGGGGGCCATTGTTCTGAGCTGGCCCAGGCGTGCTGATACGGACACAGGTGGGGGCCATTGAGGTGCATCCCTTGGGCTGTTAGCCCAGGGGTCTGCCACACCCACTAGAGCACAGATTTAATCCAGTTCAGCCCCGACAGGCAACCCGCCCTAGGGACTGGCCCCACCTAACAGCAAGCCCTCAGGCTACTTTTCAGCCTGCATTGACTGAGTGCCTTGATCCTCTACAGGCAGACAAGGGTGTCTGCCTCTGTGGGGCAGGGCCTGTGTGAGGACCAGGTGAACTGTGGGCGGCACTGGGGCAGAGGTGGGGGACTCTGCAGTGTGGCATTGGGGTACGTTCCAGGGGGTTGAGAAGTGTGCATGGACCAGGACTGTGTTGACAGTGTATGTGGTCCAGTGGGGGGTGAGGCTTATTAGCAGCAGAAGACTTCTGTTTCACAAATAGCCATAAAAAGGATCAGCCCCACCTTCCAAAGCCTGAAACAACTGAGTGCCCCCATGCCAAGGGCTAGCCCCACTGAGCTGCACTCCTAAGAGAACTGACAACAGCCTTGTTGGCCTCAGGCCCATCACAACCATACACTCCTGAGCCTAGCAGGAAAATAAGTAAGACAAAAGAAATCAAACATATTACTAAAGATAGCCATCAAACCACATGGGAAGAGAGCAAGAGAAAAGGAAAGGAACTGAGAGGAACTACTAAAACACCCCCCAAAAAAGAAAAAGTGACAAAATGGCAATAAATACATATTTATCAATAGCTACTTTAAATGTCAATGGACTAAATGCTCCAATCAAATGCCACAGGGTGGCCAACTGGATAAAAAAACAAGATCCATGTATATGCTACATACAAGAGACACACTTTGAAAGTGAAAGGATGGAAAAAGATATTCCATGCAAATGGCAAAGAAAAGAAAGCGGGGGTAGCAATACTTATATCAGACAAAATAGACTTTAAATCAAAAACTGTAATAAGAGACAAAGACGGGCACTACATAATGATAAAGGGAACAATCCAACAAGAAAATATAACACTTGTAAATATGTACGCACCCAACATAGGAACACCTAAATATATAAATCAATTATTAACAGACATAAGAGCAGAAATAGACAGTAACACAATAATAGTAGGGGACTTTAACACTCCACTTACACCAATGGATAGATCATCCAAACAGAAGATCAATAAGGAAACACTCGCCGTAAAGGACACATTAGACCAGATGGACTTAGTAGATATATACAGAACATTCCATCCAAAAACCATAGAATACACATTCTTTTCAAATGCCCATGGAACATGCACCAGGATTGATCACATATGAGGCCACAAACAAGTCTCAGTAAATTTAAGAAGATCAAAATAATACCATGCATCTTTTCTGACCACAAAGGTATGAAACTGGAAATCAACTACAGAAAGAAAACCAGAAAAGCCACAAAAATGTGGAGATTCAACAAAATGCTACTGAACAATGATTGGGTCAATGAAGAAATCAAAGAAGAAATAAAAAAATTCCTGGAAACAAATGAAAATGAAAACACGACATGCCAAAATCTGTGGGATACAGCAAAAGTGGTTCTACGAGGGAAGTTTATAGCAATTGAGGCCTACCTCAACAAAGAAGAAAAATCCCAAGTAGACAATCTAAAAGTGCACCTAAAGGTACTGGAAAAAGAACAACAAAGCCCAAAATCAGCAGAAGGAAGGAAATAATAAAAATCAGAGCAGAAATAAACAAAATGGAGACTAAAAAAACAATAGAAAAAATTAATGAAACCAAGAGCTGGTTCTTCGAAAAGATAAACAAAATTGACAAACACTTAGTTAGACTCACCAAGAAAAAAAGAGAGAAGGCTCAAATAAATAAAATCAGAAATGAAAGAGGAGAGATTACAATGGACACCTCAGAAATACAAAAGATAACAAGAGAATACTATGAAAAGCTTTACGCCAACAAATTGGATAATCTAGAAGAAATGGATAATTTCTTAGAAACATACAACCTTCCAAAACTGGACCAAGAACATGTAGAAAATTTGAATAGACCGACCACCAGTAAGGAGATCGAAACAGCAATCAAAAACCTTCCAAAAAATAAAAGTCTAGGACCAAATGGTTTCCCTGGTGAATTCTATCAAACATTCAAAGAAGACTTAATACCTATCCTTCTCAAACTCTTCCAAAAATTTGAAGAGGAGGGGAGCCTTCCTAACTCCTTCTACGAAGCAAACATTATCCTGATACCCAAACCAGACAAGGACAATGCAAAAAAAGAAAATTACCGGCCAATATCACTGATGAAAATCGATGCAAAAATCCTCAACAAAATACTAGCCAATTGAATACAACAATACATTAAAAAGATCATACATCATGATCAAGTGGGTTTCATTCCAGGGATGCAGGGATGGTTCAACATCCGCAAATCTATCAACGTGATACACCACATTAACAAAATGAAGAATAAAAATCACATGATCATCTCAATAGATGCGGAGAAAGTATTTGACAAGATCCAGCATCCATTTATGATAAAAACTCTAAATAAAATGGGTATAGAAGGAAAATACCTCAACATAATAAAGGCCATATATGACAAACCCACAGCAAATATCATTGTCAATGGAGAAAAACTGAAAGCTATCCCTCTAAGAACAGGAACCAGACAAGGATGCCCACTGTCACCGCTATTATTTACCATAGTATTGGAAGTCCTAGCCAGAGCAATCAGGCAAGAAAAAGAAATAAAAGAGATCTACATTGGAAAAGAAGAAGTGAAACTGTCACTCTTCGCAGATGACATGATTTTATATCTCGAAAACCCTAAAGAGTCCTCTAAAAAACTTTTAGAAATAATAAAGGAATACAGTCAAGTTGCAGGATACAAAATCAATGTACAAAAATCGATTGCGTTTCTATACACTAAGAACGAAGTAGCAGAAGGAGAAATTAAGAATACCATCCTATTTACAATTGCAACAAAAAGAATAAAATACCTAGGAATAAACTTAACGAAAGAGGTGAAAGATCTGTACGCTGAAAACTATAAAACATTGTTGAAAGAAATCGAAGAAGACACAAAGAAATGGAAAGATATTCCGTGCTCTTGGATTGGAAGAATTAACATTGTTAAAATGTCCATACTTCCTAAAGCAATCTATAGATTCAACACAATCCCTATCAAAGTCCCAGCAACATTTTTGACAGAAATAGAACAAAGAATCCTAAAATTTATATGGAACAAGAAAAGACCCCAAATAGCCAAAGGATTCCTGAGAAAAAAGAACAAAGCTGGAGGTATCACACTCCCTGATTTCAAATTATACTACAAAGCCATAGTAACCAAAACAGCATGGTAGTGGCACAAAAACAGACACACAGATCAATGGAACAAAATTGAGAGCCCAGAAGTAAACCCACACATTTATGGACAGCTAATATTCGACAAAGGAGCCAAGAGCATACGATGGAGAAAGGTGAGTCTCTTCAATAAACGGTGTTGGGAAAACTGGACAGCCATATGCAAAAAATGAAAGTAGACCATTCCCTTACACCATGCACAAAAATCAACTCGAAATGGATTAAAGACTTGAATGTAAGTCCCGAAACTATGAGACTGCTAGAAGAAAACATAGGCAGTACGCTCTATGACATTGGTCTGAGCAGCATATTTTCAAGTCCCATGTCTGACCAGGCAAGGGAAACAAAAGAAAAAATGAACAAATGGGACTACATCAAACTAAAAAGCTTCTGCACAGCAAAGGAAACCATCAACAAAACGAAAAGACAACCTAACAATTGGGAGAAGATATTTGCAAACCACATATCAGATGAGGGGTTAATATCCAAAATATACAAAGAACTCATACAGCTCAACAACAAAAAAACCAACAATCCAATTAGAAAATGGGCAAAATATCTGAACAGAGATTTCTCCAAAGAAGATATACAGATGGCCAGTAGGCATAGGAAAAGATGCTCAACATCATTAGCTATCAGGGAAATGCAAATCAAAACTACAACGAGGTATCACCTCACTCCAGTTAGAATGGCTATAATTAACAAGACAGGAAACGACAAATGGTGGAGAGGGTGTGGAGAGAAGGGAATCCTTGTTCACTGCTGGTGGCAGTGCAAACTGGTGCAGCCACTATGGAAAGCAGTATGGAGTATCCTCAGAAAATTAAGGATAGATCTACCATATGATCCAGCTATTCCAGGGCTGGGTATTTATCCAAAGAACTTGAAAACACAAAGGCATAAAGATACTTGCACCCCTATGTTCATTGAGGCATTATACACAATAGCCAAGACGTGGAAGCAACCTAGATGCCCATGAAGGGACGAATGGATAAAGAAGATGTGGTATTTGTACACGATGAACTACTACTCAGCCATAAGAAATGACGAAATCCGGCCATTTGTGACAACATGGATGGACCTTGAGGGTATTATGCTGAGTGAAATGAGTGAGAGGGAGAAAGTCAAATACCATATGATCTCACTCATAAGTAGAAGATAAAAACTACAAAAAACACACATAGCATTGGAGATTGGACTGGTGGTTACCATTAGGGAAGGGGGGAGAGGAGGGCAAAAGGGGTGATTAAGCTCACATGTGAGGGGATGCACTATAATTAGTGTTCGGGTGGTGAACGTGATGTAATGTATACAGAATTCGAAATATGATGTACATCCAAAAAAAAAAAAAGTAAAAAAAAAAGAAAACATGAAATAAAGCTATACATATAGATATAATGGAATATTATTCAGCCATGAAAAGACGGAAATCTTGCCATTTGTGACTACATGGATGGATTTTGAGGGCATTAAGCTAAGTGAAATAAGTCAAACAGGGAAAGACAAATACTGTATGATCTCACTTGTATATGGAATCTGAGGAAAAAACCCAAACAAATTCATAGATACAGAGAACAGATTGGTTGGGTGCAAGAGGCAGGCTGGGGGTGGGAAAAATGGATGAAGGTGGTCAAAGAGTACAAACGTCCAGTTATAAAATAAATGAGTCATGGGCATGAAATGTACAGTATGGTGACTGTAGTTAGTAATGCTACCTTGTATGTTTGCAAGTTGTTAAGAGAGTAGATCTTAAAAGTTCTCATCACAAGAAAGAAAACTGTATCTGTATGGTGACGTGTGCTAACTAGACTTAATACGGTGATCATTTTCCAATGTATGCAAATATAAAATTATTAAATTGTAAAACTCAAACTAATATAATGATATATACCCATTATATCTCATTTTGTTTTAATTCTAAAGAATAAATAGGCTGAGAATGCCAAGTACTAGTAATGACTTGGTGCAGCTGGAAATTTCACACATTATTTCTGAGAATGCAAATATTACAACTATTTTGAAACCGTTGTCTGTCGAACATAAACTTTCCCTTGATCCAACAATTGAGAACCAAGGATTTACCTGCGAAAGAGGAAAACATGTGTCTATGCAAAATATTGTAGATGAATGTTCATAACTATTTTGTTCACAATAATTCAAACCCAGATATATTCAAAATTTCCATCTATTGTTGAATAAAGGAACAAATTGTGATATGTCTAAATCATGGGATATTTCTTAGTAATACAAATGAACTACTGATACATGCAATAGTAAAGATAAATATTAAAAAACTTATAAGGGGAAAAAAGAAATGAGGGAATTAAAATGATATATTAGAAAATATTCATTTAACACAAAAGAAGAATGGAAGAATAGAGAAAGAAATAAGATATATGGCATATAGAAATCAAAGATCAAATTAGCAAAGTGGATAAGAAACAATTTCCAACTATATGCTGTTTAAAAGAGACATACTTTAAAAGGCACAAATAGGTTGAAATGAAAAGGATGGAAAAAGACATACCATACAAACAGTAATGAAAAGAGCTAACATAGCTATTTATTATCAGACAAAGTAAACTTTAAGACAAAAATTTTTACTACAGACAAAGAAGGATAAGATGATCAACATATTAGGAAGACACCAAAAAACAGAACCTCAAAAGATATGAAACAAAAATGGATGGAATTGAAGTGAGAAATAGACAATTCAAAAGTAATCGTTGGAGACTTCAATACTCAAATTTCAATGGCTCTTTTATTATATGATTGTAATAAAAGAAACAAGGAATGGAAGACTTGAACAACATTATAAATCAACTAAACCTAACAGACATCTATGGAACACTCCACCCAACAAAAACAAAGTATACATTCTTGTCAAGCACACATGGGCTATTCTCCAGGATAGACCAATTATTAGGCCATAAAAAATACTTCAATAAATGTTAAATGTTTAAAATCATTCAAAATATATTCTCTGACCACAATAGAATGAAATTAGAAATCAATAACCAAAGGAAGTTTAGGGAATTCACAATTATTTGGAAATTAAATAACACACTCCAAAATAAACAATGGGTTAAAGAGGAAATCACAAGAGAAATTAGAAAATATTTAGATATGAATGAAAACAAAAATCCAACATTTGAAACTTATGGGATACAGTGAAAGTAGTGCTTACTGGGAAATTTACAGCTGTAAATGTCTATATGAAAAAGAAGGAAGATGTAAAACAGTCTATACATTGTGTGGTGTTCTTTCTGTAGTTTCATGAAGATTTATATATCACATTCAGTGTTCTGTAGAAATCTGCCTTCATTTTCATTTCTTATCCCCTCTTCATTGGAAAGAGCACCAGCAATCACAGTTAACACTGTTAACTCCTGAACTGGCTACTAAATCAAGAATAGACTCATCAGCTCAACTTTTTATCATTAATGTATGTGATCTTGCAATGCTTCAGCAGTTTAGCAAGTAAGTGCTAGCTTCACTGCTCAAAAATTTACAAAGGAAAATAAAATTTTTAAAGTGACCTTTTAATGGCAAAAGTGACACATCTCTGAAGCTGCTTTTTGCTGTCGTACATTTGTAATCGCTCCTGTGTGAAAGATCACTTTTCACATAGTGCACTATGCTTACAGGTATCCCTCCCTTCAGTTTTGTTAGAATTTAAATCAAGACTATTATTAAGTCAAGACTATTAAATCAAAACTATATGTAGACACACACACACCAGTATTTTTCCATTCTATGTCCTTTGCAAATATTGAGATTTGTCTTTGATGTTAATTGACATTCCATATTTGATTCTCAAATAATTTGATACGGCGAATAACAAACCTGAGAAACTGCACTTCATCTTTTCAATAATACAACCTAAATTCTCCAATCCCAATTTTTAGATTAAAGTAGGACAGTTTCAGTTATTTAAACATTAAAAATTGCTTCAGTATGTACTTTGAGATCATTTAAGGTCATAGCAGATACAATAATCAGTTTTATTCCTGTATCATTCACACTCACTATATATATTGCAATGATGAAAATGTGGGGGAAGAAATATTCAAGTGTTAAACAATTGTACAATTTTTTATACTCTGATTCTGTAACATTTCTGATTCTTATTTTTGTTTTACAGGAAAAAAAGCAGTGATAAAGCAATAAGAACACTAAGAGGTTTACTATCAATGCTGAGGGTCATCTAAACGTTGCTGGCCAATAGACTTACATAACCAAATTAATTTACTAGAGTAATATTTTTAAAAAGTCATTCTTTTCTGTAGTTTTCATATGAAAGTGTCAATACTATGAATAATAAGGGAGAACCATAAAGGAAAAAACAGGTAATTTTCAGTTGTATTTGTGTTACCTAAAGGAACAGTATGGAGGCAGATGCAATCAGCCAATTTTATGACTTGGAGAGGATCGATTTAGAAACATCCAAACTTGCATTTTGCATTACTTGTACATAATCATATTACCAAAGACAAACTATTTCAGAACTTAGTATAAATAGTACTTTCCCCCAGATTTTACCAGGAAATTTCTGTTATACTGTCTTTCAGTTGCAATAAAAATGACTAAGTTTCTCTATTGAAGAAGAGAGCAAGAAGATGAAAATCTCAAATCAGGATCCTAAACTTACATCTTAATAATCTAGAAAACGCTGAACAAACTAAATCAAAAGTAAACAGAATGAAAGAATTAATAAAAATTAGAGAAGAAATAAATAAAATAGAGAATAGAAAAACAAGAAAATCAAAAGCTATTTCTTTAGGAAGTTCAACAAAACTGACAAATATTTAGTTAGACTCACCAAGAAAACAGAGAGAAGACTCACATTACTAAATCAGAAATGAAAGAGGGGTTATTACTACTGACTTTATAGATGAAAAGGACTATAAGGGAATACGATAAACAATTATATGCAAATGCATTAAATAAACTGGATGAAATACAAGTCCTATTAAGGCATAGCTACTGAAACAGATTCAAAAGGAAAGAGAAAATCCCAATAGACCTATAACAAGTAGAGAGATTAAATAAGTAAAAGAAAAAAAATCACACAAAGAAAAGCCCAGGCCCAGATGGCGTTACTGATGAATTCTCTGAAACATTTAAAGAATTAAAACCAATCATTCACAAATTTTTGCAAGAAGTAGAAGAGAAAGGAACACTTCCTGATTCACTTTGAGGCCAGTATTACACTGATAACAAAAACAAAGACATCAGAAGAAAAGAAAACTATAGATCAATAACTGTTATAAATATAGATGCAACAATTCTCAACAAAATACTAGTTAACCAAATCTAGAAACATGTATAAAGGACTATACATGATGACCAAGTGGAATTTATCCCAGGAAGGCAACATTGGCCTAACATCCAAAATCAATTAACGTATTACACCATATCAAGAGAATAAAGCACAAAAATATGTAATCATCTCAATAGCAGAAGAAAAAATACTGACAAGTATTAAAGACCTAAATAAATGAACAGATACCCCATTTTCATGGATCAGAAGAATATTGTTAAAAAGGTGATACTCGACAAATTTATCTACAGATTCAACACAATCCACATCAAAATTCCATCTGGTTTATTTGTAAAAATTGACACGCTGGTCCTAAAATTCACACAGAAATTTAAGGGCCAAGGGTAGCCAAAACAATCTTTTAAAAAGAGAACAAATTTGGAGGAATCACATTTCCTGATTTTAAATCTTACTATAGGAAGGCTTGAAGTCTCTGTAAAAAGTTTGAAGTTGCCATTCCACCCTAACAAGTAAAAAGCTGAACAGAACGAAAAATCAAGAACACTCCTAGGATCCATAACAGAGGGCAAGACACAGGGCAAACTACTGCCCTCAAGATTGGGGAGATGGACAGGAAATTACAGGGAGTCATGGCTTACCAGGGCAGAGACTCATGAGTAGAAACCACCACAGGAACCAGTAATGGGGTAGGAAAACCTGAACTGGAACTGATGAATTGCTTGAGGATTAGCGTGAACAAATCTCAGAGTTAGAAACTCCAGTGGGATCCAGTGATAGAGGGCATCCATAATATCGTGAGATTTATTTCCAGGAGCTCACCCAGATTCCCTCGCTAAGTATCAGAAAAACAAAAAAAATCCCCTCTTGCTCTGCAAGGGGGAGGGAAAAAGGAAATATTTTGAAATATGCCAGAGCATTCTTTTCACACGGCTTGCCCTCAGGGGAAACTACTTAACTAAAGCCTAACCTGCTGGAGTAATACCAGAGCCTAAATGAGCTAGAGAAGGAAAATACCTAACTCCAGCTCACTCCAGCTATCCTGTTCCACCTCAGCTGGGAGAAGGAATTGAGAAACGTTTATTAAGTTCACAGTCCAGAGGCAAAAGCTCACTAAAAGACTGACCTAATCAATGCCAATAGAATGCTTCCCTATCCCCACATTTCACCATCACATTAACAAAGGCCTATTTACAGTAGGTTATTTTACCCAGTTCATGATGTCCAGCTACCAAGAAAAAATTACAAGGCACACCAAAAGGCAAAAGACATTATTTAAAGAGATAGAACAAGCATCAGAACCAGACATGACAGGGTCGTTGGAATTATCATACTAGGAATTTAAAAGAACTATGATTAATATACTAAGGACTCTAATGGATAAAATAGCATGCAAGAAACGATGTGCAATGTAAGCAGAGAGATGAAAAAACTAAGAACCAAAAAGAAATGCTAGTGATAAAAAAAAAACTGCACTAGAAAAGAAGAATGCCTTTGATGGACTTATTAGTACTCTGTGTACAGCTAAGGAAAGAATCTCTGAACTAGAGGATATATCTCAAAAATCAAAAAGCAAACAGAACAAAGCCCCCAAAAAACCACAACAGACTATCCAAGGACTGTGGAACAACCAAAAATGGTATAATGTAAAGCATAATAGGAATACCAGAAGGAGAAGAAAAAAAAAGAAGAAATATTTAAAACAATAATCACTAAGAATTTCCCCAAATTAATGTCAGACACCAAACCACAGACCCAGGACATTTTAAATAGAACTATATCTATTTAAAAAGTTGAATCAATAATTAATAACCTTCCAAAACAGACAGCATTAGGCCCCAAAGTGTTCAGTGGTGAATTCTATGAAACATTTAAGGAGGAAATTACACCAATTCTCTAAAATCTCTTTCAGAGGATAGAAGCAGAGGGAATACTTTCTAACTCATTTTATGAGGCCAGCATTATCCTAATACCAAAGACAGACAAAGACATTACAAGAAAACTACAGATCAATCTCTCTCATGAACATAGATGCAAAAATCTTCAATAAATTATTAGCAAATCAAACTTAAAAAAGTATAAGAAGAATTATATACCATAATCAAATAGTATTTGACCCAGGTATGGAAGGCTGGTTTAAAATTAGAAAAATCAATTAATGTAACCCAACACATCAACAGACTAAAACTAAAAAAATCACATGATCATATCAATAGACGCAGAAAATGTACTTGACAAAACCCAAAACCCATTCATGTTAAAATCTCCCAGTTAACTAGGAATGGAGGAGAAATTTCTCAACCTGATAAAGACTATCTACAAAAAACCTACAGCTAACATCATATTTAATGGTGAGAGGCCAAAAGACTTCCCATTAAGGTCAGGTACAAGGCAAGGATGTCTCCTCTAACTGTTCCTTTTCAACTCTGTACTGGATGTCCTTGCTAATGCAATAAGGCAAGACAAGGAAATAAAAGGTATATAGATAGGGGAGGAAGACATAAAACTATCTTTTTTCAGATGGCATGATTACCCATGTAGAAAATACAAAAGAATTGACCAAAAAACTCTTGGAACTAATAAGCGATTATAGTAAGGTTTCAGGATACAAGATTAACATACAAAAGTCAACTTCTATGTACCAACAATGAACAAGAGGAATTTGAGGGGCCAACCCCAGGGCCGAGTGGTTAAGTTTGTGTGCTCTGCTTCGACAGCCCGGGTTTTCACTGATTCAGATCCTGTGCGCAGATGTAGCACTGCTGATCAAGCCATGCTGAGGTGGCATCCCACATAGCTCTACTAGAGGGACCTACAACTGGAATATACAACTATGTTCTGGGGGGCTTTGGGAAGAAAAAGGAAAAAAAGAGAGAATATTGGCAACAGATGTTAGCTCAGGTACCAACATTTAAAAAAAAAAGAACACCCTTCCCCTTAAAAGAAAAAAAGAGGAATTTGGGTTTAAAACCTGACATCATTTGCATTTGTACCCCATAAAACAAAATATTTAGGTATAAATCTAAAAAAATATGTATAAGATCTATATAAGGAAAATTACAAAACTCTGATGAATGAAATCAAAGACCTAAATAAATGGAGAGATATTCCACGTTCATGGATAGGAAGAATCAATATTGTCAAGATGTCAGTTCTTTCCAACTTGATCTATAGAGTCAATGCAATCCCAACCAAAATCCCAGCAATTTTATGAATATTGATGCACTGAATTTAAAGGTTCTATGTAGAAGCAAAAGATCCAGAAACAACAATACAAAGGAGAATAACAAAGTTGGAGGACTGACACTACTCAATTCCAAGACTTACTATAAAGCTACAGTAAAGAAGACAGTTTGGTATTGGTCAAAGAAAAGACACATAGATCAAAGAAACAGGAAAAAGAGTCCAGAAATAGACCTCATTAATATAGTCATCTGATCTTTGACAAAGGAGCAAAGGCAACACAATGAAGGAAAGACAGTCTCTTCAACAAATGGTGCTGGAACAACTAGATATTCACATGCAAAACATGAATGTAGGTACAAATGTTACACCCTTCACAAAAATCAATTCAAAATGGAGCATAGACTAAATGTAAAATGCTAAACTACAAAATTCCTAGAAGATAACATAGGAGAAAATCAGGATGATCTTGAGTATGGCAATGTCTTTTTACATACAACAAAGACATACTTCATGAAAGAAATAATCTATAAGCTGGACTTGATTAAAATTAAAAACTTCTGCTCTGCAAGAGACACCACCAAGAGAATAAGAAGACAAGGCACAGACTGAAAGAAAGTATTTGCAAAAGACATTTGACAAAGGAGTGCTATCCCAAATATACAAAGAACACTTAAAACTCAATCATAAGAAAACAAACAACCCAGTTAAAAAATGGCCAAAGACATTAACAGACACCTCATCAAAGATGATATAAAGATAGAAAATAAGCATACGAAAAGATGTTCCACATCATGGTCATCAGGGAAATGCAAATTAAAACAACAAGGTATTACTACCTATTAGAATGGTCAAAATCCAGAACACTGACAACACCAAATGCTAATGAAGATTTGGAGCAACAGGAACTCTCATTCATTGCTGGTGGGAATGCAAAATTGTACAGCCACTTTGGAAGACACTTTGGTGGTTTCTTGCAAAACTAAACATCCTCTTACCACATAAATACAGCAATTGCATTCCTTGGTAATTACCCAAAGAAGTTGAGAACTTATGTCCACACAAAAACCTACATATGAATGATTATAGCAGTTTTATTCATAATTGCAAAAACTTGGAATCAACCAAGATGTTCTTCAGTAGGGGAATGGACAAATACACTGTGGTACATTAAGATGATGGAATGTTATTCAGCACTGAAATGAAATGAGCTAATCAGGCCATGAAAAGACATGGAGGAACCTTAAATGAATATTACTAAGTGAAAGAAGCCGAGCTGAAAAGACTATATACTATGTGATCCCAACTATATGACATTCTGGAAATGGTAAAACTATGGAGAAAATAAAAATATCAGTGGTTTTAAGGCGTGGCAGGAGGGAATGAATACACAGTGTACAGATTTTTAGGACAGTGAAAATACTCTGTATGATATCATAATGATGCATATAATGTATAACACCAAGAGTTAGCTTTAAGGTGAATTGTGGACTTTGAGTGATTATGATATGTCAATGTAGGTTTATTCTTGGTAATAAATGTACACCACATTAAGAAAATGAAGGATAAAAATCATATGATCATCTCAATAGATGCAGAAAAAGTACTTGACAAAATTCAACATCCATTCATGATAAAAAAAAAAAAAACTTCTCAACAAATTGGGTACAGAGGTAATGTACCTTAACATAATGAAGGCCATATATGTCAAACCCACAGCTGACATCACACACAATGGTGAAAAGCTGAAAGCTTTTCTGTGAGGACCAGGAACAAGACAAGGATGTCCACTCTTGCCACTTTAATTTAACATAGTAGTGAAAGTCCTAGCCACAGCAGTTAGGTAAGAAAAAAAATAAAAGGCATCCAAGTTGGAAAGGAAGAAATAAAACTATCTCTAGTTGCAGATGACATGATATTATGTATAGAACACCCTAAGGACTCCACCAGTGAACCATTGAAACTAATAAATGAATTCAGTAAAGTTGGATACAAAACTAATATACAAAAGTCAGTAGAATTTCCATACACTGATAACAAACTATCAGAAAGAGAAATTAAGAAAATAGCCCCATTTACAACTGTATCAAAATAAATAAAATATCTAGAAATAAATTTACCCAAGGAGGTAAAAGATCCATACACTGAAAACTATAAAACATTGATTAAAGAAATTGAAGAAGACACATACTAATAGGAAGATATTCTGTGTTCTCCTAATGGATTGGAAGAACTAATATCATTAAAATTTCCATACTACCCAAAGCAATCTATAGATTCAATGCAATCCCTATCAAAATTTCAAGGGCATTTTCACGGAAATAGTAAAAGCAATCCTAAAATTTGTGTGGAACTACAAAAGATGCCAAATAGCCAAAGCAATCTTGAGAAACAACCACAAAGCTAGAGGCATCAGGCTTCCTGATTTCAAACTATATTACAAAGCTATTGTAATCAAAACAGTAGGGTATTGGCATAAGAATAGACATATAAGTAAATGTACCAGAATAGAGATCCCAGAAATAAACCCATACATATATGGTCAATTAATTTATGAGAAATGAGCCAAGAATATACAATGGGGAAAAGACAGTCTCTTCAACAAACGGTGCTGAGAAAACTAGACAGTCATCTGCAAAAGAATGAAACTGGACTGCTATCTGACACTGTACACAAAAATCAACTCAAAACAGATTAAACACTTGAACATAAGACCTGAAACCATTAAACTCCTAGAAGAAAACATAGAGGGAAAGCTCCTTGACATTGGTCTTGGTGATATTTTGGATTTGACACCAAAAGCAAAGGCAACACAAGTAAAAATAAACAGTGGACTACATCCTGCTAAAAAGCTGCACAGCAAAGAAAACAAGCAACAAAAAGAAAAGGCAACCTATGGAATGAGAGAAAACATCTGCAAATGATATATCTTATTAATATCAAAAATATCATAAGAACTCATACAACTCAATAGAAAACAAGACGATTAAAAAATTGGCGGGGAAACTGAATAGAAATTTTTCCCAAAAAGGTCACACGAATGGCCAACATGTAAACGAAAAGGTGCTCAACATCACTATTCATGAGGGAAATGCAAATCAAAACGACAAAGAGCTATTACTTCACACCTGTTAGGATGGCTATTTTAAGACAAGAAATAACAAATGCTGGCAAGGATGTGAAAAAAAGAAAAGCTTTGTGCACTGTTGGTGAGAATGTAAATTGGTACAGCCACTATGGAAAATAGTACGGAGGTTCCTCAAAAATTAAGAATAGAACTGCCATATGACCCAGCAATTGCACTTCTGGGTATTTATCTGAAGGAAACAAAATCATTATCACCAATTCTTGCACTAAGGCCTAGTGGGTTGATATGCTTAATGCAGAGAAGTCCAAAGTAGTTTACCCATTAGGAGAACCTAACTCAATGACCTGTGAAAGTATTTCACAGTCCTTGTCGAGCATTAATGGGTTTTACAGCTGTACCTTCCAGTAGAAGAGGTCCTTGAGAGTATCAGGTTTGTAGAGCACAATCTCCTTCGTGAGAACAAAACAAGGTCAATCTTCCAGCACTAAGTTAAGGATTCTCTACAACAATGCTCTTCCCATTTAAAAGAGGAAAAGGAGGTCAGTTTGAAGATCACAAGCTGCTCCAGGAATAACACCATAACTATTACTTTTTTTCTGGTTTAAACTGCTTAATCATAAGGTTTGAGATTGCAAAAAGAGAGACATATACAGAATTTACCTATCTTAAATCAGCATTTTTTGAATATGTTGAAAACTTAAAGTAGATCAATTTAAAGCCGTTGTAGGTCCACCACAAACGTGAGGTTTTTTTTAATTACATGACAGTTTATTTCAATTCTTCAGATATATTGATATTTCAAGTAAAAATAAGCAGAAGAAAATCCCTAACTTACTGAAATCTATACTTGACATTGCCTCAATATGGCCAAGAATATCAAATAAATCTACATGAATAGATAAGAGGAGGATTTTAAAAATTGGGGATGCTTGTCATGAGGAAACAAGGTTAATTATAGAAAACAGTTAAAAGGAATTGCTTAAGGTTTCTCAAAGTTTAAATTAAGTTTTTTTGTTTTGTTTTGTTTGGTTTTTTATTAATGTTATGATAGATTACAACCTTGTGAGATTTCAGTTGTACATTTTTGTTAGTCATGTTGTGGGTACACCACTTCCCCCTTTGTGCCCTCCCCCACCCCCCCTTTTCCCTGGTAACCACCGATCAGATCTCCTTATCAATATACTAACTTCCACCTATGAGTGGAGTCATATAGAGTTCGTCTTTCTCTGACTGGCTTAATCACTTAACATAATACCCTCGAGGTCCATCCACGTTGCTGTGAATGGGCCAATTTTGTCTTTTTTTATGGCTGAGTAGTATTCCATTGTGTATATACACCACATCTTCTTTATCCAATCATCAGTTTCTGGGCATGTAGGCTGGTTCCACGTCTTGGCTATGGTAAATAATGCTGCGATGAACATAGGGGTGCAACGGACTCTTGAGATTTCTGATTTCAGGTTCTTAGGATAGATACCCAGTAATTGGATGGCTGGGTCATAGGGTATTTCTATTTTTAACTTTTTGAGAAATCTCCATACTGTTTTCCATAGTGGTTGTACCAGTTTGCATTCCCACCAACAGTGTATGAGGGTTCCTTTTTCTCCACAACCTCTCCAACATTTGTCGCTCTTGGTTTTGGATGTTTTTGCCAATCTAACGGGTGTAAGGTGATATCTTAGTGTAGTTTTGATTTGCATTTCCCTGATGATTAGCGATGATGAACATCTTTTCATGTGTCTATTGGCCATATTCATATCTTCTTTTGAGAAATGTCTGTTCATGTCCTCTGCCCATTTATTGATCGGGTTGTTTGTTTTTTGTTGTTAAGCAGTGTGAGTTCTTTGTATATTATAGAGATGAACCCTTTGTCAGATAAGTGGCTTGTAAATATTTTTTCCCAATTAGTGAGCTGTTTTTTTGTTTCAATCCTGTTTTCCCTTGCCTTGAAGAAGCTCTTTAGTCTGATGAAGTCCCATTTGTTTATTCTTTCTATTGTTTCCCTCAACTGAGGAGTTATAGTGTCCGAAAAGATTCTTTTGAAACTGATGTCAAAGAGTGTACTGCCTATATTCTCTTCTGAAAGACTTATTGTCTCAGGCCTAATCTTTAGGTCTTTGATCCATTTTGAGTTTATTTTGGTGTGTGGTGAAAAAGAATGGTCAATTTTCAATCTTTTGCATGTGGCTGTCCAGTTTTCCCAGCACCATTTGTTAAAGAGACTTTCTTTTCTCCATTGTAGGCCCTCTGCTCCTTTGTCGAAGATTAGCTGTTCATAGATGTGTGGTTTTATCTCTGGGCTTTCAATTCTGTTCCATTGATCTGTGGACCTGTTTTTGTACCAGTACCATGCTGTTTTGATCACTGTAGCTTTGTAGTATGTTTTGAAATCGGGGATTGTGATTCCACCGGCTTTGTTTTTCTTGCTCAAGATTGCTTTAGCAATTCGCAGTCTTTTGTTGCCCCATATGAATTTTAGGATTGTTTGTTCAATTTCTGTGAAGAATGTTCTTGGGATTCTGATTGGGATAGCATTGAATCTGTAGATTGCTTTAGGTAGTATGGACATTTTAACTATGTTTATTCTTCCAATCCATGTGCATGGAATGTCTTTCCATCTCTTTATGTCATCACCAATTTCTTTCAAGAAAGTCTTGTAGTTTTCATTGTATAGATCCTTCACTTCCTTGGTTAAGTTTATCCCAAGGTATTTTATTCTTTTCGTTGCGATTGTGAATGGGATTGAGTTCTTGAGTTCTTTTTCTGTTAGTTCATTGTTAGTGTATAGAAATGCTACTGATTTATGCACGTTAATTTTATACCCTGCTACTTTGCTGTAGTTGTTGATTATTTCTAATAGTTTTTCTATGGATTCTTTGGGGTTTTCTATATATAAGATCATGTCGTCTGCAAACAGCGAGAGTTTTACTTCTTCGTTACCTATTTGGATTCCTTTTATTTCTTTTTCCTGCCGAATTGCTCTGGCCAGCACCTCCAGTACTATGTTGAATAGGAGTGGTGAAAGTGGGCACCCTTGTCCTGTTCCTGTCCTCAGAGGGATGGCTTTCAGTTTTTGTCCATTGAGTATGATGTTGGCTGTGGGTCTGTCATATATGGCCTTTATTATGTTGAGGTACTTTCCTTCTATACCCATTTTATTGAGGGTTTTTATCATAAATGGGTGTTGGATCTTGTCGAATGCTTTCTCTGCATCTATTGAGATGATCATGTGGTTTTTGTTTTTCATTTTGTTGATGTAGTGTATCACGTTGATTGACTTGCGGATGTTGAACCATCCCTGTGTCCCTGGTATAAATCCCACTTGATCATGGTGTATAATCTTTTTGATGTATTGCTGTATTTGGTTTGCCAAAATTTTGTTGAGGATTTTTGCATCTATGTTCATCAGTGATATCGGCCTGTAGTTCTCCTTCTTTGTGTTGTCCTTGTCAGGTTTGGGGATCAGAGTGATGTTGGCTTCATAGAATGTGTTAGGGAGTGCTCCATCTTTCTCAATTTTCTGGAACAGTTTGAGAAGAATAGGTATTAAGTCTTCTTTGAATGTTTGGTAGAATTCTCCAGAGAAGCCGTCCGGTCCTGGACTTTTATTTTTGGGGAGGTTTTTGATTACCGTTTCTATTTCCTTACTTGTGATTGGCCTATTCAGATTCTCCATTTCTTCCTGATTCAGTTTGGGGAGATTGTAGGAGTCTAGGAATTTGTCCATTTCTTCCAGGTTGTTCAATTTGTTGGCATATAGTTTTTCATAGTATTCTCTTATGATCTCTTGTATTTCATTGGTATCTGTTGTGATTTCTCCTCTCTCATTCCTAATTTTATTTATTTGCGATTTCTCTCTTCTTTTCTTGGTGAGTCTGGCTAAAGGTTTGTCAATTTTGTTAATTCTTTTGAAGAACCAACTCTTTGTTTCATTGATCCTTTCTATTGTCTTTTTTGTTTCAATATCGTTTATTTCTGCTCTTATTTTTATTATTTCCCTCCTTCTACTGACTCTGGGCTTTGTTTGTTCTTCTTTTTCTAGTTCTGTTAGGTGTTGTTTGAGGTTGCTTATGTGAGCTTTTTCTTGTTTAGTGAGGTGAGCCTGTATTGCGATGAATTTCCCTCTTAGAACTGCTTTTGCTGCATCCCAAATGATTTGGTATGTCGTGTTCTCATTTTCATTTGTCTTCAGATAATATTTGATTTCTTCTTTAATTTCTTCAATGATCCATTGTTTGTTCAGAAGCGTGTTGTTTAGTCTCCACATTTTTGCACTTTTCTCTGCTTTTTTCTTGTAGTTGATTTCTAGTTTCATAGCATTATGATCAGAAAAGATGCTTGATATTATTTCAACTCTCTTGTATTTATTGATGTTTGCTTTGTTTCCCAAAATATGGTCAATCCTTGAGAATGTTCCATGTGCACTTGAGAAGAATGTGTAACCTGCTGTTTTTGGATGAAGTGTTCTATATATATCTATTAAGTCCATCTGGTCTAATTTTTCATTTAATTCTATTATTTCCTTGTTGATTTTCTGTCTGGATGTTCTGTCCATTGGTGTTAATGGTGTGTTGAGGTCCCCTACTATTATTGTATTGTTGTTGATGTCTTCTTTTAGTTCTATTAACAGTTGCTTTAGAAATTTTGGTGCTCCTGTGTTGGGTGCGTATATATTTATAAGTGTTATGTCTTCTTGGTGGAGAGTCCCTTTTATCATTATATACTGTCCCTCTTTGTCTTTCTTTATCTGTTTTGCTTTGAAATCTACCTTGTCTGATATTAGTATAGTGACACCTGCTTTCTTTTGTTCATTATTAGCTTGGAGTATTGTTCTCCATCCCTTCACTCTGAGTCTGTATTTGTCTTTGGGGCTGAGGTGTGTTTCTTGGAGGCAGCATATTGTTGGGTCTTGTTCTTTGATCCATCCTGCCACTCTGTGTCTTTTGATTGGGGAGTTCAATCCATTTACATTTAGAGTGATTATTGAGATGTGGGGGCCTACCACTACCATTGTGTGTCTTGTTTTCTGGTTTTCTTCAATTTCCTTTGTTTCTCGTCCCATGGTTTAATCTGTTCTGATGAAGAGCTGTTACTCTCTGTTGTTGTCCTTCTACTTATCTCCTCTGCTCTTGGTTTTGTAGCCGCTTTCGTTTTTTGGATTTTTCAGGAATGAGGGTTTTCCTGAGGATTTCCTGAAGAGGAGGTTTTGTGGCAATGAACTCCCTTAATTTTTGTTTATCTGGGAAAGTTTTTATTTCTCCATCATATTTGAAGGATATTTTCGCTGGGTAGAGAATTCTCAGCTGTAGATTTTTGTCCTTCAGATTTTTGAATATATCATTCCACTCTCTTCTAGCCTGTAAAGTTTCTGCTGAGAAATCTGCTGATAGCCTGATGGGGGTTCCTTTGTAGGTTAGTTTCTTTTGCCTGGCTGTCCTTAGTATTTTCTCCTTGTCGTTGACTTTTGCTAGCTTCACTACTATATGCCGTGGGGTTGGTCTTCTTGCATTGATAAAGTTTGGAGATCTATTGGCTTCTGTCACCTGAAGATCCATCTCCCTCACCAGATTTGGGAAGTTCTCAGCCATTATTTCTTTGAATAGGCTTTCTGCCCCTTTCTCCTTCTCTTCTCCCTCTGGTATACCTATAATCCTTACGTTGCATCTCCTAATTGTGTCTGATAATTCTCGGAGAGTTTCTTCATTTCTTTTTAGTCTTACTTCTCTCTCCTCCTCTGCCTGCAGCAATTCTATATTGCCATCTTCCAAATTGCTAATTCTTTCCTCCATATTATCAGCCCTACTCTTCAGAGCACCTAGATTTTTCTTAATCTCCTCTATTGTGTTCTTCATTTCCAATATTTCTGTTTGGTTCTTCTTTATCGTATCAAACTCTTTTGTGACATAGCTCCTGAACTCGTTGAGTTGTCGGTCAGAATTCTCTCTTAACTCAGTGAGTATTTTAATGATGGCTGTTTTGACGTCATCATCATTTAGGTTATATATCTCATTTTCTTTGGGATTGTTTTCTGTGTATTTGTTATTTTCCTTCTGTTCTGGAGATTTAATGTATTTTTTCATATTGCTTGATGTTGTTGATTTGTGCCTCCGCATAGAGATAGAGTTTAGTTGCTCCTTTCACTTGTTTCTGCTGCTGCAGTGGGGGAGCAGCTGTTTATACTGCACCAACCAGGAACCCTATCTGCAGTTGCTAACTGGGCCTGGGCCCCTCCTCGTAGTCACAGTGGTCCTTTGGATTCCCTCCTCTGCCGTGGGGGCCGTCACAGGGGGGTTCAGGCTGCTGGTGCCTACTGTTGCAGCCCACCTAGACGTGCTCCCTCCTTGGGGTCTGCAATGGTGTTATGGGCTTTTCCAGCAGCCAGGGGTAGGATCACTTATATTTGTCACTCCGTCACTGTTGGCACCCACAAAATCTCACTTGTCCACTATGGGTCGCAGGAGAGCTATTGGCATCTTCTACAGTCTGTGGTTAGTTCACCTAGCTATGCTACTTTTGTCCCGGGGGTCTTCTAGCCTTGTGGCTGCCGGATGGGTGCTTTCTACTAGTGCTGTGCAGAGGCTTTCCCTGAGGCTGCTGTGAGCCTGTAGGGTTTCCCCCTAGGCTACGGAGCTGGGTCGCTGGAACTCCACCCAGCCCCAGTCCTGTTCCCCAGGAACTCGGGGAGCCCTTTGACCTGTCTTTGGGGATAGCCGGAGATCCTGATTTCAGTGGTAGCTGGTCAGCTGCTGCCCTGCCTGATATTCTCCTCTCTGGGACCCTCCTGGTGTTGTGGATGCTGGGCATGGCCCCTCTGCTAATAGCAGACAGAGAGTTTTGTCTGCTGCCCGGGCAGAACTCTGGAGCTTCCCCTCCGGGCTGCGGAGCCGGCCTCTGGAGCTTCACCCAGCCCCAGTCCTCTCCGAGATCTCCGAGATCTCCAGCAATCCCTAGCCCCACGGGGCGGGCAATGGCAGCTGGGGGTCACCTCGCCCTCTGGGATTCTCTCTGGGACTTTCCCGGAGTTGTGGATGCTGGGCGTGGCCCCTCCGCTAATGGCAGACAGAGAGTTTTGTCTGCGGCCCGGGCAGAACTCTGGAGCTTCACCCAGCCCCAATCCTCTCCGAGATCTCCGGCAATCCCTAGCCCCACGGGGCGGGCAACGGCAGCTGGGGGTCGCCCCACCCTCTGGGATTCTCTCTGAGACTTTGCTGGAGTTGTGAATGCTGGGCGTGGCCCCTCCACTAATGGCAGACAGAGAGTTTTGTCTGCTGCCCAGGCGGAACTCTGGAGCTTCCCCTCCAGGGCGTGGAGCCAGCCTCTGGAGCTTCACCCAGCCCTAGTCTGCTCCGAGATCTCCAGCAATCCCTAGCCCCACCGTGCAGGCAGTGGCAGCCGGGGGACCTCCGTACCCTCAGCGATTCTCTCTGGGACCCTCCGGGCGCCGTGAACACTAGGCGGGATCTCCCCGCCAATGGCGGGGAGAGACTCTCCCCGCGGGCTCAGGTGTGTAACTCTAGAGTTTCCCTCTGCGTTTAGGAGTAATTGCGGGGCTTTAGGTAGGGTTCTGGTCACCTGTTTCCACCATCGCTCCTCTGTTGTGTGCTCGCTCCTGCCCTAGATGTGTGTTGATCTTCTGGGGGCGTCCGTTGGAAGAAAGCTGCTTGCCAGTACTAGGCTGTTCGGTCGGGGTCGGAGAGTTTTCACCTATTTCCACATCCTCCCGGAGGAAAGTCCGTCCGCCTTCCGATGTATAGTTGCGTGGGTCTCTCAGACGTCCTGAGATGCTGTCTGAATATCCTTTGTTAAGCAATAAGTGTCCAAATAATTGTAGACTCGAAGGGGGAGAGACAAAGCGGACTACTCACGGTGCCATCTTGCATCCTTCCCTAAATTAAGTTTTATTCAGTCTTAAAAATATATTATGATCCTCAACTTCAAGTCATTTCAATTAACAAGTGTTGTAGTGCTTACTATATGCAAGGCACTGTGCTAGCTGCTTAACTTCTCTCTTCCCCTACTCTAAGTATTGTTAGATGTCGTCTTTTTAAAAGTCTATCATTGATTTTTACTTGCCTTTCAGAGAGTATTAAAGATAATGAATCATTGTATTTCCAAAAAAAACAAGTAAAAACTTTCGTGCCTCAATGAACATCTTCAAGAAAGTAGGATGGAAAAAAAATTCAAATCATATGTCTAATGAAGAACTCGTATCCATAAAATATAAAGAACTCTTACAACTCAACAATAGAAAGACAACCTAATTAAAAGATAGGCAAAGGATGTGAATAGAAATTTCTCCAAAGATATACAAATGACCAGTAAGGACTGGAACATATGAAAAAAATGTTCAATATCACAATTCATTTGGGAAGTGCAAGAAGAAACACCATGTGCTCCAACTTGACATGCACTAGGATGGCTAACATACAAAAGATAGAGAATATCCAGTGTTGGTGAGGATGTAGAGAAATTGGAACCCTCATACATTGCTTTAAATGTAAACTGGTGCAGCCACTTTGGAAAAAAGTTTGGCAGTTATTTAAAATGTTGAACAAAGAGTAACTTTATGACCTAGCAATTCCACCCCTAGGTATATATCCAAGAGAGCAGAAAATGTGTCCACACAAAAATCTGTACCTGAATGTTCATAGCAGCATTATTCATAATATCCAAAAGGTGGAAACAACTCAAATGTCTATCAACTGGCAAATGGATAAACAAAATGATATATTCATAACCATGATATTATTCAGTCATAAAAAGAAATGAAGTACTGACACACGCTATAATGTGGATGAACTTTGAAAACATTATGCTAAATAAAAAAAAGCCAAACAGAAATGGCCATATATTGTATGATTCCATTTACAGAACTTTCAGAATAGGCAAATCTACAGAAATAGGAAACAGTGGTTGCCAGGGCCTGGGGGAGGAGGAATGGGTGACTATTAATGGGTACAGGAGTTCTCTTTCAGGATGATGAAATGTTTTGAAATTAGGTAGTGGCGATGGTTGTACAACTCTGAATATCACTGAGTTTACACTTCAAAAACATGAAATTTATCATATGTAAATTGTATTTCAATAAAGCTGCTATATGAAAAATAGTCTGTGATCTTTAGTTTCAAATCTACCCTACAAAACATGGACAATTTTTCTCATATCCACACATTCACACGCACATCCAAGCCTAAAGTTTCTGGGTATTTGAAAATGTATATATTTGACTTCTCATTAACTGATAAAAAATCAGCTTGCTGGTATTATAAGTCAGCAGTCATTTCTACATAAATGTTTAGATCCATGAACTGTCACAAAACTTATTTGACTATTTCTTGTATTTATCCAAAATAATATCATGCATTTAGATCATTCCTGGAAAGATTCACTGTATTTTCCTAATGAGGAAGACATTAACAAGTTGTATTGATTTTTATCAGGCCAATGCCATTATATTAAAAATTTAACTATTTAAAAATGGTGAGCCAAAGGCATTTCTCTCTATCATTTAACACGTGCCACCGGCTAGACAGCTATGAGAACTAAAGGAAGTTCACACTAAAATATGTGCACCATTATTCTTTCCCCAATAGACCATGTTTATTTTGCTCTTCCACAAATTTCTTATCTGCTTCACACAGGCCTTCTTTGGGAAACTACTGGTATGAGAGAGCAACAGAGATGTGAATTTTTCAACACCTCTTTTTGGAAATATTTTCCTTTAAATTCTTCCTTCTTCCATTACAATTTTGGAGCTCAAGTCATTTTCTAATCAATAGCTCTTCGTATCTTTTGATTGAACCAAGAAATAAGGAGACTCTCTAAGTAAAATCAAGTTGTGATTGGCCATTACGAAAGATCAATTTTAGTCAGAAATACAACGGTTTGTTTCACTTAATAATTAAACTAGTGCAAGAAAACTAGATTATAAATACTGTGATTGACAGAGTACCCACAAAAGACAACCAATGAAATTGTCAACTTCACATGAGCAAATAGTAAATGACTAATTAACAATTAGGATTTTGTGATGAATATCATTCAACTAGCATTGGATGGGAGAATTATTTGAAAGCTATTTTAATATTAATTCTAAAGAAATATCAACTTTCCCAATGATTTCTTTACAAACCATAATGAATATTAAGACTCCTATTTGTTATATGAGTGGCAAAACCATAAACTTTATTATAATTTAGATCACTTTGGAAAAAAATTTATATATAAAAATTTTATATACGGGAGAATTGTTATAAAAGTAGATGTATTTAGGATAGTATCATTAGCTAAACTTTTATAAAAGAAGATTAAATACTAAAATTATAATATTATTTTCAATATACAATTATCTAAATCTAGTGCTTTAGATATATCCCATCCAAATTGTTCTTTGCAAATGATATCCTGATTTACTCCCTCTCTTAAATTACTAACCAAGACTCCTATCTTATTCCAATAAGTAAGACTGAGCGCTTTTATGTACAAAAAGTAAAATTCTCCATTTGACTTTCTTGAGATGCTTGAAAGACAGAAAGAATTGATGGACTGCCAAAAAAGGGATTTAAGATGACATTACAATTTTAAGGTTGACCAGCTATGCGCTAACATATTTGGAAAGTATACCACAACATTCTTAATTAATATCTTTTTTTCCCCTCATGCTAAGTGCCCTTGGGTTAGTCAAGAGTAAGGAATGGCAAACTGAAACTTTGGCTACAAAAACTACAACAGTGAACTTAGCAGAAAAGTGAAGACTCCAGTGAACAAGGTGAAAATTTAGAACAAAAGTCATAGGTTAATGTTCTGAAGGCGAATATTCTCTACAAAAGTGTTATTTTCACCTTGCAAAGATTTTTTTTACAATTTTAGTTTGTCTATGATTAAAAAGTTTGGATATCTCGCTTTTCTTGAAAAAAAATAACATAATCTGGCAATTCCAGACCCATTTTTCATACATAGCAAAAAACCAGTAGAAACGAGTAAAGCCTGCTTCTTTAGATGGGGGCATGCCAGAAGCATCGTTTTTGGTCTGTTTTTTGGATTTGTGTTTTTAATTTCTCAGCTTTGCTGATTTATACTACCTACCCCTCTAAGCCTCTAAGTTTATGAGCTCCACCAAAATAGATTTAAATGCATCTATTAAAAAAACAAAGTTTAGTTTTAAAAAGGTTAAAATGTCCCAGAGTATGTCTTCAATACTTTTGATATATAAGTAACAACTTTGATCAGCTTTAGAAATATTGGCACACATATCTGGTCAAGTCTAGCTTTCAAAATAGCGTGGAAAGGAAGCGTTAAAACCTTAGGTACATTGTGCTCTCTATGTGCTAAAAGCTCTCCATCCTTCAATCTCTTTAGCATCTACCCTATGG